>NC_140354.1:23260625-23919108 GCF_963514085.1 Chelon labrosus
AGAAGAAGAAGATGTAGGTCAAGAAGAAGGAGAACGAAGAGGAGAGGGAAGACAGAAGAGAAGACGGTCAAAGAGGAGGATGAGAAGAAGGAGAGATAGGAGTTAGATCTAGAAAGAGGAGGAGGAAGCAAAAGGAGATAAGAAGAAGACGGAAGACGAGTGAGAGGAGGAGAAGAAGTATTGTCTCCTCCATGTTTGTCTCCAGCCCTGAATGTTGATCAGAAAAT
The DNA here is from genome assembly GCF_963514085.1 of Chelon labrosus. Lineage (NCBI taxonomy): Eukaryota > Metazoa > Chordata > Actinopteri > Mugiliformes > Mugilidae > Chelon > Chelon labrosus. The sequence continues at coordinate 23,260,853 of NC_140354.1, forward strand.
ATTGAGAACCAGATTCCAGTCCGGTCCAAACTGGAACTGTAAAGACGGTTTAAACGGACAAAGAAGCGTGCTGTGTTGTCATCTGAATAAATGTTACTGTTCATTTGAACCAAGTGATTCGTTTACTCGACTGATCTGGAAAGAGGAACCGCGTGACTGTCTCCATGGTTCCTGAACAGAACTGGAACCAAACCAGTTCTCTGTTGGTCAGAAAGGCCCCGTAGGTGATAAGTCTCATTTCTAAAATAATCAAACATGCACGACCTGTTCCCTGTGCAGTGACGATGATTCCTGTCGTGAACAAATAACCAAGCCTCGGTTTCAAAGAGCTAAATGTTTATTGAAATGATTTGTCGTTACAGGTTAGGGAAGATCAGACCACGTTCCAACTCATGATCTCATGAAAAGAGGGTTTCCTTTAATGCAACAGAAACTAAACCTTTTATACAACGTTTAAGTTTACTTGCAGTAAATTTTATTTTTTATTATTTCCCCCCCGGTCGCGTGTGAATGAGAATAAATACACAGAAACAATCAGATGATCCACAAACTTGAGTCCATCACGTCTGAAGCAGCGCGTCGTTCAAAACAAAGCGTTGATCTGGTGCCCCGGGCTGCGCTCCTAGCGCACATGAAGTCTCTTTTAGGTTAAATGTGTTCCAACGCACATTTTACATGCATACATACACCAAGCCCGGTGAGAGAGGAATCAGCCGCTCAGTGTTCTCTCCATCTCTCTGCTCGCCTCTGAATCCTGGAGCTCAATCTGCACCCGCTCCCACACACTCAGGATAGTGTTTGTGTTCCCTTCATTTGTCCTGCACCAGCGGCGGTAAGCTGTAATATAATGATGATAATGATGAGTGACTTCTCCACAGTGTAGGGTCCATGTCGGAGTTTATTTAAACGTGGAGGTGTGGGGGTCGGCTGGGAGGGGGTTGGTGAGCCTGCAGCGGCCGATCTGGACAGATGGCGACGCAGGGAGGAGGAGTCAGTAACGAGCAGTGTTCGGTTGTGGCTCGATGCGTCTCTCCAGAAGGGGCTAGTGCAGAGAGGAGGAGGTGAGGTGAGGTGGTGAGGTGAGGTGAGGGGGGTCAGGTCAGGGTGGTGGCGGCGGCTAAACGGTGTCACGTCACTGGAACTGGTAAATGGGCTGGACGTACTCCGGGGGGAAGTAGCCCACGCGTCCGTGGCAACGGCCCCTCCAGCGCACCGAATCTGTGCACTCCATGAGCTCGATGATGTCGCCGCGCAGGAAGTGCAGCTGGGACGGGTGGTGGGGGGTGAAGTCAAAGAGGGCGTGGGCGTGATGGGGGCGCTGTGGGGAGGAAGAGGAGAGAGAGAGAGACTTCATGAGAAACTGTCCCATAGAGTTTAAATACAAGTATTTATATCATTCCATAGATTTAATTATTATAATTCAAGAGTTATGTGCAGCCAGTTACTTTAGCTCTAGTCTTTGTGTTTAGCTAACCAGGCCATGGCCTTATATTTACTCAAATCTTCTCAAAAACAGCTGCTTGAAGTGGAATCGAAAGTTGTGCAGAAGGTCAGAAGGTGCAGGGATTAATAAATTCACTCGTTGCCAATCTCTCTGAAAGCAGCTGCACCAATTGCAGCGACCCTGGAATTACTTGACTGTGATCTAATAAAGTTTAACCCAGCGGACGTCCCGGCGTGTTTTTTGGTGCAGCGCTCCTCAAATCAGAGGCTGCAGATTTATCAGAGACGTCGGTCCTGCAGGGAATTAATCAGCCGGAGGAGACGCTACCGTAAGAACAGCTCGTCACAGATCATCCGCCTTCAAACGCAGATTTGATCCCAGAAGTGTCCTTTTGCTTTTCTTCCTCACTTTATTATTATTTATCCCATTCTTATTATTTAAATCTCATTTTAAAAACTGTTAATTTGAAAAATTCCTCGCTAAAGCATCTGAAAAAATAACGGCGGTTGATACGGCCGCTCCTCTTATCTCCTGAAAAGCAGGAGAATTATTGTTTGATGCGACGGTCGAGCTGAATTTTTAAACCGTTTCTTTGAAGCACTGGTTCCGTCTGTGGTAGCACAGAAAGAAAATAAGAACACGAGCTTCAAGGGATCAAATATATTTGGAGGGTTGTATTCAGGTCAGAAAACTACTAAACAACCTTGTTCCTCAAATGTGTTTATCTTTTTCATTTATATTAAATATTCAGTCTGAGTGGGAGGCGTTTTATTGACATGCTGACACTGAGCAGTTAGCGTCTAGGCTGATTTATGGTTTTGCCTTCTGTCTACGCAGAGGGAAAGGAATTCAGGTAACCAAACAACGTGTCACCGCCGCCGCCGGGGGATGACACTGAAAGTAGGTCGAATGCTGGTTGTTTGAGAAGTTGTACTTAAATGGGGAAAGGAACAAACCACAGCAGAGTTCACCACCAGAGAAGAAGAAGAAAAGAAATCTACCAAATCAAAAACGAGGGGCCTCCAGAAAATAGAGCTCACCTGTTTACATGATATTAAGGATTAAAGTTCTGCAGAATTAAGGGGGCGTGGCTACTTTGATTGACAGGTGGGGGACCTTTACAGGTTGCTGGCTGTCTTTAGCCTCAGCTCCACCCATGCTCCACCTCTTTGAGCATTGTTTTAATCATCTGGGTGGAGTCAGACAAAGATGGAGACGACCGGAGACGCCACACCGAGCTTCAGAACCGTCCATCTTTATATACAGGCGATGGAATCAGTTCAGCTCGTTTTGACCGAGGAACCAAAAAAGTTCAAGTTACATGACGCTTATCCAGATCAACCACCTTCTGTTTTTTATTTCCCTATCCTGGAAGTTAGCCAACAACCTGCCCCAACCACAAACCAACTTGTGGGATTCAGGTTTACCAGCTGCTAGCTTCAACATCGCCACAGTTAGCGTCACTCCAACTTTCCTCACGTTTTGGATGCTAATTTTATTTAGGCAATCTACCTGCTGATCTCCTGGGGTTTGACTGTCGCCACCAACCCACCACAACTCATCCCTCATCTAGTCTGGAGGGCACAAAAAAAAGAAAATCGTGGGTGAGGAAACTGTTAGTCGTCTCTCCGTTGGGAACCAAATATGCTCCTGCAAAGATCTGATCAGAAGAGTAACAGCAACATGCCATCTGAGCGCTGTGGGGTTGAATTTGTTGGAGTAAGGCACTGCCAAGATGGAGACGACCGGAGACACCAGTAACGGTTGATGTCATGGAAGGGAGTGTCCATCTTTTAGGACAATCAGTGCACAAAATGAATGCAGAACTAATGGGGAGTCGGGTGGAGTCAGGATTTCCAAGATGCATGGAGGAGGATCTTCTGCAGATCTTCACCAAGACCACCAGTTCAGTTTGGACATGTTGTCTCCTCCTGCTCCCGACACGAAACAAGATTAATCATCGTAAAGAGACATCCGAATTTCTGCATGTTCTCACCTAACAGCGGCTTATTTGGTAAAAAATAAAAATGGAGGGAAGATGTTTTAGATTGCAGAGGCAATTAGTGGTTGGACTTGATGACTTGAAACACGGTAATCATCCTGAACATCTTTTCATCACGAGCTTTGTTCAGAGCAGATTCACGTACATTTCAAGAGGTAGTTTAGAGCGAAGCGGTGGCCAGATGAAGAGCGCACTCTCACAGCCGCTGAAAGTTAACATCTATAGACGGCGATGTGTTTGACGGCGCGCTGAGCTGATTCTCCGTCTCACTGTGTTTTTCTTTAACGCCGCAAAAGCAGCGCTTTCTCTTCTCCCCTGACAGCCGGCCTCCTCTGATCTCTGCTCGGCTTTTCATGAAGTAAAAAGCAGTTTAAGAGCGGCAGAACAAAACGTGGCTATTTCGGGGAGAGAGCGTCTCGGAACTTAGCTAACCTCCCGGCTGTCAGATGCACTCCCGCGGAGTAAAGTGGACGTAAGGGTATTAGCGTTTTACGTGCGGGTGGCTATCGCTGTCGTAGATCGAGCTCTAGTATCACTGCAGGGAAGCAAACTAAGCAGACAGCAGGATCAGCATCACAGACGCAATCAATCAGTTGTGCAAATGTATGAAATCCTCGGCGTCTTATCTCCTGTTGCCGTGCCGATCTGGTCTAGACTGTGTGGGCTGCGTTCACGGACATCGTTTGGGTGTGAGCGAGCGTGTGCGTGCGTGCAGGCCTCTATTTGCTCATTTTTCAGTTTGGAAAGAAGACGTATGGTCTATCTGTATCTCTGCTGCGCTCTGCCGCCCTGTGATCAGCGTCCTCTCCAAACCCAGAGAGAGCGCTGACACCGGAACAAATGACTCTGGAGCATCAGCGGGCCACAGCTCTGCGCCGGCGAGGCTTTTAAGGCCCAGAAAATTGCCCAAAATTTTGCACAAATAAGCTCAACGATGACACAGTCGAGTCGGAGAGAGAATTTTGGAGAGAATAGATCCTGCCACGCTGAGATAAGAAGCTGCATAAAGCCTTGTAATGAGCCGACGATGACACAATAGGAGGCAGAACACAAACACGCGATTCATGGATCAAAGCCGTCGAGTTCAAATCTGTGAAAGTGACCCGTAATCATATGAGGGCTGCTAATCAGCTTAAGGCAACATCGTGCACAATTTGCAACGAGCTGCAGTTTGATTTAATAATCTAAACGTCCGAGGGGATTTAGCTGGTGTTTCTGTTTTATTGCCTATAGCGGGTAAACTATTTTAAAACCACACGGAGCACGCACGGCAAGCTCGCAGAGAAGCTGGAGAATAAATAGATAGGAAGTCAGGTATAATACATGAGGCGTCTGACTGCTGACTCCCCCAGTCGCCATTAAGACGTCTCGTTATCTGATCCTCAAGGCAAAGCTAGGAAACAGTCCTCAGTCAGCCTTTTATTCCGGTAGCTGCAGGAGAAGCGCGTGATCTTCTGAAACTACACTACGTCTTACAGATAATTAAATAAAAAACCAAGTCATTTAAATAATAATCAGTTCTGCACGGATTAGCTTCAGAGTAAGTTCGTGCGGCCGACGCTCGCAGTGAGAGACGGTGTCGGAGCTGTTTGTTGATGCCGGAGGTCGAGACCCCGCAGCCACAAAAAGACCGGCTGACTTTATGTAACAGGACAGTCAAGAAAAAGACAGCTGGGAGTTTAGAATATGCTAAAACATCTAAGAAACGATTGCATCTATCAAAACTAAAAGTAAAACCAACTTTGTTTTGGAAATAAATAATTTTTTTTAATCGAAATCCGTTTAAACTCCAATAAAATCCAGGTCAAATTAAAACTCAGGTGCAGACATGAAGAAATAAATAAGTGTCGTTAGTGGGGGGGGCTTTGAAGGGAGGGGCCTCTGTGGATCATCCCACAGATACTTGATCAGTTTGGGATGTAGTGAATTTGGAGGCCAGGTCAACACCTTGTGCTGTTCTTCATGTTTTTTTTTTAGTTGTTCCTAAAGTGTTTTTGTGTGTGTGTCTGTGTCAGGCTGCATCCTGCTGGGGATGGCTGCTGCCATCAAGGAGTGTCATTGCTATGGGGTGGGGGTGCCTGGTCTGGTCTAGGTGGGTGCTACATGTCTAAGTAACATCCACACCAATGGATGCCAGGTCCAGAAGTTTCCCAGCAGAACACTGAACTGTCACAAGATGGTTTAAATGTTATTCACTTTGCCTGTTAGTGGTCATAATGTTGTGGCTTATCAGCAAAGTGGCCTCAGCCTTGTATCTCCTCGTTAGTATAGTGGACAGTATCTCCGCCTGTCACGCGGAAGACCGGGGTTCGATTCCCCGACGGGGAGTTAAACTTCTGTTGTTCTTATTCTTTGCTTTTAAAGCATCAGATAAGTTGTGGGTTATCAGTTCTTCCTCCATTAAAGGACTGCAACCATTCAAACATTTTATTTACCTGACTATTCACCTGTGTCGCCACAGTAAAATATAATGAAATTAACAAGCGTTCAGAGCCTCTAAAGTCTCTTTTATGTGAGCCGTTGGTATTAATTCCGTAATCCGTGAACCAAAAACCCCTAAAACGACCTGCTGTTGTTTTCGTGCCGCTGCCGTTAAACAGATTCAGATCGTCACTATATTTAGTTTATTAGTCTCCCATGTGACGGCTGACATTATCGTCCGTTTGACTACCATCTCAACGCCCCGGAGCTGAATCCATCCCCTGCACCTGCTCCAGCTCCAGACTGGATATACGATGCAGAGTGATGTGAGGCGGCTGCTAAACCAGACCTAAATATGAAAAAAATATTTTTAGCATCGTAAAAACTGTTTTCTGAAAGTTTGACACGCAGCAGCGCACCGATCCAAACTCAAGGCAGTGAACTCGTCTAAGCGATAACTCCAGCTGTCTTTAACGCCACATTGGACCTGATTCATGAAAGCAAAGCTCACACGTCCCACCGGTCGATAAATACGGACCGTCTTCAAACGAGCTTCAAAGATTCACATGTAATTTATTTATGTGTAAAATATTTAATAAGTGCAGAGACTTGGATTTTAACTGCAGCCTCTCAGCTCCGAGCTCCGACTCTTCTGCCGCTAACCTCACGTCTTATCTGATCATCTGCAGGAAACCACAGAGCAGCAGTGACTTGCTCTCTGCATAAGTCAGCGACCTCTGACTCTGAGCTGATCAAGTGTTCGATCTTGAGGGAAAAGCAAACGGAAGATGAGGTTTCAAACTGTTATCTTCTAGAAGATAGAGCGTATTAAAAAGCATTCTGAGCACATGTTACATCCATGGGACTGGACTTGGAGGATTGCATGGAGCTTTTTAATCAATGGAAAGCTGCAAGGACAAACCGAGTTGACTCTTGTCTAGATGCACTACAGTAATAGTTGATGTTCAGGCTTCTTTGCACGATTAATGGTTTTCTATCGACCATAACTCTTGTTCACTTCCTGATTAGTGCGTCTGTGATGAAGTGAAGCCTAAGAGGTTCCTGGAGCGTTGCTGCGTTTCTGGAGAGCCACTAATCAAGCCAAGAAGATGCAGATCCAGGTTAACCTGAGTGAGATCCTCAGACTGGGGTGAGTTAACCAACCACAGTCCAGTAGTTTCAGGTGGACACCACCCACAGATGCTCCTGATAAAAACCTGAACTCCACACCGGTCATTTAGAATTGGAGACCTCCATGAAACGTCTTCAAGAAACCCAACACGTCCTCTTCCTTTGTTTCAGTCTTGTTGTAGATATTTTATTTGGCGCGACCACATGATCCCAGCCTGGCGTAAGAACATATGCATCTGGAGTTTGATCTGATTGGCCCAGCAGATCAAAGCTAAAGTTGCAGCACGTGATTACATGCAATACAATAAACAAGAAGTTGGAGGACAGGTGCTCAGGTGCATCATGGGTAGCCTAGACCTATAGCAGCATGACCAAATCAACTTTACTTTTAAGACTGGACGCACAGAAAGCTTGCAAATCAACGTTGAAAGATGAACTGTCCCGGGGATCATTGCAGCTTTAGATCACCTGCCTCTCCACCAGCAGCAGAGCTGAAGATCCACTGATAATATTACATGTGACTGTAACACACACCTCAAATGACGATACGCATCTCTAATAACCCGCCACTTCCTGTTCGACTCCCAGGGAGCTAAATGAGACGCTGGGAGCGACGTGTCGTTTCTCATGAGTACGGAGCATGTTTAACAGTCGCTCATTAAAAGATTCATGTGAGCGTGTTGCCATCACGCTAATGTTGTTGCAGCTTCCGCGAGGGAATGCAAATTAATTCTCCGTCAAGGGGGGGGGGGGTTTGTGAAAGATTCATCCTGGACGAGTTAAAGTGAAGCCTCTTATCTGCCTATTATCTCTCTACGCTGTCAGGTGAGTTCAGATATAAATAGATCATGACAGAGTCAGACTTGGAAAGAATCTGAGGATTAGTCAGTTATGTGTTGTTGTTGTTTTTGTTGTGCATTGCTGTGCACAAATCTTCCAGACTTCTTTTCTGACCTGACTTATTGGGAGCTTACATGCTAGTCACGCTAACATCTCTGCAGGCTGTATGCAGACCCGTACTGATGCCTGAGTCTCAGACGTCAACAACTGCGTTTGGTTTTCAGAACTTTTCAGAAGACAGAAAATTCTCCCTCCTCCTGCAAACCATCTGCTCGGGCGTCTTTCTTCTTTCTGTTCTGTTCTTTCTGTCTCCACCTAAAGTCTCTCCGTTGGCCACTGGTTCTGCTCCTGCAAAGATCTGCCGGGCCAATCAGATCGACTATATACCCAATTAATCTTCTAATCAAAGAGGAGAGGGTGAGGAAGAAGTTATGTCTAGAAGGAGGATGAGGAAAAGGAGAGAAGAAGAAGAAGGAGGAGGAAATGATAGGAGGAGATGGAAGTGGAGATAGATGGAGGAGGTTAAGAGGAAGGAGGAGACAGAAGGTGATGGAGGAAGAAGAAGAAGAAGAAGATGGAGGAGGAGGAGGAGAAGGAGATGATAGGAGGAGATGGAAGGTGGTGGAGGAAGAAGAAGAAGGAGGAGGAGGAGATGATAGGAGGAGATGGAAGGTGCTGGAGGAAGAAGAAGAAGGAGGAGGAGATGGAAGGTGGTGGAGGAAGAAGAAGAAGAAGGAGGAGGAGGAGGAGATGATAGGAGATGGAAGGTGGTGGAGGAAGAAGAAGAAGGAGGAGGAGATGGAAGGTGGTGGAGGAAGAAGAAGAAGAAGAAGAATGAGGAGGAGGAGATGATAGGAGGAGATGGAAGTGGAGATAGATGAAGGAGGTTAAGAGGAAGGAAGAGACAGAAGGTGGTGGAGGAAGAAGAAGAAGAAGAAGAAGATGGAGGATAAATTAGGGTCAAAGAAGGCGACCAAGATGTCTCCACATCTCCAGCATCTCTGTCCTCATGGATTCCATCTTGGTTCATCTTGTTTTTCTGCTACCACCAGACCTCTACACCAAGAGGTTTTATTAGAGTCCATGTGAATGCAGCTATATATGTTCTAAGTTATCAAAAATCAGCTGATAGCCTCTTTTAACTTGTCCTTTATAAAACGAGGGGCGCCCCATTGCAAAATAAAGTCCAATCTCCACGTTTCATCTCTGGCTGCTGAGCCGGAGGTGAGCTCTGAGGAGCCGAGCCAGAGATCACGATCACGGCGTCGTGTCAGGACTCAAATCCCTCCGGAACAGCTGGGTGCGGCCCGCCTGCCACTCCTGGGATAGTCGCCCTGCAATGTGATCTCGTCTGCATAATCTCAATAACAACAACAGCGGCTTTTCACAGCGCGACACCTTCATGGGAACTACCTGTCAGTTAGGCTTTCTTTCACTAAGGCCCACGGGAAGGATCGCTGGCGCCTGGAACCTGCCGTTCAGCGTGCACCGCTCTTACGTCACTTGATCTACCCATTAACATGGAAATTATCTCTGAGCATCTGTTACAAATAAGACTCTGTGTCGGAGTCATTTCATGTCCAGACTCAAATCATTTCATGTAAAAGGTGTTTCCTTTAGCAGCGCTGTGCTCGTTCCCTCTGGCTCCGTGTCTGACATGACTGATTGGGTTCTGCTCCAACCGGACGGCAGTGCTGTGATCTTTCATTACAAGGCTGCACCTCCCCGTCAAACCCTGCTGCTGCTGCTGCTGCTGCTGCTGCACAGCTCTCTCAAAACATATGGAGTGTTCTCATGGCTGTCAGCCCCATTAGGAAAGAAAGGAAAAAAATAATAAAATAACCGGTTGTGCATCAAAGTCACAGCGAAGTGACAAATGAGCGGCTGCTCCTAATGTTTGCTCTGACACTGGTTTGACGACAGGTACATAATTCACCGTGTCTTAAATGTGCAGCAGGATGCACAGAGACGGATCGCTGCAGGTGCACGTGTGTCAGGAGAGATTTACAGCGAGGGTGCAGAGGAAATAACCGCTCATATGGATTCCGGCGATTTGTTCGGAAGCGATAAAAAGATTTAAATGAGAGCAGAACTTTAAGAATTTAAAGAAAGGAATAAAGTTGTGCAAGTTGGTGCAATTTACAGAAAGTCATAAAGGAAACTCATAAAGACGACTGAATTGGCCGAAAGTGGAAATGAAAAGCTCAAAAGATCTGAATAAAATTAAATTATTAAAAATTAACACAGTCGAAACTTGAGATAATAAACTTGTTCTTATTTTCCAGTGCATCTTTGCAGAAACTGGAAATATTCTGTAACATTTCACAGTGACATATGGAGGGAAATACCGTATTTTCATATTTTTGTCTTTTGCTAAACGACGGTTGCTGCAAGAAAAGCATTGCACTCTTAATTTGTGAGCCAAAATGGCGTCTCAGTTTCAGTCACATGATATTTAAAGCCCTTTTGACGTACATTGACGGGACACAATGACCCCCTCAACAACTTTTAATGTTTCCAACCTCCACGGTCAAACACTCACCCTGGCGAAGTGCTCGGGGTCCCTCAGGAAGACCGTCCTCTCCTTGGCGATGCTGTTGCTCCGGTAGAACTCGACCAGCTCGTTCAGGGAGGAGAAGACCTCGTCCCACACGTAGTACTGACCACAGCGGTCCTGCAGAACCTTGAAATGCTGAACGTGGTCGCCGTAACTGCAACACACAGACAAACCTGGTCAGAGGAGTTTAATGCCGACCCAGACCTCAACTTCAAACCCTCTACTCAGACGTCTTCTTTCTTTTCTGTTGCAGGGATTTAAGTCAAATTAACTGTTGTTTAAAGCCTGGAAGTCAAGATTTACATCCTGTTTACATCAATGACTGAAGAACTTTATTGACAAAGAGGTTCTGCTGCTGTGGAGCATCAAATCTACTGGAAATAGAGCAGAAGAAGAAGAAGGAGATGGAAGAGGAGATAGATAGAGGAGGGGAATTAACAGACAGAAGATGGAGGCGGAAGAAGAAGAAGATGGAGGACAAATAAGAGTAGAAGACGACCAAGATGTCTCCACGTCTCCATCGTCTCTGTTTCTACCTCCATGTTTCTCTCCCTCCTGTTAACTCCTCACCACCATTACCACCAGACCTCTACATCTGATCCATCGGTCTGGCCTGATTGAGACATTTTTATTCTCACTATCAGTGGAGCGTCCATTTAACTCAGCCACTGCCGGCCTTTCGTCCACACAGCCTCCCCTTTAACCACCCAGCTGTCAGCTGTTGGAGCTGGCATGCCTTCAGTGCAGCGCTGTTCCTCAGAGAAACCCTGCCGTGACCCTTACTTTGCATTTTGCCTTATTTTTAATCCACGAAGAGAGAATCTACCTCAACAGATTTCCTTGTGCGTGCACAGACACCAACATTTGGTGTTTTAATTATCACGGGGGGTTTGTCAGGAGAACAAACTAAAATCTGTGAGGCGAGATAAAAAAAATAAAAATAATTAGGACAGAAATAGCCTCGGTGTTGGAGAGCACGTCTCGATTCAAAGAGTTTGGCCGCCGTTCGTCTGTGACCGTACCTGCTCCCCTGTCCTGCTCGGCCGCCGGTGGTTGCTTAGTAACTTGGCAGCTTATCTTTAGAAACGCGGACATCTCGGCGTGATTGCGCGGTTATATAACGGCAGCAGAAATCAACACGACTCCCCCGTATTTCTAAACACGTCGCAGAGTAGGTGTGTGTGTGTGTGTGTGTGTGTGTGTGTGTGTTAGGCCGAAGTTAATGATGGTTAAAGTGTCGTCACTGCTAGATGAACGGCCTCTTTGTCTTTTCTTACATGGATGATTTTCTAAAAGAACAATGTGAGTCTGCGGCTTAACTTCGCCAGACTCTGATGACTGGATGGCATTCAGCTACACCCTGACCCTCTTTCTCTTTTTCATCTGTGTCCTCGTTTCTCAACTTCTCACCATCCCCAAGACACTCCTGATAAAATAAACTCTAGTTTTATGTCAGGATTTAATCAAATGAGAAGGTTTTGCTCTCAAACTTTCTGCGTCTCGTTGTCTCCTGTTATCTGCTCTGCTCTTTGTCCTTTAAACTCCTCGTCCCACACCGTCCCACTTTGTCTGGGGCCGTCTCTGCTGCGCCCTACTGGTGGGGCTCTGCTACTGCCTCCTGCGGGCAGGCCAAGCATGAGGCCTCGCAGGACAGAGAAGGTGAACTGTTGAAGAGGAACCAAGCTGCAGCTGTCATCGCAGCTGTGAATGCGGTTGTATTTCCAGACAAAAAAAAAAAAAAGCTGTTAAAATGTAAAAAAAAGAACGTGCTGTGAAACTTGTGCATCATCACAGAAGGAGGCTTGCAAACTGTAATGGTGCAAAAATATCTCCAACCAGTCGACTTGCAGGGTTCTCACTGACCGTATCTTTTAGAACTGAAGAAGTTTCTTGGATGAAGCATCTTCTAGAAACTCTACCCTTCCAGTTGACTGTGTTTCAGCTTTTTTTGGATAAATGCATCTGTCCGTCTCTATCTTTAGAAATTCCAGCTATTTCAGATATGGCCAGAGAGGTGGAGCGTGAGTGGAGCTGAGTCTAAAGACAGCTAACAACCTGAGAGGACACCCACCTGTCCATCTAAACAGCCACGCCCCCTTAATTCTGCAGAACTTTAATCCTTGATGAAATTATAACAGGTTAGTTCTATTAATAATTCATCAGGGATGGAGATATGGTAACGCTCCACACAGACATACTGTCTGACTAGTTTTAACGAGCTTGTTTCTTTGTCAACAGACTCTGAATATTCATATGCAGGTGTCAATTTAGATTAGGAGATTATTTTAAATCTATCTACAGACAGGTAGTTGGATTCAGAGGGAAATACAGGGATAATAATAGAGGGAATAAATTCAATTAAGACAAATAAAATAAAAAATAAAACTAAGTTGAAGAAAAATAAAATAAAATAAAAATAGTTTGAAGAAAATTAAAATATAATAAAACTTCTTTGAAGAAGAAAAAAATAAAACTAAGTTGGAAAAAAATTAAATAAAAATTCTTTGAAGAAAAATAAAATAAAAAATAAAACTTAGTTGAAGAAAAATAAAATAAAATAAAAATAGTTTGAAGAAAAAATAAATAAAAATAAAAATAAGTTGAAGAAAAATAAAATAAAATAAAATGGACATATGCTGAGAACTGCAAAATCTTTCAATCCAAACTGGAGATTACAAACATATGCTACTATTTCCGGTGCATAATCCTTCTTCAGGCTGAGATTTAAATCCTGAGGATGGATCCTGTCATCCTAACAAGTCAGCTAAACTAACGACTGACAGCGATCATTTGTAAAAAATAAATAAATAAATAAAATAAGTTAGAAGGGGGAGGGAGGGAGGATGAGATCACAGAGGAGTAACAACACAGACGGCATCTGTCTCGGCCTCTCTGAGTGCCCTCTCATCCCTCTGTCCCAGTGTAATTAAGGCCCACAGCGATGGAGAGATTACGCTCTCACCAGAGAAAGAGTGAAAATGAAATAGATGCAGCTTCAGAAGACAGGAGTTATTTTTAAAACCTCTCCACAGCGCCGGCGCCACCACGGAAGAAGGTCATCTGTCCATCTTTCTCTGAACTTCCTCCATCAATCTATTCTCACTTCCCTGTCCTCGCCGTCTCTTCAGTTCGGGCCGAGCAGCTTCTCTAATCGGACCGACGCTCGGTTTCTAAACCGCCCCGCAGACATCAGGAATACTTGACACGGCCGCGCTGACACCGCCAGCCGCCAGCTGATGTGTGTGTTACTGTCTGTTGTTGTATTTCATGAGGATGTCCTTACATGTCAGAGAGTGAAGGAGTGCAGCAGCTCTCATAGCATTAATAAAGCTGAGGGGTGAGCAGAGAGGGAGGAAGTGTGGGTGAGGGTGCAGGGAGAGCAAATGAGCGGAGGAAAGATGAAAGATGGTTGGCGGTGGCAGCTCAGTCAAAAGTGTGTCATGAGTCATTCATGCCCTGGTTCTGCTGTCATCGGGCCTGTTGCGCCGGGACCGTCTCGCAAATTTAAGATGCTGCAGATGAAGCCGTCTCCCTCGGCTGGTTGGGAGCGAATAAACTTGGCACCGTAGTGTCAGTAGAAGGTGGCAGTTATGCATGAATGAGTAGGGGGTTCGGTTCGAAGAAGGAGAAAAATCAAGAGCCTCTATTATTCACCACGTTTCATAATTTGCGGAGCTGTAAGGATTTAAATGAAGACAAGAGCAACTTAACCAGGAGGATAAGATGATTAGTCCTCTAAGGATCCTTTCATACCGAGGTTTTTGTTTTCTGAAACCAGGAACGTTGATCCTTCAGCTCGGTTCATTTGGGCCAGTGTGATCACGTTATATAATTAAATAACCAAGCTGTTCAGCTAATGCATCTTTAGTGCACCCCTAAAATAACTAACCTGCGGGCAGTGATCAAGAAATAAAGTTAACGTGACTTTACAGCTTGTTCCAAATGGATCATCTCCCCAAGTCAACAAACAGCTGTTCATGGTTCTGACCATAGTCTGTATATAAATATGGACAAAACGTCTCTACTTCCTGCCATTGGCCAAACTGACTCTATTCTCCCGGGGATACAGGCAGCGCCATTGTGTGAGTTTGGATCCAGAGTCTGATCAGTACGGTCTGAGGGCGCAGCCACGTGGAGCCGTGATATTGATGCCCCGCCCACACTTCCTGTTTCTATAGCGTCAAATAACAAAAATGAAACGTATCCAAAAAAAATGACACTTGAACGTTCATCAACATTATATTAACTACTTAAATGACATTGACGTGTAGTTTAGTGTTTAACTTTGGCCCAAGTCCCGCCCACTAACATGGAGGGGGTGGAGCTTATGACCTATACTGCAGCCAGACACCAGGGGGAGCTCTACTTGCTTCAGCTTCACTTTTGAGGAGCAGTTCCACCTTCCATCTTTATACAGTCTATGGTTCTGATCCAGCAGTAGGTAGAGATCCATTAGAGACAGCAGCTGGTACAATATTCTACTGACCACATGATGGCGCTGCTGATTTACAGACACACAAACTGAGATCAGATCTCAAGTGCTGGGGACGCATGTTAATTCAAGGTCTGTAAACAGGAAGCTGATCGTATGACACTACTGTCTCACAGGATGTCTTTAAAGACGTCAAGTTTTGATCCCGTTGCTGAATTTCCTCTTCTCGTCTACAAACGCCTCATTAACGAGAATCCTTTGACTTCCTGGTTGCTCTCAGGGTTTCTAACACGTGGTGCGTCGTCTGTGGGGAACAAACTGCATGTGAACAGATGGTGTTTTTGTTTCTGCTGGCTCAGCATGTGATACTCAAAATGGACCACAGCAGAACCTTTTAAGCCACTTATAAAGCGGGGTCGGGTCATGGAGTAGATTTGGATGAAAGGCGGAGAGAAAAAGCGGAAAGAGGACGGAGAGTGGATTTAATAGAACGAGAAAAGTTAAATTGAAATAGGAAAAAAAAGGCCAGACTAAGTGAGGGGAGGAGACTCTCTGGAGGATTTATCTCCCAGACGACTGGCTGCTCTTATTTCAGCTCCACTGTCAGGGTGAGAAAACTGAGAAATAAAAAATGAAATCACCTTCTGCTGTTCATCGTCTATTTCTTCTTGTTGCTACTTTCCATCTGTCTCTCTCTGTTGCACTTTAGATTTTTCCTCTCCTCTGCTATCGTTCTGTCTGTATTTATGTTCATGTCTCTCTAATGTTTTGTCCAATGAGGTATGGGATTAAATTGTGCAAATGGGCTGAAAAAGACCAATAACACAAATAAAAGAAAATAGAGGAGAAAAACTACTCTTGTGTCCATACGCTCCATATTAAGCCAGCCTCCTGATAGCTTAGCTTAGCTTAACTTAGCAGAAGAACATGAAGGAGCTAACTGAGCTCATTCCAAGCTCAACAAATGAGAGGTAACATTCTTTAGTGAGCCTCAGAGGTGCTGTTGAGGCAGATTTCGTTGCGAAGCTAACCGTTTCCCTATGTTTCCAGTTGTTGTGCTAAGCTAAGCTAGCTAACCCTTAGCTGAAGCTTTACATTTACCAACACCACATACATCCTACACAAGTGAGGATAAGAAAATGTTTGAGTCAATTCTTAATTCAGAACAGGAAGTGAGATTTTCACCTTCAACAATAGCATGCTAGCTAACGTTAGCCCCGAGAGCTAGAATGTTTAGACTTGTTTTCCTCTTTGATTATTGTAAAAGTCATCAATATATTTTAAAAACTTCATATAAAAACATGTTGGACGTTGATCAGAAGGAGCCCGTGAGCGGCCTGTGATCTGCAGACCCGTCACATTACCAGATAATCTGAGCCGAACCTCTGCACGGAGCTGGAGTTCATTAAAATGCACGGCGGCCTGCAGCACATATTTCTTCCAGAGGTGAGTTGTAAATCTTTACTGACACTTTCCTTAAACTCATTTACTCTGCGTGCCGTCATTTATCCAAATAAACTAAAGTCATTTTTCATCAAGCTTCATCAAGTGACTAAAAAACCCTCATAGAGGATTATGTAGCGGTAACATCAGGGTGGTCTGCAGGGTCAGTTCCTTTTAATGGTTCCTCTTTGGAGTAATGTCCCCTACGAGAGACTAATGATGACTGATGACAAGGAAGCTGACTGAGCAGCCACATTCAGCACTTAGTGGATGAGCCATCAGCCGGTGGAGGCATGACTCAGTGATATCTGAGGCCGTGTAAAAATAAATAAATAAAAAATAAAATATGGTGGCATGCACACTGAGAACAGCAACAGAGAAACTGTGAATTTAGGTCAAGCAGCAACTTCAGGGGCTAAACAACAAAGTGTAAAAATGTTTAAATGTCCAACTTTACAGCAGAAATGGTCTCCAGAGAATCACATGACCTCAATATGAAGACAGTGAAGATCACTGAGGCATGGACAGCACGTTCACTATTACAAAACTCCCTCACGTGCAATCGAGGCTTCTCCAAACAAGCTTCAGCCTCCACGTCGTTCCACAAATATTGCAGCAGACATTTAAAACAGGTTTCTGCAAAGCTGAAGCTTCAGAAAATGAGCATGTGTCCACTGGAGGCTCTAAAAGCGAGTCAGAATCACATGAACTGTTTGATGTCCAAGTTGCAGAAGACAGTTAAAGTGGGTTTCTGCAAAGCTCTACATGGCGGCACCAAGGAAGGAGCAGCCTCTCAGAAAACAAAGCCAACAAGGAAGTGCTAAAACCTGCAGTTCCTCTAATGACCACTTGAGGCGGGCTACAAAAGTGATCAATTCTTTAAAATGTCCAACTTTACTGCAGAAATGGTCTCCAGAGAATCACATGACCTCAATATGAAGACAATGATCTTCTGAAGGTATGGACAGCACGTTCACATTTACAAAACTCCCTCACGTGCAATCAAAGCTACTCCAAACAAGCTGCAACCTCCACGTTGTTGCACAAATGTTTGACCTCCAAGTTGCAGCAGACATTTAAAACAGGTTTCTGCAAACCTCAAGCTAGGAAGTGTCCATTGGCTCTAAAAGCAAGTCAGTTTGTTAAGATGTCCAACTTTACAGCAGAAATGGTGTCCTCTGCAGCTGCCAGAGAATCACATGACCTCGCTGTGAAGACAATGATCTTCTGGAGGCATGGACAGCACGTTCACAATTACCAAATCCAAACAAGCTTGAACCTCCGCGGCTGAAAAATGAAGCTAACGATGAACCTTCAGGTTGCTAGCTGCCTTTAGCCTCAGCATGACTCAGGCTCCACCTCTTGGAGTTAGGGTTGAATCAGGTAAAGATGGAGACGGCTGCAGAAGCTTTAGCACCGCTCCCCAGGAAACATACGAGCAACGTCAGGGATGTGGTTTCAGCGGGCATGGGCAGGACATTGCAGCTTGCAGCTTCAAGCGCTACAGCTCAGTTCTTCCTGTTCAGAGTGCAACTGGAAGCCACTTTTTTAAAAAAAAACATTGTTTTTGTGTCTGGAAATGTTGACGAAGATAATCAGAGCAGTGTGAGGAAGTGTCAACAATAATATCGAGCGCCACAAATACCGAGAGGAACTGCACTTTAACACAAACAAAGGCGCCGACAGACATAACGAAGAAAACCTCTATTGTTTAAAACGGCCTTCACCAGACGCAAGACCACAGGAAAACCAGCTGCATACGTGTCGACGTGCACGCATGTTTGTGTCTGCACACTTCACCGCTGGAACGAAGCACGAGGAGGAAACAAGAAGCAAACGTGAACCAAGTTTAGCCCCATCGCAAAACACCATCGTCCCCGCTGTCACTGAGGTGTGACATGACCTCTTTAAAAGTTTCCAGGTGTCAGATGTTCCGATTAAATGTGTTAATTTAAAATAATGAGATTAATAATTGAAACAAGCGGCTTTCAGAGAGCGGTGGAGGCTGCAGAGCATTCAGATACACATGATCTTTCCTTTTTAAACAGTGATTCACCAGATCCTCTATAATATATAATATATAATATATATAGAGACACTCTTTAATGCACACTGGCTGTGTTTCCATGTTTCCTTCAGCCTGATCATTAATTCTGATCAGAGATGAACCGTTTCCATGGAGACTGACTAAAATGATCTGATGTATATATGTGTATATATCTATATATATATATATGTGTGTCTGTGTGTGTTTGCATTCAAACATTAACCACTGCAGGAGAAGGGGACGAAGGAGGAGAAAAGGAGGAGGAGGAGGAGAAGGAGGAAGAATAATGAGGAGGAGAGGGGGAGGGCAGGAAGAAAAAGATGAAGAAGGACGAGGAGGAGGAGAAGAACGAGAAGAATGGGAAGAAAACAGGAAGAAGGAGGAGAGTAAGGATGGAAAGAAGCAGGTGAAGAAAGAGTGAGGGGGAGAAAAGGAATAGAAGATGAAGAAGGAGGAGCAGAAGAAAGGGAATACGAGGATGGGGAAGGAGGAGGAGGATGAGGAAAGAAGAAGCGGAAGAAGAGAATAAGAAGAAGGATAAGAATAAGATGATGAAGAGAAGCAGAAAAAAAGAAGAGGAAGAGAAGTAGAAGGAGAAGAGGAGCAGAAGAAGGAGGAAGAAGAGGAGGAATTGAAGATGAAGAAGAAGAAAGAAGGAAGAGGAGAAGAAGGAGGAAGAAAGGGAAGAGAAGAAGAAGGAGGAGGAGGAGAAGAAAGGGAATACGAAGAAGGGGAAGAAGGAGGAGGGGAGGAAAGAAGAAGTGGAAGAAGAAAAAGGGGGAGGAAGAGAAGAAGAAAGAACAAGAGGAAGGGAAGAAGGAGGAAGAAGGTGAGAAATTGAAGATGAAGAAGAAGAAAGAAGGAAGAGGAGAGCAAGGTGGAAGAAAGGGAAGAGAAGAATGAGGAGGAGGAGGAAAGAAAAAAGAAGAAGAAAAAAGGGGAGAAGGAGAAGGAGGAAAATAAGGATGAAGAGAAGCAGAAGAAGAAAAAAGAAGAGGAAGAGAAGAAGAAGGAGAAGAGGAACAGAAGAAGGACGAAGAGGAGGAATTGAAGATGAAGAAGAAGAAAGAAGGAAGAGGAGAAGGAGGAAGAAAGGGAAGAGAAGAAGGGGAAGAAGGAGGAGGGGAGGAAAGAAGAAGTGGAAGAAGAAAAAAGGGGAGGAAGAGAAGAAGAAAGAAAAAGAGGAAGGGAAGAAGGAGGAAGAAGAGGAGGAATTGAAGATGAAGAAGAAGAAAGAAGGAAGAGGAGAAGAAGAAAGAGGAAGAAAGGGAAGAGAATACGGAGGAGGAGAAGAAAAAAAGGAGAGGGGGAGAAGGAGAAGAGGAATAGAAGATGAAGAGCAAGGTGGAAGAAAGGGAAGAGAAGAAGGAGGAGGAGGAGGAAAGAAAAAGAAGAAGGAGAAGAGAAGAAGAAAAAAGGGGATAAGGAGAAGGAATAAGTTGGAGGAGGACAAGTTTTGTTTTGTCCCTGTTGGTGTCCAGTCCTGAAAGTCTAGAATCTTAGAAGACTTAGAAGAAGACCAAGATGTCTCCACGTCTCCAACGTCTCCGTCCACATGGACTCCATCTTGGTTCAACACTTGTTTTTTTTCCTCCTGGTTATTAGAGGGACACATGTAAACGTAGACACCGTCTGCTGCTCCTTCAGTCCTCAGAGCGTCTCCTGATAGTCGGTAGCTCTGTGTGAGGGTGGACGGAGCTGATCTTTGTTGCCGTTCTTGCAAAATAAAAGTTTCCACCAGAGAAAAAGTGAACTGTGTGTCTGTTTCTCTGCAGGAATTTAAAGTAAAACCATTGTGTATCCTGTCATGTATCCTGTGGGTGAATCTGCTGCTGACTCAAAGAGAAGTGAGAAAACGCCCAGCTCTGCACAACGCACCGCTCCTCTCTCTCTCTCTGGCTTGGCATCAAATCTTTCCTAAAATAAGGCACTAAATAACCCATGGGGACGGAGGGAGGGGGTACAGTTTGAAGCTAACCCACCACCACCACCACCACCACATCTTGCACCTTTAGTGAGGCCAGCGTGTTCTGTCTGAGGTGCATCTATTACTAATTCACACATTTAAAGGTCTGACACCACGAGGACACTGAGGTCATGTTCTCAGGAAATTTGGAGAATATTTAAACCTGCGGGGGGTTTCCTCTCCGCTTCACACTCTGATTGTCTTATTTCTTATCTTGTTGACTTAAAATTTGAGTTCTGAACTTATGAAGCGGGGCAGTTTACGCTCATTATTCAATAAAATACACTTTTTTGTCTCGAAAATGCAACATAACTACATATCAGGAGGAGAAGGATCATTTTGACTCATATAGTCATGGCTGATCCATTTTTATAGTTGCCACCGAAATTCATGTTTTAAAATGATAAAAAAGCAACAATTTCTGACATTTATTATTATATTTTCACACGCTTTACCACATTAAGATGTTTTCAGGATGCACTGACGCTGTTTAAAGCGACCACCTTAATCTAGCTATGGAAATATTTCGTTCACGTCTCTATTTCAAGCACCAGATCTGAAGTTTGAAGCCAAATTTGTACTTTTCCGTCACATTTTTTTTTTGCCAATGAACCAGTTCTGCATCCAGAGTCTCCACAGATCGACGTCTCCTCCGACAGCAGAGCCACACTCTCCCTAACAAACGCCTGACCCATTTTTGAGCTGCTGCACCATCCAGCAGCAGCAGCAGCAGCCAGAAAGACATCAATAAACCGCCAAAAAAAAAATGAAAGTAGCATCAAAATCCTCCCTGTCCCCTCTCGGCTAATCCATTTTCTTTCACCCCTCCCTCCTGACTGTGCTCTCTTATCTTGAATTTTGCCTTTTAGGATTTTATTAATCCAGTCAGCCTAGTTTTCCTTTTCTACCTCACAGACGATCCCACGACATCCGAAACAGATCCATCTGTTTGTTACCACCCAACCCAGAATCAGGAGCCGAGCCGAGTCCTGATTAGATTTGATATTTCGGCTCGAACCACCGCCCCTCTTGGTTCCAGAGGTTTGAGGCGTCTCCTCAATCTTCTCCCTCTAATTTCTCATCGTTCACGTGTCTTTGCTTTCATGCAGCTCTATCAGAGTTGGAGCTGAAGGTTTCCAACCAGAGGATGCAGGAGATGGCGTTTATTTCAAAAGATTTTTTAAATCAAGATCCATTTGAATCGGAAAAATCTATCATTTTAAACCCAGAGCCGACCCTTTTGTTTCTGGTGTGGCCTTCATCAGCACCCAAACCTCCAGACCACCCTGACTCTCCACCTCCAGCGCTGCCAGATTGGATTGTATTTTACAGGAAACCATAGAGTTGAGCAGGTGAACAACGGATTTGAAACAAAACCAACGTGTGTTTACTCTTTCCAAGTCAGTGCATGAGCAAACTGAACGTGCTAAGTGCTCCATCGTCCTATCAGTGGACTACAGGACGTCTTTTTAGTCTCTAGACGTAGTTAGTTACGGTGTTTGGCTGCTGCAGTTTTTTTTTTATGACAGGCTACACTCAGAGGCTTGCACTCTGGTTGGTTCAAGAACGAAACTAAATATGAATCTAATATTTTATTTTAGCAGCTTTTGGGCTGGAAACCATCAGCTGCATCTGTCTCCACCTCCAGTGTCCAGACAGGAACCCGAGGCGATCCGTGACCGCGGCCCCCCTGACAAGACGCACCGATCGGCCCCATCAGCAGCTCCAGATGCTGTGGCGTGCCAGAGAGGATTAACTCACATCGGGCCAGAGGGGCTGCAGATCCTCCCTCCTACGTACTTACACCCCTCTCCTCTCTTAGCCCCCCTCCCTTCTCCCTGCCTGCTCCTCTGATCCCCATCCCCGTCCTAAAAACTGCACGCAAAACATCCAAACTGCATTAATGAGCATGAAGGCTGCATGTACACAGACGCATACAAGATCTGAAAACTGATTGCTTTTAAAACTTTAATGTTCCCCCTGGAGGAGTGGCGCTAACAGGTGAGGAGTGGATGGATCAGAAGAAAACAAAATGTCCTGGATGTAAAAGCACAGAAGAAAAAAGCCCTCTCTAGTTCGTATCTCCTACCTGACGGACATGGAGAACTCCCCGGGAGCACTCTCGCTCTCTCTGACCAGAAAAGCGCCGCACTCTCTGTGTCTGAGTCGACTTTCTGCCACGCCGCGGGATATGCGCCCGGCGAACCAGCTGAAAGAAAAAGAGACGTCACACAGATGTTACTACTTGACGAGCTGCTCGTGGTTTTCAGGGCAAACTCGCAGAGAGCTCAGCGCTGACGGGGAAATAAAAGAGAGCTGTGAAGGTGAGAAAAAAGAACGTGGCGCGTTTGTGAAGTTATTTTAAAACGGCGCTGCTAAATATGCACAAAGGAAACAAGTCCCGGGACGCTGGATCTGAGCTGTCAGCTGTGGAGTGGAAGTCTTTAGTCTTGTTTAGTGGAGCGGTTTGCTCGTGCTAATGACATTTTGCTTCATGTTTGATGGCTTAAGTAAAGACAACCAGTGTGGTGGACAAAGTGTAGGACCCTCTGCTGTGCAAAAAATAAAAACAGAAGAAGAAGAAGAAGCAGACATCTCCCGGGGCTGTGCACAAACTTAACGAGCAGCTTCAAGTGGACGCTCGCAGCAGCAGCAGCAGCCGCAGCAGCAGCAGCAGCGTTCATTAGCAGCCAGAGTGTTGTCGGTTTTGTGTTTGTCACAGCAAAATGCAAGAACCCAGCTGGTGTATGACCATCTGACGGAGAAACAGGGTGTACCAGCAGCTTCACATACACACTAACACACACCAACACACATGCACACATGTGGATTATGTAAGGCAGCGAGGGAGCGTGTCCCTCTGGGAAGGTGTGCAGATGTCCAAAGAGGAGCTGAAAAGGCCCCCGGGCGGTGAACTGATGAGCTGTTTGGAAAGAGCAGGAGCTGGACGTGTGAAATGTTTTCATCTGCTTCGTGTGTGTTCATGTGTGTGTTCGTGTGTGTGTTCGTGTGTGGGTGTGCACTTACGCGTGTGGTCGCAGGTTGATGTAGTTCTTCGGCACAAAGCCTTTCCTGTTGTGGAGCTCAGCCGTGTACCAGTTGGGGTCGTCCTCCATGTTGGTGATCTGGGAGCAAACACACATGAATGGAACGTGTTATTTCCCGTAATGATGCTGGTCCAGGCTGTTACTGGGAGGTCAAAGGTCGCTGTCTCTCTCCCTGCTTCTATCATCTCTCTGCTGCAGCTTTCATCCGTCTCTGCCAAGGACTCGCTCAGATTCAGAAAAGCCTCGAGATTAAACGTGTAACGGCCCGGCACACGTCTGATCTGATCATCAATAAAACTGACAGATTTTGTGCTGCTATAGTTTTTTTTTTATCTACACAGATTAAGTGTCAACCTTGAACCGTTTCAGCGCTTTGGATTACCGTAATTATGCTATCAGAAGCTCAAACATCAAGCTTTACAGCCAATATAATGACATTACGGTAATTTCACTTGCGTCTCTCCCAGGTTACTACCGTCTTAAAACATTCAGTAAACTGTGAATAATTACAGCTGAAGGATATTGAAATGTTCCAGGTTTTCTAGAAAAATGGGCCTGACCTTTTTAGAGTTGAAATAAGCAAAAAGAAAAAGTCCAGGTGGGCATTTTGAGGCCGACGGAGGAGTGAAACATTTTGTTTGCTGCAAACAACAACGCAAAAGTGATTCCGTTTCTCAGTTTTGAATAATTAGGACTGCTTTTATACGAGTTCAGAAACAGCAGCGTCTCCTGATGTGTTCCCACTTCGCCTGTTTCATCGCTCATCAAAGCATCTTGAGACAATTTGGATTAAAGTTGTCCCGGAACTGATTCTGCTCCTGGAAAGACCTGCTGGGCCAATCAGATCGTTTTGGGGGCAGGACAGAAGAATAGGGGTAGTAATAGACGTCATCTGAGGCTCTGATTGGTTGGAGGACGATCCCGGCTGTTATCTTGATATTTTAGGAAGTTGACTGAGTCACAGTGACACATCTAATAATCTAAATGACGTTCGTTACTTTTATCTTTAAAACAAATTTGCTGATGAACTCTGAGTAATGTATTTAAATACGGTTCAGCCACATGCATGGATGTCATCATGGCACCCTCCTAGTTTCCTCAGACAGGGATATACAGAAGTTAAAATTTAAAAAGGTTTAAAATGTGTCGCGTGCTTAAATAAGTAGATAAGTGGAAGCTTTCTTTCTAATGTCTGTATTTATTTATTCAACCATCTGTGCCCCAAGCCTGGAAGCCAGACCAGGGGAGAGTTTATCAGGAGTCTCTCCGTTGGGAACTGATTCTGCTCCTGCAAGGATCTGTCAGGCCAATCAGATTGTTTGAGGCGTGGAACAGAAGAGTAACAGGCGGTTTATAATATATATTTATACTTCTGTGTAAAGATGACGACAGCTCAGGCTGTAACTGACATGCACCTCCCAAGAAATGTAACTACACAATGCAGCAACACAGACAGCAAGAGCTGTGATTGGTCCACTTGGTAGCAGCATGTTGCCACTTTTAGTATTTACAGGTGCTTCCGTCTCCGCAATTTTTGATTTTGATTGTTTTAATTCAATGAAGATGGAACACATGGAGGGAAGGTTGACTGAGGAGGTTCAGAGATACAAACATTTGTACGACTCGTGAAATTTTGGTGAAAGTTTCAGACGTCATTGTTGAAAGTGGAGCAGCAAGTAAAAAAAAAAAATGAACCCGACTGATTAAAAAAAAGACACAGCACCGACAAACGTTTGGGTGGCGTCGTCACAGAGCGAGACAGACTGACGAGAGCGATACGAGAGAAAATATAAATGGCTCGTACCGGTGTAGGCTACGTACGCAGGTCACAGCAAACTCTGAGGTACAAACTCCGCTAAACATTCGTCATACACTGAGAGGTGTTGGGTTTAGGACCACCCAGGTGATGTAGAGGTGTTTCTTTTCTGTATCATAATAAAATCCCCTCGTTACTAGACTCTATTAATAAAGCCTCGCCAGTTCCGCCGTGCCACAGTTCATTGACCACATTTCCAACCACATCGCCGCCCCATGTGCAACCACTTTTTCCAGGAAGTGACATTAGAATTAGAAACTAAAGGACTTTCCAGTCTTTGGTTAAAGTACTGTATTAGGAAATTTGCAGATTAATCATCGACTTGGGCAGAAAGAATCCAGCATTATTACTGCTTCTCTGTCTTCTTTGTGTCTTCTTTGGATCACGTGTCTTTGCTGCATGTCTGCTCCATCCAGTTTTATTAATTTACGTTTCCTTCCTTCTTTTCCCTTAACTTTCTCTGTTTTTTTTTTTTTTTATTTCTCCATTTGGCCGGCCTCAAGCAGATATGTCCCCCGCCCACCCCATACGAAGCCTGCTCAAGTTTTCTCCAAACACCGTCACCTTAGTGCTGCTCTCTGGGTTTCAGGCTAAAAGCGGTGGCAGCGCTAGTGTGCTGGGCTGGTGTTTAATATGATCAGCTGTTCAGAGAATCTGGGTAGAACACATGTATTAAAAGGTGCCCATTCATTTTCTCTCTTGTTCTCAGCCAGTGGTTTCAAACCCAGAACCTTCTCGCTGTGATCATCAGTTCTAACCACCACACCACTGTGCCGCTCTGATTCAGCTGTGGCTGAGGCTCCTTCCAGACCTTTCCAGTGAATTTCATAACTGTGCTATAAAATAGATGCACATACATGGAAGCAGATTGTAAAGACTGAACACAAACAGGCAGCCGTTGCCTTCAGGTTGGAGCAAGATAAAAAAGCTGACTATTAAAAACCAGCATTGTTTTTTCGCTTCACTTCCTGTGTCCGTCTCTCTCTCTACACACTTGGCCGTTTTCCTGCAGCTTTACACAAAGTGTTTTTTTTATTTTTTGTTATCTATGAAGCTATATTTAACATTCCTTTATGAGTCAACGCTCTGCTCGGTCTGATTGATCCACTTCCACATAAGACACGAGTGACGCATGCATCCATCAGCTCGGTGGCGGCTGGGTTTTACCTAGAAAGCCACATTAGCAGCAGCAGCAGTGAAGCGTCTGACTTCAGCGCCGTTTAAGTAGCCATGGACATTTTTGCACGGTGCCGTGTGATTTGTCGTGACGTTGTGAAGCTCAGGCCATCTGGTGCGTTAAGAGCAGAGAGTGAACGAATATTTAAAAGCGCCGCTTGACCCAGGTCTGAACCGGAACCGTTGGCAAAGACAAGAGACACGACGGCCTTTTGTCTCAGCAGGAGACAAAGAAACAGACGTTTCAAGTGTTGGATCTCTGTACAGTTACTGTAGAGGCGCTGCTTTCATGTGAAATTAATGTGCAAAATTCTGCTTTCATGCACAGTCCAACTGCGTGTGCGATTACATTAGGATGTGCAGGAATTTCAACAGTATTTAATGCTTAATTGCTGAATTCTTTGCACAACAGTTCCCATGTGTCTACTCTGTGTGTGCATGTCCAAATGGTAAATAAAGTTCTTGAACTACGGCTGAGTAACTCTGCAGACAGGAGCTTCTGTGAATGATATGCTGCAGAACCCAAACAATAAAAGGGATCATCCTTCCTTCTACCTGACTCATAGTTTCCCAGAATGCCTTGGGAAGCATAAGTGGATAACAACCCCTCCCCTCCTCCCCCCCATTAAAACTGAGGCCAAATCCAGCGGCGATATCGATCATCTCGGATTCGTCGACGTGCGTCCGTGGAACAGCTGGAGCCTCCGTGTAAGTCCGGGGAGAAGAGCCCACTCTGTAATTCCGAGGCTTATCGCCGATGTCTTAGAGGGACAATTTTCCACTGCGATAATTTCCAGCTGTGCAAGAACAATCTCGGTACAGCGATGGAGGAGCGGGGGAGGGGTTGGGGGGGGGGGGGGGGGGCGAAACGATACCACTTCAAAGTGCGATCTTTATGCGTTGGACTTTAGAGTCGATCAAAGGGATGATTTGACAGTTTGAGAAACGCCCTTCGCCACTTTCTCGTTGGCGGATCAACGCTCGCGTCTGGCGCCTTGAAACCGTTAGCTTAGCACAGAGACAGGGATCGGACGGAAACTGAAATGTAAAGATGGATTTTATGTGTCTGACTATTTCTTGGCAAGAAACAGGAACTCCAGGAAGTTTGAACCAAAATAAATAACTTCTAGATGATTTTACGCATCGGGATTTTTGAGTGTGCTCTTCCTGTTCCCTTATTGTTCACGCCAAGAAAAACAGTTTCAATAAATGCATCTAGGTACATGCCTGGAGTTTTCCGGTTTCTTTATTCGCATACACTGGGGACGATCAGAATCAGTGGGCCGATCCAGGCAGTTTTTAAAATGATCGGAACAAATGGTCTGATCTTTTGTCGTTATTCGTTTCAGCTCTGCTATAAACCAAAACCACGTCCTCGTATCGTCAAAACCTCTTCTTTCACTTTCTTGCCTAGCGTCAATCGGGTTAATCAAAGAAGAAGAACCAAAAGCACGTGACTAAACGTCTTTACTCTAAATGAATTATGCAACATGGACGTTTGGTGAGGTGCTAGCAGGAGATCAACTTGATTCAACACCAAAGGAGAAAAGCTGAACATGTCGAGAGCAGCAACAAACAAATTGAATGATACTGGCTATTAAAAGATTGATATCGACAACAAAACTTGATCAGGACATCCCCAACTTATACTTTCCTACAGATGTGTTTAAAGGAAACAGATGTTTGAGACGTTCAAAGCGAGCAGAGGCTTTCTTTTTTTCTGATTGCAGATCTTGTCTTTAGCAGCACCTGCACAGAATGTCAGGAGGTGTGGGCGCTCAAGTTATAATTGCTGTAATTATCACAGTGGAGGCAGAGAGGAAAGGGTAGATAGATAGATAGATAGATAGATAGATAGATAGATAGATGTTTCTCTTACCTTCAATAAGTCTCCCTTGCTGAAGCTGAGTTCGTCGCCCTCAGTGGCACGAAACGTAAACAGTGCCACCGCTTCCATGTTAAAAACCCCCCCAACACACACACACACTCACAAACACACACTCCAAGACCCCCAGTAATGCCCCTGGCAGCGGGGAGGGGGGTAAGAAGAGGAAACAGATAACAGATGACAGGAGGAGATACGCTGGAATAACAGACGAAGAAGAGAGAAGAAGAACAAGAGGAGGAGGAGGAGGAGGAGGAGGAGGAGGACAGGTCTTTCTGTCCGCTGAGCTACGGAGCAAATGAGAGTCGTAGCGGAGAGAGAGAGAGAGAGAGAGAGAGGGGGGCGAGGGGAAAAAGACGACTGGCTGCTGCTCAGCAACACACTGAGTAACAGAGAGAGAGAGAGAGAGAGAGAGAGAGAGAGAGAGAGTAGGGGTAAAGGAGTGGGAGGCACTTCCTGTGTATATATTTGTCTCTCACTCAGAGTGGCTTCTGTGGATTCATTGTGTGTGTGTGTGTGCGTGTGTGTGCATGTGTGTGTGTGTGCGGGTGTGCATGTGTGTGTGTGTGGTTTTGTCGTTCTCAGAAACAGCTTTAGTTTTGCGCCTTCAAATTGAAAAGTGAGCTTATTTGCTTTTGTCACCTTTTTTTTTTTGGTCTTTTGTTACGGTGGAAACTTTAGGTGATTTTTTTTTTCAGACGAGGTGAGAACAGCAGGGATAATTACGCACAAACACACACAGACACACAGACACAGGCCTTAGACTGAAATTGTTGCGGTCGTAAACACGTTCATGCCGCTTACTTGGCCCGTCCCCGTGTCCAGCGCTGTCTCCGCTGGTCAGATGTCTGTCACCAGGGTCAGGACGGTCGCTCTGATCAGCTGATCAGCTCTTCGAGAGAAACTGATGTGATGAAAGTCAAGAAAACGTCAAAGTCCAAAGGACAAATCAGAGGCTCTTTTTATTTTTCTGAACATTCAAATCCGTGATGATCTAGAAACAATAAAGTGTAGAGCAACTGATCAGTGTCCCTAGACTCCCAGCTAATAGCAGCTCAACCTAGCTTAATAGCCTCCCCAGCTATCAGTAGATCTACCTAGCCTTCCAGCTAATAGTAGCTCTTCCTATCCTCCTAGCTAACAGTAGCTCTTCCTAGCCACCCAACTAATAGTAGCTCTTCGTAGCCTTCCAGCTAATAGTAACTCTTCCTAGCCTTCCAGCTGACTGTAGCTCTACCTAGCCTACCTGTGTTGCGTCCAAGTGCAACCTTTTGGTTTATTATCCAAAAATGATAACTGGTGAGTTTAATTGGATGTTGCAACAAATTACTGCAGAGTAAATATGGTTTCGTTGAGGTTTTGCATTTGAGTTCTGCAAGGACGTGATCATGATTCACTCCGGGAAGTCACATCCTGATTGTGGCTGTAACAGAAGAACCATTTTCAGACCAAAATCTGGTCTTTGCATTCAAGGTGTTTGAGATGCATGGAGGAGAATGTGGAACTGAGGTCCTGTTTGGCTGAGAAGGGGTTTAAAGGTTAGAAGTGGCTCAGTTTGTGAGTCATGTTGCTCTATATAGTAAAACTGCATCAATGATAGCTAATTACACCAATAATTAACGGTGTGAAGTCAACACCGACTCTCTACACGCTGGAATATATTTAGAGAAATAATAATTAAACTTCCTTAACACTGAACCTACAGCAGCTACGTTAATGGGCTCTGTAGCTATAGTGACCTCTGAGGTAACATGGGAATCATTTACTAGAGCAAAAACAACAGCTTGTTATTTTCTTTTCAGTTCAAATGCTGAACATATCACAAAGTCCCATCCCATCACTGTTACTCTTCTGTCCATCATCACATTAAGCCCCGCCCCAAGTGATCTGATTGGCTCGGCAGATCTTTACTGGAGCAGAATCGGTTCCCAACGGAGAGACTCCAGATAAACTTTCCTCCACGAACAACATCAACTGAAATCATCGCAACAGAAAAGAGAAAATGTCAGAGGCCGGTTTAGGTTTAGAGGTCCTTCATGAAAATACCCCTCAGTTCAATAAGGTGGGCCTGAGTGGTAGAGGTGTTAATCTGTAGGAGTGGGCTGCCAGCGAGTCTGGAAACTCTGAGTCAGATTAACTACCCCACCTCGGTTTACCTACCCCTGCTACTGTCATCTGAGAGTCAGAGACGGGGATGGAGCGTTAACAGTACGAAGCAGAAGAGCAGGAGCGCTGAGGTTTTCTGTAGTGTGACCCTGTCCAGGAAATCCCCGGTCAACTGGTCGCCTGACTCAGACGTGAGAACGAGAAGGAAGGGGTTGGATGAGTGGTGATAGAAGAGGACAAGAGGAAGAGGAGGAGAGGAAGTGGAACTGGTGTTGTCCTTGTGTACAGTCCTTGATTTGCGGTTCCATATGAATTTAGACATCAGATGTGTTTTGTTTAACAGTTTTGAAGATGGCAGTTTGTTGTTTTTTTAGCTTCCCTGCTTCACTCGTCAGACAAACAGCGTGGGCGACACTTTTTCTTTGGATTTTTGTTTGTTCCCGTCTGTAGGTGGTTCTCTCTCTCTTCTATTGTCTCGGACACAGCGGCGTTCACACTCTTTTGTTGAAGCCGCTCAGCTGGTGCAGTTACATCACTTCCTGTGTCCTTTCCCAGTAGAAGCAGCACCGGATGCTCTGCAGGTTGCTGCTGTAAAACCTTTCAGAAGTGGCTTTGTCATTACGCTGACTGACTGCTAGCTGCACATGAACCCGTTGGTGCACGTGCGTTAGGCTGGCGTGGCGCTAACACTGAAGCAGAGAAGGGTCTGAGAAATTTTTGTGCAACAGGAGGAAGCAGGTGGGCATAGGGCGGAAAAAGCAGGTGGGCACAAAAGTCATGTCAACCTCTGAGACAAACGGTGCTTCAGTCAGAAGTCTGTTCCAACCATCTTTCATTTTCTGCCACTACGCTCTAAAAATATATATTTGTCCACTGCTCCTCGTCCTCTTGTTCCTCCACATATTCTTCATTTCACTAGTTCAGCATGTATTGGAGCTGTGGCCTAGAAGTTAGAGAATCAGCTTTGGGAGATCTGTGTTCACGGTCTTGAACAAGAACATTAAACCAAATCCAACTAAAAAACAGACATTCATGTATTTTTTTGCTCTAAATGTCCTGAAAAAATACAGACACCAACCTCCTTGTGCATATATACAGTAAAACAATTATCTTACAAACTGTTCGTAAAGTGTTGTTATCGTAGATAAAGTTAATGAGGCCAGATGTTTAGATGGTTTGAACATGTTTAGAGGAGGGATAGTGCTGAGGTTAGAACCGTCAGGCAGGAGGTCCAGAGGAAGACCAAGGATAGAGAGGGTGAGATGGAAGCAGATGATTCGCTGTGGCGACGCCTATGAAGGGAGCAGGCGGAGGGAAAAGACGACTGCTATTATGTGTGAAAGCAACAGTTTCGCACATTTAGGAGACGAAGCGTCTGCAGTGATTGGTGTTTCTACATGATGTGTGCAAACGTGAATTTTGTCGCTACAAGCGTGAGAAGCTGTTTCCGGCAGGTTTGACATGAAGTTGCGGAGATAAAAGTTGTTTGTGGTTTTGGAACAAACGTGGCCGAGTGAGATCACATCGGTGTGTTATCAATCTGAGAACCGCCATCACTTGTGTTAAGTGGCTTTCAGGATTTCTCCTGGACGATACAGACCGACTTCCTGAATCTGTGTCACAGAGTTGCAGATTTAATTTCGTCCACTTTTGACAATTATCCGTGAGTTAGAACCCGGAGAACTCAAAGCTCTGCAGAAAACGCGTGTCGGTGTCGAGCGCTGAAGCCGTTAAGCACTTTTTCTCCTGGCTCACCTTCTCCAGGTAAAAGCCCCGGTCGGCTTCGGCTCCATTTGCACATGAAAAGATGGAGCTAATAAGCTGGCAGGAGTGGCGAGCATGATCCCAGATCCTGTTTCACGGTTTCTGTCCCGACCCCCAAAAAAACCTGAATGCCGCCAGTCTTCCCTCCGTTCTGCTTTACGTAACCTTCCTGATGTAAACCACACATGCAGCCGATTGCTATTCATATTACAGTGACTCACATGTGTCGCTACCTTTGTGGCGACTGTTGTCATAGCCTGAATACCTGTTGTGTGACAAACACTGTACTGTTATATAATGTTGGTGAGCTATGGAAACATTACCAGGTTTGTTATTTGTCGTAGAGCTAATGTATTATCTGGTATTTTTGGAAATCGGAATCGAAGTCTAAAGAGCCAGACAAAGAAGCTAAACTTAAACCTTTATCTAATCTGTATCACTCAATCGACCACCAGAACTAACCTCAAGCCAGCGTGTTGCACCTGTAGGTGCAAGAAGGGAAGCTGGGTGTCCTGGAGGTGATTACATGAAAAGCAGGTGAGCTGTGGTGTCTGATGTTAATTAGCTTTAATGACTTTTTAAATCAGGGGTTGCAAGTGCTAATCACAGATTAGAGGACACACATAGCCGCAGGGTTTCCAGTTAGCAGGACCTCCCCAGTCACCTCACTGCGCCTCTAAACCGCCTCTGAGTACAAAAGCAGAACTCTCCTGACCTCTACTGTCACAGAGGAGGTAAAGCATCTGATTTAAAGGGAGCGTCTAAACAGTTGAAAAGATGGTGCAACTGTTTCTGGTTTGCACAAGATGGAATTACACTCAGGCAGTATGTGTACAACTTCATAACCCAGTTACACCTGGTCCATCTGTGCTATTAAATACTTTTTGTATATTTGCCAGTACTTGTATTTTTTGATTCTGTTTTATTTTATTATTTATCTTTTCTACCCTACACTTTTTACTCTTCATATTTTTCTGCCCTTTTGTAAACTGTTGTAAACAGTTTTTTTTTTATTCTTAATTCTTAGATAGGCCCGATAAGAAAGCACCGCCTTCCTGTGACACAAGGCGATAGCGGGAAGTAAATGTCAAGGTGGAATTTGTGGCCGTTCAAATTTGTTTTTTCTCACGTGTCGTTTGCAGAATAGTTTGAGGCAGATATGAGACTCATTCTTGGAGGAAGAAACCACACATGCTGCAGCCTGGAGGAATATTAATAGAAAACATGACGTCCTCTTCCTCCTGCCACCAGCGAAACCTGCATTAGATCATCTGATCTAAATGTTGGAACTTTTTATAGATTCTCACGGTAGAAAAACACTAACGCCGTCCTCTTCAGCAAAGGTCTTGAGTTCATTAATAATCAGTAGAAGCCTGCCATCTTTTATTCCATAAGTCATCAGCTTTGTATTTAATAAGAAACAGATTGTAAAATGATTTATTGATTCCTGACTTCAGCTCAGATCTATTAAAAGCAAAAAGAAACAAACCAACAGATCCTCTTCTCAAGCAGAGAGCGACAAACCTTCCACCTAAACCGTCTCGGCTTAGTCCTCCTTTGGCTCGTCAACAAACACTTCAGTGAGCTGGTCTTTATGTAACACAGGGGATTGGGAGACCAAAATAAAATGTCCCCGATCGGCCATAACATTATGACCACTGACAGGTGGAAGTGAACAACACAGATTATGGTGGTTTAACATTTAGTCCTTCAAAACTTTGATGTTAGAAGGAGGATTTGACTTTGAACAAGGGGTCAGAGCGTCTCCAAAACTGCAGCTGGAGACTGTGGGACGTCCACTGATGAAAGCCCCTACATTGGACACATCATGGAGAGGGTATCGACCTCTTTCTGCAGGGTAACACTCCAGAAATGGTTCAGCCAATAAACATCTGTGGGACGTGCAGGACAAACAATGAGCTCTCCTCTTGCAGGACTTACAAGACCTGCTGCCCGATACCACAGAACACCTTCACAGGTCTGACGGATATGGACTCCATGTTTCTTCCACAGGTCAGGGCCCCCGAGGAGTACCAACGCAACATTAGGCAGATGGTCATAATGCTATGGCTGAACAGTGTGCAGAGCATTAACAGAGAGCCCAAACACAGCTTCCAGATGTCACGTCGGGGCCCGTACCGTGGTTATCTCTCTATTCAAAGCTCGCCGTTTCAGGGAAGCCTTCCGGTCTATTCATAGATTTGAATAAGCATGTGTGTTAAGCATGTGTGCGTGTGTGTACGCGTGTGTGTGTCCCTCCCTCCATTTAAAACGCCGCTGATGGGGCGGTTGGACGGAGTCACAGGAGGAAGACTACAAGTGATGGAATGCTGTCGTGCGAAGTTTGTGGTTTTGTTCAGACACACCTGAAACACACAGAGACGATACCTGTGCTGACGAATCATGACATGCACTTACTTGTGTGACAAGGCTTTAAGTTCTTCCTGTTCACAACTTTCTCTACTTTACTCTGCTGCTACGTCCTGCTAATATATATTTTTAGTAACTTATATATACGTATATACACATCTACACCTTGTATAGCTCATACATTTACTCATATACTGTCATTAAACTGATTTATTGTGCAATATTTATACATTTTATATTAGCGCATATCTTCATATCCATATTTATTGTATTCTGTATATATATACTGTATATCTTTGTACATTTTTATGTATAAATATGTATACTTTTGTATATTGTTGCTCCTGTCGCTGTGCATTGGTGCTAATGGATAAATAAAGCTATCTATCTATGGATGAAGAAATGTAGATATAAATGTCTTAATTCCTGTAAGAAGCTGAAATGTTTAAATGATAAGATCTTATGTTGCATCTTTAAACTAAGTAAAGCTGAACTTATATTTACTGTGTGTTCAGTAGAAGGGATGAACGGTCCGTGTGTGTGTGTGTGTGTGTGTGTGTCAAGCCGCCTCGGTCACACCCTTCCCTGGGCAGCCCCCCCACCCTGCCCGCCATGTTCTGGAGGAGGAGGAGGAGGAGGAGGAGGAGGAGGAGGAGGTACGTGTAGTCCTGGCTCTGGCTGCCTTTAGCATTAGCAGCGCGTAGCTAGGCGGAGGCGCAACAAGCTCATTGAACGCCCCAAAAATAAGTAACTCTGCCTCGGGTTTAAACCCCCTCAGACCTTTCTTGGAATAAGCCTAACTCTTTATGGGTTTATACCCCCGGAGTAACAGTAGAAGCTGACGGTGAACCGAAAGTATGGTAAGTATATCACCTTCCGCTTCTAAGACGCTCGAATTGTTTTGTTTTTTTTCCCAGGGTGTCCTGTAATCCAGTCCGCGGCGGTGATGTCTCCACAGAGCACCCGTCTTGGCTGCTAGCTTGGATGGTTGCTAACTAGCTTAGCATGCTAATCGGATGACTTAACACAGAGAGTGCGCTGGGAGCGGACCTGAACGGCTGCTTGTTCAGACGTTGGGCTAACTGTGAATCAAACACGAGATTAAGACAGTGTTTTAATTAATTAATTACACGATGGGTGATCAACAGTTGTTTTTTTTGTTTTTTTTATTTCAGCCGAACTGCCGGAGAGTATGTCGGCTGACTAACCGAACACAAGCGATGCTAGCTTTGATCTTAACTTTTTCCAAAGCTAAGTTTTTTGTGTATTAGAAAGAAAAAGCCGTTAGTCGACGGTTTGCTAAGCTAGCGCAAATATCCGAGAGCTGCAATATTTATTTATATGTCCTGAAACAAACTTTGATCGGCTTTTGCGCAAACTCGGCGAACTTCGCTAGCTTATTTCGCCTTCTAACGGCGAGTACTTGCCGCAAGTTTGCACTTAACTTAGCGGCAAACCCTAACTAGCAAGTGGGCTAGTTAGTCCGCCGCTAGCCGATAAAAATAACCAAAATCTCCGTATCGCGTATCGCCAAAACCTCACCGCTAAATCAAAGTGTTTTGACTGAAATAGTTTGAAATATAATTGAGGCAGTTTAGTTAGCACATTATTAGCAAACGTTAGCCGAAGCTACTTTAGCTTGAGTGCTAACTATCAATCACATCAGGTCAAAGAGGCGCCGTGATTTATTTTGCGTTTTGCTTAAAGGGGCGACTTTATTCTTTGTGTTTTCTCCATTTTTTTCTTTTATATAGACGGTGGTTGAATTATATTTTATTAGCGTGAGTCAGCAAAGCACAACTTGACGCACTTATTGATAATTTGAGGTAAATCTTTACGACGTGGGCGCTGTCTGTTTACTCGTTTCATCGATTTTTTATTTATTTTTTTAGTCGTTGTAAGGTATGGAGGCAGGTAGAGGTTTAATGTTTTAACTTTCTTATTATTTTAATAGTGGAAGGTGTTTGTGTGGATGGAGGAGGTTTAATGTGGCCCGAGTGGAGAGGGGCAGGTCTTTGTCTATTGTCAGGATGATCAGTCAGTCTCAGTGGGTGACAGATGCATCATCACCGTCCTCTTCCTGTCCCCCGACTTAGCTTTGTCTGTCTTTCTCGGCCAGCAAGGGAGGACAAAGGCGGGGGAGAGGGGGGGGGGTTGTATGGAGATCAGAAAAGGTGCATCTTCTCCTCCTGTCCCGGAGTTTTATGCTCACACAGACTTCATCTCTAAAAGCTTCTGGGACAAGTCTCGTTGTCTGTTTTTAGTTTTGTAGCTTGTAGGACTTTAATCCTTTTTGTCGCTCAGCAGTTGGGGATTAAACGCCGGTGTATGTTGCTTCGCTGGGCTGCAAACTGAAAAGAAGTAAAGGGAAGAAAGGGTTGAGGAACTGGATGGATAACCTGATGTCACACACACACGGGCAGGCAGCACCCGGTTGTGCAATCCCTCTATCTTCAGATCAGCTTTCCTCTTTCTGTGCGACAAGGTGGACCTGTTCTCAGCTCCTCCACTCTTAAAGCTAATCACACTTTACTGTGGTTGTCACTGAGGCTTGGGATACGTCGTGTTCTTCCACCAGACATCTCACATTTTATTGATTAACATTTACTGTCACTACCGGGCTCCAGTGACAAAAGCCTGAATTAATAGGAACTGGGGAAACTTTTTTTTTTTTGTTAATTCACTGGCAGCACAGAAACAACTTCCTTGAGTCCTCTGCCAAGTCAGGATTAATGTTTTTCCAGTAATGCAGTCCTGTTGCTCGTATCACATTTCTCAATCACATTTGTTTCTCGCTCAGTCCGGCTCCAGTCTGCGTTGTTCACTTGTTATATACGTGAAATAACAGTTTAAATTCTTTTATCCGTTTCCCGTGATTGATTATTATCAACTTCACATATGGTGGAGTACTTGGAGGAGTGCAGCTCTTCGTCTAACAGCTCACTGTAGCTGCTGCTTTTACTTCCTGAAGATTCAACGGTCAAAAAAAATGTCTAAAATAAACCTCGTCTTGTTTTATAGACAATAAATTGCGTAGCTCACTGATGCTGCATTTGAATTCTTCACAATAAAGGTCAAAGCACGCAGCAGGAAATGATGAATTCATGAAAGCAGCAACCTCTAAACACATACACTGCCTCACGATGACGAGTTCTCATTCTACATTCACATATCAGTTCAGAGAAACGGCATGAGCAGGAACATGTTGCAGCATTTTATTCTGCAGAAATGCCGCCTCAAGCTGCACTTCACAATAATGGAAATATATATATATAGATAATGCAATAATGCTTTCGTCACAAGCTCAGTCTGAGTGTTACCTCATTCAGTGATAGACATCATCTTAACTAGATTCGTTTCTTTTGTTCAATACTTTCAGTACTATCTTTATTTGAATAAACCGTGGTTCCCCAGTTGACCACAGTTAGAATTTCCCACCTTTGCATGTGTCAGTAAACACCGTTGCTTCATGCCTCAGTGGAAGTAATGTGGTTTATGGTTTTCTGTGACGTGTATTTTAAGGTTGTTTCTTTCTATTGAAGCACTTTGCCCACAATCAATACACATTCAGTCTCATAGTGTTTTCTGCTGCAGAAGTAGGGCTGTCAGAGATGTGGGGTTATTAATGCAAATTATTTTTAACGTGGGTCATATTTTTTGAAGGCACGTTTCATGCACGCACATTCTGGATGTGACTAAAGGTGCAGTGTGTGCTGTTGTAGTAAATAAAGTGAAGAAAACCGGCAACAAACATTAGAAATGGACGAAGAAACAAGTTCAGCTTCAAAGGCCTGACGGATGTAAAAGTTATTTGTGTTTACTGTAGATACGAGCTGAGCACAGAGCTTTCTCTGCAGGTGTTGATAAGAGCCACACAAACCTGAAGATATCCCTTCAAGGTAAATTAAAAAAAATAAAACAGTTTAACTGTGGTAATAATGCAATTAATCATGATTAAATATTTGAATCTGTTAACAGAAGATAACAAAGTTAATATGGCTAATAAAAACTAAAAATAGGTTGAGATGAGGGTCAGCTGAATAAGAAAAGACACCTGCCTTTTAACAAAATAAATACGCAGCTAACAAACTTAAATGTCTTTATAAATAGCTACGTGGTGTGTAGCTTAACTCAAGGCTTTAAATGGAGATGTGAGACCTTCGATTATTCGTTTTCCACCTGTTACCATCCCAGATTCACAGCTTGGGACACCTCTGGCTATCGGCTAGCTTAGCTAATTAGCCTGGCTTGTTGCTGGTAATTTGCTTTTGGTCAGGGTTAAGGTTTCATCTTAACTACCACACCAGAGTCACTTATGCCACACACAAGTCGCACAAGGCCACTTCCCTTAAAGGATAAGGCTCGGCTGGTGACACGCTCTGAAGACCGTACACTCAGCAGCGTACATGTTCAAGGTTGTTTTATTGCAGCCATAAAACAATCAGGACCGGGGACGTTTCTAGTTCCGATAGAATATATAGAAAAATCGACATTTTAATCAAGATCCACTTTAAATCACATTTAGCCGCACACACGAGACGAGACCCAGACACATCAGTGTTGTCTGCCTCGTAGTACAGATCGCCCCCAACCTCCAGATTTAATAGTTCAACAAAATAATGAATCATGTGGATAACAATCCAGGAGAAGGAGCGCTGATTGAATTACAAGCAGGAGGGAACAGAGGCGGACTCTGCTCTGCCTCAGATACAGAATACATTACATCTGCTGGTTTAAAACCAGACCCCAGACTCAGCGATTGTTTTGGTCGGTTGAAAGTTTGCCGAGCGCGACGACGGCCTCGGTTATTTGGGCACAATTAACCTGCGCCGATACATGAATATGGATCTCTGCACACGCTCAAACACAAGTCCTGTGTGCTGTCTGAGCACAGAAGGACTCAACGAAAGGCAGGCCAGGGGGCGGGGGGGTTGTTCCGGGATGCGAAGGAGGCGCAGGAGGGTGGGATGGTCAAGACAGACTCCCCTCTCTTCCTCCTGTCTGCCATGGGTGAATAGGTGATTATAGCAGCAGATGTGTCATTAGGTCTGAGTTGTATTCATGCGGATGCAGGGTGAGGAGGAGGAGGGTGACGAGGGAGGGAGGGAGGGGGACTCACGCTCCACAGGAATCACGTTTCACTGGCATTAAAGTGAATTTATGGGATGTGCCAAGTTGTTTTCTTATCCTCGGAGCTCATGCGCTCACAGTGCTTGCTCCCTCCAGCTGTCTGTCCGTGGCG
Source organism: Chelon labrosus (assembly GCF_963514085.1). Taxonomy (NCBI): domain Eukaryota; kingdom Metazoa; phylum Chordata; class Actinopteri; order Mugiliformes; family Mugilidae; genus Chelon; species Chelon labrosus. The sequence goes on from NC_140354.1 coordinate 23,300,542, forward strand.
TCGCGAGGCAGGAAGCTCCCTGAGAAAAAACAACACAGGTCTCCCATGTACACGTCCACTTGCACAAAATGAATTTTAACACAGTCTGCACTGACAGCCGATCGCCTTTTTAGCATTCTTGTGTTTGGCACTTGGTCACGGGGCTTGTCGCTGCACGCTCGGTAAAGATATCAGATTACTGAAGAGGATAAGCCTGCCTACACGGTATGCAGAGAAACGCTGGGGACAGAAAACCTCAACTGCTTAATTATTTACCATAACGTTGTGATTAGCAAGTTTGCACGCGTGTGTGTATTAGTATTATGCAGTATTTCCATGTGGGCCGAAATTACAATTCACAAAAATAGCACCCCTCTTATCTCATAAACCAAAAGACCCACAACAACGTAACTGCTCGTCTACAAAGCTCTTTATTTGTAGCCTTAATCACTTCTAACGATTCATCCTGTGAAGTAATTTGTAGGTTTTTACGTGGGATTATTCCACCGTGGTTTCAGGAAATGCATTTCCTTTGATCATGGATCACTACACTAGTCTTGCTAGCTGTTGGCTGGTTAGTTTGTGTGCAGTCTTCTTGGCCCTGACCTAATCCTGATCATTTAAGGTTCGGTATCGTCCCATCCGAGTCCCAGCCCGAACTGAGACAAACAAAATGTCCACCCTCTGTGATTCTTAAAGACTTGTCTCTCTTTATACAACACCGTACAGCGTCTTAACGTCTTCAGTAAACTTAGGAAATTCTGTCGGTCATTTTAAAAGCCTCGATCGGGACGTCCCCACTCTGCATGTCCAGAGAACGTTCCTGAAACGTGACAAATATCAAGACGGCTCACATCAGAAAATGTGACACGCTGCAGTGGAATATCACCGTGCACGTAAACAAGCGCCGTTTCACTTTTTCACGTTCAAGAGCTGTTACGTTGGAGCTCGGAGGGCCAGATCACACAGCTCTGAGCCTCTACTCCACTTCCTATACTTGTCAGTGTGTCAGGAAGTGATTTTAGCTGGGCGGCTGATCTCTCACAAACAAGGACAGAAGTGTCATCGTCGGACTGGAAATGGGTTTTTTCTCCCCTGCCACCCACAAAAGGGTGGAAACACATTTTTACTGTTAATGCATGTGAGCTGTGAAAGAGAAGAGCCGGCGGTTCATCACGGTCTTTTAAATTGTGTGTCTTCTCCACACATTGACTTTCCTCCGTGCCCACCCAGCGGGCATCGTCACCACCTTGAAGCCGCGCGGAAAGCTTGGTAACAGCAAAACAAACCAGACTTTTAAAGCTCTTCGCCTTGTAATTTGCCATTGAGTCAAGTTACTGTAAACTCTTTGAGATTAGAAAAGTGGAAACACAATTCTTGGTCATAGCACTGGGGCTGTGTTTAATGTGAAGGAGGCAGGCATGGAAATTGCTTATCTAAGTGTGAAAGTATGAAACCTGTTGTTTGTCTAGTTTCACAAAGGAAGGCTCTACAGCTGCTGGTATAAATACAAATTAGTACCAAGTTATTGTTTCGTTGTGTGAAGTGGGATCACAGTGACAGCTTTATGAGGTATTAGTCTGGGACTAGCAGACGTTTAAGGGTCTGATGTGGCTAAAATCTTTCAGAGAAGGTGATTTTTAAAGGTTTAGTGAGAGAAATACAACTCTCTCTTCCTTTTTTTCTTCTTATCTTCCCTCCAGTAACCTTGCTCTGTGTGTGTTTGTTCTAGGTGATGGCGTGGTCATGTGTGCAGCCTGCGCTGTGTGTGTGGAGATGGTTGTAACGGACGCTGTCCTGGAGGACTCAGGAACACTGCACTGGCCTGGAGAAGCCTCAGAAACAAGCAGACACGGTTCACGCTGAAAGATTTAACATAAACACTCCACCGCTGTGCCGTGAGAAAGGACGCAGACGCACGGACACGCGACACTAGCTTCAGCGCCTGAAGCGAACAAACACTATTATTATTATTACCGCTGTACTTTTTATTTCTTCCCGTCTGCCCCGTCGTCACCGCCGCCGCCATGCCAAGCACAATCCGCCGGCAGATGAAGAACATGGTCAACAACTACTCTGAGGCCGAGAAGAAGGTCAGGGAGGCCACGTCCAACGACCCCTGGGGCCCGTCCTCCTCGCTCATGTCCGAGATCGCCGACCTCACCTACAACGTGGTGGCCTTCAGCGAAATCATGAACATGATCTGGAAGCGGCTCAACGACCACGGCAAGAACTGGCGCCACGTGTACAAGGCGCTCACCCTGCTCGACTACCTGATCAAGACGGGCTCGGAGCGCGTGGCGCTGCAGTGCAAAGAGAACATCTTCGCCATCCAGACCCTGAAGGACTTCCAGTACATCGACAGAGACGGCAAAGACCAGGGCATCAACGTCCGGGAGAAGAGCAAGCAGCTGGTGGTGCTGCTGAAAGACGAGGACCGCCTGAAAGGAGAGAGGTGAGACGGGGCTTTTATGCCGACCCACTGTTCTGTCTTTGAGTTTCGCTGCGTGTGGCTGTGAAGAAACAGTCATACGTGGGGGTTGAGACGTCAGCTATCGGCCGCTGTGCCTGTTGTTTGTCAGCTTTTAGAAGCTTTAATACAGAGTCATCATCTGAGCTGCGTTATTTTAAAGATGCTCCCATCAGTCGGCCACTGATCATTATCAGCTCATATTCCAGCTAAATGATCTGATCAGAAGTTCCGATCAGATGACACGAGAATCACGAGATAATTTCCCCAAATGTTCTCCAGGCCCCAGATACGTGTTCTGGTTTTGTGACGTCCCGACCGCTGCAGAACGTAGCAGCCCCCAGAGAAAGTTCCTCTTCATCAGCAGCAGCACAAGTCTACCTCTTAGCACCGTGACTTTTCAGCTTCGCAGCTCATACTGAAATTTATTTTGTGGCTAATTTAATTCATTTTCAAACTTCTGTTTCGGTTCTGTGCACATTTTACGTTTTTCTAAATAAAATATATATTTCATCCCAGAGGAAAGCAGGGCTGAAACACACTTCATTGATTTTATAACCCCCTTTTTAGAGCCACACTCTTGAAGCGGCCTCAAACAAATCCTGTGGTCGCTGATCGGATGCGGCTAATAGCTCTGCTCGCTGATCCCTTCGACACGGTGGTGCTTTCAGACTGCCGTTACTTCTTGCAGATGCTTCACGACTTGTTTTGTCAACCGCCATCAACGCGTTTAAGCAGTTTGACGGCTGCAGACTTAGACGTTTTCTTCTGGCTTGACTTCGGTTGTGTCACTGCTTTCCTGTGGTTGTACTTGAAGACACTGCTGAATTAGAAAAATGCGTTGAAGTCGTCACCTCCTCTGGTACGCGACTCTGATGACATTTCTTTCTTTGTTCATCCATCTGCCTTTTATAACACACCTGGGCCTCATGCAGGAAGCAATACGCGAACAAATTCTTCTCTTAGGTAAAAGAAAATGTGGTAGAAGCAATGTAAGGGACATATTTTTTAGTTTTTTGTTTACAGTAATACAGCACAGATCTCTAAACCAGCTGTAGTGTTTGGAAAATCAATCCTTGCTGATGTGCTGACACACCGTCTGCGCTGGGAATGAATGAATCTCAGCAATTACATCTTGAATTCACACGGATACTCGTGGGATTGCCACCTCCTCCAGTTATCGAGATAGATTTCTCGACATTCACAGCATCACTGAGGTTTTGCGGTAGCTGGATTTTAGTGTTGTTTTTTTTTCCTGTAACACCAGTATAAACACGTATATGAGTTAAATCAGTTTCGCTGCTGCTCGTCTTGCAGCCGTGTGTCGTCTCTACAGTTAAATACCTGTTTGTCACCTTGGCTAAAAACAAAGAGCCACGTGTCTCCAGTGTAATAACCAGTTGAGCAGATTTGTGTGGACTAAGAATGTGAATGGATTAAGAACAACATGATGCATTGATTCTTTATTTGTGACCAGCCTCATAGTTCTAGTTTATTTAGTTTATTTTTCCGTCGTATTCACGTGTTGCACTGACGTATATTTGTCGACTGGTGTCACGTTTGTCCAGAACCCTGACTGATCATAATGTCCCCTGTGTCCTGCCAGGTCTCAGGCTCTGAAGACCAAAGAGCGCATGGCCCAGGTGTCCACCGGCAGCAGTCAGATGGGTTTCGGCCGAGGATCGTCCCAACCCAACCTCTCCACCTCCTACAGCGAGGAGTACGGCAGATCAGAGGGCTCGCCGGCCTCCTACCACGGCTGTGAGTGTCGTCTTCTGGTCCCCTAACGAAACGCCTAATCAGAGGCTCCGAGTATGATGCAGCATTTACATTATTATTGTGGCCTACACCCAGAAACCTGCCCATCCCCCTGTTTGTCGAGAGCCTGCAACCCTGCAGTAGGGCCACATTCCTCAGCTCAACACAAAAGAGGACAGCACCCCCCTCTCCTCTAGTCATCTTTAACCCACATGAGTCTGCTCCTCTTTTTATTTATTCACCAGTTTATGACGATATGTCAGCTCATAATCGCACAGGTTACCCGTTAAGTGAGTGAATAAGTGTAACGTAGTTTGTAGCGGCACCGAAGGAGAATTTAAAGTCTGAGCTGAGTGATGGAGTTGAAAAGAAACGGTCAGGAAGTGGGGGAAAGCAGAGGAGGACAGAGGGGAGGAACAGTGAAAGAGCGAACTCTGAACTCTTTCCCTTTCACACTCCGACCTCCGCTCCTTTGTACGCAGCAGGACGACTGCGAGTGTCTCTGGGTTCAGTCTGCGCGCTTCTTTCCTCTTGCTCTGCGTCCTGCATTCCTGTGTGGATGTTATGTTTTGCGGCTCGGAGGCGGAAGCGTCTTCAGCTGAGTCATCACTGGAGGAAAGTGACGGAGGGAGCGGCCAATAGGAGCCGGGCCGGGTCTGTCGCTGTGGGAGTTTCCGGGGGGTGGCGTTGGGGGATTGTTGGGATTCCAGTCGTACTTTCCGAGTATTGTTGTCCAGACAGGGTGAGAATGAATGGCCATGCAAGTGCGGCTGCAGGTGTTCACCCAGACCTCAGTCCCTAAGATGTGTGAAAGCATCTGGAAGCTTTATTGATCTCAGTGAAACATCGTTTTTAAGAAGAAGCGGTTCAGTTTTCAGTATTTTTCATGTTAATTTAATTAGGGCTAAGTATCACGACTAATTTCCTGATTCGATTCAATTCATTTAGAGAGATTTCATCTTCAGTTTTACTTTAAATTGAAACTAACGTTGTAATCAGCTCCAGAGATCTGTGGCGTCTCCTCAATCATCTCCCTCTAGTTTCTCATCGTTCGCGTGTCTTTGCTTTTGTCCAGCTCTTCTTCTGCCGTCACACTTTTTAAATCCAGTCAGCTCTCCGTTCCGACGGTGCTCTCAGACTTGGAGACGTGTTCTGTCGTGTTTTGGTTCTCCCTGGGTCGTGAACTAATTTCGCAACGCTTCTGACAAGATGATGCAGGCTCTGTGCGTGCATTTATTTATGAGGACTGATAACGGATCTTTCAAATCAAGATCGATTTAAATCTTTTCTTTTTTTAAACTCCTACGTTTTTTATCTAATAAGATAAACCATTTGATTACATTTGAAACTACCTGTCACCCCACGCCCACAGATACGTGTGTGTACGTGTGCATTCACTAAGATGTGTGTGTGTGTGAAAGACCCCAAATCTGTTTTTCTCAAGCTGTAGTTCCCCCTGAGGTTAACCAACCGATAGTTTAAAAGCAGCATTTGCACTAATGTTACTCAACACACGATGAAGGTGAAGAACACTGCAGGCTTGCACTTGCAGAAACCCAGAAAGAAAAGATTGTGTTTCTAGCTTCCAGCACACTCCACCTGCTGCAAAGGTGTGTGGAGGAGGAACAGAAAGGTAGAGAGCCTTCATCAGCGTCACTCCTGAAGCCCTCTGAGACCAGTCATCTCTCAGCCTTGTAGTCCATTTAACACTTTAGTTTTTAGATTAGAACTCATCCTCATAAAGAGCTGAGGAACGGTGAAGGGAATGTGTACAAGGCTGATCCAGAAAATCAAACCTCTTGAAATGCTTCCTTCCCGCCGGAAGAGCTGTGCCTGTGAGCAGTGCCAAGAAGTCTTGATTATCCTTATATGGTCCATTCCCACAGTGGTGGGCAAGAAGCTGGCGTGTTTTACTTGGCTTGGGCTTCAGTTTATTTGTCTTTTTGACTTACTACTGCTAAGTGTTGCACCGTTTTGTTTTTTTGTGCCAGTTTATTATAGTTTAAATCTTTGTTCTGCTACAGAAGTGCATTCTGTTGGTTTACATTGAGTCGGCTCCTCTCACGGCCTGCTCAGCAGAGACGTGTAGCTGATGTTGAACCATCAGCTAAACAAACTCACCTTTAGCCCCGTTCGCTTTCCCTGGAGACACGTAGCCTGGAGACAAAGCTCGTGGGTTTCACAAGCAGCGAGCACGGACGGAAATGAGAGACCTGAACAAGGAGTCAAGGACCCAGAACTTTAGAGTTCTTTCAATACTGTGCAAAAGGTTGATGCTCTTTATTTGCCTGGATTCTTCTCTGTCGCATAGTTTGATTCTGATTCAGGTTTACTTTGTCGTGTGCCGGCTTGACACAAGGTTAACGGTGCAATGAAATGTTGTGGATGAGAGAACTGAGCTCAAACGTAAGAGCACAGATAAAAGGTGACAAGTGGTTGGTGAAAGTGTCAAGTGGCAGTCGTATTCTGGCAGATTTTTATTGTGAGTGATGCAAAACATGCAGCCACAGTTATAAAACACCGTCTTCATCTACAAGACTTCATCCTGCAACAGATGCGACTGCATGAAAAGACAAAACAAGTAACCGAGCCTAAACCTGCAGGAGGAACTCTCCCTCCAGGTGCCTTGAACAAATAGTGCACGAGAAAATTCTTCAAAGACAAACAGTGGATTGTTTTTCCTCTTTACTGCACTGTGCACGAAGCCACTTCATCTAATCCAGTGTTTACTTACAGCGGCTACAACTCCTGTCTGTTGATGCTTTGGGTTGAGCCCAATAAATCATATTATTGTAAACGCCTTAGTTCGCACCATCTCATCATAACGGAAACGTCTGACGTGATTCGTTCTGTTGGTTTATAGAGGAACCTGCTGATGTGACATGTGTCCCCACAGAGTGTCTGAACAGATCGGGAGCAAGTTTCAACCTTGTTCTATAGTGAAACCAACCACCGATGTTTTACTCACGTCATGTTTGTGTCAATGTTTTCTTTTTTTTTGTTTAATCTTTATCTATCATCTTAATGAAACACGATCAGTTTTTGAAAACCACACGAGTCGTCAGCGATGGCAGAAACCATCGAGACCACGTTCATGATCTGAGAGCGTTATGATTAACGCCACCCAGGCGGAACATGTCGCTTGTTTTTCTTTTCTAAAAATGATTCTTAGCGTATGAATCATCACATAGAATATCATACATTAAGCAGGCAACAACACATTCAGCCACCCACAACATTCACACAGAAACGGATGAATTATGCAGAGAGAGAGAAGTCAGAACTGAAGATGGGCAGAGTGACGTCTACCAGGGCTTTAAGTGGGGGGAATAAATTAAATGTATTGTTTTGGTTTCATTCTCAAACGTCATGGATTAAAGGTTTTATTGTTACTGAATTTAGTCGAGTTACAGTCAGTGTTGTCAGTAATAAATCTAATCAGTCTTTTCCAAAGTTCCCACAAGTGTGAAGAAAAGTTTCTGGGACTTCATGGAAATAAGAGCAGTTTCAGTTTAGTTAGATAATGAGGTTATTATCTGCTTAAGACTTAAAATAAACTCTCACGTTTATTGGTCAATGGATATTTACACTGATCAGTCATAACATTATGACCTGATATTGTGTAGGTCTCCCTTGTGGTGACTCATCAGAGAATGGACATGGGCCTTCTGAGGGTGTCCTGTTGTTAGTGAGGGGGCCTTTTGAGGGGAGGGGCCTCTGTGGATCATCCCACAGATACTTGATCAGTTTGGGATCTAGTGAATTTGGAGGCCAGGTCAACACCTTGTGCTGTTCTTCATGTTTCTTTTTTAGTTGTTCCTAAAGTGTTTTTGTGTGTGTGTCTGTGTCAGGCTGCATCCTGCTGGGGATGGCCTGGTCTGGTCTAGGTGGGGGTGCCTGGTCTGGTCTAGGTGGGTGGGGGGTGCCTGGTCTGGTCTAGGTGGGGTGGGGGTGCCTGGTCTGGTCTAGGTGGGTGGGGGTGCCTGGTCTGGTCTAGGTGGGTGCTACATGTCTAAGTAACATCCACACCAATGAATGCCAGGTCCAGAAGTTTCCCAGCAGAACACTGAACTGTCACAAGATGATTTAAGTGTTCTTCACTTCTCCTGTCAGTGGTTATAATGTTGTGGCTGATCGGTGTATATGGTGGAGGCCAGGATACAAACTTGTTGTCTGTGACGTTACAGTTTGTTGGTGTTTATGTGGTGACGAGCAGACGAGTAACAGATCTGAATTAGTTCATAACTGAACGTCTCTGATTGGTTGGAGGACTGACCAGTTGATGCTGAGGTATTTCTTTTTCTCTGTATGAGTTGAAACTTGCCCCATAATCAAATCCAGATGTTGATTGTGATAAGAATTGTTGTCGTCTTGTTGAAGATGTCAACAGTGAGCATCTTTTCTTTCTCCTGACCAGCTGCTGTGTTTGTTGAGCACATGCAGTGTCAGTGTTGTTGTGCTGCCACATGGCCTGTCCTAATCCAATAAGACACACACACACACCAAACAGTAGAAATGATTTATGTTCCATAAAATGCTTTACTAGTGTATTCACAGTGTCCTTAACAGCCATTACAATAAAAGAAATCAAACACAAAGAAGGTTCAGTAACACATAAAGTATGTCATGGTGTCCTCTGTGGTCGTGGTGCTGACGTACATTTTGAACGCGTCTTTTAGCCACATCTCCTAATGCGGGTTCAGAGCTGGAGCAGGCCAGACCTCAGACCAGCGGGGAGGAGGAGCTTCAGCTGCAGCTGGCCCTGGCCATGAGCAGAGAGGCTGCAGAGCAGGTACGCCAACGTTCGTCTGGAAACACAACGTCTGCACCAATTAAGTGTCTTCATGTCATTCTGCAACGACAAGAGGTTGCACATGCTACGTGCTGCTAATGCTAACCGTGTCGTGTGATCAGGAGGAGCGCATACGCAGAGGGGACGACCTGAGACTACAGATGGCCTTGGAGGAGAGTAAGAAAGGAGGAGACCCCAGCTCGGCGAAACTGCCCAAGAAGAAGAAAGAGGTAGAATAAACACAAATGACTCAGTTATTCAACGATCTCAGACACGTCCCTGAGTCCCGAGTCTCGTCTCCCCCCCCTCTGTCCTCTTTTTGTGTCTGACCCTGGCTGCTCCTTCTGTCGCCGTAATGAAGCCGCTAACTGGCAGCAGACTGAATAGTTTACTCATCATTATTCTGCCTGAATGGCCGGCAGACCGGAGGGCACACAGAGCTGAAACGTTGAGGAAGCGCATAATGACACGGCTTCTATCTCTGTGTTTGAACAGTGTTTGTGCTGTAGAGGGTAATGGCCCACAGATGCTCTCTTCCCTCCTCATCCATCTATCTTCTCTGTATCTTTACCCACGTTCTCCGTCTCTTTGCAGCCGCTGCCGTCTCTGATGGATCTCATGGATGTCCCAGAGCCCGGTGCCAGTGCTGACCCGTGGGGCGCAGGAGCCGGAGCCGGAGCCGGGGCGGTGGCCGGAGCTGGAGCCGGAGCCGCCGCCGCTTCCTCAGACCCATGGCATCCTTATGGTACACACACTGGAAATAACCACATGATATCCACGTCACTGAGCCTCTGGGTTTGCCCTGCGTGTGAAAGGCGTCTCTGGCCTCCACCTGCAGCTCATGGGACTGTGGCTCTTTGTTAAACAGGAATGTTGCTCCACTGGCCCGGCAGCATTGTTGTTGTTAGAGGAAGATTTTGTGAAGGAAAGGAATGTTGAGGGTTGGTGAGGCTCGGGAGGTTTAGGTGTTTAATATCCTGCTCACTGGTTAGAGATGAAACTTTATTAACGTGATCCAGTGTTTCTTAGTCTCATGTTTAGGGGGTCTCTCCTGCTGGACACAGGACGGAGGTTACAGTCTAATGGGGCTCAGTTACCCTCCTTCACTTACTCAACACTCTCCCTTTCCTCAGGATCTGCCCCGAAGCCAGCCGCCCCTGTGGACCCGTGGGGCACTTCTCCTTCTGTCCCACCCCTGAAGAGCAGCGATCCCTGGGCACAGAACTCCAGCCCCGCCTCGGACCCCTGGGGCTCTGCGGCTGCCCGCCCCAAGACTTCCAACGCAGGTGACCGTCAGGGGAACAAACAGCTTATTGTCAGTTTCTAGAACTACAACCACCTCTCGGCTTCCACCCAGGAGGTTGTAATCCCCCCTCTTAGTCAATCTGACCCGTCTGGAAATAGTTGATTTAATTTGGAGAAATTGCGTAACGTCAGCACATGCTTCAGCTCGTCTGCCTGCTTTCATTGGCTTATTTTGCCTTTTTGTTTCTTTACTAAAGTCTCCATACTCATTCACATTTTTGTTGTCTGTTTCCATTTGTCTGTGTGTGTGTGTGTGTGTGTGTGTGTGTGTGTGCCTGATGTTCATGTGGTTTGGTCTACTCTGTGTGGATGTTTGTCGTCTCCTTCCAGGAAGCTTTGACCTGTTCAGTGCGTCCAACGGTACGTCCAAAGAAGACTTCTCAGAGTTTGACAGCCTGCGCTCTTCCTCCTCTGTCCCCACTGGTACTCACCCTGTCTTTGTCTCTCTAATGACACGGAGTCTGTGTTGTTGTTCCCTCGGTGTCTGCGCCCATGCGGCCTTTCTGCGGGGCGCAGACACGGACGCACATGTCTCGTCTTTGTATGTAAATATGACCAGACCTGAGCAAAGAGCCCGTCAGATCCTCTGGAGTCGTGTTTGATAAGGGAACCCAGGAGACCAAGAGGACCAATCACAGCTCTCGTGGTCTGCGTCGCTCTGGGGCGTGGTTACATTTCTGGCGTTAGGGTCTGTCCCCGTAGCTTCTGCATCAACTTAAGTCCAAAGCGTCTGTTAGAGATGTGACAGTAACACGGGTCCCCTTTAAGAAAACGACTCCAGACTAAAAATGCAGTCAAACTCTGCAGCTGTTCCTTCTGTTAATGGAATCACAGCTGATTGCTCAGGTCTGGTCTCATTTCACCGTGGTGTAATCTGATGCAGCTTCTAACGTGTGTCTTGCTGGAGACGTTATCAGACCTGGACTGTACACTTTGATGGAAAGTCTCTGTAAAGTTTTCTGAATCAAAGCGAAGGCACCGAGGTTTCCACTGAGCGGCGTGGGACAGGTCTGAGTGTTAGCGTGGGAGGGTGACATTGGTGTCAGACTCCTGTTCTTGCTCAAACACAGCACTGACACAGTAAAAGGACAAGGTGAGACGGAGCCGCGGAGGACAAGGCCGCGGCGGCGTTTCTGTCCAAACGTTAACGGGGGATTAATCTGCAGACGAATGTGCAGCAGGAATGTCGGATCTTATCGGGAGCTTTTTTTAGTTCCTGCTCTGACTCTGACAGCAGTTTCCATCTTTGACATTTCCTTGTGCGTTTGTGCGTGTGAGTGCGTTAACGATGGTCTGACTGCTGCCCTAACACACAGCCAGGCTGTCTGCCGCTGCTGTCCCTTCATAAAAGCTTCTTCTCATCGTTTTATTGCATCAGCTCAGTTTTATTTGACGCTAAATGAGTTTGTGGGCGTTCGTCTTCGAGCGCACGGAAAAAATAATCGAAGAATAGTAGAAATAAAAATTTATCTGTAGTCGTCTCTGCAGGGTGATATCTGAAGGACTCTCTTTCCTCAGGTGAGGGGGGCATAACGGCCTCTGTCCCCTCCCAAGCCAGCCTGGCTAGCAGCGGCAGCCTGGACCTGTTCGACCCCCTGCCCACCTCAGCATCTTCCGGCTCGAACCCGACCAGAAAGACCCCCGAGTCCTTCCTGGGTCCCAACGCTGCCCTGGTCAACCTGGACTCCCTGGTGACTAAACCGGCCCAGCCTCCACCCGTCGTCAACCCGTTCCTGGCCTCCACAGGTGGGCAAGAGAAAACGGGACGGAGAAATGTCTGGTGGCTGATAAAATGTTTTGTGAAAGTATAGGCCTGAAACATTTGGAGCTGGAGTTATTTACAGGTTGTTGTGTTACTGCTGTGGCCCCTGGACAGCACAGTGTGGCCCCTGGACAGCACAGTGTGGCCCCTGGGACAGCACAGTGTGGCCCCGGGACCGCACAGTGTGGCCCCGGGACAGCACAGTGTGGCCCCCGGTGTCCAGAGTGTGTAAACAGTGGTGATTAGATAAGAAGCTCAGAGGAACGTGGTCGTACTCATGCAGATCTGAACCGTCCCAGACGTCTGGACGTTTCAGACTGAATCATAGAGACATGAATCACTCCTCCTCTTCCTCCTCCTCCTCCTCCTCTTCTTCCTCCTGAGATGATTGTACAACTCTTCTTGTTATTTTAATCTAAACTCCTCTCTGTGCTCGTCTCTTCTCAGGTGGCGCCGCTCCGTCTGCAGCCCCCCTGGCCAACCCCTTCCAGGTGGGCCAGCCCGCCCCCCCTACCCTCAACCAGATGCGGGTCAGCCCGATGCCCGCCGGCTTTGGCTCCATGCCGGAGCCCATGAGCCTGTCCTCGGTGCCGGCCCAGCCCATCACCATGGTGCCCATGGCGGGGATGGCCCCCATGGGCCGCATCGTGCCCGGGATGGGGGTCGGCGCCGTGGGAGGGGTGGGGGCCAGCCCGGGGATTCCAGCCTCCATGTCCCTGCCCCAGCCGCTGATGAGCATGCCCCCCCAGGCCGGGGCGCAGCCCACCGGAACCACCAACCCCTTCCTCTTGTGAGAGGGCGACTCGGGGGGCAACTTGACCCAGAGCGACCCCCTCCCTCTCTTCACATGTTTTATCCCATTTATCCATTTATAACCTATCCAGGCTTCCTCCCCCTCCTCCCCCCTCATCACACTCCTCCCCCCCCTCCTTTCATCCCGTCATCCCTCTACGCTACACGCTGCCTAGTCCCGTGACCCGGGGGCGACCCGACGGCCATGTTGACGACCACGAAGCGTCTGCGACTGTCTACAGACTTTATGAAGAGTAGCAGTGGAGTTTACAGCTTTTCCACCGAGGCAGGACGGGACCCACTCACTCCCTCCCCTCGCCCCCTTCACTTCCTCCTCCCGTAGGACTGCTCCTCCCCTCTTCTTCTGTGGTGGAGTGACAGAAGAGCTCTGACTGTACTAACGCCAGGATCTTATCTCTTCACCAGAGCTAATCTTTTCTAAGCCCCGTCAGCTGATGTGTGTGTGTGTGTGTGTGTGTGTGTGTGTGTGTGTGTGTGTGTGTGTGTGTGAGAGTGCACATCTCAGTACTTTTACACTGTGTTTATTCCAGTGAGTTTTACTTCCACACACTGGAGTTGGGGATGAGAGATGGTCAGATGTGTTTATACTCTGTGTGAATGGACGTGTTACAAACAAAGCAGGAATTTTGCACAATTTTTTGCTTCTTCTTCTTCTTCTTCTTCTTCTTCTTCTTCTTCTTCTTTTTGTTGTTTTTCTTTCTGCGACTGTTGGGCTCACCGTTACACCTTAGCTTAGGGAGGAAGTCTAGCCGCTAAAAATAAAGATAAAACACTCACTGCCTCGGCTCCTCACGGTACCGCTCGGTCACAACCCGCCCCCCCACACACTCCCTCCCCTCGCCTCGGACCTTTCTCCCCCCTCTCTCAACGTTGAACTTTGACCTGGACAGGGGTGACGGGGACTAACAGCTCCTCAGAGGAGATGAAATCTTTTCCGACAGCTTGAGGCAGATGTGTGTCGATAACGCCGGCGTGCTGCCGCCGCTCACGTACTAACGGCCACCGAGTGTTTCAGAGGAACGAGCTGCGATGATGGCGTCAGTATTTTTTAACGTGATGTGAACAAACGGATGCAGCGAGGCATCGTGGGACATCTTCTTGTTTTTGTTTGTTTGTTTCTAGGGTCAAAGGGATGCAGGAGGTGTGTGTGTGTGTGTACGTGTGTGTGTGTGACGTTTGCATGAGAGGTAGCTTCCAAGTGTACTTTAACGAGCATCTATTCATTGTCTGGGTTTAAAGAGCGAGGCGTTGTTACTGTTCTTAGAGAGGAGAGACGTAAAGAGCGAGCCACGCAGCGCTGTGAGGAGCTCACCTCCGACTGGATTTGCTGCAGCTAATCTCAATCTGCAGGATCATCAGCGAGAGGACGCACACACACACACACACACACATCCTCCAACGGGATCAGGCTATTGATAGTGCAGGGAATCCCGCAAGCAAACACCGCAGTTCTTTTTTTTTTTTTTTCCTGTTTACTTATTTAGTTGTTATTCCGTGTCCTAGCTGCGTCATCTTTATCCTCTCTCTGGTTCTCTTTCCGTTCAGTTTGTCTGCGGGTTACTGGGGTCGTGGGATTCTCTTAGAAGCACAACTGTTACCAAAGTCACAGCGACTGTGATTTCTGAGGCCGATCTCTGGAGTTTATTTTTTTTTTCTTTTCCGTTGATGGATGATATCAGACTCCAGCGTTTTTATATTTCACTCCTGTGTTACATTGTGTTCAGAAAGTGTTTGGTCGAGGGGAAGTCGATGAATTTGCGCCGAAAGTCTCCCGTCAACGTAACTGCCAACGGTAGCTTCTTCTCCTGGGGGGCGGCGGGGGGAGGGTTGGCGCCCCCTAACGGCCGGCTGCGGTACGACAGCTGTTTCCACTTCTCTCAGGCAAACGGAGGGGCAGCTCCAGTGCTGTGTGGTGTTGGTGCTGGTGGTGGTTGGTGGTGGGGGTGGTGCTGGTGGTGGGTGGGGGGGGTGCTGATTGAATGAACTCACAGACCAGCAGACATTTTTAACCGCTAACTAAAATATATGCAACAACCGGAGCAGGTGAATCATGAATCGCTGAGAGGCGTTTGCGTCGCTTCCTCGCCGGGCCTTTATTTCACAGCGGCCTGACCTTTGACCTCCAGCCGTGGCGCTGACACAGAAGGAAGGAGCGGACTGGTCGCGGCGGCTGTGGTGCAGCGGAGACGTGGCCTCTTGTGTGTTGTGTACTCACTCTGCTTTTACTGGAGAGGACTAACCGAGCGCTCGGGCTGTCTTGTCTGTATACGAACAAACAGCCTCCTGTCTTTCTCTCGTCTGTCTAGTTCCTCTTCTCGTAGTACTGGGAGCAGGCGGCTTTTTTATCGGATACGTGCTCAACCCGTTGGCATTATAACTGTATAATATAATTTATCATTTGTACTATTGTAACATACTGTTCTTCTGTATACCTTATTATTCTGTGTACTGGGTTTTTTTTTTGTAGGAAAAAGTCATTGTTGTATTTTAACGGCATCTAAACAAAAAGAGCAGCGGGACGAGGACGAGTGTAGCTGCATCGGTTCAAAATAAAACGTGTTATCACTTCAGCTGTCACCCACGTGTCCTGGTGTTCTTTAAACCAAAAGACCTTTTATTTATTTATTTATTTAAAACGGTAAAAAATCCAGAACAATACAAAATATAGACTAAACTACAAATAGTGTTTTGACCGACGGTAAATCGTCTCTTTCTGTTTCACGTTTGCTCCTCCATCGACCAGCCAGCTGTGACGGACTGCACGTGTCCAGATGTTGGCGCCCCGGCGTCGTAGCCCATCTTCTTCATGTCTTTAGTGACGATGTTAAAGGAGACGCTGACGAAGCCCTGGGAGCGAACCCTCGTCACTGCAACGCAAAATCACACGACACTCGAATAAGAACGAGCCTCAAAGGTGTTTAACGTTTTACTGTTGGCTCGTTGAAGGAACTCAGACCTTCTCTGCCTTCACCCTGGGCCACGACTTTAGGGTCCGTGTACTCGGGCCGCCGTCCCAACAACCAGCTGAACGAGAGAGAGAGAGGGAGAGAGAAACACATTGTAGGAGGTTAATAATTCATCTGAGGGAGATCTTGAGCTGACATTAAAAACTACATCTGCTATTTTAACTCTTGTCTGCTCACAGACGGACGTCATCTTTTTAGGCTGTCTTCACTTTAACAACATATTTATGCTTCAGGCTAAGATTAAAAATACGTTTGTGTCTTGGTCCATTTTTATCATTTCCTGTTAGAGACGTCAGCTGCCTGCGTCTCACACCCTCAGAGATCATTTTCAGATCCTGTCAGATGCTTAGAGGAACATGATGAATGATGACTGTTAGAAGAACCAGAGGATTTAATCATCATCTATAACCACTGGTTCTCTAGAAGGGGGCTTGGGGCGGGGGGGCTGTCCCAGCTGTCATTTAGTGAGAGACGGTGTACACCCTGGACAGGAAACAACTGCTCGTTTTAGAATCACCAGTTATGCTAACCAGCATGTCTTTGGCCTGTGGGAGGAAGCCTCAGCACCTGGAGATAGAGCATGATAGTGATGGCCACAGCTGGCTGGTGGGTTTGAACCCACAACCTTCCAGCTGTGAGACGTCTGAGCTAAAAACTACACCACTGTGACGCCTCCAGAGAATTTATCACCTCTATTATTGTCTGCGTTTCCTTTTTACTGCAAACTGTGGATGTTAAAACAAATGTCTTCACTGTTTTTATCCCCATCCCTCCTTCATCTCCACCTGTCAAACCCATCTCCTTTTTCCCTTTTTACTTTCATTCCCTCCATCTGAACACACTACATTTAATCTCTCCTTACATGCATCTCTTCATCTCCCTCTGCTTTCCCTCACCACATTCCTCTCTACTCCTCTTTTCCTGAGAAATGTCTGATTTAGAGTCAGTCAGCTTCATGCCTGGTGGCCCACTTAAAGGTTCTTAGGGATCGTTAGGATCAGACAACTTGACAAACTTCCAGAGTTTTTTTTTTATTTTTAATAAAAGAAACCAGGGAATTTTACCACACTGACAATTTGAAGAAATCAAAAAGTCTCATTCTTAACATCTGTTTACTGCGCTGGTTCTTTACTCGGGGCCTCAAACAGCTGCACACAACCACACCCTGCCAGTGTTCCTGTTGAGCATCCAGCGTTACGCTCAGTGATCACAGTTATTATTTGGTGTGTCATAAAGCAGATATGCAGCCTGTTGTGTTGCTAAGAGTGGAAATAAAAGAGTCATATCCTTAGACGCAAACACACAACAACAAATATCTGACAACTCATCATCAGCGTCATCATCATCATCATCATCATCATCTCACCCGGTGAACTTCTGGAGTCTCCAGGACGGCTCAGGGACAAACATGGGGATGGTTTTTGAATATCTGTGGAATAAAAATAAATAAATAAATCATTTTAATACAAGCAACAGATGACAGGTGCATCTCTAGTGAGGCATCGGTTGGAGGTAACACCTACTGTCCAGATGTGATGGGGATGTGAGTCGCTCCGTATCCTCTCACCACGTCGTTGCCAAACACATCTGGACCATAAACACTCACCACGAGCTGAGGCCCTGGGAACCGGAAACAGGAAGTCATATTAGTCTCCTGATGACCCTTATATATTCTGGTTTATAAACGTATATATATATGTGTGTGATTCTTACATCCAGCAGGGTTTGTGCTTTTAAATGTTATTTCCAGTGGGAAGTTCCAGATTAACTTGTGTGAAAACTGGTTGTTTTTACGGGTTATTTGACTGATTCCTTCTTCCAAACCCTGCACAGAGACAAGTACAATGGATTTAAATGTTTAACAAATGATTATCTGAACACATCATAAACAAAAAGTGCTTTATTAGCAATCTAGCTAGCTAGCTAGCTACTCACCGTAGCCGGAGCCCAGTCGTTGCCGTAGACAAAACAGTATTTACAGTAAAGGTTGTCAAATTCTGGAAACTGAAACATAAGATATATAGATATAATATATTACATTTAAACTCAAATTAATGAGAGATCAGACAAACTCGCTGTTTAGCTCCAGTGTCGCTAACGCTCTCTGGAATTAGCTGCTAGGCTAGCTGCTAAGCTAACAAGCAGAAGCACCACTCACGTTCGCTCCCTCGATTTGTCCGTTCACGTTGAGCAGAAACGCGGACGGGTTGCTCGTAGCCATCGGTCAATAATTTAATTTGAGTGATTAAACCCGCGTAAGAACAGCCCCGCGGATAATAATCAATCTAAATCCTAAACCAGAGACGTTGCTGCACAGCCTCCTGAGCCATGTCCGTTGCCAGGGCGACGCTTGGTCCTTTCTACGGGTGCCCGCTGGAGACAAACTGAACGAGAGCGCCGAGTGGCTGCTGTTATTACTGCTACTGTCCACAAGATGGCGGCAGCGCACCAAACACAAATCAGAATTTACATTAATATTAAAGAAATGGACATTTTAAAACGTAAAACACGAGACAGTTATTCATGTAACATTAAAATAAGCAATCAAGTGGAATGTGTATATGTTTATATCTACATTTATTCACAATTAATCCATATTTTATACTCTTATTTACACTTGCATATCCTCTTTGCCTTAAAGTCCTTGTTTATTTCTAGTATATTGTATATATATTCGTATATCTTTGTATATTTTATATAATCTACCTCTTTTTATCCTTTTACTAACTGCGATGGATTCTGATATAGGCCCTGGACCGAACTGGTCGTCAGTGTTTTTATTATTCCTGTGTCGTGTCTGAGCTTTACTGGATGATGATGATACATAGCTACACTTTCAGTTTTACCTCCTCTCTTTCTGTCTTTCTATCTTTCTATCTTTCCATGCGTCCTGCTGTCAGGCTGCAGAGAGCCTCCTGAGTCTCTGACCTTTCCATCCTCCATCCCTGCATCTCTGATCATCGTTTCTGTCCAATCCTAAGAGTCAGGACGTCCCCTCACCTCAGACTCATCCTTCTCCAAACCCTTGTCCTCCACTCCTTCTCCCTCCAGCCCTCCTTCTCCTCTATCCGCCAAATCTTCTCATTCCCTCCATCTTCCCCTGCTCTTCCTCACCACATCCCCGTCCTCCTTCTCTTCTCATCTCTCTGACCTCTTTTCCTCCCTCCTCCATCTCTCCACTCCTCTTTTCTGTTTTTTCTGCCAAATGCCTGATTTAGAGTCGCACGGCTCCACGTCCAGCGGCCCATTTAAAGGTTGGTTGGGGTCGTTTCTCTAAACGAGAGCGTTTTTCTGCTCCGTACATTTCTACATTTTGTAATCACGACTCTTGACTGGTTGTCTAGTGGCCGTTTAAAGCGTCTCTACATGGATCACTCAGAGATCTCATACCTGGAGGACGCACGTCTCAGGGAAGATGTCTCACTGAAGTGTCCTTCACAGGAAGCTGAGCCCAGACTGACTCATCCAGGACGGAGAAATCGCTTATTTCAATAAATACATTTTCTAAAAAGGCAACTTGGTGCAAACGTCTGCAGCTGAAAAGAGTTCGCTGTCCCGTGCAGAGGCATGCAACATTTTGACCTTTGAACTTTTAGTCTTCCTTCACTGTGTCTGTGAGTTTTTGACTTTCCCTGATGTTGTGTTTGTTTTTTTTCTTTGTTTCTTGTTTTATTTTGAAATGGTCCCTTACCCCGTGACTTCCTGTCCTCGTTTCCCCCTCTGTGATTGGTTGCTTCTTCTTAATTGCTCTCTCCTGTGTCTTGTTGTGTGTCTATAGTCCTGTCTTTATCAGTTCAGTTTTCCTGGATGCTCATGCTCTGTTCATCTGCTGCTCCTCATGTATTTAACCCTTTTTTTGTTGTTGTTGTTTGTAATTTGTTGCCTGGTTATTTTATTTTATTCTAGTTATACTGTGGTGTTTTTTGTTTCTGAGTCTTTTAAAAATGAGTCCTGGATCTTAATTGTGTTTCACTGGACCTGTTAGGACTTGGCAGGAGGAAGGAAGCTGAGGAAATGCTGAGAACAAGATGTGACCAGGGAGAGGCTGGAAACCAAATATTAGCAAATTATCCAAATTGGCAGTAATGTGGGTAATCGTTAAAGACCCGGGCAGATGTTTTTCTCCTCGGCAGCCTAATGAGAGCTTGTTCTCTGGACTGTGTGGGCGGAGACACACTCCCATCCTTCAGACGCTGGTGTTTTTTGGTTTCCTGCCTCATCATCCAGGCAACGTCACAGTGGCAACCAGGATGAACCGCCGTTCACCAGGGCGGGACGTCGCTCCGATTAATTTAGAGACAACTGGTTCCAGAGATTTGTGGTTTCTTTTTGTCTAGTTTCACATCTTTTATGTGTCTTTGCTTTTGTCCAACTCGTCTTTGTTGTTTTAAATCCAGAGTCTTCTAAGGATGAAGGAGTTTTTTGTGGTTGTCAATGGCAACTGTCAATCATCATGATGTCACGTCCTGTTTTCATAGCGTCAAATCACTAAAATTAAACTTCTAAGAGAAATGGACTCTTGAACAAATATCAGCTTTAGGTTAAACTACAACCTACAATGTATGTGATGTGGACTCGCACACCATGTCCCACGCACTATAATGGAGGGGGCGGGGCTTATATGACCTACACTGCAGCCTCCAGCCACCAGGGGGAGCTCTACTTGCTTTGGCTTCACTTTAGAGGAGCTGTCATGGCGTCCACTTATTCTACAGTCTGTAGTGTAAAGGAGGGACCACAGGAGTTTGTGACTGAAAAAGTGGGTTTAATTTACGCAACAAATGCAAAAACAATCAAATTAAAAAGTGACGTAGGTCTTAAAACGAGGTAAATGAAATATAATTTTACTGAAACTGATAGAAACAAAACTAAACTGATCAAACTGATGTAAAGGTCAAGGCAAATAAAAAAAAATACAAAATGAAACTTAAACCCCCCCCCCATGCTGTGTCAGCACATGGTACAGCCCAATGAGCTGGATCCAGTATTTGTGCAGGCTCCACCCTCAGCTCCACCTTTTGCTCTCTCCAGGAAGGACACCATGACCAGGTAACTCCAAACCTAACATGATGTTAATTAGAAACACTTTCTGGTTAAAAGCAAATTAAAAGCTGAACTAAGCTCTAGACAGGGAGCGTGGATGGCTGTAGATACAACCAATGTTACCGTGTGACGGCCGTGTCCACTGTTGATTATGAGCTCTGTGTTTCAGGACACAGATGAATCTTTGAAATCAGTTTTAAATCAATGCTTATACTTTCAAGTTGCTTCTTTTTAGTTCGTGCTCCTCAAATGCTTTTCTGTATTTGTGACTTTATTCGTAGCAAACATGAGGCAGGAGGTAGACGGGTTGATACCAGCGCTGACACATCATGTCACGTTGTCCCTTCTTATTTAACATTGATTCCAGCGTCTCCGTGAAGACGTCCACCTGTGTGACGATGACCTGCAGCAGTCGATGCGTTCAGTCTAGAACAGAGCGCCTCGTTGGTTTAATGAGCCGTCTCCTCCTCCGTCTCTGGTTTAACTGTCTCTACAGTTTGGTGTGTGGTCCGTCTTTGGCCCACTTTGAGTCCTGCGTTCCCTCTGGGACAAGCACCAAATCTCCACATCATATTTTTAAACCGTGCCACCCCCCCTCCTCACCCCCACACACCTCTCTGTGCCTCACCCCTAATGTCTGTTGGCTCCCGCGGGCCTCTCTGTCCAGAGTCAGGCTGCTGTGTTTAGGCTGAAGGCCTCTCTTCAGCTGTAGAGCAGCTTTACCAGTGAACAGTCATTTTTTAATTGAAGTGACGAAGACTTAAAACAGATCTCTGCAACAAATCAAAGCTGGGCTCAGTTCCTTTCTTTCCCCTTTGGAAAAAAAAATACTTTTGGCGTTTTCCAGTTGTGTTTTTTATCCTGACATTAACAGTAAGAACAGTCTGACTGTGTATTTAACGTACGCCTTTAAACTGTTGACTAGTTACGACATAAGAAGTCACCATGGAAGCTTCCAGAGTTCCTTCCTTCTTTTTCTTTCTTTCTTTCTTTTCCTCATTCTTTCCTTCCTTCCTTCTTTCTTCCCTTCCTACATTCCTTCCTTCCTTCTCTCCTCCTTCCTTCTTTCTTCCCTTCCTATGTTCCTGTCTTCCTTCTTTCCTTCCTTCTTTCTTTCCTTCCTGCGTTCCTTCCTTCTTTCTTTCCTTCCTGCGTTCCTTCCTTCCTTCTTTCCTTCCTTTGTTCCTTCCGCCTTCCTTCCTTCCTTCCTTCCCTCTTCCCTTCCTATGTTCCTTCCTTCCTTCTTTCCCTTTTTCTTTCCTTATTTCTTTCTTTCTTTCATCATTTTATCTTTCCTTCCTTCCTTCCTTCCTACCTTCCTTCCTACCTTCCTTCCCTCAGCAGTGACCTGATTCCTCTGAGGATGGAAGCTTCCAGGGTTCAGTTCTAGTCTGGCGCTGTTTGTTTACAGACGGACAAACTGAGATCAGATCTCAAGTGCTGGCTGGGGACGCATGTGGAGACACATTTATATTAAGACCAGGTGGATGGACAGGTGAGACCAGACGAGGGTTTGGTGTCTCCACGTCTTAATGTATCTTAAAGACGGGTTCTATAAACATCCAAAAACCCTTGAAGACGTTTCATCCAAGTAGCTTCTTCAGTTCTAAAGGACTAGTGTGGATCCATCAGAGTTTTTGTAGAACCTTCATCTATCCTGTGTACATCTAATGAAAAGTTAGAAAGGATAACGTTCACCTCTAAAAACCCCTTCCACTGGTTTCCAGTAAGTAGTTTCACGTCCAGATGACTTCTCTAGAAGTCCTTATCTGATAACATTGTGGTCATCCATGTGGTTGTTAGGAACAGGAAGCCAGCATCACTCTGAGGGCTCTGAAGTCTGTCACTTATCTGCCCTCCTTTCCCACAACAGCTCATTTATTGCATTTGGGTAAAAACAGGTCTTCAAATCGAGGGCTTCAGTGAGAGAGTAAGACAGGTCTCTCCGGTAAATTTCCCAGCAGCCTCCACCTCGTCCTCTCTTCTCTGAAAGCCTGTTCTGCCCGCAGGCCAACACCCAGCTCTGTAACCTCCACCGTCCTTCACCGGGGAGGAGACGGGGGGGAAGGAAGGGAACCAGGCAGACACCGGTCGAGCTGTTTTCACGTAGAGACCGGAGCAGCTGCTGAGGACGAAGCAGAGATGGATGTGAGGAACTCAGAGGGGAGGTTATTTAGATATTCATCACTGGAGTGAGTCTTTAAGGTCAGCCCGGTCCACAGTGCTCCCCGCTGATGGAGTAATAAGACGCCGCTATCTCCGGCTAGGAAAGACCAAACGAGGAAGAGTTTTATTCCTACAAGTCAGATAGGATCAGATTTACAGTGGATCACATGTGCACAATTAAATCTCTCCCTCCCTCCCTCTGTGTGATTTGTTCGTCCAGCGCTGCTACTTGTTCATTCCACGCGTCCGCCGGCAGCACTCCATCGATTCCTTGTAATGTGGCATTAAGATCATCCCTGTTGTTTGTGCTCGGTGGCAGCTGAATGTCTGAAGGCTCGAGATGCGGAGTAGGTTTGAAGTGATGCAAAACACATCCCATGTGCATCAATTAGATAAAGTGGTTCTTTCGTCGTGCACCTCTCTGTAGCCGACGGTTGGCCTCCAGTGGACGTCCCAGTCTCTGATTGCCTAGGTAGATTGGCCTGTTGTTGGTGCACAAGTAGAAAATAGAAAGTCTGGAGATCAGTCTTCAAGTAACCGATGTTGTGGAATTTCTTTTCCTGTTTGCTGTTGGTGACTTCCACCAGTCGGCAAGTTTTATTTCAGTCCTCACACGGTTTCCTTCGTCTTCTGGAGGAATCGGAGTCTAGTGATTAAAGACAAGGGTTTTGGACAGAGAGTGAATTTGCAGTTACACCAACCGCCCCTACAACAATTAAGTTCTACCTTAAAAAGTTGTGGCATCTTTTATTTATTTATTTTTCTCTGTATGCACAAAGAAGGCCTTGGCAACCGATATTAAATTCCAATTTGCAGTCTCAAGGAGAGCAGGAAGTCTCCAGATGCTTTAACCTACTCGTTTATTCCAACACCTGGCTCTTCTGGAGCACAGCTGATTTAGCTGTTTTTAACGGAGCTGCACCACGTGGAGCTTTAACCCGCTCTGGTCGGCCTCCGAAGGCTGGAGCAGAACATTTGAGGCTGAGCGTGGCGCCTCAGAAGTCGCATGGTAATCACCGTGGCATCCTGCAGTTGCATGCACCTCTGCATCCATCCTGCAAAAGGGCAACTTTCTGTTCTTTGCGGTCGTTTTTTTATCACTTATTTTACAATTTATAAAGCTTTTGGAAGATTTCTCTTTATATTTCAAACTGTTTGTCAAAGAATAACAGTCTCTGCTGAGGAAAATGTTTTACCCGGGTTAAAGACTTGCACACAAACACATCAACACACACACACACAGAGCGCTACCTGCTGAGTGGCTGAAAGCATCCATCACACGTCCCTCTGCCTCTCAGTAATATTTCCTTTCTCTGACATGTCCGACTCCTGACTTCCATTATTGCAGAGATCAGCTGACGCGTGCACAGAGAAAAAAATACTCAGCTGTTCCACACACACACACACACACACACACACGCGCGTCCAGACCCACAGCTGCAGCCGAGAAACACACTGAGATACACAAACAGTTGCTGCCGGTGATTTTTTTTTTATTCCCTGACGGAAAGTAAAATCACATTACGACTGATAATGATCCCCGTGTGCGGTACGACTCCGTGTCTATTAAATAGGTGGATGTTTGCATAGTTTTGTGCTTTTGCAGAGAATAATACGGCCTCAGTAAATCTTTAATCAATAGCTGAAATGACTCAGGTAAACGGAGCCGCCGCGTCTGAGAGAATTAAAAGAAAAAAAGCAGGTCAGGTAAAAGCGCCATCGATTTATCGGTGTGTCTGAGGAGCAAACGAAGAAGAAGAAGCCATTTATTATGGAGGCCTGTCAGAAACATATGCATATCTGTATGTGTGCGAGAGCACGGCGTCATCATTAATATGGCTCCATTAGCCTGAGTGCTTTCTGCGACAACGTAATGGCCGTCGCCCAGACAACGGGGTCAGCGTAGTTCTGAGCACGCCCGGCAACTGCTGATGTCAATGAAGCAAAGTGGGTCCCGAAGTCCCACTTGGCTCGAGCTCATACACAAATGCACACACGCACACACACACACACACACACACTCTCAGCCTGGGAAGGGCACGTCTTTGGGTTTTGAGAGTTTTTAAACTAATCAATAATGAAAGAGGGGATGATGGGAAATGAATGAAAGAGCGAGCGAACCAGGAAGGCTCGGGGGGTGGGACGACGGAGTGGATGAAAATGAGAGAGAGACGGTGCGAGGCCTCCCCAGGGACTTGTTTCAAAGGCTGAGCAGTTAAAATAGAGTTACACGGGGCCCGTTTCCCAAAAAGTGTTTCAGTGGTAAGATTATCTGCTCCATTATGAGCCGACAGACGTGAGAAAGCGTGATTCGGTTTGTATTTACCAGGATGAAATGGGTTCCAGGAAGAAGGAGGTGAAGAAGACGAACAGAGGAGACATGGAGTAGAAGGCCTCCTCCTCCTCCTTCTCCTCCTTCTCTGAGGGGTTCCCAGGCCTTAAGAGATGCATCATGTTTCCATCCTCATTCTGGTTCAAGTGGAGACCTTGAATAAATCTCAATAAATCTCTGAATAAACGCAGAATAAGTCACAAATTCATACAAAGCTGAAGACAGCAGAGGAGGCGAGATGGAGAGGGTTGTTGGTTTCTTCTGGTAGAGAAGTCAGAGATGAAGATCTGTAGAAGTTCAGGCTTTGTGTGGAGCTCTTCCCTCCGCCAGGTGAACCTCTGTCAAATCAGCTGTTTCAGAGGAGGCCAGGTGTTGGAGCAGATACGGGGAACAGAAGGAACAGGTGGGAACGTTGAAGTAGATCAGAGATGAAAACTAAAGCCTTCACTTAACAACAACGCTGCTCTGTTAGCACGTTTAGGGAGAAACCGAAGACGCTGTAACTGTTCAAGGTATCTGGTCATCTGGATTTATCTCTGAATCTGGAGAAGAACCAGGTTTATTTAGAGCTGAACACAATGATCCATGGACCAGAGAGACCTGGACCAGAGAGACATGGACCAGAGAGACCTGGACCAGTGGTCACCATGAGACTACTTCCTGGACCAGAGAGACCTGGACCAGTGGTCACCATGGAGACTACTTCCTGGACCAGAGAGACCACCGTCACCGTCAGGCATGCTGGTTGGGTTCACTGGTATTCTAAATTGGCCGTAGGTGTGAGTGTCTCTCTGTGTTAGCCCTGTGATAGACTGGAGACCTGTCCAGGGTGGACCCCCCCTCTAGACCAATGACAGCTGGGATAGGCTCCAGCCCCCCCACCGCGACCCTTCAAAGGACAAGAGGTTACAGAAGATGAATGAATGAATTATTGTAAAACTTGAAATACCAAAAAAAAAAAAAATGCAGACTCCAGATTGAGCGGCGGCGTTGACGGCATTTTCTTCTCAGCTAGCTCCATCCATACGCTAGGTGGTTACCAAGGCAACCAGAGCCTGGAACGAGACCAGCCCACAGCTAAAAAGCGATCGGCCTTTTTGATGTTTAAATCCTGCCTCACGGAGTTGATGGTGTGTCTGTGCAGCCTCCTTGTTTTTGTACAATCTAGAGAGCGAACATACAGATGTTGCCATTAATTCCTTCAGCTGATGGCGTCACGCTACGACAAGAGAACAAACTTCAGGACGAGTGCAGGAAATGAATATTTGTCTGTGAGCCCAGTAACGCGTAGAGCTGTGTCACACTGTGTGTTTTTGCTCTGTACGTTTCCCACAGGCAATAAAATCTATATTTCAAGAGCTGCAGAGCTTCTGCTTTGAAGACCGGGAGAGGGGCTGGGGGCTGGGGGGTGGAGGGGTGGAGGGGTGGAGGGGTGAGGGTGGTGTAGGGGTGAGAGAGGCGAGGCTGGAAGCAGAGGCCGAGGACCGCAGGGGGAAGAGACTGAGCGGGGGAGTGGGGGAGCGGGACACGTGCACCGAGCAGAGAAGGATGGGAATAAATCTGACGGTTATCAACAGACGCTGGTGGAGACGGTGCCAGATCCTTCGCTTGGAAAAATAACACTCCACATGATAGCCGGCGTCAGACGGTGCTGCTCAGCAAATTAGAGAAGAGATGAAATGGAAATTATGACTCACTTATCTGCAGCGTGGACAAATACACGCCTGACACATGTCCAGCCTTTCTGAGAGATTACAGTTTTAAAAAAACAAAAATCCACGACTCTTATTATTTCATTTAATGATGCGATAAGAAGAAAATGTAACAAGCTCCAGCGTTATGATCCATGATCCATGTACTTTGAGCTGATGTGGACCTTTTATGGTGAGACCAGTGTCTTTTACATTAGTCATAACTTTAACAAACAGCTTGGAAAAGGTTTATTCAAAGCTCAGGGTGGCGTCTCTGGTCGTCTCCATCTAAAGCTTGGTCCATACTCCACCAGAAGCGAGAAATTAGTTCTCGCTTCTAAGGCTGCAAGAACAAGAAAAAAGTTCGTTCTGGTCATTTATAATTCACGAGAAACTCAAGAGCCGAACTCTGGGGAAGTCCTCATAGGCCCCTCCCACTGCAGCATATGTCACACGCGCTAAGCATTGTGGGAGATGGACAAGCACGTTTTTTTATTATTTTTAGATCAGTCGTTTTGAGGAATGTGTCCGTCCCATCACGCTGTTCATTCTGCAGGAGAGACTAGTGGCCACACTGCAAATATTAGCATCTGCGAGCTAGTAGCTAGCATTTCCGCTTTTCTGGATTAACCACACCCACTCCAATTTCTGACCAATCACAAAACAGTAACCGGAGAATAAAAGGTTCTGTCCGTTTGATGTGTCAAGAACAAGCTGCGAGAACTCCCAAACGAGGAGTAAGAACAAACTTCTTGCTTGTCGTGGAGGACGTAACGGCCTTTACTCTCAAATAATTCAACGATGGTCAAAGAGGTGGAGCTGAGGCTGTAAACGTGTTCATTTCTGATGCTTTTTATACACTGACACCATGACGACTCCTCAGAAGTGAAGCCAGAGCAGGAACGTCTAAATAATCGTTCGTCTGTGTGAAAGCTACTAAATGAGTCGTTGTGCTGTAAACTAACCGACCTCAAACATCTGGGGGATTTTTTAAGCTTTTGTTTTGTGAGATTCACGGGATTGACTCCCCCTTTAGCGCCTCCAGTGGAGATTAGAGGACGTGCAGTATTTGACACCTCCGCTGGCTTCATTTGATTTATCCTCCTCTTATCGCCAGACCTCTTCCTTCCTCCCTTCCTTCCTGTCCTCTTTATATCTTTCGCCCCTTGTTTGCCTTTCTCCCTCGTAAAAGCAAAGCTCGCCCTTTGTCCTTGGCAACAGAAAGCCTCGAGCCACAGAGTTCCAGGTGACCTTCGCTGTCCACGAGTTCAAAAAAACAGTCATTAATGTTCACGTTTAACATCATGAGGCGCGGACGGTCGCCTTTAGCCATGATAGCATGTTAGCCATGCTCGCTCTGGTGTGGACCGACGTGTGGAGCGATGTGTGAGGTTTGCTCAGATGATCTCCTCACGACAACGAGACAATGCGACTCTTTGAAACTCAAGCTATGGAAAACGGCACCGCGGGACATGGAGCTGATGGAGGAGACGGATAATGGAACCTATTCATGAGCTTGAATCATTTGTCCTGGTGGGTCACATGAAAGCAGGAAGACAAAGTCACAGAGATTCACATCTTTTCTTCTTTTTTTCTTGCTCTGAATCGAGACGCTCCTCCTGAAGAGTCTTTGTATAGTGATGAGAAACCAGATCGCTGATAGGCAATCAGAAAACGAGCCGACGGATTCATTAACATGCATGTGCTGTAGATCAGAGACAAAGATCCTCATGAAACATTATAGATAGACGGATCATTACACAGAGACGGGAGGAATTAATGTCAGTAAAAAAATAAAAGGTCCCACACTAATATTTGGTTGGACCTCCTTTATCCACTGTACAAAGCCTTCTCCAGCACATCCCAAAGATTCTCGATGGGGTTCAGGTCTGGACTCTGTGGTGGCCAATCCATGTGTGAACATGATGTCTCATGCTCCCTGAACCACTCTTTCACAATCTGAGCCCCATGAATCCTGGCATTGTCATCTTGGAATATGATCCATTGATGGAATAACTTGGTCATTCAGTATATTCAGGTAGTCAGCTGACCTCATTCTTTGGACACATAATGTTGCTGAACCTAGACCTGAGCAACTGCAGCAACCCCAGATCATAGCACTGCCCCCACAGGCTTGTACAGTAGACACTAGGCATGATGGGTGCATCACTTCATCTGCCTCTCTTCTTACCCTGATGCTTCTCCACTATCCTTCCAGTTTTTAATAATGCGTTGGACAGTTCTTAACCCAGTTTTAGTAGTTTCTACAATCTCCTTAGATGTTTTCTCTGCTTGATGCATGCCAATGATTTGACCCTTCTCAAACAGACGACCACAGGATGTGTCTTTAGACATGGTTGTTGAAGAAATGAGAAGCTACTCATTGCATCAGTTGGGCTTAAATAACTTGTTGTCAGCTGAAACATAATCACCCATGCAGTAATTATCCAATAGGAGGCTCCTACCTGTTTGATCAGTTAAATCCAGGTGGAGACTTGTTTTTGTGTATAAACGTATGAATCCATACAACGTACCAGAGTTTATACATGCAATAAACAAGGATATGAAAATATGTGATGTACAGTATATATTATGGGTCAAAGAGGGTCTGCAGGTGTAAATATATGTCAGAGTATCAGATGTGAACATGTGTCTGAATGTGTCTGAGCACATTCCCACACTCTTACCGTGCATGTGCGTGGGTTCACGTATGTCGGCGCGTGTGCACACATGCAGTAACTCATCGCAGAGTGGATGCTCTCAAAACAGTGCAGTCTGGTTGCATAGCAACAAAATCACCCCATCCCTTCTCTGTCCTCTTCTTCCTCCTCTCCTCCTCCTCCTCCTCCTCTCTATGAGCGTTTGAACCAGGGTGTAACCTGAAAACGCTCTGAACGTTTCACGCCTTTTCAGTGTGGATGTCTGCGTGCGACCGTTTTTTTTTTTTTGTTTGTTTTTTTCTTTCCTTTGCTTCCGCTGAGCTGAACACATGAAAGTGGAGGAGAGAGAGAGAGAGAGAGATAGACAGAGAGAGATGGAGAGAGGAAAGGAAGGAGTCATCCTTCCAGCTCTGCAGTGTTACAGAGAGCCAGGCTGCAGTTCAGTTCAGCTTCACACAGTTGGTGAATATTGATGTTTTTACTCTGAATATCAGTCTGCTCCTCATCTCTCTCTCTCTCTCACACACATTCACGGACTCGGCTTGCGCAGCAAAGAGGGAATTCTGTGTGTCTTGACAATCACATTACCCCCCCCCCCCCCTTCCCTTTCCCTCTCCCCCTTTGCTCCATCCTCACTTCCCCCGTGGCCTAGTTAGAAAAATATGCAGAACTTCTTCTTCATTTGGCCCTGCAGCAAGTACACTGGATAATTCACTGTACTAACAGATGCTGCAAAACACAATTTTATTATCCACTCCGCTGCTGCGATATCCTCCCGTTGTTGTTGTGGAGCTGTAGATAAGACGCAGCCCTGATGTATGGATGTGACGCTCAGCCCCCGGGCCTCGGCCTCGTACTGAGCGGTAATCACGACCCCAGCTCCACGTTAGGCTCTTATCTGTGCTGTAATTCTGTTTAGACGTGTGACACTGAATGCATCTGCTCGGGCTGGTTATTGAGGGGCATGCCCAGTGTTGAGTGTGTGCAGCTCTGGTGGAGATTGGATTTTGGAGAAACTCGATGTTAACGTGCAGCCAAACTGCAAAAAACTGAAATCTAACCGAGATGAAGCATCTTTAAATCAAAGGCTTGTTTTTAGTCTCCAGTGATAATTCTTCTTACTGTGCAGTTTTTCTCTTATTATTTTTATCTGGACTTGTGCACCATTCTCATTCTTCTTTAAACAGTTGCACATATGCAACGGGACTGAGTGTGCAGTAGGGCCGTCAGGTTGGGGGTGACTCCTCCTACCAGCCTGGCGTTGCCAGCCTTACCTGTTGACGAGCTGCACTGACACTACGAGCGTTGTCAAACACGTTGTCATCAAGCATCTGTTGGAGCGTCGCTCACGTGGAGCGGGCGGTGTCTGTTAATACAACTCGGCAACGGGTGGTGAGACAAAAAAAAGTTGAACCCAGCTCAGTGTTCAGGTCGTGCTCCTCACCTGATGTTTCATATCTCCGGCTTCTTTTGAAAAAATGTGCTGTAGCTTGTGAACGCACCATTCACACTATTTTCTGTACCTGCAGTTCCTCTAACGTCCACTAGAGGCTCCACCTGTGAGTCAGTCCTCGTAAACCTCTGTTAAAAACCTTCTAGCAGAAATAAACGTGTTTACACACTGGTACTAAAACAGTTCTGGTTTCTAGAGCTAATTTGTTTTGTAGAACTCACCTGGAACTCGCGTGACTGCTTTGATTGACGGATTCCCACTCACGCTCCACCTCTTTGACCACTGTTGAATTAGTTGGACATTAGATAAGAGTCAGACTAAGATGGAGATGGCCGGAGACGCCACGCTGAGCTTCAGAACCTCTCTGTGCGTCTTTACTTCTAGTTTCAGCCACAACGACGTAAAGTTGCACAAGTTTTCTGAATTTCCTGATACTGAAATATGATCAACATGACACACAACCGTTAACCGAGCTCATAACGAGGCCGTTAGCTGTGCAAATATCTCTCCAACGTTAGCAGAAGAAAACAGAAAACCTCTCACGCAGCTTCACTCCAGACGGCGGCCACTTAGGAGACAGGAAGTGTTTCCTGTTTCGTCCCATTAGTGCAGTCGTCTTTGTGCTGTTGGATCTTTGGTTCTCTCTTATCGATTCTCATAGTTTTTGTTTTTTCCAGATCTGCTTCTCTCTCTCGTTATCAGTGTTTCAAACTGCAGCAGGCAAAGAAAACAATAATAAAATAAAAGAATAAAAACTACTAGAGTACCTGCCCGGCCCCAGACAGAGGCTCATAAATTAAACTAGTGAATAACTGTGAACACAGTGGAGTAGCAAGCAGCTAAAGAACAACATGTTTTATTGTTCTCTGCTTTTTTATTTATCTTTTTTTTTTAGAGCTTACATATTCACGGACCAGCCGGAGCTTCTGATGCATAGTTCAGTCTGCACTGATCTGGGTATTTAGATGATGGCTGTTAAACTTTACCTGAACCAAAGCTGAGTCCCTCCTCACTGCTGAGGATTATTTGAAATCCAAAGCTGCATCCTGCTCTGACGCAGGTGTGTGGGTGAAGGTATGGAGGGAAGGAAGGATGATGCAACGCGAGGAGGAGGAGGAGGAGGAGAAGGAGGAGGAGGAGGCAGATGAGGATGAGGAAGGGTCTCTTCAGCATCTTAACTTCTTCTCTTAAATGTTCCTGGCCTGGCTGACAGTATCGACCATCTATCAGAGTCTGTAAACGTCCAGCGCTGAGTGTTTCTAGACTCCACTCTGCAGAGATCATTTGTCAAACACTGTGTCTCTCTAAAGGTGGCTGTCTTTCTAGCTGCTGATTCATGTTCTATTTATTTTGTTTTATATTTTATCTCATGACAAGATCAAGAGTTGTTGCTGCAAATCTTTGGGAAAGGAGCTGGAAAAATGTACAGAATAAGTGACTATTTTGATGAGAAGGATCAGCTGATCGCCTCGTAATCCATCTCTGAAAACCTACAAGATTGTGAAAAGATAAAAGTCGTCCAGTTAAAGAAGAAAGAGGAGCAGAGACCGTCCTGGTCCTGATCCTGGTCTTGATCTTGGTCCTGCTGCCAGGAATGCAAGTTGTCTCGTTTCATGTGACTTCAGTATTTGACCAGATAATGGTGCAGTTAACGTCAGTACCCTCCCCTCAAAGCCCCCCACTAACAACAGGACACCCTCAGAAGGCCCGTGTCCAGTCTCTGATGAGTCACCACAAGGCAGACCTGCACAATACTGGTCATAATGTTATGGCTGATCATTGTAGTTCCATATGTGTTCCCTCATAGTTTTGGTCTATTTTCATATTAATCTACAATGTAGAAAATAACAAGAATGAAGGAGAAGGTGTGTCCAAACCTTTGACTGGTAGTTTTATATGTGAATAAATCCGTTTGCGTTTGCTCTTATTAATAATGAATATTGATTGATTCATCATCTTGTTCTCTCTGCGTCGCTGCTTTTGATCAGTTTGACTGATTTCGTATAAATCCAGTCGTCTCCTGACTGAACAGATCCGTGCAGTTTCACACCATGATGTCGGAGCGACTCCACCACGGAGCGGCCTCGCCAGGCGCAGACAGGACCAGCTGGTGCAGGGAACATTATGGCCAAAAATTAGCATTTCCATGAGAAAAACTATTTAATTCTGCTCCCCGACGTGTTCTCTGCTGGAAAACGGTTGCACTGAAAGCAGGTTTACACGAGGCTATCGGTGTAAATGACCTCCCTCTGCACCAGATGACCCTTAGTCATGCTGCTATAGGCCTAGGCTGCTGGGGGACCTTCCAAGATGGATTGAGCACTTTGTCTCTTCTTTCTTCTCTTCTATCTTCTTCCTTGCTATCTGTGCTAGTATACCAGGTGAATGTATCCCTCTCCTCCCTCTTTTTCCATCTTTACCTGACCGGCCTCAAGCAGATGGGTACCCCCATATGAGCTGCTCCTGCTCAAGGATTCTTTCTGTTAAATTAAAGTGTTTATTTTTGCTTTGTTCTTCTTTCCAACATCGCCTTACGCGTAGTTTATACTTCTGCATGAATTTGACACTGCGTCCGTCCAGACTCTGCACAGACCCTGAAGCTTGTTCCATACTCCACAAGAAGCGAGAAATTTGTTCGTTTGCTCCTAGGGCTGCGAGAACAAGAAAAAAGTTTGTCCTTGCCCCTGAAGCTCAAGTGCCGAACTCCGGGGAAGTCCTCATAGGCCCCTCCCACTGCAGCATACGTCTCACTCGCTAAGCACTTTTCTTATTATTAACAGATATCGGCCGGTTGTTTTGACGACCGTGTCCGTTGGATCACACCGTTCATTCACCATGCACCTACATACAATATGTCGATCTCTACCCAGGAGAGATTAGCAGCCACAATGTTAATATTAGCATCTGTGAGCTAACACAGTGGCCCTCTAGCATTTCCGCTTTTTTCACATTAATTTCAGTTTCCAACACCGCACAAGAAAAAAGTTTTTCCTGTTTGATGTGTCGTGAACAAACAAAATTCTCGCAGAATATGCAACAGCCTTAAACGGTGTAGTCTGACATGCACCTCCCCCGAAATGTAACTACCCAGACTGCAGAAGAGCTGTGATTGGTCCTCTTGGTAGCAGCGTGTTTCTGCTTTAGTATTTCCGGCTGCTTCTTCATCTCCGCAATTTTCAAATTGATTGTTTTGGATTAATAAAGTGAGTTTTTACGCACCTGCATAGGTTACGTACGTAGGTTACGGCGTCTACGTCCTGCAGAGGTATAAAACGCCCTTTAATGCTGCTCTGGAGGTTTCAGACTCTTGGTTCTATGAAACATCTTGAGACTTGATTTAAATGAATTGAGTTTACAGGCTAGTTTATGACTGTTAACACCCACAGATGTTCCTATTTAAGCTCCAACTCCCCACCAATCTGTCAGGCATTGAATGTGAAGATGTGTCCAGATGCTTGACTGGTACGTTCTGTTACCACAAACATCGTATACCGGTCCCTGCTTCGTGCCGCCCTGCCCTCCCTCTCAGAGACAGTCTCAAGGATCGCAGTTCATCACAGTGACAAAGGTATTTTTGTTACCACAATAAATCTGGGCCACCGGGACTGCAGGCCAGTGTTTTCTCTAATGCATTTTAACAGTTTGAAAATTTACTGCTAACTAATGACACTTATGTAATGAAGGGCTGGTTTATATAATCACTGTCACAGGCAGCAGGAAGAACAAAGAGCAGATTTCCTGGCCTCCTGCGTTTGATCCCAGTCTGGCTCCTGACCGTTAAATAGAGAGGATTAATGTCACGGAGCGGAAATGTACGAGGCTGACGACGGCTAAGATGCATGGACACCGCTGGATGAATTCAAAAGCCACACGCAAATAAATGTTTAGTCAGGACACGTAGGCTGCACCAAGAAGCAAATCTGAATCAAAAAGTGGCTCATCTTTCAGGTCAGAGAATAAAAAAGACAAACGTTAGGAACTAGAGGGAACGCCCAACAAACGCCTGATAGATGGAACGGCCTGATTAGATCTACAGAGAATATGAAGGAACATATGAAGACAAACATTTTCTGTTGTACTTCACGTAGAACTCAAGATAACATCACTGTTGGAGGCTAACAGTTAGCATGCTAACGAGCAGATAACTTAATGTGAGAGGTTTAATGAAGGTCTGAGTCTGTAGGGAACAAAAAAACATCTTTCTCAGACATATTTCATATTTTTATAAATTATAACTATATATTAACGAACCATCTGCCTCCAACGTTTCTCTCTAGTGTCCAGGTTAGAGTCCAGGTATGAACACTGATCTGGTCTCTAGTGTCCAGGTACCTCCCTTCCTTCCTATGTTCCTTCCTTCCTCCTTTTCCTCTTTCTTTCTTTCTTTCTTCACACCTTTGCTTCTCCTTTCCTTCATTCCTTCACTCCTTCCCTCTTTGTTTTTTCCTTGCTTCCCTCCTTCTTTCTCTCCTTCTTTCCTACATTCCTTCCTTCCTTCCTTTTTTCCTCTTTCCTTCCTTCCTTCCTTCCAACGTTCCTTCCTTCCTCCTTTTCCTCTTTCTTTCTTTCCTTCCTTCCTTCCCTCATACTTCCCTTCTTCTTTTCCTCCACCTTCCCTTCCTTCCTTCCTTCCTTCCTTCCTTCTTTCTTCCCTTCCTATGTTCCTTCCTTCCTCCTTTTCTTCTTTCTTTCTTTCTTTCTTTCTTTCTTCCTTCATACCTTTGCTTCTTCTTTCCTTTCTTCCCTCCTTCTTTCTTTCCTTCTTTCCTTTTTCCTCGTTCCTTCCTTCCTTCCTTCTTTCTTCCCTTCCTATGTTCCTTTCTTCCTCCTTTTCCTCTTTCTTTCTTTCCTTCCTACAATCCTTCCTTCCTTTTTCCTCTTTCCTTCCTTCCTTCCTTCCTTCCCTCTTTCCTTCGTTTTTTCCTTCCTTCCTTCCTTGCTTCCTTACCTCTTTCCTTCGTTTTTCCCTTCCTTCCTTCCCTCACCAGAGACCTGGTTCCTCAGAGGATGAAGCTTCCAGGGTTCAGGTCTAATCTGAGTCTTTGCCTTTGTCTCATTAATAAATCAGATCTTAACATGTGAGAGTCTTTCCATCTTGTCTCCAACATCTGGATCATGTCTCCAAGTCAACAAGCAGCTGTTGATGGTTCTGATCCAGCGGTAGGTCGAGATCCATTAGAGACAGCGGCTGGTACAATATTCTACTGACCACATGATGGCGCTGCTGATTTACAGACACACAAACTGAGATCAGATCTCAAGTGCTGGCTGGGGACGCATGTGGAGACACATTTAGATTAAGACCAGGTGGATGGACAGGTGAGGTGTGAACGGAGCCTTCATGTGAGTGGGAATCTGTTTCATACTGTACTTTCAGTCGTTCATGACGATGCACCACTGACTTTCAGTGTGTTGTTATGGTAGACAGCCCCCCCCCCCCCCCGCCCTCCAAGCCCATCAATAATATACAGCCTGACCTGACCTCTCCCTGTGACCTCAGCCTGTGCACATACACGACAGGGAACATGTTGCAGGGAAATTTACAGCCTTTCAGCCAAGATGGCACCGCTGCCAGTCTGTGTTTGTGTTTGGATCCTTCAGTGTTTGACAGATGAAAATGAACCAATGTGAGTTTTTATGGCGGTTTTAAGTCACTGCAGGAATGAATATTATATCTTTGTCTTATTTTGAATTCGACATCTGTTCTGACTGAACCTCTTCTACGAGCTGAAGATAAAACCAAAACGATGTCTGTATTAATAAATAATGTTTCCTCCATTAGAGTACGTTTCATGATCAGACTTTACCAGCAGCACCCTTTATTATCCTGGCTCCGTTCATTTGTAACATGTCATCTGCATGGGATTTTGTACTGAAGTTAACTTTCATGCAAGATGTAAATGCAAATGTACTGTCACATGCCTGTAGCATTAAAATAGATAAAACAGGACGTAGCATCGTAGACAGGTATCTCATATAGAGAGATGAATGTCATTACTAAAGAGCAATATACGAAGAGCAACTAGAACAATTCATAAAGTCTCCTCTCACTCTCTGCAGCCACCAGCGCCACATACGTCAAATCCAGCAGAAGCATCAATGTCGACCCAATAAAATGACAAAAATATACATAACAGATGTAAATATAATTCATTTAACTCACCAGAACTTTAGAAACTATTCAGAGTTCTCCTCAGAGCCTGTCAACCAAGGGTAGCGCTCATAGTTGCTGACCTGGGTCAGGCTAGCTAGCTCCAGGGTTGGGCGGCCTTTCCTCACAATATCCAGCTTTTCCTTCAAAGTCCGCCGTTAAAATGTCTTTCTAAGAAGATCTGCAACCAGATGGATAGCCTCTCCTCCTTCCTCCATGGTGGCTTCAACAAATAGCTATCAAAACGTTAGCGTTGTGCAGCTAGCAACAGATGAACATGAACCGCTAGCTTAGCTTAAACGGAGCGGCTCTCTGACCGTCCAATCAGAGGACGCCGGTAAAACGCTGATGCTACCGTAGGCCACAGAGAAGGACTAAGAATACCAACTAGAAATGTGATTGGTTAAAGGAACAGCGTCATTACAATGTGTTTCAGGTTTAATTGTGAAGGCCCAGCAACATGATGATGAAATATGATTGGATAAAAGCTCTGATGCTAAGCTACACTGACAGAAGCACCACAGCTGAGAGACAGACAAGACATGACATGAAAATAATAAACTGTTGGAATAATTGAATAAGATTAATGGGAAAAATATAAATAGTATGAATACGTGTGTGTGATTGCTCTCATCTGTCCTGCCTCGTCTCTCATCTCTGTCCCTCCTTAGCTTCACCTGTTCCTTGTTATCCCATCAGCCCTTGTGTGTGTCTGTGTATACGTAGCCCTGTCTTTACCCTTGTCAACTCGTGTTCTGTTATCAGGGACAAACTTGTTGTGTTTCCTGTCAGGGGTCTGGATGGCTCCTAATACTCCCTGGGTCTTTTCTTTTTTGGATTCTCTTTAGTTTGGACCAACACTGCCTCATTCTTGTCCTGTTCCTTGAGCGTCCTGCGTTTGCGTTTCCTCTCCTTTTCCTGCTACGACGTGACGGTGATTTTAATCAATTTAATGACGCACACGCTGGATATATTTAAGTAATCTAGAGATTGACGCGTTGACGTAAGGTAAACGCCGTCCCACCGCGCCGACGACAATAAACCTCTCCCTTTAATTACCTCCAGCTTGTAAAACTCACACACACAAACATTTGCATCCACCATCAGTTAGAGTTCTGTCTTCACTGACAGCTGAGTGACCACATCCCTCCAGCTCCACTGTAACAAGAGGCCAGGGGGTTCAATGACAGGTCGCTGGTGTCGTCACACGTATCCTGTCATGTGTGTGTGTGAGAAAGAGAGAGAGACGGGGGCGAGGTGAGGAGCAAATAAACGAGCTATTGATTTTATTTGATGCCACGTAAGAAACATAAATAAGATGACTGCAGGCGGGGAGGACTGTCGGTGAGAACGGGGAGAGCTGTCAGAAATATTAACGGCCCCTTAGATCCAGAGTCACAATCTGAGACTTTTAGGCTTCGATTATTTTCAGCCACGTCTCTCAGTGGTGTCAGGGCTGTGACTCTGTGAAGAGTCTGTGATGAGTTAGTGACTCGTCTGCACAAGAAAACTTGTTTTCCAACCAGGTTTCTGTTTCTGCATCTTGAAATAAGATGATTCTCTGGTCTTCCTTGTCTTCGTAGCGGACCGTTCCAGTCGCTGGTCGCCTAGACAACCCTCTTGTATACACCAATCAAGCATAACATTATGACCACCTTCCTAATATTGTGCAAGTGACTCATCAGAGAATGGACATGGGCCTTCTCAGGGTGTCCTGTTGTTAGTGTGTGTGTGTGTGTGTGTGGGGGGGGGGGGTCTTTGAGGGGAGGGGCCTCTGTGGATCATCCCACAGATACTTGATCAGTTTGGGATCGAGTGAATTTGGAGGCCAGGTCAACACCTTGTGCTGTTCTTCATGTTTTTTTTTTTTTTTAGTTGTTCCTAAAGTGTTTTTGTGTGTGTGTCTGTGTCAGGCTGCATCCTGCTGGGGATGGCTGCTGCCATCAAGGAGTGTCATTGCTATGGGGTGGGGGTGCCTGGTCTGGTCTAGGTGGGTGCTACATGTCTCAGTAACATCCACACCAATGAATGCCAGGTCCAGAAGTTTCCCAGCAGAACACTGAACTGTCACAAGATGGTTTAAATGTTATTCACTTCTCCTGTCCGTGGTCGTAATGTTGTGGCTGATTGGTATATTTTCCGTGTGAAACAAGCAGATAGCAGCTAGCTCTTTATCTATTTGAAAAGTAAATACCAACAAAGCGACAGCTGCTCCAACTTCCTATGTTCTTTATCCTGTGACTTTCACTCACAAAGACAGATATCCCAGAATGCATCTCCTTTGCTGTTAGATCCTGTCATGGCATAAATAAAAGTGTATACTAGTGTATAAAAGTGTATAAATGATAATTAATGGACCCAGACATCATGTTGGTGTTCTTTTGAATGAACTGTCGATGCTGTTTTCTTGGAGAACGTAGTCGTTAACTTTGCACTTTACACATTACACATTATTCTCTTCATGTCCTCTGAGATGGATTAAATGGAAACTGTACATTTTCATCAATTAAGAATCAATTTCTTAGAAAGTTAGATCTCTTTTCATGCATAGTTTACCGGAACATGTTGAACCGCTGAGTGTATTTCATGACCACACCAGTTTTAACGTAACGACATGTAGCGGCGGAGATGTGATGCGTTATGGCCTTTAATGGCGTGTAAAGTGTGTAAAAGATGAATGTATTCGATTAATAGATTAATGCTGCCGTTGCTGTCAAGACTGAGGTCAGACAGAAGGATAAATGATTTGTACATTAACATGAAGGGAGCTTTTATCAACAAATCAGAGAGATTCTAGAGAATCAATTAAAAGCAATCAGCTAAAATCTAAAACCATTAAATTTAAAGTACTGGATTAAAGATAACATAGTGGGAA
Organism: Chelon labrosus; assembly: GCF_963514085.1. Taxonomy (NCBI): domain Eukaryota; kingdom Metazoa; phylum Chordata; class Actinopteri; order Mugiliformes; family Mugilidae; genus Chelon; species Chelon labrosus. The sequence goes on from NC_140354.1 coordinate 23,340,758, forward strand.
ATAAATAAAATAACTGTAAAAAACGTATTCAATTTAATGCTCCAAAACTAGCATTAAAAATAAATCTAGATTAAAATGAATGTATGCAACTTGTGCCGTTTGAATGATAGAACGTCCTCATTTACATAATGAAGCATTAATTCAAGATTTAAGATGTTTATTGTCACATGCACAGTAAAATCTCCCTTACTTAAGATAATAATTATATAAAAAGAAAAAGAAAAGCTAAGAAGAACAAAATATATATAAAAAACAAGGTGCAGGGTAAATACAAAAAGCTTAAAATCTGATGCATAGTAAATAAATAAATAAATATGCAAGTTTGGGTAAAGAAATAGAAGGTGGTGCCAAGTGAAAATATTATATAAATAAAAAAACAAGTAAATTTATCAATTAATACATTTCTGTACAAAAAAAAAAAAAATGTAAATTTAAAGAATTATAATATTTAAAAATCTTTCTTGAGCCATTTCTTTACTTTAGATTTTGGCACTTTTGGTCCTCCGTACATTTTGGGTTAAAAGGTCAGGATCATTAAAGAAACGCTCTTTCTTTATTGATATCAGCGTTTAAATCAACTGTCTTCATATTAATTTAATAATGATTGGAATTGGAATCCAGTATTGATTAGATATCACCGTGATGAAATGCAGATATCAGCTCAGATTATGGTTTTGTTGCTCCATTTCCCTTTTTCCTGCCAGAAGGCCGACGCCGTGCGAGCGAAGCCTCTTGAACGCCACATATTTGTTTTCCATTGAGGCTCTGTGAGGTGACGCGCTGCCTCCTCCATTGTAAATACATCCAGAGAGCATAATAACCCACACACACAGGGGATGAAATGGAAAACAGTCCAGTATTTGTGAGCACATAAATGGTGTTTGCACACGATTGTGCACTTCATCATGTGGCTGAACTGCCTCTGTGTGCAGGTGTGTGTTTGTGTCAAAGCAGGCTCAGGTAAATCCTGTTTAAACCCAAGCTCGCCGTCTCTCTCTTCGACATTTATCGCGCGTTTCTCGGGCTTTCCGTGGAATCACCTGTCATTTCTCAGCCTGTTGAGGAGCCGCTGAATCACTGAGTGGAATATGAGGCTGTAAAGGCTCAGCGTCCACTGCAGGAGGCTCAGCTCCCGGCAGCAGCGCCTCAGGCTCAGCTGGCAGAGTGATATCTACTGGCGGATTAACAAGTCTGTCCAGAGGTGGAGCAGAGTGATATAGAGGCCCTGAGGGAGATGGACTAGACGTTTTGTTGTCTGCTAACACTTATTTCTCATCATAATAAAGAAGCTGAATGCCAGAATCTCATCAGCGCTGAAAACATTAACGTCAAGTGTCGACACAATTCATTCTAGAGGATGTTTTTTTTATTTTTTTTTTAAAAATGAACACATTTAGACGTGTTTTGTGCTCGTATGTTTTCTCTCCAGGTCGAAGCGACGCCTGTGCAGCAAACATAAAACCAGTGGTCGACTGGAAACAGGAAACGCCCGCACGGCTCCGTCCAAAGGTAACTAAATCCATCCAGCAGCACCTGTGAAGCTCCCTAATTAACGCCGCTGGTTGCCTGGCAACGCCACAGCGACAAGAAGACGCCAGGAAGTTGGGATAGTTTTGCACATAATCCCACCTCACCTGTTTTTACTCTGGCTGTCGATGGATTCAGAGGTTCTGTTTTAAACGCACCTGGAAGGGAAATTGTTTTATAGTTTATTCGTCTTATCAACAGAAAGCTCTCTACTCGGTTCATAACACAGTGACAGAAAAGCTGACTACAGAATCAAAATAATAGGAACACATTTCAGTCCAATGGTACAACAAAATGAAAACACAGTTATTTGAAACTAACGCTGAATTCCAGAGAGATTTAGTTCATTAGGTTGAACTTCTGCAGTTATTTTTGTTTGTTTGGTGGTCGACTTGTTCAGTTGTTCATTTACCTGAACTCTCTTAAAAAATACTAAGGTTCAGTTATAAATCCATTTAGCTACTGCTGGAAATGAGACAATACTCACTTTAAATTAAGAACACTACAAACATAACATGCATCGTATTGTATTGTATTTAAAGGTATTGCATTGTAATATATCAAATATAATATATAAATAAATAAAATAATTTTATAATAATATAAATATAATTATAATTGATTGAAGTAAAATGTCCCCATGGGGACAATGAAGTGTATTGTATCACCTCATCTCACATCATCTCACATCATCTCATCTTGTATCATATCATATCGTATCGTCTTTTTTTGTTCATTAATTTATTCATTCATTCACCTTCTGTAACCTCTTGTCCTGTGGAGGGTCACGGGGGGCTGGAGCCTATCCCAGCTGTCATTGGTCTAGAGGCGGGGTCCACCCTGGACAGGTCTCCAGTCTATCACAGGGCTAACACAGAGAGACACTCACACCTACGGCCAATTTAGAATCACCAATGAACCTAACCAGCATGTCTTTGGATGGTGGGAGGAAGCTGGAGAACCTGGAGAGAACCCACGCAGACACAGGGAGAACATGCAAACTACACACAGAAAGGAACCTTCTTGCTGTGAGACATCAGTGCTAACCACCACACCACTGTGCCACCACATCTTGTATCGTGTCGTATCGTATCGTATCGTGTCGTATCGTATCGTATCGTGTCATCTTGTATCGTATTGTATCGTATCGTATCGTATCATGTCGTATCGTGTCATCTTGTATCATATCGTATCGTGTCAACTTGTATCATATCGTGTCGTCTTGTATCGTATCGTGTCGTGTCATCTTGTGTCGTATCTTGTGTCGCATCGTATCGTATCGCGTCATATTGTATCGTGTCATCTTGTACGTATCGTGTCGTCTTGTATTGTATCGTATTGTGTTGTGTCGTGTCATCTTGTATCGTATTGTGTCATCTTGTATCGTCTTGTATCGCATTGTATCGTATCGTATCATGTCGTCTTGTATCGTATCGTGTCATCTTGTATCGTATCGTATCGTGTCATCTTGTATCGTATCGTATCATATCGTGTCATCTTGTATCGTATCGTATCGTATCGTGTCATCTTGTATCGTATCGTATCGTGTCATCTTGTATCGTATTGTATCGTGTCGTCTTGTGTCGTATCGTGTTGTGTCGTATCGTCTTGTATCATATCGTATTGTCTTGTATCGTTGTGTATCGTATGTCACAGTATCACATTGCCTTTTATGTATTGTATTGTATCGTAACAAACAAATAGTTATGTAGTTGTTCATCATAATCTTGGCTGATTAGTCACCAGTCGTTTGACTATATTGGGACATTTATACAGAACATTACATTTACACTAGTCATTAAAAATACAAACCCACATTTGACAATTTTTACATGACTAATCTGTACCAGACATGTTTATCGAGCCTCATACATTTCTGATAGCAATGAAATATGAAGAACACTAGAAACATTTGTCCACTGGGGCAATAATGTGTGTCAAATATCTTTTTATAGTAATACAGCAGCTACATGAACACTACACGAACATTTCTCATGTAAAACTCAGACCACGATTTAAAAAAAAAAAAAAAAAGAGTACTACTTTGTAAAGTGATGTGGACCCAGGTGGTTTCATTTGAGCAAGAGAAGCGTAATTCGTCAGAGGCCGGGATCGGCTCCGAGTCCCAGCTGGAGACGTTGGAGTTTGTGCAGTGTGCTCGGAATCGCAATCACTTTATTTAACGGAGGAGTCTGAGGAAAGCGTGCTAACGGTCTGGTGTCGGGCTGAAGGAACACGGGCAATAAATTAAAACAGCAAGCGAAATATGTGAAAGCACAGTTCTGCTGCACACCACACGCACACACACGAGACACACACACACACACACACACACACACACACCACACACCACACACACACACCTGTCACAGAGCCATGTTTACCCACAGCGTCATCTGCCTGGAGGAGTATTTTTCCTGGTAATTGGCCCCGACCGTCAGTCGTCCTGCAGCCATGCTTCTCTCTCTCTGCTGCTGTCTGAATCTCTGTTTACCTGGTATAGGCTGCCGTCTCACACACACTTTATGACTTGATTCTGTGCTGGTTATTAAATCAAATGAGTGCATTTAATACTTTAAGTATTCATTATCGTAGCCGGGCTTGTCTGTAGAGCCGTCCTCCTCCAGTGACTCATCCTATTTTCGCTGACTGCAACTTACCCCACAGTCCCATGTCTATCTTGACAGTCCTCCTGACACTTAACACCCTGCTGTCTCTTCCTCTATCCATCCTTTCCTCCCTCGCTCTCCTTTCTCTCCTCCGTGGTTTCCCTCTCCTTCTTCACGGATCATCAGCTGTAAAGTTTCACATGTCTCCTCCTCTGGCCTCCTTCCTCTTTGTGTTCGCTATCCACACGTCTGTCCAATTATCGTTGCAAAGCCTTTCACACAGATCCAGGAAACGTTATCACCCTCCAGGATCAGAAAACCACTTTCTCAGCTTTTTACCTCAACTCAGACTCCGTGAAGAAACCTTCTCCTTCCATCTTTAGGAATTAATTTGGTTATTTTTTCCTCCTTCCCACCAAACACATTTCTGTTTAGCATTTCTATTCTGGTACGTCTCCCGTCTAAAATTATTGACCGCGTACGAATAAACTCTGGTGTCCCGTGGTGAATTTTAAAGCCATCTGGACCGACGTCTGCCGTTTCACAGAATTAGCGACTGACGCACCAATTGGATTACAAGGCCCAGCAGCAGGACAGAGCAGCATTACTCCGTAGATTAGATTAAATGATTAATGATCAACATGAGAATAATAGGCTGCAGCAGTAAACACAATAGAGCTCAGGAAGAGAGGTTAACGATGAAATATATGCACAAATGGAATATAGGACTTTATTATGTATGCCACAGTCTAACAGAATAACACCATCATTTTATATATATGTATACGGTGCAGACTAAATACTAGAAACCCCTCTCAGTGTGATACAGAGCAGATCACCAGCACCACAGACTACTTGATCTAAGTGACCACAAAGACACGAGCGTAGGATTCATTGCATTTACTCCCCTCTTTATTGATTACAGTCTCAGCTGGGAGGCCGCTAATCCGTCCTCTGCTGGACTAACTCTGAGCTGCAGTACGTTCTTAGAGCAAACAGTGGTCACAAACTAATCATCTAAAGACTAACCCCATCACTCTCGCTGAGCAGAATCATCTCGTGAAGTTCAGCCCAGATGACACCGGTGCTTTATTAAGTTGTCGCTGCAGCAGCCTCACCCCTCCTTCTCCATCCAGCTCCTCCTCCTCCTCCTCCTCCTCCTCCTCCTCCTCCTCCTCCCAGCCTCTCCAGGAATCCCCTTTGATCAGTGGCATGACAGCAGCTGCACCGTGGACCTTCCCAGAAACCCATAAATCAAGTGACAAGTGCTCTTCCCCAGCCTCGCTACGCAAACACACAATCACACTCTGGTTTCAGATCTCTGAGGGAGTTTTGGGGGCCACCGGTTGGTTAGTTTACAAGTCAAACCTATGAGGGATGAGAACATAAATAACAGTCACAAAGTTACTGGAGAATATCAGACAGCTGCATTTTGGTGCGATACTGAAGAACATCGCTGTCAGGAGGAATTTACTACCCCTTTACTTTTTTCCTCCATGTCTTTAAATTTACCCGTCACCTCACAGTGCATGGATGCAGCTGTGGTTCAGTTGTTAGAGCAGTTTGTACAGAACCAGTCGTTCAAAGTGTCGTCGAACAAGATGCTGAGCCGTCTGAAGGGTTTCATTCAGGAGCCATACGAGTGCAGTGAATCAACTGAAGAGAGAGAGAGAGAGAGCCTGTCAAAGAGTCAGCGTCTTTCTAGAGTTTTATAAACTGATCTTTTCTAACCTGTAAAGATTAGTATGTACAGCTGATTAGCACGCCACCTACAGCAGTAGCGCTAATGGTGCATGACCTTATGGGGTACCTGTTGCATTACTTGATCAATAGCTTTTAACTTAGCCTTGCATATCTGTGTGGTGAATAGTTGAGCAGGTCATCTCCTCCTTCCTTTAAGCTCAGCTAAGTTACCAGAGGCCAGGGAGCTTTAGGGAGCTGCCAAGTTTCTTAGCTGGTCCTGGTTTTGCAGAGTCAAACTCGGCCGTTCTCCACTACCTTCGGAGGTGTCTCCCATTTCCACCTTGGGTTATATCAGCATATCTGGAGTCATGAGAGAACACAAGTGGTTCCACAAAAGAACGGTTAAAGAAGAACAAGATGAATGTTTAGGAACGGCCAAGTCAAAGTCCTGACCTGAAGCAAGCAGTTGATGTGAGGAAACCCACCAACATCTCAGAACTGAAGTGGTTCTGTTCTGAGGAATGGGCTAAAATTCCTCCAAGCTGCTGTAGACCACTGATCAGCAGTTACCAGAAACATTTAGTGACAAGGAGGTCCAGCAGATACTGGAAACGAGGCTCTGACTTTAACAACTCACAAATGTGAACAAATGATTGATTTTCTTGAATAACTAAATGCACAAGTGTAATATTTCTGTTTCATGTGTCTGATTGGGTTCTCTTTGTCTACTTTCGGGACTTGTGTGAAAATCTGCTGATGTTTTGAGTCATTTTTATGTAGAAATGTAGAAAATTACTACCTTATATATGTGGTGGCTTGGTTTTTAAATCCACATCTATAATTACCTGCATCTGCACAGTAATACATATACTTGTCAGAATAGCTGGAGAGAGATCCTGTAAAACCAGCCTGAGACCGTTTGTTTGTGCATGCTGGAAAATGTTGGAGAATAGTTCACATGATTCGTGTCTTCGTCCACCGGTCATCAGATCCCTGAGCTGACTAAAATATTATATCAGTCATTAGTAGACATAGACCGACTTTCCACAAAACAATACGGTAGGAATAAAAGGCAAGAAAGTCTATACGGTCTGTGTTATTGGACTGATGTTACATCTGGTGGAATCCTTCTTCAGCATGCGTAGTACGACCAGGCTAGTTTGTTGAATTAAACGGTGATTCACTGTGCAGATAACGTCCAATGCACATTTTCTGCAGACACCAGTCAACAATAAAACGTGGTGACAAATATTCCTTGAGAAAGGCGACTCGACAGAGCTCGGGGCAAAGTCATAGCCGCAGATTACTGAGTGGACGCCATCTGTTCCCAGTGGCAGGGCTCCGATTGATCAACTGGGAGGAGAGGGGGGGCGATTATCGCTGAGTGATGCATAGGTCTGTTGACCCGACAGCTACTGCATCACAACCTCTGTAGGTCAGGCCTGTGTGACTGAGGGAGAGATCATTCCAGCAGGTTGTTCTCCTGCAGCGACTGTATTCAGATTAGATCACACCACTGGACAGTAATCCTCCTCTGGTGAACATATTGTTTTAATCCCACACCCACACATACATCCTCACATGTAACACACACGGGCTGCGTGTCCCTGAACACACCATGTAAAAAAAAAAAAAAAAGAAAGAAAGACATAATTTAGGGTTTCTTCTCTAGAAATAATAAAGAGTGTGAGGGATTAACGACGGGACGCTGCCGGGACGAGGACCTTTTGGCCTCGCACACACACTCAGAGTCCAGGAAATGGATCAGTGAGCGGGTTGTTTGGAGGCAGATCAGATGAAACGGTGACTCACGGCATGTATTCAGAGTATGTGAGTGTGTCTCGTTAGTAAGAGTCAAGCCAGCGCCACAGACCTCCCAAAACCTCTCCGTGCACAAACCCATGAACACAAAGCAGAGGGTAATATTTGACACTCGGATCTAATCAGTCGTATTTATTCAACAGTAAAGTGAATGATGTAACTGAGCTGAAAGTCGAAGGAGAAGAAGCCGAGGTAGAGAGATGACAGCAAATTAACCTAATGAGCATTTCCCGTTTGTTCAGAGAATCTTCTAACTTTTTCCTTTTTAACAGTTTATTGGATGAAGCTTCGACTATAAAAACACCCTGGTTTGTCTGGACTAGACACGGTTTGTTCCGTCCCTATCTCTTTTTAATTTGCGTGTGCAGGTCAGGAAGGTCGAAGCTGATGCCAGCTAATTTGGTTCTTCTTCTTTGGCATGTAGCTTCTGGATATTCAGCAACCGTTTGGGGATTTAGTTCCTTGGAAGACGTTGGCGACGTAATATAAGAGCGTCGTTCCCATCTGGTGTTGTCTGACTAAGTCTAGAGTCATGTTGCACCACCTTGTTTCTGCAGTAGCCCAGGATGGACAAAGCAAAATGAACTTTTTACTCTTTGTTTTGGTTGTTAGGGTTTATTGGTGATTCTAAACTGGCTATTTTCTGAGCTAGCCCTGTGATACATGGCGACATGTCCAGGGTGTCCACCCTGATAGCTGGGAACGGCTCCAGCCTCCAACCCTCTAGAAGATAAGCAGCTCTCTGCGCGGTGCAGAGGTGCAGTGGTGAGGTGGTTAGCACTGATGCCTCACAGCCAGAAGGTTCTGGGTTCTAATCCAGGCCGACTGGTTCCTTTCTGTGTGGAGTTTGCATGTTCTCCCTGTGTCTGCGTGGGTTCTCTCCAGGTTCTCCAGCTTCCTCCCACCGTCCAAAGACATGCTGGTTAGGTTCATTGGTGATTCTAAATTGGCCGTAGGTGTGAGTGTCTCTCTGTGTTAGCCCTGTGATAGACTGGCGATGCCCCGCCTCTGACCCTCCAGAGCGTTTACAGAAAATGAATGATTGAACTGTTTTGGGATTTAGTTCCTCGGAAGATGTTGGCGATATGAAATAAGAGCGTAGTTTGTGTCTGGTGTTCACTGTCTAAGGTCATGTTGCACCACCAGGTTTCTGCAGTAGCCGAGGATGGACGAAGCAAAATGAACTTTTAATAGAAGGTGTAGTTTTATTACTTGTTGTTTTTGTACCATCCTAGAGGCTAAGTGTGTGCAGGTCAACATGGTGCACATAAAAGTGTTTGTATTTTATTTCTGCAGCACAGATCTGATTGTGGATTTGCAGGAACACGACCTGATTTATTTATTTTATATCCATGATGGTCCCTTTCCAAAAGTCAAATATATAATGACAAGATACCCGTCCTGGTGGGTCTAGCGTGCAGGATTGACAGTAGAGGGATGTCTCTGAAGAAAAGCTCAGGTTTCTGTTAGCACGTTAGCATAAACCAGCTAATTCTTCTTTTTTTTTGTGACTCGATCCTTAAGCGTCCCGTCCAGATGGAAGGGGAGCGGAGCATATCAGTGGATGCTGTGAGGGTGGGGGGAGGATGGCGGCGCCCTCGGCGGAGGCTAAAGGGTTAAACCTCTGTGATTGGAATGCACAGCTGCACTAAGACACACACACTCATGCACATGCATATCGTCCCACAGCTGAGTATGCGAGGACTGCGCAGGAGTTTCTGGAAGTGCTGCATGAGTCAGCGCTGGAGGTCTGCTCGTCATCTTATCTTCATCTCGTTCCATCAGCGTGACTCCGCTCAGCTCGCCGCCCCTCCGTCTTATTTACTGTCGTTGACTCACTTTATGTCTACCTGTCTGCAGGAGCTCATAATGTGGCAGGCGACGGACGCTGGAGCGGAGAGTCCAGGTGAAGTGGTTACCACTGAAGGAAAAACTCCAGATTCTCCATGTCTGCATATGGAGACGTCCAAGTTTTTACATGTTCTTCAAAACTGTCAAAAGCAAGAGTACCATACCTTATTATACTGTGCAGTGTAATAATAACAATAACCCCCAATTATACCATCAAATTAAGTCAGACTGGAAGTTTTATCTGTGACTGGAGCTGCAGCAGTTTCTAATAAATGAATGTTCAGGCGGTTAATAGTTCCTCTGCGTCCCCGGAGACTTAATTCATGTCTCGCTTCAGTTTCGTTTCCCCTGCTGTGTCCCTGATTAGATTTTTCAAATGTGCTTTCAGCCACAGTCCAGATCCGGAAGACCGAGTGTTCATCGTGTTTGAAGTTACGTGGAAAGACGGGCGAGGTGTTGGGGCGTGCATGTGGTTCACGGAGAGACTGGAAATGATTTTGCAGAAGCAGATGCAGGTCACGGTCTTGGATCAGTCGCATATATTCAAACACGGGGGGTTGGTTTAATGTGTTTGTTCCAGAAATCTATTTCAGTTCAGGTATAAAAAAATAAATAATAAAAGATAGGCTGTAAAAGGTTTCTAGAAGACGTTTCATTCTGAAGTGAAGAAGCTACTGGGATGAGTAGCCAAACATCTTCAAGATACTCTACAAGTCCAGTTGTTTCATCCCTGGAACGTTCCCCTAAACTATTTTTGTCGCCTTCAAGCACCACATTTAGGGCATCACAAACGCCGTGCACGAGCATCTTAACGGAGAAGATTCATCTTCTTTCCGACCTCATGACAACATATCAGCTGTCAAACAACTTCCCTCGACTACTCAGAGATGTTCATTCACGCTGGAGTTGATCGTGGCCGATATAGAACGCGTTTCCTTTCTAAACAACATTTAACTTGTGCTTTCAGAGAAGAAGAAGAAGAAGAGTCTGTTTCACTGGAAGACACCCGTCATCTTTGAATGACTGATGATATTGTTGCGAGTGTTGGTATCAATTCTTTTCTATTGTCTCTGGAAAACATGAAGCACGGCCGACAGCAGCTCACTGGAGACAATCATTCAGACTCAATCTCTCCAGAAATCTCTCTCTCTCAGGACGACTTGATTTGTTTTCTCATCTTCTTCTGTGTTGCTTGGCGTTCAGCTTACAGCTTCTTCTTCTCCTTCTCTTTTCTTCCTCAGCATAAACCAGCAACTTCTGACAACACTTCATTTATTCACTCCCAACCAGCTGATGGTTATTTCCCTCTATTTCTCTGTTGATGCAACATTTCATAAATGTTGCTTGCACATCATTCTCTCTCTGTGTGTCTCTGAGTGTCAGTGTGTGTTCAGTGCTCCTCTCTCTCTTTCCATCTCTCTTTCTCTTTGATTACCTTCTCTCTCTCTCTCCTGTTCTCTCTCTGAGTCGGTTTGAAGTCTGCCGGTAGGTCTGGACGTGGGCTGCAACCTGCAGCTCTTTGCATTGACTGCGAGTTTAACGGCCGTCGGCTCGCGTTTCATTATCAGCAGATAAAAGCAGACACGGCGTCATCGTAACACCCCCGATGTCAGATTCATCAGTTTTTATTGGTGCATGACGGAGCTCCATATAGTTTAGTTTAATATATCTACAGGATTCAGTGAGTTCATTAATTATACGTGGCTGCAGAAGGACTCCGTTATCAAAACTACTGATCTATTAATAATAAAATATGAACATACAGGCTGTAAATATTTAGCTTTAGTGGAGTTTTGCTGTCATATGGTTCATGCTCAGTGTTCTCTATGCAACTTTTCCTGCTTTCAGAACAATTACCGAGGTGTGACTGCAAACTTACACCTTTCAGGGTCAAGCACGGTGCTGCTTTCCTGTGCTGTCCCAATTTAGCCGCCGTCCCAGTATAGCTACCTGAATCCACTCTAAATGAGCAACCGAACTGAATATCCAACCTTTGAAAGTGCAAAAATATACAACTGAGACTCTAAAATAGAACATGTTCCACATTAGAGCACGACCCTAGAATTCAACATGACCCTTACCAGGCGATACAGTTAATGCAGTTAGTGCAGACAAACTAGCTTAAAGCTAATCAGCAGCGTGTTTGCAGCCGGTGGCCACATCAGCAGCAGCAGACGTTAAAGCAGCAGCAGCCTCCAGCAGTTATTATAAGAACAACACCTCTGCAGGCTTAAAGATGACACATTCCTACGTGGAAACATAGCTTTACTCACGCAGATGAGTAAAGCTCGTCGATGTGTCTCACGCACACACAGGTGTCCTTCACATGTTGGCATGTTGGACTGAGCTGCACATTTCTTTTCTGTGATGCTGCTCCAAATTTGTGTTTGTGTTGCGTAACCGTTTCCTCTCCTGGATGCTCTCAGATATTTTCTCCCATGTTAGAATGACTACTTTGGCACGCGAGCTACAGAGGGATGATAAGAACACCAGAGAGCTTCATCCCTTCCTCCTCCTCCTCCTCCTCCTCCTCCTCCTCTTCATATATCTCAACGTACTCCTTTTGATTTCAATTATGCATCAGGAGGATGCATATTTCAGAGGCTTTGTGGAATACACTTGTGACGCAGGCTGCACATGTCACCGTATAGAAGTGTGCTGCTGCTGCTGCTCAGGGAAAGCCCTCATAGAGAAGTGGAACACGCGAGGTCTCCCCCAGCCTCGCGTACGTCAGCGGGCGTAATGAGAAGCCTCCAGCCTGCAGAGACCGAGTGGGTGGATTAATGAGGAAAATGTGGACGTTGAACCATCAGAGAACAATGTGAGAGAGAGAGAGAGAGAGAGAGAGAGAGAGAGGAGATAACTCTGGAATTCCTCTTTATTCATAACCTCTGAGACATCTTTGATGTGGGACGTCTCTGTTGTCCCCCCCCCCCCATGCGTCTCTAGAGACTACTTGTCAGTCAAAGCATACAGGACATGATTTTCTTCTTGTGGTTTTCTGTCACGTAGTTTTTATTTATTCATCTTTTAGACGTTTAGATCTTGTTTCCTTGGTCTGTTCAGACGATTTTACCATTTCTGGTGATGTTATGTGTTATATATTGTGGCTGTGGTTCGGTAGGTACAGTTGATTGGGTCAGTAGTTCGATCCCCGGTACGTAGAGCACATGACGAAGAGTCCTTGAGCAAGGCACTGAAACTCTGGTAAGTTCAGGGGTCAGGTGGCCATTTTGTTATTTTGATAATTAAAACCTGTTTGGACTTGGTTTTTATATTTGGATTATATCCTTGTGTATGACACATGACGCATAATTAAACCGATCAGCCATAACATTACGACCACCTTCCTGATATTGTGCAGGTCTCCCTTGTGGTGGCTCATCAGAGAATGGACATGGGTCTGAGGGTGTCCTGTTGTCAGTGGGGGGCCTTTGAGGGGAGGGGCCTCTGTGGATCATCCCACAGATACTTGATCAGTTTGGGATCTAGTGAATTTGGAGGCCAGGTCAACACCTTGTGCTGTTCTTCATGTATTTTTTTGTGTGTTTTTGTGTGTGTGTCTGTGTCAGGCTGAATCCTGCTGGGGATGATTTTGAATGATAGTAAGGATCTGAGGTTAGGGGATGTGTTATGTCAGATACAGAAGCCAGAAGAGTCTGAGTGCAGTTTAAAAATCCCACCTCAGCATCGATCAAGTGATGAGATGTCAGGAGGAAGAGGAGGAGGAGGATGAAAGCATAGGAGTCAGAGTGGAGGGGAGGATGGAGAGATGAGGAGATCGGGGTTGGGGAGGAGGAGGTGGTCGGACCAGCCGGCGAATAGAAGGAAGGCTGACGGAGTATTGATCATTGATGGGATGCGTTCCTCTTGATTCAGACATATAATACAGATGTATTAGACGAACAGAGGTGTGTTATAGTATCTCAGTCTATCATCATCCCTCTGTGACTGCTGACCAAATACAAACGGTTTCAGACGGTAAAGCTGATTTTTACTGAGCAGTAGTGCGACGCTGAGGAAAGCGTTTGGTAAAAGGAGCTTTGAGTAAAACTCAAACCAGATTTCCAGCCTTCACACACACACACACACACACACACACACACACACACACACACACACACACACACAGCTGAGAGCAGACTGAGGAGCTGCCAACGTTAACAAAGAGCCTCATGGGAGCCATTTTGGGGCCAAGCCTCGAAGTAATGAGGATCCAACTGTTCATGAAGGAAAAAGGCAGGGAGAGAGAGACAGGTGGGAGAGAGAGACAGGTGTCAGAGGGGAGGTGTGGAGGGGGGATGGGGGGGAGGTGCTGCTGAGCTCGGTCTGTCAACACCACCCTCATCACAGCTGAGAATGAATGGACTCACACATGTTACTGCTCTGAGGACTGCTGGGAGTCTTTGTGGTGGCTGAGAGTCTGGAGAGAGTGTGGCGTCACTACAGATAGCCTTGGTTTTAAAGAAGAATAACAAAAGTCTTTATTATAATAATAATATATATACTATTATAACACCATAAAACCAGTCCCAGACAGACTGAGGAGCAGCTTTCTCCTCCATCACACCTCCAGCTGAGTGACTAGTGCCCCTAATCTGACTGTCTGCTTAATTTCTACCAAACCTGTCGGTCTGACTACCTGCTGCTACAGGAAGACACCTTCAAGTGTTTCAAGGTTATTTAATCTAGAATAGTCTAGTTGAATACAATGTAGTCTAGTGTAATCTAGCATAAACTAGTATAATCTAGTCTAGTCTAATTTAATCTAATGTAGTCAAGTGTAATCTTCTCTAATCTAGTATAGTGTAATCTAGTGTAGTGTAATCTAATCTAGTCTACTGTAGTCTAGTGTAATATAGTCTAGTGTAGTCTAATCTAGTCTTGTCCGGTCTAGTGTTGTCGAGTCTAGTGTAGTGTTGTCTAGTGTAATCTAATGTAATCTAGTGTAGTCTAATCTAGTCTAGTCTAGTCTAGTGTAATCTAATCTGATCTAATCTAATCTAATAGTCTAGTCTAGTTGAGTCTAGTCCTCCTGTGAACTACTCAGTATGCTTTAGGAAGTACTGGGACTCCAGATTGTGGCCTTGAAAGATAAATTCACCTCATTGTCGTTGTTTAACTTTAATTTAATGCGTTCATTAAATCGATCCAGATCTCATTAGTTTAACGACTTGGTGAAATGAACAAGCAGCCTGGAGCATAAATGAGACCAGGAGGGAGTAGATTACAGAGATCCTGCTGTAGGTGCTCTGGATTCACAGAGAATCACAGGCTCATGTTGGGTCGTTGTCCTGCTGGTCCACCTGGCCCACCTGGTCCACCTGGCACAGAACCATCCAATAACTGTCCTCCTTGTCTCTGAGCACAGAGGATGTTTTACGTAACGCTGCTGCAGGGATGTTTCCAGCCAGCATCACCTCCAGACACAAGGCTGACCTTTCATTTGTGACAAAGCCAAAGCAGCAGTTTGTCTAAAAGCTGTTTTACGGAGCATCACAGCTGATCGAGTGACGCTCTGCTTCATGTCAGCCCCCTCGGCCTATCAGGCGTCGGGTTTAAATAAACGCTGAAGCTTTTTTCTTTCACTCTGACCGTCTTCATGTCAATCACTGCCAAGTTCTTCTTCTGCTGTTGGAGTCAGCGGCCCAGGACTCCAACTTTCACTTCCTCCCTCCGTCTCTCCATCGCTCTAACAAGCTCTTCATTAAACATAGTGTATGTATCTGTGATTAATTGATTCTCAGTTCAAATTGCCTTTAAAGACGTTGGCGGAGCAGAGCAGCAGCAGCAGTTTCCTGACTGACTGAACTGATATGAGAATGAATCAGGTGTCAGTTCACTACTACTGTTTAAAAAACAAACTGGAGCTTTAATGTGTCACGTAACGTTTATTCAGCAGAATATTCATGAGCTAATATAATATTTAAGATTAATGCAACATTCATGGTCGTGCTTTTAGCTGGATTACATTAGCAGCTTCAAGAATATCAGATTTAAAGTAGTCGAACACGTGGACGTCCCACGGACACGCAGACGGCACGTTGGCTCCTGCAAAGGCTAATTTACGACGTTCATTTCCTCTAAGTGGCTGCCAACGTCCTGCAGACCACCGCGACTCGGAGTACTCCTGAGAGGAAAACGGTTAGCAGCTCCAGAAAAAAAAATATGTGATTTTATTTCTACAGTCAATAACAATCAAAATTTTATCAAGACTCACAGCCTCAAACTCCCAGAGGAAGCTCTGAGACGACGGTGGCCAGAGAAGTTCTCTTTAAAAGGAAGAAAACAGATCAATTCATACAAACATCTGGATAAAACATCAGCACATCTGCACTTAGAGCACATGATACTAATAATAGGTGATGCATGTTGCCACAAATCCCTGAAACTCTGCAAACTGTAATAAGATATTCTGAGTAATTCAGATTTCTTTGTAACGCTTATACCGATCCTTGTATTGTTGTTTCTTCTTGGGCAGGAAAAAGAAAAAGAAGTCTTTTGCAGGATGTTGTTTCTCCCAGTGTGACTTGATCCGCTTCCTGTTACCTGTCAGGTGATGACAGATTGAAAAAAGGCCGTGATCAGGTGACCTGAAACCTCGTATGAGTGGATGACATAAAAGTCTAACTTTTACTGGTTTTTGTGCAGAAACATTTGCAGCCTGTGGATGTCATGTGACCTGCAGTTCCATCTGTGGCCACTGTGCTCACATTTTTATCATTTTATTTACTAGGCAGCATCTCAAGTTGAAAAATGCAAACTCTTCTATTGAATCAGGTTCTAAAAAGCATTTCTTCGAAACAATAATTTTAAGAAAACCCCTGGACTGGCTAGGTCCTCATTTAGAAGGAACTGTTCCTACAGGAGCCCTTCCTGTTACCTATCAGAGGGATAATAAACCATTATATTATAGCCTATGTATCAATGCAAATTAAATGAAAGATAATAATAATAATTTTTATTTCTTTGTCCAGTTTGGCTCCTCATGCGTCTTTTTCGTGCGCATGTGTGTGGATCCTGCTCTCCGCTGCGTGGCTGTAGCCGGGTATCACGTCACGTGTCAGGGCTCCAGGTCCTGGGCCAAGTTTTTTTTTTTTTCTTCTTCTTCTATTTTTTTTTTTTTTTTTTTTTTTTACTCCTCCCCGTGTCAGATCATCCACGGAGCTCAGTGGAGTAACACACACACACACACACACACAGGCACAGAGACGCGCCGCGGCCCGACCCTCCGGCGCGCATCTCCGCTCCACGCTGCGTAACCAACACCAGAGCGAGGACGGGCGCGGGGACGGACGGACGGGCGGACGGATGGATAGACGCGTGGATGATGTGGATACACGTTCCCCCGTTTCACAAACCACTTCAAGTGACTTCTGTGAGCGTTTCCAGTGATTTTTAACGGATTACATTTGACAAAGCGAGAGACGGAGATTTCTTTTTTCAGAGGAGCGGAGAAGAGGGAAGAAACAGAGGGAAGCTCCGGGCTGCTGAGAAAGGCTGGGTGCGCTAGAAAGACGGAAAGTCGCGGATCATGCTTATGGGAACTTCCGATTCCGTCTCGATAAGGTATTTTAAAAAAGAATAAAGTTGCTGTGTTTGCAGGGAGCCTTTAAATAAAGACCCAGTCCACTTTTTAACCAGAGAAAACTGGAACACAGGTGACGGGCGCTCCAGTCCTCCAGACGGGCTTCATTTCCCTTTGACACCAGTTAAATACTTTTAAACATTTGTTCCTATAAAAGTATTCTTAATGTACTTTCTCTTTTTTTTTGACATAAAATCTTTTCCGGAGACAATCCGACCGCCTCGAGCGTCATGATGCGCTTCTCCACGGACAACAAAGCCCACTGACACAAAAATAATGAAATAAAATGAAATAAAAAACCCTTGAAAGAGTCAACTCTGTTAGCTGGATTATCCACACTAACATTTTGTTCTTCCTTGTTGTTCTACTTTATGGGAATATTCAGGATTAGTGTGGCGTTTATTGGTTTTTGGCGCATTCCCTGCCCACCATTGCGTGGTGTGGGCTAGAAAACCTCCAGTAGACCAGAGACAGAGGAGTCCATCTGTTCAGCCACATAGCAACAGGGAGACAGAGTGGGAAAAAACCCTCTATCTAATCTTAATATCACATTAGACTTTGATTTTGGCCCAAAATCCATTTTGGATTCCTCAGTGTCAGCTCTGTCTCTTCTGTCTGATTCACAGAAGATTTATGTAATGATCTGACAAAGGCTGGGAGCTCTGAGGGATGAGGCTGCTAGTTTTTGTTCGCTTGAAGTGGTTGGAGAGATGTTTGGAAGAGCTTTGTGTAATAAAAGCTGGTGCCAGGTTAGAAAATGAATATTGTAAATGTGTGGATTGATTGGAGGCGAGGCGTGAACCAGTGGTCTGAGTGTTTATTTGGCTCATTGTGTGATTTGTTGATTTCTCTCCTTTTTCTTTTTCTTCTTCTTCTTCTTCTTCTCCTGTGCCGCCGGCATCCCCGTCCCCACCTCTCCCTCCCTGACCTCCCTCCCTCCCTGTGACCTCCCCTCCAGAGTGGCTCTGCCTGACGCTCTATCATGACTGATGGCGAGGGGAGAGCGCGCTTTCAGTACGCAGAGTGCCCGGAGAAGGAGAAGAAGGAGGAGGAGGTGCAGGAGGAGGTGAGGCTCGCCGTGCCGACCGCCTGCAGGGACGACGCCCCGGGTCACGATGGTGACCCAGGAAGGAGCCGGGACGAGGAGGAGGAGGAAGAGGACGAGGCGGAGAGGAGCGGGAGGAGCAGCACAGGTCGAGGAGGTGGGAGAGAATGGAGTCCTGAAGTTCAGGAGAACGAGGAGCAGGAGCCGGAGCTGGAAGTGGAAGTTGGACCGACGCTGGGAGTTCGCATCACGGCTCCCATCCGAGATCCGGACTGCGTCTCCGAGGAGGAGGAGCAGCAGCCGTACCCGGCTCTGGCCCCCGTGGCCTTCTTCTGCCTCAAGCAGACAACGAGGCCTCGCAACTGGTGTCTGCGCGTCGTCTGTAACCCATATCCTTTCATGTTCATACGGGAATCTAACTGTGGCGGCCGGTAAGACCATGACCCGTCCTCCGTCCTGGACCTGTGAGTACTGACCCGCTTATGGCTTGATCGGAAAAGTGTGTGGTTGAGATGTTTTAGAGTCTGATGGGACTCAACCAGCATCTGTTTGTAGCTCAGCTCATATCTGGTCCTGCTGCCGTTGCCTTCATTGATCAACCAGTAGATGTTGCTTCTACTGAGTTTCTGATGTGACATTTGGTTTTACACTGATTCATATGGTAGCCTCCAAATCCAGTGCTTCAGTCCTTCAGGACAAATCACGTTGATGCAGGTTATTCTCTAAAGGAAACACTAACTGATCCAGTCAGAGGTGCGTTCAGGTGCACGCTGATTGACTTTATTTATGCACATTTTAACCACGTTATTGTTTTCAATATGTGTCTTTCAATAAGAGACAAGTTTCCCAAAAGTCCAGTTCTCTGTTTGCTTCGCAGTAACGTGTGCTGCACATATCTGCACTGATTCATCCTAATGCATGTGGTCAGCATCATTCCCTGAGTGGTTGAGTTGGCGACTGTTGAGAGTTTTGGCCGAATGTTGCCGGAGTTGTCTTTGGACCAGATTTAAATACCAACGTGTCCCAATGTGTCTGGAGCTGGACGTCATTCATCAGATGTCGCCGCTCGGGTTGAATGCTATCTCAGAGTTTACATCGTCTCTCTGCCAACACCGTTTTATTTTATGCTAAAATCATTTTAATTTGACTGTGGGCCAAACAGTCCAAGTTAAATGTGTGTTTTATCGTCTATTATCCCTCCACTGAACATCCTGCCTGAGAGGACATAATGTGCAAAATGAGCCGCTGATACGTTTGTTTTATTCGACTGTGAGAGCTAGATCCAGACCTGAGTCACAGTTTTATTAGTTTAAATCTCATTTGAAGGCGCTGAGAGTTTTAAAAAGCACGGATATGAAACGTAAACCAGATGTAGAACCCAGGGCTGGGTTTTTTAAAAAATAAATTACGTCAGGATTTAAAAAGTATGACGACTGAGACAAAAGCAAGGAGACATGAAAGATGAGAAACTGGAGGGAGAAGATGTCCCTAAATGAATTGACATTGAACTGATTCATTAAACTCAGCCCTAGCGGCGCCTGGATGGTTTTGACCACGGCTGATCTTGTGATGGTTTGGTTTCCGGTCCTGTGACGGCCTGGAGGTGCAGGTGAATTGACGAGAGTGGAAAGCGATGCTTGAGACAAGTAGAAGGACACCTAGAGGGACCTGGTGTCTGCTCCAGCTTTCAAACACTGAAATAACTTGTAAAGCAGCTGGACGTGCGGTGAGCAGCAGTTTAATGAGCGCAGAGCTGCATGTAAACATTCACTGGCTCTGCCTTCGTCACAGAGAGACGATCAGCTCTAGAAGGTTTATGTCTCATGTTTTAATAGTTCACAGGAGTCAGCTCCTCTCTGGGATCGTCCTCTGGGTTAGTCGTCTCCTGCAGCGATAGAAGCTGATTGAGGATGCATCTCACGGTGCAGTGTCCTGTGATGTGTTAATAAAATACTGCATGCGCTAACATTTTCCATACGTGCACTTACCTGTGCAGGAAATGACGCCTATGTCTCACCTCCATGACTGAAGAGGGGTTTAGCGTTTCTGTTTCTAGTGACGCGGTGAAGAAGAAGAATAGTCTCAGAGAGCGTTGCAGCAGAGACTGACTTCCGGTCATTTAGTGTGTGTGTGTGTGTGTGTGTGTGTGTGTGTGTTTGTGTGTGTGTGTGTTCGTTCGTTCTCCGGAGATGGCTCCATCCCAACACTTGTGCACAACTGTGCTCAGGCTCGCGTTGCTACGACAACAATATCAAGACAACACGGCAACGCTCACCGGAAAATATTTAGTGTATGTTCCAGTTATTATATATATCTATCTATTTCTTTTTTCCTGTTTGACACGTCGTCTTAGACGGACACGACCAGAATCAAGCTGCCCCTCCATCTTCTTGGTTGCCACGGTGACGAGCCTCCCTGGTTGAAAGTTCAACCAGAAACGCTCGACCAGTGCAGGGAAAGGGATAGCTCTCTAAAAAAAAAATAATCAAGCTGCAGTCCTGTTTCTGTCGTCATTTTTAAACATTTACAAAGGTTTTTGATGAGTTAGGTCGGATCTAGAAATCATAGGCGTGTGTGTGTAGCATGACTGGCTGTTTGGTTTGAGTGGGACGATGAGGAGGCTGTGAACCGTGTCAGGATCATAGAGCGTCACCACTCGGCTCTCATGTGGCCAACACGGCGCTCTCAGGGAATCTCCCTTCAGAGATGAACATCGTGACGTTACATCGGTAAAGAAGCCGACCATAGAAGCGCGAGGCATGCCATGAACTTCCACCACTTTGGTCTCCTGTAGTTCAGAGATGTTCGCTACGAGATGATGCACGCTTAAAATCAGAGAACAATTTTCAATTATTGTATGCAATATGATAAGAAAGGGGCCCAGAGGAAAGCTATTAAGGATGCAGTTGCAATGCATATAGCACTAAAGATAAGGTTGCTCTTTATATTAATGAAAAAGACAGGGTTTATTAATATGCCCACTGGAAACTTTCCATCCCTTGTATGTGCAACCAGGCTGCAAGCATTTTGCAGCAACAACATTACACATGAAAAGAAGGCTAGAGAGGTTGAAGGCTAGCAGACCTTCAACTCCACGTCTCTCAGATGAGGTGTATGACTACTGTTACTCTTCTGTCCATCACCACGTGAAGCCCCACCCACATGGTCTCATTGGCCCGGCAGATCTTTGCAGGAGGAGAATCAGTTCCCAGCGGAGAGACTCCTGACTGGGTTTCAGCTGCCCGTATCCTCGGGAAAATTGCGTCAGTTTTGCCGATGCGAGGAAGTTGAGACGTGTTGTATATTGTTTATATACAGTCTATGCCACCGACTCATGGTCCAGCTGAACCAGGCATCCTACCAAGGGTCTGAGTCTGTTAAAAGCTTTTTATCACATTTACATTTTATTCTTCCCTACTGCAGCAGGACCTCATAGGTCTTTCTTTTTTTAAATGGACACAGAACAAAGCGGCAGAAATCCTGATGTTGCTTTGAAACGAGAACTGAGGATGTTTTTAGAGATTTTATAGTGAGGAATAATTTAACATGTTCTGTTTTATTTTGATTAATTATTGATTTAAAGTCCTGTTTTTGTGCGTGAAGACGAAGCAGCACGATGAGAGCACAAGAACAGACGAGGAGTTAAAACGACCTTGTCCAGTTTAACATGTAGACCTAAACAGGTAGGACACGTGGCTCGGCCGACAGATGTTAGGCAGATGTTGGTGTTGCCTTACATTATGTCAGGTTTGTTCACGGCTGTGCAGAGGCAGATGCTTCTATACGCTCGGCACACATCTTTGTCCTGATTTCAGACGTTTTTAAGATGCGCCGAATAAGGAACAGGGCGTCACATGCTTCTTTAGGACTGGAACGGGGTTAAATCAGGAGGGCTGATCTCGCTGGACGTCCCTCGGTGTGTGTGTGTGTGTGTGTGTGTGTGTGTGTGTGTGTGTGTGTGCAGCGCTGAGCCGGTGGTCCACAGTAGGATATGTAAATATTATTCAGAGCATAAGCGCTCTGCCGCCCGGACGCTCAGAGGAATGAACACATCGCTTTAAGTGTCTGGAGACGGAAGAGAGACCCAGAAAGTTAAATGGTTGAATAATCGTTTAGTCGCATTCTAGATGCCGGACGCACAAAAATATATATAGCATGGTATAAAATCCAGATTCCTCACTGTCCAGTTGTGGAGCCATTAATCACCTGAGTGCTGAGTTACCAGAATAGCTGGTGTTTACTCATCTTCATTTATCAGCGAGCCTCCTCTCCTGTTTGCACATAAACATGTTCAGAAAGATCTTTGTCCGGGCTGCAGCCAAACTTCTTTATTTGCTCCTGATTCACTCACAGTTTAAACGGAGAGATTAAACTGAACCTTTAAACACTCCAGGTTCAGTGTTCCTGAGGAACTGATGGAGAAAAAAACACATTATAGTGATTATTTTTATCTCTTACTGCAGGAGGGTCAAACTCATTTTAGTTCAGGGGCCACATTCAGCCCAATTTGATCTCTAGCGGGGCCAGACCGGATACATACCTACAACCTATAAGTAACGACAAGTCCAGACTTTTTCCATTTGTTTTAGTGCAAAGAAGGAGAATGTTTACATTTAATAAACTATCCTTTAAAAAAAAAAGGGTTAAATTTCTTAATAAATAAGTGTAATTGGGGCTCATCGTTGATTGATGACGAGGATAGGAGCCCGACAAGAGGCGGGAGCAGGGGCAGGTAGGCTGGAGGGACGTGAGGGCAGGAACCGGGATGAAAAAGATCATAAAGTTAATCACTAACAAAAATAAAACCTTCCTCCTCGTGCAGCGTGCTCTGACGTGACTGATTCAGGCTCATTGGACTCGATTCAGGAGGCCAGAGCAGGTTAATCCATCACAGATGAGTGGATTCACGGTGCTGTCTGTCTCCATTAGTCATCCCAAACTCTCAAACACTGTCTTGCACCTTCTTTGTAAATGATCACAGGTGAGGCTGCACAGAGACACGGAGCTGTCAAACCCGCTGGCTGGTCTGAAGGCTCAGAGGCGTTTGTGGATATATGTTAACTCTTTTTTTAAGGAGGAAAATATGTGATTCAGAGAGGTGATTCCTTCACTTGAAGCACTGATGCAGCGTGTCTCTAAATGTGTCTTAGATGAAGCAGACGTTTTCTGAGTAGATGGATCTTTGCTGCAGGTTCTCAAACTGTCCTCTTCTGCTGGTTCCTGCAGCGACGTAACTTCAGAGGTTTCATTTCTTTTGTCTGTGTCACGCGTGTGTGTGTGTCCACATTCGTGCCTTAAAATGACTTCATCTCTGCAGTGTGAGGGCTAAAGAGCGTTGTCCTAGATGTCAGCAGGTTGTCCTCCGCCTACTGCCGCTCAGACGGGCGTCCCGCGGCGTCAGAGTGAGTGTGTGCATCGCTGCCTCTCTGCCGGTCTCAGGGCTCGGCTAGAAGTATTTAACAGGAGCTCTGTGTGTGTGTGTGTGTGTGTGTGTGTGTGTGTGTGTGTGTGTGTGTGTGTGTGTGTGTGTGTGTGGTTGTGTGTGTGTGTCTTTTGTGACTCATTGTATTTGGCCTGCGCTCATCATAACAGCAGATTGGGGGTCGTGAGGTGCGTTTCGCTGCAGAGACGGAGGGATCCTGCCTCTCTGACGTGTACAGTCTTGGCACGCCCTGTGCAGCCTTCATGTGTGTGCTGGAGTCTGTGTATGTGGAGTGGATCTAAGTCTGGACCAGGCCCACGCTTCCAAGGACTCTCAGCTCACAGCATACCCTGCCTGCTGCAACCGCAGAGAAACAAAGTGCTTTGCATAAATGCTCTCGGTTACCTCTCGGGGGAAACGACAATAATAAAACAACCAAATAACCAAGATATTACAACAGAAAGTAGCCGTGCACACTTCCTTTTATTTGTCTCTGCAGCGGGTCTGCTGTAAACACACCTCAACAAACATCTCCTCTCGTTAGCACATTTATGCAGAAATCCCTAAAACTTAAATATCTATAAATCCTCCTAACAGAGTTACATAAAATCTAATGCAACAACTAAAAGCGTCTTTTGAAAAATCTCAGAATGAAAAGGTTATGTAACTCTGGTGCAGCACATGCACTGAGCATATTGTTTGAGTTCATATATGAGATTTGAATTTATTTAAAGATATTCATTACGTGTCGGGAGAGATGCACAATATCAAAATTTTGACTGGTCTCAACTTTTTTTGTTGCTTGTCTAACACATAGTATAAAGATGGACGGAGGAACAGCTCCTCTAAAGTGAAGCCAAAGCAAGTAGAGCTCCCCCTGGTGGCTGGCTGCAGTATAGGTCATAAGCTCCACCTCCTCCATGTTAGTGGGCGGGACTTGGACCAAACTAAAACACTAAAATACCATACTGATCAGACTCTGGCTCCAAACTCACAAGATGGCGCCGCCCGTATCCCCGGGAACATAGAGTCAGTTTGACCAATGAGAGGAAGCTGGAGAACCTGGAGAGAACCCACGCAGACACAGGACACAGAAAGGAACCAGTCAGCCTGGATTAGAACCCAGAACCTTACACTAGAAATATTTACTGTAAATACACAAGAGAGTCACCTTGACAACCGGAGCCCAGAGACAAACTATCAGCCACAAAGAGATTGGACGACCAGACAGTCTCTTCATATGTGGGTGGAGCTTTCCAGTAATGATACCCAGCCTGTTTGTTCAGGTTCAGGTTGTTTGTCATGTGCAGGTAAACAGTGAAACCAGAAGTAGCACAAAAAAGTACGAGCACAGCAGTTTTCAGAATGACTCTGATTTAAATTTACAAAAGGTGACGAGTGGAGTCAGCTGAGTTTATGCAGTGATCATAATCAATAAACAAATGTGCATTTGAGCTTAACGCTGCCCGCCAGGTAATGTTTGTGTGTGCGTATGTGTGTGTGTGTACACAGTGTGTGTGTGTGTGTGTGTGTGTGTGTGCGCGTGTGCGTGTGTGTGTGCGTGCGTGTGTGTGTGTGTGTGTGTGTGTGTGTGTGTGTGTGTGTGTGTGTGTGTGTGTGTGTGTGTGTGAGTGTGCGTGCGTGCGTGTGTGTGTGCGCGCGGTCGGATTGCTCTCAGCCCGGTCGGATCTTTGTTTATCCCCAGGCTCACTGTTCACAGGCTGCTCCGCAAAATGATCTGGAACTAATGGAGTTGATTTTGTAGACGCAGGGTGTGTGAGCGCATGTGTATACTGTACTGTGAATACACACACACACACACACACACGCACGCATACACACATGTACACACAGTGTGTGTTTAAGCAGTGACCCTCGAGGAGAACGCAATGATAGCGGGAAAATGATGTGAAATGATGACGTCCAATAAAACAGGGCAGTGATTGGTGGATGGTTTCCCACGAACCAGAGGGTCAGCGGTTCAATCCTCGGCAGGTCTGAAGTGTCCTTGAGCAGGAAGCTGAACCCAGAGTAGCTCCCAGTGCTCGTGTCTGCGTCAACACGTCCCCCAGAGAGTCTGCCGGCCAATCGGACGGCGGTTCATCAGAGCGCACTGATGAGCCTGTCATGTCAGAGGTTAAAGGTCAGCCTGAGCGAGGCCGGTGGCGGCTGGTGTTCAGGGTCAGAGGGTTAATCTGTGGAGCGGTGCGTCCACATCGAGTTGGTTTTATTAATCGTTGTTTATGTAGGAATGCGGCTGCTGAACACACACACATTTTTTCTTTTAAAATCGTTTTTTTGGGCCTTTACCGGACGGAGCAGAAATGATCTTCACCAGGGTCCTAACACCTCCGATTGGTTGCGATCAAACAGCTTCACAGAGTAGTGATGTGAGCCGGTTCTTCTAGTTCCTCTCTGCAGATATGAAGTAGCTGCACAGTTCAGAGAGCTGTCAGTCAAACCCCCTGTAGCGGCAGCGTCGCAGCCATTGGCCCCTTCTGACCGCGTGGGAGGGATTTTCCAGCAGCTGTTGCCATGGCTGCGCGTCATGTTGACGACCGGGTGGAGAAGTGTGCATCCCACGTTTCCATGAATCAACCGCATCAACGTCCCAAACCTCCAGCGAGGAAGAGGAGATCCTTTAAAGAAGCCTTGTCAGCGACAGATGCAGCAGGCGGAGGCCACGCGAGGCTGGCACAGGGGTGGAAGGAAGGGATTCAGGAGGAGGACGAAGTGTGAAGGATGAGAAAAAAAAAAGAGTCGAGAAGTGGAAGAAAAAGGAGGCAAACGACGAAGACAGAAAACAGACGAGGGAGGTCAAAGACAGAGGACAGGAAGTTAAAACTCTAGGCTAGAAAGGGAAGGATAAACCGGATAAAGAGACGCCTCAGAGCAGAGACGGAGGAATGATGGAAGAGCTGAAGGGACGGGACGAACAGGAAGACGAGTAAAATTAAAAACAAAAGGGGGACAGAAACTGGTCATTTGACGTTTGGACGCAGCGTCTATTTATTGTCTCTTCCCTCTTGACGGCTGCTGCAGTGAAGATGCAGCGGCTCAACCTCAAGACACAACTACACTCTCAAGCACTATCGCCTACCACCTCCTCCTCTCCTCTCCTCTCCTCTCCTCTCCTCTCCTCTTCCTCTCCTCTCCTCTCCTCTCCTCTCCTCTTCCTCTCCTCTCCTCTCCTCTCCTCTCCGTCCCTCCTCCTCCTGTCTCTCTTCAAAAAAAGAAAAAGAAAGAAAGCTGCAGCTGAGTAATGTGTGCTCTGTCTTTGTTCCTCTTTCCTCTCTTTCCCTTTGTCTTCTCTTGTGCTAAACTGTGACTGCTAATGCACCAAAGCACTTGTAGATTCTTTATTTCTTGCTCTCTCTCTCTCTCTATCGGAGGCAGGGATGTTATTTTCAGTCTGCTGCAGTATGAAATATGAATTTGCATGCACACACTCTCTTGCTAGGCGCAGGGAGCTCTCTCTGTTTCCTTCTCTCTCATCATTCCTCCAAGTGTCTCCTGGTGGGACATGACTCCCAGAGTTGTATTGATTTATAGGTATGAGTTGTGTGTGTGTTGGTGGTGTTGGTTGTGCGACGTCCACGCGACCAAAAGGTTGAAGTGAAGGGGAATAGAGTTCAGATGGAGGGAATTTATCAAGGCTGTGAAATAGGGAGGTGGAAAGACAGAGAGCAGGAAGGTTTAATTGAAAAGCTGAGAGGCCGCCGTGTGTCAGAGTGCATCAGCGACGCTCTGACACACTGTGGGATCCTCACCATGCAAGAAATAATCTGAAAGGAGGGAGAGTCAGTGCAGAGCTCTCCAGGGACCCTGCATCGAACCTTGCAGTCGGACTAAACCCATTCCCTTCCTTGCGTCGTCTTTGTGTGCTTAGTATTCAGTTATGTTTTTAGGTCATAGTTTCTGTTTAGCAGCTTCACTGCTGATCCTAATGAGCTCCTTTCTCTCCTTCCTTCAGTCATCTCCACATGAATAACTCAGCAGCCCCTCGCCCCACCGCTGATCACGTTACCGTCTGAAAAGATGACGGAAACACAGAAAGAGTCACAGCAGCGCGGCGCGTGACCCCCACGGCCTACTTTTTCAATTTCAGACAAGCGTTCTCTCTTTCTTTATTTGGACAATGACCTCCTCTCTGCAGAACGTTTACCGATCGGGATGCGCGTGCCTTGGGGGGGGGGGGGGGGGGGGGGGGGGGCAGGAGCATATGAATGCATGCATGCATGGCTGCACACACCTGTGAGGATGCGTGTGAAAGAGCGGAAACGCGGAGACGGATGAATAAATAAAAGATCTGGGAAACCCATCAGCATCCAGCACGGGTTGTCATGGCAATGCGGACAGCACAGATCAGAGTGTGTGTGTGTGAGAAAGAGGGATGGAGATCATATCACTGCAATGATTTAGCAAGTATGTGCAACTTTTCTTCCAGCGCAGAAGAAACCGTTTCTCTTCATCTTTTCTTCAAAGCAAATAATGAACGTGAGCGCGGTGATATTTCAATGGTTCCATGTTCTCCACAGTTAATGTAATTACGTATTAAGAGTAAAAATAGAGTATTTTAAGCTTCTTCTTCTTCTGGCTGTGTGCTCTGTGTGTGCTCTGTGTGCTCTGTGTGCTCTGTGTGTGTCTGTGTGTGTCTGTGTGTGTCTGTGTGTGCGTCCGATGCTTTTACAGCGCTACTATATAATAGATATAGCCTCATACTCAACTGTATCTCCTCAGAGACCTGGAAGCTGCAGCCTCTTCCTCCTGCTTCTCTTCCTCTTCCACTCTACAGCGTGTGTCCCTGCTTTGTCTAACAACACGGCCCTGTGTGTAGACAGCCTGTGTGTGTGTGTGTAGTTGTGCAGATAAGTGTTGTGCGATGAATGAGACTTACGGCAACCTAGTTTTAACGGGTGCAGCGGTGATTGAGGGTTGATGGCGCAAAGTAAAGTGCCGGTGTGAATGTTTTTAAAGTGCACGCGCACGAGTTTAATGAAAGCAAACTTCAGGCGAGCGCACAAATGTGTGCTGCAATCTGAGTGTGTGTGAGAGAGAGAGAGAGTGTGTGTGTGTGTTGGAGTGGGCGAGGGAGGAAGAGGGAGAAGTCTAGGACAGTGGGATTCTCTCTTACTAGAAACTCTACCTGGTTACTAGGCAACAGAATAGCACTGCTGCACACTGGAGCACCGTGGTGGTGGTCGATCTACAACATGTGTGTATTTCTGAGTATTTTATGTGGCGGTGTGAGTGGGTGCGGGAGTTTTCTGTTTTGCTTTTTGGCAAAAATGACTGGCAAGATGTTACGGTGCGTTCACAGTCAGAGGGAGGTGACGACAGGCGACAACACAAGCCAGCGGTGAGACGGTGTTGGACACTTGTGCACAACGTCAGCCAATCAGATGCATTTGCTTCAGCTTTATTTACGGTCACGACTTTTAGGTGATGACTATAAATTCGTTCATTCAGGGGGAGGAAGCTGGAGAACCTGGAGAGAACCCACGCAGACACAGGGAGAACAACCTTCTGGCTGGGAGGCATCAGTGCTAACCACCCAGACGACGTCCAGCAGTTCCCCCAAAACACCATTTTTGTTCGGGGCGAGGTGCACGACATGAAAGTTGAGATTCCTTCAGCTTTTTTTGTTGCTCCTCTGACGCAGCAACACTTGTCCCCCTCGTTGACATGTTGCTGGCTTCGCTGACAGAGTTGTAGCTATTGTGGCTACAGTCGTGATGCACAGCGTTAAACATATGGTGTCTGTTTATACCAGGCTAGACGGCTAGACAGGCTAAAGGGGTTTCTGTTATAGCACAGTCTGGATCAGCTAGACTCAAATCATATCAGAATGTGAGTCTGACAACTCTACGTTTTCTTTATGTTTGCACGCAACTACTGCAGTCAACCAAAGAGACTCCAGTCTGCAACAGGTCTTGTGGGCTGGGGAGGTTTACATATCTACTGTACGTGTGTTTAAACAGCCAATCATATCGTATGCTTTCCTCACTCCAGTGGCATCTTTAGTCGCTCGTGTTTAAAGTTCAGAATACAACGACTCATTGGCGTCATCGATGACTGCGTGAATACATGGATCGATTTGTGCAGAATACGTCGATGCATTGCTTATTGAAAGAGCTCATGGCCAAACATCAGAAGCGAGTAAATTAATTAAACGGGGACCCTGATGAAATGAAGAAATGCTTTTTGCTGCAGGAAAAAAATAATAAAAAATACAAAAAAAAAAGAAGAAGAAGAAGCTTATTAAAACTGAAACTGCTTCCCACTGGAGACACACCGACATCAAAAGTGGCTTATTGCGTGCTGTGGCAATTCAGATTTAACCTTTAGCAGCAGCTTTAATCACAGCTTGAAGGTTCTCCGTTCTATCTAGGTTCTCCTTGTGTCTGCAGGACGTTAGGTTCATCTGTGATCCTGAATGAAGGTTTGATGTGTGTGCATGGTGACACCAGCTCTGTGGATGCTGATTAATCACTTATTCATTCATGGATATGTCAAAATACGTCACTATTGTGTTCAGGTCATCCCTGGTTCAGGTTGATAGATTGAACACGATGCAGCTACTGACAAATAAAAGGCGAAAACAACAAAACCCTGCCCTGCTGAAGTTGACCCGGCCTTCGCTCTCAGCCCTGAGCCGCTGCTCACATCTGATTTCTTTGGGTGACTTCATATCCATTCGAGGATGTAACACACACCAGAGTGAACTGACAGCGAACGCACAAAGAGACGACGTGCGGAGTGAGAGAACTCCTCACATCTGTTCGCCTTGCTGCATGACTGCGTTAAGGCGTCTGAGCGTGCACGAGTCAAGTCTGCAGCTTTTAAATAAATAAATGAGTAAATAAAAAGTTCTGGCTTGAACTTTTTCCTCCGTTCTCATGCGATATTTTTCACCGCTATCGCAAAAATCTCGGCGGAGGCGAGCCTTCACCGCTGCGTTGTGAGATGGAGTTTAGGAGGAAGTGAGATTAAGATTTGTCAGCAATGAATAGCGGCTCACCAGACGTATCTTAGCGTCAGTCTGGGAATCTGCTGGACGACTCCGTGTCAGAATGATTCAAACAAAACCCGGTGAACTTTAAATGATTGATTCCTTCCTGGATTGAACTCGGTGTCGTTTGCATGAAATCAGCAAGGGTTCACGCTCACTTAGCCGCCGTGGATTGATTCATCTTCCTCTGACAGTTCAGGTCATCATTAATTGCGTCTTGGACAGAATGGAACCGTATCATAAGCATTTGGTTTTTTTTGCTGTTTAATATCCATTAGGCTGTAATGAAGGAGCGCTGATCTCATTGTCTCCCTGGTCTGCTCTCTAATGGACCTCTATTATCACACTTCAGACACACAAGAAATCTGCCCCACACACACTGCTTCTTCTTTAACACACACACACACACACACACATATAGATTTTTAGCACCTTTGTATGAGGAGTGTTGAAGAGCTGGAGGTCTGACGTGCGTTAAACAGCCTGGTTCCAGCTGAAGTGGCCTCATAATGATGCCTTTAAACACTCGTGTGGAGAGGAGTCAGCCATACGTCACAGATCCAACCATTAGCTACCTCAGAGTGGATGAAACAACACTGCAGGATCTGGATTTACTAAAATAAAACCTTTATCATGCACCGGTCACTTTTTACTTCCATAACACGGCTCCCCCTCCAAATAGTGGAAAGAAAACATCCTGATTACTCGCCGATGTGTTTATTTTCCTGCTGCAGAAATGTATGCAAATTAGTCCTTAAGTGAGGAGCTAAGGCCTCATTTGCATATTTTAATACTGCAGTAATCATACTCTCCCTTAACTTAAAAAAATAAAACACATTTTATGGTCTAGCTTGTGCAAAGGGAGCTGTGGTGTTAGCCTAGCGTAGCGTAGACTAAAAAATACCTCTGCATCATCTTGATAGTGCTCCAATTCATCAGATTTAAACTAATTCAGATGACGTGCATGATTATTATCTTTCTGTCCATCATCGCATTAAGCCCCGCCCCCAAACAGTCCAGTTGGCCCTGCAGATTTTTGCACAATCAGTTCCCAACGGTGAGACTCCAGAACAGCATTCCGCTGCAAAGATCTTGCGGTCTGGAGATGTTTACATATCCATCCGTGTTTAGAGAATCTCACTGCGGTAAACCTGCTGTTGGTAGAGGAAAACCTAATGCGGATAAATCAGAGGTGGACTCCAGAGACACAAACCTACTTCGATTCAGTTTACTAATCTAAAAATACCTGAGTTCTCGTCTGTATCTGCTCTCTGTATCTGTAGATTATAAAAACTGCAGCAGTGTGATCACATTTTTCTCTCTGATCGTCGATAAATGCGAGGAGCGGCGTCAGAGAAACCCACCTGGAGACTTAGTGGAAGTTAAGCTGCCGCACAAAGACTTGTGTAATTTGTTTTTATATCTTTAGCTCGTTGCTCTTCTTCCTCTCCGGCTCTAATCAGCCTGCTCCCAGCTGGGGATCAATAAAGTTAAGCTCGCTGCATCGCTTTATAACCTTAGGAGGGGGGTGGGGGGCTTAAATCTCAGCCAAGTGGCAGGTATCTGGAGCAGATTTAACCGAGAACGTTTTCTTTTATGTTTCTGAACAACGCTTACCGATGAAAAGCCAGAGAAATCCCGCCATCGACGAGCCTCAACACCGGACTAAAACCAGAGAGTGACTTACTCATATACTGTTTAGTCATTCATCCCTTTGCTCAGACGTAGGGGCCGGTAGGATGGAGGGTTACAGAGATTTTTATAAAACTTATCCAACTCTCTTTCTCTTTTAACGCTAAGAGAATGCATGGATACGGTTTCATTTTAGTTCAGGGGCCACATTCGGCCCAATTTGATCCCAAGGGGTCCGGACCTGTAACATATTAGCATAATAACCTATAAATAACGACAACTCCAAGTGTTTCTGTTTGTTTTAGTGCAAATAAATTACTCTCTTACTAAAGCAATGCGCCCCTAGTGGACATAATGGGAGTAGCAGCTACTTGAATTAGAAAAAAGCTGCAGTAAATGTCTTCAGTGTAGTTTCTGCACGTTTTTGCAAATCCATCCAGATTGGACCTCCCGGTGGACCAGTTTTGGCCAGTTTCGTTTGACAGCCCTAGTCTGCAGCTTGCAGACACCTAACTGAGCAACAGCATCATCTGCCCCCCCCCCACCCCACCCCAACCCCTTTAGAGACTTGTTGGACAGACTTCAGCTGCCAGACTCTGTAGAAGAACAACTTAACCTGCAATTACCCCGGCGAGAAGAACAAGTCCCCGTAAAAAACAACAAATTCAGATGCAGTGAGGAGATATGGTCCCACAGAGTGTGTGTTGTCCGTGTCACTGTGCCTCTGTGTGTATATGTGTGTGTGTATGAGTGTGTGTGTTTGTGCCACGGCGCTCTGCAGGCAGAGCAGCGCTAACATGAGCGTGTGTGACAGCCCTCCCACGCACCGAGCTCTGATCTGGTTTGTTCCGGCTGGCGGGCCCTGCGTCGGCATGGCGATGGACGGCGGACAGGACCTCCTTTGGCCGCCTGAGCACGACGAGCGGGGACTTAACGAGATGCGGCGCTAATGAACAGATCAGAGAGCGGCGGGCCGAGGGTCGATGTGCGCCCCGCCGTGGGTGCGTGTGCCTGTCAGCCTGGATCAGGACAACTAAACAAGTCTTTCAGCCATTTTTATTTTTATTTATTTATTTGTTCGCCACAAAGAAAATCTTTTAAAACCTCATCTTTAATTGACAATTAGGCAAAATGTAGACACAACTAAATGTCTTATGTTCAGTGTCCTGAAAGACTGAAGCAGAAAATTACACTGATTATAAACCAACCAATGGAATCTGAGAAAATCTATGTTCACAGCCTCGGAGATGATTAACAGAAACTGTGACAGAAATATTAAAGACACCGTTTTTCATCTTACATCGATTGCTCAAAGACAATTAAGTCGTTCTGCTCTCAGCTGCAGATCAGCACCCTTTAAGTTTAGAGAGCTTTGCACCAGACAATTGTGACGTGGGTGTGTGTTATAAATGAGGAAGAAGCGTGTTACTAGTGCCTCCTCTGCGTCACTCACCATGTCAGGGTCTGTGGATGCAGCCAAATGATCCCCTGAACTCTCCTCCGGTTCCACTGCGAGCTTTCATAATCTGAAATACTTGGAGTGAAATGCATCAACAACTGTTAATTTGATTGTCGCGAAATTGCCTAGAGGAAACGTCACAGAGAGATAAATATTGAATAAATGCGCCGCTGACGGCTGGTGAAAAGGCTCTTACAAGGAAATGCAATTCAAAATGGAGAGAGATCTGTCAACTAGAAACTGGAAAATTGACCCAGTGATTGCCAGGAAGTGTTCAGCCCTAGAGTGCAAATCACCACGCTGGCATTTAGCACAAAGCACAAAGCTGCAAGAGTGGATGCAGACGCCGATGGGGGGATGATACATGAACATCTCCACAAACTTGCAGAGGAAGGGGAGGGGGTGACAGGTCAAGCAAGATGACTGCTTGATTCATTTTGTTGTCGGTAGTCGGTCTTGAAATAGGAATGAAAACAACCATTATGTCCCTGCATCTGTGCATGACGCCGAGCTGCAATCAACCTGCAGTTAAACTACAGAGATTAGTATGTAAATGAGGCAGTTTTACATATCTGTGAGTTGCAAAAGTCAGTGAAGCTTCCTTGTCTCCAGTATCTGCTGTGACCTCCTTGTAACTAAATGTTTCTGGTAACTGCTGATCAGTGGTCTACAGCAGCTTGGAGGAATTTTAGCCCATTCCTCAGAACAGAACCACTTCAGTTCTGAGATGTTGGTGGGTTTCCTCACATCAACTGCTTGCTTCAGGTCCTTCCACAACATTTCTATTGGATTAAGGTCAGGACTTTGTGATTATTATGCAGACATGTAGAAAATTCTGAACTTTAAATGGATCATTCCACTTTTAGCCTGATCTGTCAAAGCAAAAACAAACAGTATGTGAACACTTAGCGACAGTTCAAGCTGTTCTGGATTACCGTCAGGCCTAATGTCTCCAGAAATTGATTCGAGCAGTCGCCGCCCTTCCTGCCGTGAATATTTACACAGCGGTTTAATTTTACGGCGAGTGCCTGTGATAACCCTGGAAGCCGCATGCTCCCGTATGTGTTTCCATGTCTGCGTGTGTTTTTTTCCCGACTGAAGCCAACATGATGTTTGTGCGACCTTGCATATTATTTCCTAATTTGGTAGCTGACATGGCGAGCTCTGCTGCCGCTGCTGGTGTGTACGCGTAGCAGAGACACAGTGTGTATGTGTTTACAGGAGTTTTTCTGAATGATTA
Organism: Chelon labrosus; assembly: GCF_963514085.1. Lineage (NCBI taxonomy): Eukaryota > Metazoa > Chordata > Actinopteri > Mugiliformes > Mugilidae > Chelon > Chelon labrosus. The sequence goes on from NC_140354.1 coordinate 23,375,647, forward strand.
CTATCAGGTGTTGTAGAGCCTGTGAACGTGTGTGCGCTAATGCGACTGAGGGTGTTATTGTTAAGAGGCAATTTTGCTTTTGGTGTTATGACAGAGAGAGAGAGACAGAGACAGAGAGAGAGAGAGAGAGAGAGAGAGAGAGAGAGAGAGAGAGGTGAGCAACTGGAATGCAGAGAGCCATTTGAAGATTCAGCTATTAAGATATCAGCAGGGAGGAGGGAATGACACAGGGTGGATTTTAGTTGGAAAACAAAGCCCTGAGCACAAAGCAGCCGTGCAGCTTTCCTGTGCTTTTATTTCTGCTGCTAAAACATGACCCCCCCACCCCAGAATGTGTGTGCCTCAGTTCAAGTATGTGACACTAAGCCATTGAGATGGCTAAAACGATGCTAGCCGTGGGAGGAGGGATGACTCCTAGTCCACCTAGCTTCGTGTCTATACTGGTCTAAAATGTACACTTACCTGAAGAGGAGACTGGCATCCCGGGTTTGGACTAGATGAGAGGACGGATGGACAGAGACAGATGCGTAAAATTATATTGATATAATGATATATTTAGAGCATAGTGGCAAACTAGTGAATATATCTGCATCAGCGTCCACATGAGGGAGGTAAAAACTGGAGTATCTGACAAAGCACCAAGAGTTACGCAGCATTTCCGACTAAAAATACTCCAGTGCATGGCTCACTCTATCAGCATAGACACTCAAATAACAAGTGCTTCTTTTGTACATCTACCAGTTTTTGTCTAAAAACCCTCCGATCTGTTAGATGTGTTGTCTTGAAATGTTGTGCATCTTAAATCTTGAACTCAAGCTGCAGGAGGAGAGGGCGCAGGTGCTTCTTCTTGGTTTATCGTCCATCCTTCAAACTTCAACATCTCCTGCAGTGGTGCCTGAACACTCTAAAAAAAAAAAAAAAATGCCGACAGTCTGTCTCAGTGGACAGCCTAGCCTCCGGTTGCCTAGGTAACCACCTTGTATATTTCCAAGTGAAACGAGCAGAACAGAACAAATATTGCCGGGTGTGCAGACGGAGCTGCTAGCTCTTCTTGCTTTCATCGTTTATGTTTTGGAAGGTGGCTTTAGCTCAGTAGATGGAGTTGGTCGTCCACAAACTAGAAGGGTCAGTGCAGACATGAGGCCCGCGGGCCGAAATCGTCCCAAAGGAAGAGGAGAAGAAGGAGGAGGAAAATGAGGAAGAGTAGAAGAAGGAAAGGCACCTATTCCTTATTTGTCTGCAAACGGTAGCAGATGTAACATGAATCTGAGAGACCCAGAACTAAACAGTAGGTGCAACAATGCGCCGAAAACGCACTCATTTTTCTCAGAAAATTCAGTTTTGTTCATAAAATGTTTTGTAAGAGGATAGTTCATTAAATTGTCCACATGCTGAACAGTCCTCGATTGAGACTCTGAGCCCAGAGTTGCACCCTGTGAAGCATCATGTGACTGTAACTCTAAAAACTGTTATATAAGTTGATGCCCGACTGTCACCATGGGGAATTAAGCCTCAGGAACCAAAGTTGTGGACGGTGTTACCTTCAGGTAAACATCTGGGAAACTCCATCATATGTCAGTCAACTGGATCAGTCGTTCCCATCGGTCTAGATTGGCGTCATGAAACTTTTTTCTCCTATCGTCTTCAAATTTCAATTAAAATTAATTTTCTCTGGTCGACAGTTTGCTGCTGGCCTCTTCCTGAGTGTAGTTATTTCCTTGAAGGCTTCAGTGGTGTCTAGCAGAGAGAATATCCCTCCATTAGGGCCCCTCCTACAGTGCGACTATAAAAACTGCTCTGTCTGTGCTCAGCTCAGTTTCATCTTGGCGTTCTTAAAGCTGAGGAACTTGTCTGAAAGACCTCCTAGAAATTAGTAAACCCCACCGATATTTCTTCTAGGAAGGCTTTTAAGAAGACCGGCAGCGGCAGATTGTCTTTGTAATGATCCAGCATCTTCCCCAAAAAAGCTTCTGTGACTTCCCTCAACTGACTTTTGCAGAAACGTGCTCTGAAAACAGAAAGACATTAAAACCGGAGTTAGACAATACAATCGCCATCCATCAAACTGCAATAAAAAGTTAATAAAATCAAATGTACATCTCCCTGCAGGCGTTCAGATGGAGGCGGTAAAATGAGAGCGTCACGTTCTAACTGGGCCAATGGGAGTACGGCAAAGCGATGACGATCAGTGGAGGAGGAGACTGAGAAAACAGACAAAGTGAGATGAGAGAAGAACTTCAAACATGACAGGACGACAGAGAGAGAAGAAGGAGTACCATAAAGGCAATGAGAAAAGAAGAGACGGGGGAAGACAGGTGGAAAGAAGACAAAGGGGTAAAAAAGGAAGATAAGTGCATTGGGAGGAGGAGGAGGAGGAGGAGGTGGTGAAGGAAAAGAGAGTTGAGTTTCCTGCAGTAGAGTCAGACTGCAGCAGAGCACGAAGCCAAGAGATGTTTCACTCTGTGGCTTTAACTGCGTACAGCTACACACCATTTTAAAAATACAACCCCCTTCCTCCTCACCCCGCCCCCACCCGACCCACCAAGGCAAAGCTCCAGATGGCCTTAAAACAATGAAACCATCCCTCTGACCCTCTTATCACTCTCTCCAATTCAATTAGCAGCTGATCAAAGCGAGCGGGCCAAATTGTTCACTTCAGGAGGCTTTCTAAATCACCTCAGTGACCCACGCTTCGCTTCCCAGCCAGGAACGCAGGAACATAAAAATGCCAACGGATTATACAACGCAGACGCACACAAAACACACTCGAGCAGGAGAACGGGGGGGAGATCAGCTGGACGGATAGAGAGATAGAGCTGGAAGAGGAAAGAGGAGGATGATGTGAGAAACAGTAAAAAGATGAAGAACTCCAGACAGATGAAGAACGACACTGCAGAGATGGATGTAAGGCAGAGTGAGGGGCTGGAGTTGGTCAAACTGGAGATACAGACTCACAATAAGAGTCAGGATGAAGTCCTTGGTTTCATCCGTACTGGTCTTAAGCTCTCTCTGAGCTGCAAGACATTAAGTTGTGCTGATAAATTATTTACTTCGGGAAGATGCAACTAAATTAGCTCGCCGTCCGTCTGTCTGCAGCTGACTGTCAGTCTGTAGTGGACGTTCCAGGCTCTGGTTGCCAAGGAAACCATCTCATAAGTTTCAAACCCGTCAACGCTGACGCCGTCCTCCATCTGGGTTCAGCCCCCGAGCACATGATTAGTAGGGAACCAAAATGGCGGAAAGTTAAGTGACTCTGTGGTCGCTGATGGTCGGACTTTAGGCTCTGGTTGCCAAGGTGACACTCGTGTACATTTCCAATGAAAGTTGCAGAGGGTAGTTAAATACTGCAATGATGCCGCCACTTCGTCTGGTTTCACCTGTTGCTCCAAGCCGATGATTAGTGCAATGAATCTTGGGGTAGGAACCAAAATGGTGGAAAATTAAGTGACTTTCTGGTCGTTCATCTCTTCTCTTTGTAGCCAATAGCTGGTCTCTTGGCTCTGGTTGCCAAGGTGACCCTATATATTCCAATAAATATTGCACAGGGTAGTTCTTCTGTTGCCATCTCCATCTGGGTTCACCTGACGCTTCAAGCCGACAATGGATGAACCATTGGATGAACCATTGGTCGTCGTCTCATCTTGGTTGGACAAGGATTTTTCTTCTGTCGTCACTGCATTTCTCAACATTTCTTAACATTCATGGTCTTTGGTCTTCCCTTTAGACAGTAACGGTGCATTCACACCACGGGAGACATTTAGTGCAACTCAATGACAGTTGCAACTGGTTGATGGTGTTTCCTTGCTGTCTCTAAGCAGTTGCGTCACTTCACAGCTGAGATTATCTCATCTTGGTACAGCGCACTTCACATCTCAAACTCTCTGAATCTCACAAACGTTCATGGCCTCTGGTTCTTCCCGTGTGGACGTCCTGCTGGGGACAGTTTGCTAATCGGGACCCGTGGCTGATTTAAAAAAGTGGCTGGCTGAGGGTTTGGGACTGAGCTCAGACTTCGTGGCGTGCAGCTCTGTGTTTTACATAAAGGTGGAAGACGAGTGAGTCATGCAAGTCACTCAAAAAGCCCATGTGTCACTCATGTGTCTGGGTCCCTGTCTCTTCAGGCTGCTGTCACTTCCTATCAGCCACTTTTTTTTTCTTTTTTTTTTTTGCTCTGGATTTCTGGCGGTTGAATCATCAAGTGTTTCCAAAGCTGTGAGTTTCTTTTAGAGAGCGTTAACGTCGAGCTTCAAGTTCATCCACAGGTGGATCAGTCATTAGGAGCTCACGCTGTTCAAACCCACTGAATGGTATTTCCTACCTTGCCAAGTATGTCAGGCTGCATTATCCTGTTTGATGGAATGGAAAAGCCATAAAGTGCATGAAGCATTGGGGTTTTGTTCAGCCTCGTGGCAGGTTATGAAATAGTCACAGAATTTCTGCAGCTCAACTTATAATGTACAACAATGAATTTCAGTTGTCAGCAGCTTTGCCTGCACCGAGGAGGCTAATGGAGTCAGTCATGGATTTTTGTCACTTTCACGCAGGGACCTTTTAAGGGTGTCCTGTGGTGTCTGATCAACAGAATGTTGTTAGTGGGGGGGCCTTTGAGGGGAGGGGCCTCTGTGGATCATCCCACAGATACTTGATCAGTTTGGGATCTAGTGAATTTGGAGGCCAGGTCAACACCTTGTGCTGTTCTTCATGTTTTTTTTTAGTTGTTCCTAAAGTGTTTTTGTGTGTGTGTCTGTGTCAGGCTGCATCCTGCTGGGGATGGCTGCTGCCATCAAGGAGTGTCATTGCTATGGGGTGGGGGTGCCTGGTCTGGTCTAGGTGGGTGCTACATGTCTAAGTAACATCCACACCAATGAATGCCAGGTCCAGAAGTTTCCCAGCAGAACACTGAACTGTCACAAGATGGTTTAAATGTTATCCACTTCTCCTGTCGGTGGTCATAATGTTGTGGATGATCGGTCTGATTCACAAGCTCTTAATTTGATTCAATATCAATTCATCTAGAGATATTTTGGTTTTCAAACAGTTTCAGTATTTTCACAATATTTTCTCACAGTCAGATTTCTAATGAGAGGATTCCAGAAATTACGTTTAAAAAAAAAATCTTAATTTTAATCAAATCTTTATGAGATCTTTAAAATGAAGAGCAATTTTTTTCTGTTCACAAGGTCCCGATTAGATCCATCTAGAGATATTTCTGGAGATTTATTGGTTTCGTATATTTTTCTCTCGTCGTCCAGCTCTTTAAATCCCGCCGCTGCTCTCAGACTCTGACCTTCTGTCTTGTTCTGAATCTCCCTCAAACGTCGACTAACCTTGGTTCCTTAGTCTCACGAGACTTGTCGCACGACACCTCTAGACTATTAGAATAAAGAATTTTCTTTTTTAAATGTGTACTTCAGCGTCAGCCGTCGTCCCTTTGAGCTGCGCTGTGACTCTCAGTTCTTTGTCCTCCTCTCAAAGATCCATCACTCACAGACGACTGCTCTTCAGATAATTATTTCTGTAAATGCATGCACATGTGCACATACATGTGAGCGTCAATACTGTGCGAGCGTGGGGGGGGGGGAGGGTGTATTGCAGAGAAGATGCTGATGAGGTTAATGGAATGACAGCCCTCTCATTAGATGTAATGGAGGGTCTCTGTAAATGGCTTCTGCCACACAAACACAAAACACACACCATGAGAGAGAGAGAAGGAGGGAAACGGCAGGACGATTGACATTATGACATTTTTAGAGGGATGGTGGGACTAATCAGGAGTGAGGATTTAGAAACGCCGCGTGAGAGAACGTCTTTAAAAAGCCCAGAATAAGCTAATATTTGTAGATTCATTTGAAGGTCTCCCTCCTGGCCTTTAAATCTGTTAGGTCCCATCTGAAATACCGTCAGCAGAGGTTGTAAATCTGCTCCTCTGTGCTGCTGTCTCTGCACACATACTGCTATATTACCCTGGCCTGATAATTGGCTTTTTAATAAAAAAAATAAAAGATTTGTGTCCAGTCAGCGTCACCCTGCAGACCGTACGGTTTGTGTTTGTGTGGCTGTGTTATCGGTGATCAATTTACAGTTTGTTTATGGAGTTCTGCACCAGAACCAATTAAATATGCGCTGGTTTAATTGGATTAGATAGCAAAGCTCTTACTCTGTATTAGGTTCAGTGAAGACTTTCATTTATTTTATGGAGTAATAACCAGAGAGAAGCATGAAAGATTATAAAGCATTAACGCTGACTAGCCTTATATCAGTAACAGATATGTTGGAGTCTTTAGAAAACAAAGTACAAAACTGAGCAAACCACATGCATTTTAACTTAATATTGCACATTTATTCTAAGACAAGATAAGCAGTTAACAAAAACGATAGGAGGAGCATCTTTTAGTCATTGCACAGCAGGCTGAATGTGTAAAGCCGTGTAAATGACAGGGCACATTTATTAGCGGCAAATGTTTCTAGTTTCAATTGTCGACCGTCTATAAAGATGGATGAAGCCTCCATATGATTCCTGAGGAGAAGTTTTGAAGCTACATGACTCCTCCTAACTCCCAGCTGATTCAAAACTGGTTAAAGAGGTGGAGCCTGAATGGAGCTGAGACGGCGAGTTGTTTAAAAAAAACCTTTCTTGTACCAGACTGTAAACTGCTGTAAAGTTTTTTAACGACATGCTGATGGAGCCTCTAGTGGACGTTAGATGAATTGCAGTTTCAGTGTAATACGTGCTTTAGACTTTAGACTTCTACGATATTGTTTCCTCTTTAGTATTTCCGGCTGCTTCTCCATCGCCGCAATTTTCGAATTGATTGTTTTGTATCAATAAAGATGGAACACGTGGAGGAAAGGTTAACTGAGGAGGTTCAGACATGCACAATTATGAAGCTGAACATTTATACGACTCATCTTCGAAATTTTGGTGAAATTTCTGAAAAAGTTTCAGTCACCAATGAAGTGGAAACTAAAATTAACCCGACTGGTAATAAAAGACACAGCGCCGACTAATGTTTGGGTGGCGTTGTTATAGAGAGAGCCAGACTGACGAGTAAATAGCTCGCACCACCGTAGGCTATGTACGTAGGTTATGGCGTCTATGTCCCCTGAACTCTAAAAGAGACTTTAGCTTCATTTTTTAGCCCTGGACATAAAATCTTGGTTCTGATGCAAAATGTACATGGAAATAATTAAAATACCACTGAAATATTAGTTAAGTTCAGTCAAATTGTTCAAATTTAATGTTTAATATTGACGTAAAATGTAGAAAAAGCAATATCGATCTCCATATATCTCAAGTGATCTGGGGGAAATAAATGTGTTGACGGAGCAGATTTTAATCAGGAAGGTTTTAAAGGTTTTAAAGCAGGAGAGAAATTAAGGGAAGACGAAAAGAGGAATAAAACCCGTGCAGTCGTCAGGTTAATTAGATGAAGAGTTCAGTTTGAGTGAAGGAGGAAGGAGAGACACAGCCAGGACGAGTGGAGAGTTTGAGGGCTGACTGGACACTGTCCAGAGAAAGCATCAGTCATAAGACACATGCCTACGGCCAACGAACACACACCCAGCTGTTAATGCAGCGTGGAAGCAGGAGGACATATCTTCTTCTTCTGGAGAACACTCTGCCTTCCATTATTCAATCAAATCTCCCCATGTGCACCTCTCTGTCTCTACATATATCGTTCTCTTTAGCATCTGCTAATGTGTTCTCTCTTTATGTGAGAGCATCGCTGGGACACAACCCGATGCCAAGTGTGTTACGATTCCCCAGATTGCGTGACTTTTAAAGTAATGGACACGGCAATAATCTTTGGCACCATAAAACGCAGTGTGTCCTTTACTCACTCGCACCGAGGGAGAGGGAGGGAGGGAGGGAGGGAGAGAGGGAGGGAGAGTAAGAAAGCAATCCAGTTTATTCAGCAATAAGTGCCTGTGACAGAGAAGATAAATGTGACATTAAAAGTCTTTGTACGGCTACAGCTTTAAACAAGCAGAGCCCGGCCGACTACGGCGTCTGACTCCTTTAATCATGTCCACGCGCGACGTCTCTTTGTTTTAATGCCACTCCTGTCAGGTGGTCTGCACACGCCGCATGTGTGTGAGGTTTGTGTGTTTGAGGCTTAGAATAAAGATGCCCGCACGGTGATGTGATGGGAGCTGATTTATCTGGAAGACGGAGACAAGACTGACCTTTAACTTCACCGGGAAGAGGGGAGGAGGAAGGAGGAGGGAAGGCATGGGGAGAGAGAAGGAGGGAAAGGTTGGAGAAATGGAGCTGTAGATGTTGAAAATATTTCTTTTATTTCCTGTGGAAGAAACACTTCTATGATTCTTCACTACGTCTGGAAGCTGATTCTGTGAATCAAGTCGCGGTGAGAGCCTACGCAGCTCACAGCAGCTTGGAGCTGGTGGAGTATAGTCGGACCACCCCACTGGATCTGCCACGCTCCATTACACTCTGACAATACGCACAATTTAAGGCGGACGCTGCAGATGGAACGCGTACCTGCTGATTTAAGACGGCCGTAAGGGGAGTTGATAGCTGAAGGAGAAAGGCCTCAACGTGTGCAGTCTGGTGTTGATGACAGGAGCCGGTGAGAGGGAGGCGTTAATCACTCCCACCCGCCCTCCTCACACCTCTGCTTTTTAAAATACACAACCTGAGCATGCAGACTTCTTCAGTCATGCATCAGCATTTAAAACTGTAGACCAGCATGATTCAGGAGCTCTTCCAGTTCCAGTTATTTTTTTAGAACAAATATGTACTACTGCCACCTGCTGGTGTGGAGGACACAGGACGTTTGGTGAAGTTGTTAACTGACTGCTGTCCAGAGGATTTGGACCGTTCCTCTGCTAGCGTTAGCGTTAGCCTTTTCAGATGCATTGCAGTAGTACTTTAGTTGTATTTCAGGACTGCATGCTCACTTGATGAACCGCTGACCCACTGAGCTCCTCACCTGTCTTCTTGGAGGCGTCCATGTTGTTATTGTCACATGATCAGCGACTCAACTTCCTGCTTAAAGCGTCACAGCACAGCAGTCAAGTGGACTAGTCGACTAGATCTGCACCTTTCCCACAGATCTGTACACTTCCTACCAGAGTGTCCTCAGGTAGATGTGACGCCAGTTTGTTGAGCATGAACTCCATGTCTTTATTTAACTATGCGAGGCTTTGAATGCATGGAAGATCTTGTCCAACAGGGTAGAGGGAGTTATTAGTAAGGAGTGTTATTACAGTATTACTCAACAACCAGAAACAAAACCCCTACACCTCAGGAAATACACCGAGCCCGAGGCTTTACCGCTCACTGAGCTGACTGACTCAACAGAGGTTAAATAAAAAAACACTAATTATGAGGATGATGAGTGTCTGTATGTATGAAGGCTTCAGGCTGATCCCCCCCACCCCATCCCCACCCGGACCCACAGAGACACACACATAAATGTTTGTCTTTTTTGACATTTTAAGTGTATATTTGTACGTTTTCCCATTGGACTTAAAAAAAAAGAAAAGAAAATAACTAAATGACAGAAAGCACGGAGGCTGTGGTTGGAGCGAGGTGTTTCTGTCCCGACATGCTCCGCTGTACACAACGCCGCCAATAATCTCCTCACACACTCACACACACACACTGCTGCACGGACACACACTTACAGCAGGAGGCTGTCGAGTTGGGCCGTGGTGTTCTGTTCAGTTTCCTCAAGCATGTGACAGCTCCGAGACAGGAGGAGAGAGATAAGGATGGATAAGAGGAGGGAGACACTGGAGAGCTGCCCGGGAGAGAATGGAAGAAAAGAAATGCACAAAAAAAAGGCAGAAGGAGGAGGAGGAGGGAGGGGAGGTTGAAAAGAAAAGGAAACAAGTTAGAGGATGACAGCACTGCTGAGATACATTTTGTTGTGTGAGCTCTTCAGGGAGCGTTCACATCCACTTGGCTTGACAGGGCGGGATTTGTTTCCTTTTACAGTGCCCTAATTTTAGGACGGTGCAGCAGGATGGTGAACATACAAAATGTTGTTTTAACCAGAGATTCTGGATTCTCTGGCCTTTTTTGGTGAAGGGTATTACCAAAAGTATTCACTCACCCATTCAAATAATTGAATTCAGGTGTTCCAATCACTTCCATGACCACAGGTGTATAAAATCAATCAGCTAGTCATTCAGACTGCTTCTACAAACATTAGTGAAAGAATGGGTCGCTCTCAGGAGCTCAGTGAATTCCAGCATGGTGCTGTGATAAGATGCCAGTCGTGAAATTTCCTTGCTACTAAATATGGCTGGAGGGCTCATGTCCGCCCGGTAGAAGTGGGCTGCCGTGGATTTGTGGCAAAATTGGGGATTGCTCTTCAGCATGGAAAAAGCCAGAGGACTGCGGTATGCAACATGTCCCGGGCAGCAGAGAGAGCAAGCAAGTGGCAATGGGCACATAGGAAGCATGCTAGCTGGGGAGCTAGCTAAAGGTAAGGATGGCGGCGTGACTTTAGTGTGTTTGCAAATCATGATAGATGTCGTAGATTGGTTTGTGGTTCAGTCTGCATCAACGGGGCGAACCACGGTAGATTTGTTTGTTGGGGTTCTGATTCATAAAAGGACTAGGCTAATTATTGAAATATTAGTTGTTGATAGTCACTGAATTGTGCGAAAAATGGGGTTTTGCAGTGGCAGCGTGGAGGGGGGTGACTCCAGGACGCTGGAAGTCACTGTTAAGCCTTCTCAAAGTGTCGTGATCCTAACTTAATGAAACATCGGTGAAGGGCATGCTGCATACTGCTGTTGACTAGGCCAGGTATCTGATGTCTTCATGTTGGTCGGTAGCAATATTTCTTTGTTTGGTTAGCTGCTGAGCGGGCCATACAAGCCAGCAGCATTTACTGAGTTCATTTAGATTGTAGGTTAATCATCATATCTCATGACTGTAGGTTTGTTAGTGTTTCTCAGTTGGACAGGGCCTCTAAATGTGTTTTGCCTGGGATCTTGGCACAAGGGATTGTAACATCTAATCCTGTGTATTAATGCATGTTCCACAGTCAACTGTCACACCCTTGGCACTGGTCGTACCCCTCATGGCAGCTTTTTAGCAAATTCTGCATTTTGAATCAGGGGATGGAGACATTTGCATATTTCCACAACAACATGATGAGCTAGAATAAATACACCGTAGACCAACTGATGTATAGCTGAAGAGAGGACAGCTTATTTCCTCTGCTGTTGCCTATGTGGTGCGTTCAAATGCAACGTTTTGGTCCAGATACAGGAGATGTGAGGCTGCAGGAGTAAAGAATAAAGCGTGAAGTATCAGATCACGACCACACATATTGTACGTAATGCACATTCAAGGATAAGAAGACCACCATGGAGCTCTAAAGCATCATTGTGCTAGGAACAATGAGCTTTTAAAAAGGTTGTGTTTAAATCAGAGGATTAGAAAATAATGAAAACAGTGACTTATTATATATTATATTATGTTTTATTTCAGTCCTTGTGTTTTAGGAAGAATATTGTGCAGAATTACAAATGAAACTTGCATATTTCTGGAATGTATTTCTGGGTTCAAGACTTGGAAAGAACAAAAGGATATAAATATTAAATAGAACTGTTTTGTGTTTGGCAGCTGATGTTATTTACAGCCGTACCTCACTGGGCTTCTCTTTCCACGTCCAGAAGTTCCAACATGGATGTGCACTCAAATACAAACTGAAAGCCGTTTTCCTCATAGACCTGACTACGAGGTTTGAACTGATGAGGCTTTAGTCCATGATCTGGTTAATAATATGACGCTATGTTAGTGCTAGAAACTGATTTAAATTAAAATCTACACCTAACGTCCCAGCCACATGAGGGGAAAGATGATTGTGAGGCGTTCTGAGGCCAGAGCTGAGGTGGTGCAGGGTTTTCACCGGTGTGATGAGGTGAACAGAAGGTGTGTGTGCGCCTCCAAACATCAGGATGACAGAAGAGTGAATCAGTGTTTGAAAAATCACATCTGCCCACATGTTCCTTGCTGCACCTCCGGTCAATGTAACCTTAGTCAAGGGGAGCTTTTATGGCCAATTAGCTTCCCTGAGGGCCGAGACATCCTGCTCTGCAGCGGGCTGGCTGCGTACGTCTCTGTGTTGATGTAATAGCACGGGATGGAAGAGCAGCAGAGTTCAGGTGAACTGTAGCGTGTCTGAAAAACACGGAGGTTTTCTTTAGCCAAGTCACGAACAAAGAAGTTTAGCTTCAATACATTTTCTTGCAGATTGATTTAGATCGTCTTCGCCAAGCTTCCAGCAAATCGGGTTTTAAACAGAAGTCACACGGACTCACAAGTGGCGTCTGGACCGTGTGCTGTTTACCTCTGACTGGAGTGTTCTTAACTACTGGTTTCATTTATTCAGTAAGTAGATCCCTGACGTTTATTATCGATTAAAGACCGCTGCTCAGGCTGCCGGGGCATATGGAAGTTATTTAGACGTTGCTCCTTGATTCGTAAGAGATTGATCACTGCTCTTTGATTAGTCTTTAACAATTTCCATTTGTGCCTCTCAGACCATTTAAATGGAGAAACGGGACGTTGATTATGCTCTCTGTCTACGCATGCCGTCTCCGCCTGTGATGGGAAATTACATCAAGCATCGGAGTAATAGTTATTGGAAGCCCTGCTAGCTCCTGACCTGCAGCTGGAGTTCAGCATAGTGAGACGTGATGTTGAGTATTAACTGGTTTTAACAATTAACCAAGAAAAGACCAAAACCAAAGGACAGCTCCCGAAGACAGAGTCTCATATATCAGGTATGTCATTCTGGGGTTTCACCCTCATGCGTTTTTAGCTGACCACGTATTAGTAGCTCTATAGTCATGGGACATGACAAATCCTCTCAAAAATCTCAAAACAAAGTTTGCAGAGTGTCCCATGCTTGCAGATAAAACAAAGGCAGCTAAGTGTCATGGCAGCTTGTGAGATGCCATCAATTCAAATACTTTTAATTACTTTATTTAAGGAAGGGAGTGTCCTTGTGTGTAATTTAACCCAAACTATGATTCAGTTCAAATTAGAGGACAAGAGGTCGGAGAAATTAAATTAGAGGACATCTAGAAAGAAGAGAGTAGAGGACATGTCCTCAGTGCATCGTCCCCCAGCAGCCTAGGTCTATAGCAGCATAACTAAGGGATGGTTCAGTCCAGCTCTAACTATAAGATTGATCAAAAAGGAAAGTCTTAAAAGTAAAGAGAATGTAAACTGGGAGCTGGTTCCACAGAGAGGAGCCTGATAGCTGAAAGTTCTACCTCCCCTTCTAGTGTTTGAATTTCTAGGAACCACAAGTAGGCCTGAACTTTGAGATGGAAGTGATCTGTTGGGATGATCTGGTCCTAAACTTGCCTGAGTGACTTTGTCATCTAAAACAAACCAGAAGGAGAAAAAAAAGCAAATTAAACTTACAACATACACAGCAGAAAATAGTCCCGTATAGGAATTAAACTCCAGGCCAGAAATTTGCATTTGAACAGCTGAGACTGAACTGCCTGATTGAAAGAAAGTGCTCTGTGTTACAATTTCCTTTACATTTTTTATGACGATTTTTCAGGAAACACATTTGCACACTTCTGTTCCTCGTCATGAAATGCAGAAATACCTCCTCGGCTTCATTTCCAGATATATTTGGCGTCTCTTTCCATTTTCATTCGAGCCAAACGCTAAATATTCTTCTAAGGAAGGAGCAATATGCAGACGGAGCTCTCTGCTGCACCGTGAGAAAGACTCCTGCAGTGGGTGCCTGTCCACCCACGCCGGACTTGGAGCATTATGGTATGGCTCATTCACACAGATAGGCTACTGTACATACTTTATCTGTTTCTATGGAAACGGCAACTTGAGACGCAGCGAGCTGGGAAATCAATGACACTCACCTGGCTCTTAGTCAACATAAAGCAGCATGTGTGTCATGGTGCGTGGTGCCCGGCACTCTGATGCAGAGACAGATATATGCATGTAGTGACCTGGAAACACACTCTTCTTCACGTGTTTGGTGCACTTCACATTTTGGATGTTACTTTGTTGGTGTTGCAGCAAAGTGTCACAGGACTAGTGAAAACAAAACCAGGTATTTCTTTTAGTTGGTCACCTGGTTACCTCCTACTGAAGCTCACATGACTTTACTCTGTCACTCAATAAGAGGAAGAGGACTTTTAGGCTCCGTTCACACCTCACACTAACATCTGATCTCACCCGTCCATCTCTAAGTCCTTGTTTTCACACCTGGTGCTAAAATGTGTCTCCACATGCGTCCCCAACCAGCACTTGAGATCTGATCTCAGTTTGTGTGTCTGTAAATAAGCAGCGCCATCATGTGGTCAGTAGAATATTGTACCAGCTGCTGTCTAAGATGGAAAGTCTTATTCATGTGATCATTTCTACTAGTGGTTGAATGAATGAGTTAAACTCCTCTTCCACAGATCAACCCTGTTGAGTAGGTGGTCTTTAATGTGACCCAGGACTCATTGTGTGTTCACACTACCAAAGGAAGGAGGTCACATGTGTCCCAGACCACCTCCACATGTGGACTGACACCAGATCAGTGTTCACACCTGGACCTGTTTAACCTGGACGCTAGAGACCAGATAACTCAGGACGGATGTTCCTCACAGATGAAGACCTTAATCAGTGAGTAGCTGTGGCCAAAGGAGTTGATCATCCAGGGAATTAAATGCTGCAGTATGCATGAGAGCGTCTGTTTGTGTGGAGGATGAATCTGCCTGTTTGTCCGTCCATGGCTGTTTTTCGTGTGTTTTGTCTGACGTGTGTTTTCGAGGATCGCTCTCGAGTGATTTAAAAACTGGTCAACAATGGATGACATTTTCCCAGAGCCCTTCACGAGGGGTGCTTGTTGAGGTGGAGCGCGTGTGAGTGTTGTTGTACTGTGGAGACCTGCCTCCTTTTTGGAAATTAAAAAAAAAGTCTCAATTATGTAATTCATCAACATTTAGGGTAACGGTTTGGTTTAAAGTCAGTGTCTGCAAGAGTCCACGTCATCTTCTCTAGTCCACAGAGTCCTGCATATCTACATGGACGTCGACTGGGTGCAGAATTATTATTATTATTATTATTTTTTATTTCTGTTGCAACTTCACCTGCTGTCAAGGTGCACGGAGGAGGAAAAGGAATAGTAGAAAGGCCACGACTCCTGCAGCACTTATAGTGTGTTGAGCATTTTTTTGCCGCAAGCACAAACACTGTGAGTCTTGCTCCGTGACAGCTTTGCGAGGAGATCTGCCGCCATCCATGCATTTATAATTCATAGTTGAAAGAGTGCAAGGGCTCAGCGGTGGCGTTAAACTCCCGGCCGTCTCCTTCCCGCTGTGCTCGGGATGAGATGTGCAACAAACTTTGTCTGCAGGCCGTTCCATAGAGACACACAAGTCTGTAACTAGCTGCGACGCTTTGCTGCAAAGATGCTGTAGTTAAAAATGCAAAGACTTAACCAGCCTTTAACCCGTCTACATGCATGAATACAGATCTTTTCCTTGGTCAGTGCATTGATGCGTGCAGACTGCAAACATGAACTGACCTCTAGGGTTAGATAAGTAATAATCATGGGCAGGTTAAGACAGTACGATGTCCTCTTGAGGTGATGGAAACACGACCGTGTGTGTGTGTGTGTGTGTGTGTTCAGGAGCAGGAGTGAGGGGAGGGAAGAGTGTGAGCATAAGTAATGAATGTAACGTCACTTTCCATTTACTACACTAAAGCTTCAGCGCGCTCCTCTCCCACGGGAGGAAACACAAGCTACCTCGTTTAACACTGAGGCTGGGGGGGGGGGGGGGCTGAAGTGATGGATAAAGAACAATGAACAACTTTCCTGCAGCTGAACTCAGACCCATCCTTGTAGCAGATTCTACTTCCGGCTGGTTTCCTCGGCAACAGCATCAGTCCCGCCGTGAAAAAACCTTGATGTCTATGTTTGACTCTGATCCGAGGGATGAGTCCCACTGAGCTCGTCCAAACCAGTCTTTACCAACTGAGGAACTGTTCAAAAACCTTTTGCAGACACAGAGGTGGTTTAACATGCTTTCATTTCACTGCATCTGGATTATTGTAGCAGGCTTTTTATCTGTTTGAACAATCAGAAATCAGAAATCAGACGGTTCACCTAAAACCAGGAAGTCTTCTCCTAGAGTGGACTGGATTCAGTCCAATAAATCTTTCTGTCAAAGTTAATGTAGTGTGGAGAGGGTAGCTGGTACCTTGTGTTCTCTACTCCAGAAATGTTCTGGTCATCCAACGCTGCCATAAACTCCCTAACCCTCTCTGGAAGATGTTTCTCCTTGACGCTGTCTCCAGGAAACTTTTCTCTTCTTTTAAACGTTCAGTGTTTGTTGTTGTTGTTTGGGTGCAGCCTTTGACTGAGTGGACTCCATGGATTCTGTTTAGATGATCAACTACTACCACCTCACCACACATCCACGTTACATGATTTACAAATTGCTGAGTGCTGCAACTTTGACGCAAGCCAAACGCCTTAAAACAGACGAGGGAGAAGATTTGACACAGGGACAGATTAAAGAGCAAGCTTATCTGATCCGATCATCTTAACGATACCTGGATCGGCCCTGATACCAATCTCCAGATCCCGACTGGGACATCCCTAGTTCCAGGAGCCTGGCTGGACCCAGTGATCCTTTAAATTGCTTTTTAAAACACTTTTATCAGAGAGTATTTCCTGGTTTAACTTGAATTTAGAATTCAGTTTTTCAACTTTAACTAAATTCTCAACTGTGTTTGTGTGTGTTTTCTTCTTTTTATTGTTTTTACTTTTCTTTATGTTGATTTGAAAGGTGCTATAGAAATGAAGATGATTATTGTTATAAAAAGAATAAAGAGGAGACGAGTCGAAAAGGAAGTAAATTAGGCACAAACTCACTCCTAAACGGCCTCGATGAGCTAAACGACATCAGTAAATGACGTATTAACATGTTTAACTCTGAGCTGTGTTCTCTGAGACTCAGACTAGATCCTCAAAATAATCTCATTTCCACAGTGGGGATAAGCGCGCATCCTCGTTTGAAACAACAGAACAAATTCCAGCCTCTGATGTTCACTGCGGTTCATGTAGGCTCTGTTTCCATGGTAATCTCCAGCAGGCTTTAGTCTGTTTTTAACGTACACCATGTTTGGGATTTGTGTAAAGATGCTCACATGAAAAAAACAAACACACGAACGCTTCGTCCGTATCTCCCGTATTTACTCTGGTTAATATTAAACCCCTGCACATCCCAGCGGGGGACGACGTGGAGCGGTCGCCATGGTGATCTGTAGTACCTGCCGCGGGCGCGTCCTATGTTGCCCGGGCGTTGCCATGGTCACAGTACACACCGTTTTACTATTGTTTACCGATCGGTCGTGTGGGCCGCTGAGCCCTGCGCAATGTGGAAATATAAAATGATTTATTTATTTTTTTTTCCTGACCCTGGAAAGTGTTGACTCGGAGTAAAACGGTCGATGCTGAAGGTCAGCGTGACTGATTCAGATTTTTAGAGCAGCAGGTCAACCACATGTCTGCAGTGTTTTTTTTTTTTTTTTTAGCTTATTACCTGGGACATTTTTCAAAATGTGTTTCAGAGTATGGAGCGTGATGCTGAGCAGTACCCTGATCGACAGGGTGTTGTTAGTCGGGGGGTCTTTGAGGGGAGGGGCCTCTGTGGATCATCCCACAGATACTTGATCAGTTTGGGATCTAGTGAATCTGGAGGCCAGGTCAACACCTTGTGCTGTTCTTCATGTTTTTTTTGTTTTTTTTAGTTGTTCCTAAAGTGTTTTTGTGTGTGTGTCTGTGTCAGGCTGCATCCTGCTGGGGATGGCTGCTGCCATCAAGGAGTGTCATTGCTATGGGGTGGGGGTGCCTGGTCTGGTCTAGGTGGGTGCTACATGTCTAAGTAACATCCACACCAATGAATGCCAGGTCCAGAAGTTTCCCAGCAGAACATTGAACTGTCACAAGATGGTTTAAATGGTATTCACTTCTCCTCTCAGTGGTCGTAATGTTGTGGCTGATTGGTGTACAGAGAGTTATTTATGGGCTTTTGCACCATAATTGGCCAGAACAGTATGAGAACACTCATATTAATAGTAGTCTGTCGTATATAATAACTGTAATAACTATACTAAGGTCTATACAGTGCAGTATTTTTCCACCTGTAAAGTATCCACAATATATCATCTTCTGGAAATAATTGAATATTTATTTTCTGAAATGAGTAAATATCAATAAAATGAATGTTTCTCCCTTTTAAAAGTTATAAATACTTGTAAACATAGTCTCAGAGTAGCCTGGTGTTATGCACATATAGTTTCCATATGGCCACAAATCAACTGGAACATTTTATGAAATATATATATATATATATTGGTTTAAATTGTAAAAACTGAAAGAAATTCTTCCTAAATTGAAAACTGTTGTCAATATTAAGTGACCTGAGCTCTTGACTTGTACAAAGTCATGTGTCCTTTAAAAACAGGGGGCAAACAGGAGCTCCTAATATTTGGAATTTCAAAATAAAAGACCAATTTTCACAATTAAACATTAAAATTTATATGTCTTCCTTTAGGGAAACTTTAAAAACAGACAGAGCGTCAGACTGTAAGTGTAAATTAGATCTGTGTGTTTTCCATTTAATCCTCCATCCTATCGCCCGTTAACGTGATGGAGCAGCGGCAGGTTTTTACTGTCTCCCTCACACAGACCAAAGTCCGTCCGTCCGTCTGCTGTGTGTCCCGCTGTCTCCGCTCATAATAACCCTCTGTGAGATATCGTCCTGCGGCTCGGCTGTAAAAAGGGTCGAGGACCTCTGGACCCCGGCGTGAAACCACCCATGCGTGACTCTGTATCCCCCCCCTCCCGTCCCCTCCCGTCCCGTCCCCTTCAGACACGACTAAATGTTGGAGGTTAAAGAGGACGCATCAGGCAGCGGTCCCACAAGTTCACCCTCTTTCAGAACATCTGAATACGTCTCCTGTCAGCTGTTTTCATCCACTCAGTCTCATCAGGTGTTCGTGTGAAGATCTGAATCCTGAATACTTGTTTAAGTGCTAATATGTGTCGTCATAATATCAATAGATACTGATTTGTATTGGCTGCTTCACTCTGTTAGCTCGTACACATTGAAAACCAGTAAAACACTTTAAGGGCTATTTATTTTTAATTAAAGGCCCAAATTTGGTCTTGAGTTTTAGTCCAAACGCTGTGGAACCTGGGAGTCAATGAATATGCAAATGTGTTTTATGTCTTATGAAGCAAACCGTTGTTCATGTCTTTGTATTGGACAGTTGGTCTCTTTTGAGTCTTGCAGACCACAGTGAAGTGTCGGCTCTGGAGAATAATCTGTCTGCATCTAATCATCGTTCTGTTCTCTGTTGTTAAAAGAAACAAAATGCTCTGGCTTCGTTGCATTCGTTGCATGAATCATAATCAGGGAGAACTTTCTTCCTCTAGACTCACTGATGTTTGATTAACACTGCTCTACCGACACCAGGTGCAACAAGAAATGTTGGATTATACACTGAACTTATTTGTTGTATTTAATTTTTTTCATACTCCGCTTCACAGAGCGGTTGTCAGTGGCAACTGTCAATCATCATGATGTCTCAGATTGTTTCTATAGCATCAAACAACAAAAAGACAAAACTCAGAAAAACTGACACTTGATCGTAGATAACAGATGTGTGTAGTGTTGTAGCTTGACCCATAGACTTCATAAAGATGGACAGTGGGATGGCACTTTTGATCCTCAAAAGTGAAGTCAAAGCAAGTAGAGCTCCCCCTGGTGGCTGGCTGCAGTACAGGTCATAAGCTCCACCCCCTCCATGTTAGTGGGCGGGGCTTGGGCCTAACTAAAACACTAAACTATACGTCAAATACAATGGTTGGTTGGTTGGTGGATGGTTTGTGTCATTTTTGACACAAACCATCCATATTTTGTTAATATAATGTTGATGAATGAGTGAGTCTGGAGGAAGTGTGGGCGGGGCATCGATATCACGGCTCCACGTGGCTCCGCCCTCTGACCGTACTGATCAGACTCTGGATCCAAACTCACAAGATGGCGCCGCCCGTATCCCCGGGAAAATAGAGTCAGTTTGACCAATGACGTGGAAAAGTGGAGACGTGTCGTCCATATTTCTATACAGTCTATGGTTTGTCCCATCCGCTAACATGGAGGGGGCGGAGCTTTTATGAACTATACTGCAGCCAGCCACCAGGGGGAGCACCACATGGTTTGGCTTCACTTTGGATGAGCTGTCATGGCTTCCACTTTTTTTACAGTCTATTGTGGAGACAAAATACCACCAAGGACAAAGAAGAACTTATTTGCTACGTGCCGTCCACATATAAAGCAGCTCTCCATTGATACAACACGTTGAATAATGCTACGGCATCTCTGCTAGTGTCTTCCTGTGTGTATGTCCTGTCATAAAACGCATATCGTGAACATATTCTTTGTAAATCTTAGTAAATCCTGACTTATTGCATGATCCAGATCTTCTCTAAAACCTGCTCCCTTCTTAGCGTTGCCAACTCAGAGGTCGTTGTTTCCTGCAGAAGCCATAGAAAATGCTGTGGACAGTGTAATTTTAAAATTCTCATTAATTCCTTTAACAAAGATTAGGTTTCCCTTTCAGGAAGGTTGATGTGCTTTACTCAAGAGAAAGAGGTTATATTATTGTTGTAAGTAAATGGAAGCGCAGTAATCACACGGCGCTCCATCGTGCTCTTCAGCCATTAGAGCGGCTCTCTCAGAAGACGGGTCATTGTAGATTAAAATCAGCGCCTGGGGAGAAACTGCAGCGCAGTCTTTAATTGCATTAATTGCTCCTAATAAATAACAATTACAGGACTAGTCATTTGCTCCAGTTTCCTCCCGGGGGCTCGACTACCCGTAGACTGTGATGAACCGTTTTCTGCAAATCTAACACCCTCCGGACTGGGGAGCAAACCTGCAGAAGAAAAATATATAAAATAAATAAAGAAGAAGCAGAAGGAAGCGCTGCAAGAAAAAGTGTAGTTCCTATGGTAACCTAAAAATATGGAAACAAATTCAATTACTGGATTTCTGGCCCCGGCCGTCTCTGATCTCCATTTTGTGTCTCTGTCTGACTCTCGGTGATCGAGGTGATTTGGAGCAGACTCTTAGGAAGGAAGTTGTCGCGTCTGAGTGCCACAGATTTAGGTATTAAACGAAAGAGAGCGAGCGTTCACCAGTCTGTCAGATTTTGGCGGTGTGTGTGTGTGTGTGTGTGTTTGTTTTTGTTTGTGCGTGCTCGGGGATGAGTGCAGTGAAGAGGAGTTATTTTACAGCTCCGAGGCAATAAAGCTGAAAATATTGCGCCAAGCCAAGCGGCGGTCAGAGCGTACGAAGCTTTACCATGAGAAGAACTGTTCTTCCTCTCTTATACTCTTATCTCTCTGCAGTCTCTGTTTGTTTTTCCTGTCGTTCTCTCTATTAATCCACCTCCACGGCAGGAGCGGCGCTTTCTGTTCTCAAACTAAAAGCGAGGAGCCTGGCAGAAAGGTTTTTATTTCTGCTGGTGTAAGCCTTCCTATCCTCTCCATTAGTCCCGGGGAGTTGTATCTCCTTCATGGCAGCGAGGTGAACGTACAGTATAAACACACGGGTCAGTGTTTGTGTACTACTCTCCTGCCACGCTGTTATGTCAGAATGAAAATGGGATATTTTCAATTATGACTCAGCTGCAGAGAAATGTGAGAGTGGCGCTTTGAACCGTTTGAGACCCGCATTGTGCTTTTAACGGCCCGCGTCCTCTCAGCGTTGTACTCAGCGTCTGCATCGTAACGGCCATTAAGCTCTTGCCAGAACTCCAAATTGCACCGTCAGATCGCGGGGCCGTTTAAATGGCCTCTTGTTGTTGTTGTTGTGTATTCCCTTTTCTTTAACTTCATTTGCGTGGCTAATTGATTTCAACCAAATGTTGGACTTTTATTTTTTTTTTTTACAGCATCAGCTTCTTGAAAAGCAGTAAATATGTCCAGTTGTAATGACTCATGCATTTTAAATACATGAGTCATTACAAACACCACTTACCTACTGCAGGAAGACGAGCGGATTTATCAACCTCCTCTCGTTCATGTCCGGTGCTTAAACTGGGATAAAGAAGATGTGAGTAAATTGGCAGCATTTAGAGAAACAAGTAGTGCTTCAGAATTCAAATGTGTGCACAGACTTTTAAACCTTTGCACCAACTTTGTGTCTCAGATAATAAGCCTCTGCATGTTTGTCTGGTCCGGATCTGATCTGACATAAACTCCATTATTAACATCTGCATTCATTCATGAGTGAGTGGATGTAATGAGTAATTAAGTCGACGGCTGCGCAGACACATGAGTATTTTTATCACAAATGCTTCTTCTGACTGAGAACGTGAGGGCTTGCTG
Organism: Chelon labrosus; assembly: GCF_963514085.1. Lineage (NCBI taxonomy): Eukaryota > Metazoa > Chordata > Actinopteri > Mugiliformes > Mugilidae > Chelon > Chelon labrosus. The sequence goes on from NC_140354.1 coordinate 23,398,071, forward strand.
CATGGCTGCATGGCTGCATGGCTGCTAGGTTCTCCGCTGCTTTCCCACAATTATCCCGCGGATTCCTGTTAGTCTGACTCACCGGATGTGGACGGTTAGGATAGAGCCTGCCACTGGAGACGTATTTCATGCAACATTTTCCTGCCCCCTCCGCTGTCTGAATCTTAACGTTATCACGAGTAAATAAAAGACAAACTACGACCTCCAAGCTAGAAACAACAGAGAGAGAGGCTGGGTCATGCAAGGAAGCAGACCTGCAGGCTTTTTCCTGATAGTGACGTTTACAACATTTGCGATAGTGCAAGGTTAACGAAATGTTGTATCAATGATCTCAACTTTGACGACTGATGGGAGCGACCGATTGACGCACGGCACAAACCATGTTCTCCAAACGTCTGTGTTTAGGAACCATCGTCCACCGCTTTGGTTCCTACCACCTGATCCACCACGGCCTTGGAAATATACAAGAGGGTTACCCTGGCAACCAGAGACCTGGAACGTCCACAAGAGGCCAACTCTTATCTCCAAAGAGATGTACGAGGAAATAATCTCTCTAAATCTGGACGGCACGTCACAATGATGTCCTTGCAAGATCCATTTCATTAGAAGGTTATCTAGTTATTTTACTGTGATATCGGTTTAAAGAGTCGCATGCAGCAGTGAGTCCACTGGCCTCATCCAGGATCCAGGACACAGTCGACATACTGGACCTGTTTCTTTTTCCGTTGATCAGCCATTTAAAAACGAAGCACTCGTCTCCCCACGTGCAAATGTTTCACCGAAGCAGCTTCCTCCCGATTGTGATTGGTCGGAAAGAAATGCAAACAAGCCGTTTCCCCCCCCCCCTCTCCGTATTACAGAACGATGATTGATGCAGACAGACTATTCTCCAGAGCCGACTCAGCACCGAGGTCTGACTCTGCAAGACTACGCTCAGCGATGTCAGCTTCTTTCAGAGCATGTGCTTTTCAACATGCTGCTTTTTTAATATCCAGGGAGAATTACAGATGAACACACAATGGTCCACTGTAGGACTGAAGGATGTAATGCACAAGTACACCGATCAGCTGAACTGACAACTCAAAAAAAAAAAAAGGCGTTGACCTGGCCTCCAAACTAGCCATAGAAACAAAAGCCACATGGCCGTCTGATGTCCCCTGTGTTGAGCGTAGAGGTGAGATAAAAACCTCAGGGCGAGCTTGTGTAACAATCGTTACCTGAGAATGTGTCAGTGGATCAGATGAGGATACGGAGGAGGAAGCTGCCAACAATCTCTGCTCTCTCTCTCATGACCACACACATACGACGGGTCCATGTGGAGGAGGACTCACATGAGGACGTATTCACACACAGAGTGGGCGTTAGTCTGGATGCTGGTGGACGGTGTGTGTGTGTGTGTGTGGTCTGACTTGGACACCTGGTGTGTGTTTGGTGTTTTATGTGTGCGTATGCTGCATGTATAAGGACATGCATGTGTTTAGTGTGTGTTCTTAGTGTGTGTGTGTGTGTGTGTTTGTGTACCTAGTGCCCATGTCTTGGTGCGAGTCCAGATGCCCATATGTTCCCAGGCGGGGCAGAGCATATGGCCATCTGGTGGAGGATAGAAATACAACCAATGGGCTTTGACCTTTTGATTTCAGTAATAGAGCTTGTGCATGTGGAATAGGCTTTTTTAATTTGATTTATTTCTTCTTTTCTTCTTCATGATGCAGTAAAGGTCTTGTGCATACTCTTGTAGATGTATTTTCCGATGCAAGGTGTATGTCCTCTTGCATTTAATTCATCTGTTTGTGCGCACAGAGAGTAGTGAGCACTCTCAGAGCAGTGGGCAGCTGAACAAGGTGCCTGAGGGGCACTTTAGGGGTTTAGGTTCCTGGCTCAAGGGCACTGCTGCCAGGGCTATGCACCAGATACAGTCCACCAGGTCATAGCTCCCTTTCAAGTTCCACAAAAAACAAAAAAGCCACACTTAAATAAATCTATAACCTGCTCTGATATTAATCATTTATTATTCTAAAAGTTGCGGGTCATTGGAGGTTCTACAGCTGGACTCATAGAGTCTCCTGCAGACTGTTTCATCAATGTCTTCGGTTCTAAAAGACTGGTGAGGAGTTGGGGGTTAAACAGGAACTTGTGTGGGTGTCGTCCATCAGAAACTCACATGACTAGAGTCTGTTAATGAGCTGATACTCACCTGTACTTGGACGAATTTAATCCTGTTTCCAGTCAGTTGTACGGCGGATGAACTGTCTGTCCTTGTTTTGCTTTTGAAGAACCGTTTTTTTTTTTTTTTTTATTGCAGTTTAATAAGTAATTAACCTCTACTAATTTACAGCAAATAATCTTTTATGTCGTTTCTTTATATGTCCTTCCCTCCTTTACTGGCTCCATATCTGCCCCCTTTATTTCCAGCCCCCCCTCCTTCTCCCTTGTAATCCAGGAAACGGTGGAGCAGTAGTGGAGCCTGATCTATAAAACACACTAAAGCAGTAAAAACAGTCCAGTGGGGTCAGCGCTATGGTTCTCCAGAGAGCCATGACGCTCCCAAACAAAAGGCTGGACCAAACGCTGCTGGAGCTGGAGCTGGAGCTGGAGCGTTGTTTCCAGTGTGTTAGCATCACCGACGTGATTACGATCAATAATCCTGAAAGTTTAGCAGGATTACTATTAGAATACGTCTGAGATTAAAACTCATATGTAAAGGATTAAAGGCCTATGTGTGCATTAGGCTTCATGTATAGTTCACATGCAGAGGCGGAGGGGAGGGAGGACGGGGAGAAACAGGAGAGAGGGAAATGAGAGGGAGGTGATTTTTTTTTTTTTTTCTCCCTCCCCTCTCCCTTGATAATTTGGAGCGTGAGACTAGTTTAGGAAGAGGAGGAGGAGGATGAGGAGGAGGAGGATGGCAGCGAGGAGTGGAGGAAAGGCTGCGAAGAGAAAGAGGAGAGACTATTAAAGAAGGAGGAAATAATTAAAGAGAAATGTAAACATGGTGGAAAGATGCAAAACACGCCACCTCCCTGTCCTCAGCTCGCCTCCCTCCCTCTCTCTCTCTCTCCCTCGTTCTCTCTGAGGACACTTTGCTGGAATCCACGGACTGCGGTTGGTTACTAAGCAACCAGAATCCTGTCGAAACTGTGTCAGAGAGACAGAGAGAGAGAGAGAGAGAGAACCACGCAGGATAAAAGTGGCCCTCCTAATCGCCATGATCAGGATGTCAGGATGTTTATGTCCGACCATCGCCCACGGTTCACGTGTCGTAGCCGCGTAGACGTACAGTGGACTAAATAAAGGATCATCTTATCTTATGAATTCATGCCGACAGGAAGCCATATCATCCCCATTAAACTCCTCATATTACACAATAAGGACGGAATAATGCTGGATTATAACCCTGAGACAGAATGTTTCAGTCTCAGTCCTGTGGTGCTTGAGATCATTTTCCAAAACTCACTTTATGGTTTTCGGTTTGTTTCTTTTTGCCGTCAGAATCATTTTATTTTACAGTTGGAATATGTTTTAGTTTCAAAATGCTCCAGACATCCGTCCAAAGTGACTACCTTTAAGTTTAAACCATAGTCTGTATAAAGATAGACGGTGGGACAGCTCCTCTACAGTGAAGCCAAAGCAAGTAGAGCTCCCCCTGGTGGCTAGCTGCAGTATAAGTCATAAGCTCCGCCTCCTCTATGTTAGTGGGCGGGACTTGGGCCAAACTAAAACACTAAAATAGACGTCAAATTAATTTTATTCAAGGATGGTTTATCCGGGAAAACTGCGTCAGTTTGGCAAATGAGAGGAAGTGGAGACGTGTCGTCCATATTTCTATACAGTCTACAGCGTGAACACACTGATTGAGTGATCCCTCTGTAATTACATCCAGATGTTTTCCAGACTCATCATGCAGGCGTTGACTTTCTATACTGTACTCATTTATCCACTGTACGTGTGAGGATGTGTTGGCTGACACATGTAGAGGAGGTCAAGGTGAAGCTGGACGCTTCTCAGCCCTTCAGGTGTGTGAGCTCTAGTTTTTATTCACTTGAACCTTTTAAGGATTAAAACCTTGGTTTTAATTATAAAGGTTACGATTAGGGTTAGAGAATTCATTGTGTGTGTGTGTGTGTGTGTGTGTGTGTGTCAGTGCAGGTTTAAGGCCAGGCCTCACCAGATGCAGCTGCTCTATTTAGGTCTCCATGCCCCCCCCCTTTTCTCTCTTTCTCTTTGGCATACCAACACACACACCTAGATAGAACAGATGACACAGAGAGGAGACTCTCACCTTGGGATGCCTCCTGTTCAGGTGTGTTGCATGTCAGCAGTGTTTCAGGAACTATGTGCACACTGCAGCTCTGCAGAGAGCACACGCTGGTGTCCACTGTTGTATTATAAGGTAGTGGACTGGTTTGTCGTCTGTATATTCAGTAGAATCAAACATGATGTGGTAGTCGACGTAAAGCTGCTCAGAAACCATTTCTCCATCGATCCAGAGCGAATCTGCAAATTAGCACCGGAGCGACAGAGGGAATCCTGGTGATACTGCGTCACTGCTGCCTTAGCCTCCTCTCAGGGGTGTAGGAGGAGGAGGAGGAGGGATGCAGGGATGGAGAGATGAAAGAGGGAACGAGGAGACAGGGAGGGAGGGAGGGAGGGAAAGAGGAGCGAGTTCAGGGACGAGCTGATTTATGAGTTTCCGTTTCTGAGTCGTTTCGTCTTCGGGGACTCGGCGTCGACGCGCGAGGAGCACGCTGCTCTGCAACTAGTCATCCAGTTGGCAAAGTCCTTAAAGTAGTGATAACAGCAGGGGGATGAGGGAGGGATGGGGGGGAGATGAGGGGGGGAGGCGCTGTTTTATGTTGGAGGTAACGGCTATGTGTGTGTTGTCTCAGCGGCAGATGGTGAAATAAATGAACAATGGTCCCGATCAAACGGAGCTCTGAATCTGGATTGGAAGCAATCCACCGCCACATGGACGCAGTGAGACAGGATCACTGGGAGGAGGAGGAGGAGGAGGAGGAGGAGGAGGAGGGAGTGGAGGAGTTAGGAGAGAGATGAGAGGGGGAGAATAAAAAAAATAAAGAGTTTGGAGATGAGCGGTGGAGGGTGGAAAGGAAGAAAGGACGGCAGAAGGGAACCAGAGCTCATTAAGAGGGGATGAAGTGATGAAGGGAGGAGGACAAACGTGGCCAGTCGGGCGGCGCCGGAGGAACTCGGGATCCTGCAGAGCTCCTCAGATGCTGCTGCTGGGCTGAAGTAGAAATAAGTTCCTCGGTGGCAGGTGTTTAGTTTGGGTCTGAGGATGATGCACGGCGACAGAAACACTAACAGAGCTGAGGGGCGCTGCATGGACCCTTAGCCCGTCACGTTACACCGTCACCAGGATTAGGAATCACAGCAAAGAAAAGAGAAAAGACACATCAACTTAAATGGCTTAGCATGGAACATAAACATGTACACACACACACACACACACACACACACAGGGCCGATCGACCCGGCTCAAGACCGTGATTAGGTTATTACCTCTGACAGGATTGAGTTTGCTCTCCTCTAATGAAAGAGGGATGGACTGGGGCATGAAAAATGAGGATGGGGGTGCAGAGAGATGGATTACAGGAGAGGCTGGAGGGGAAACGTGCACGGGGCCAAGGGGAAAGATGGAGGTTGGATAATACATCGGGGAAAAAAGCGAGAGATAGAAGGGGTGAAGGTGAGAATCAAGGGAAGGAGGAGGGAGGAGAGAAAAGAGGTTAATTTCTCTGTGCTGTCATCAGATTCAGTTTTATTTCATGTTAGAAAATGAATCAACTTTGTACTTTAGAGGAATAAAACGTTCACAGGGAGGAAACAGAGGCCTGGTCCAGCGGCTCATCAGTAACATGGGTTCAAATGTTCCTTCAAAGATCATAGATTCATGGGTTGCTGGCCGTAGAGCCCCATCGACCCACAAACCACTCTCAGAATGCACTTCAGTGTTTTCTCTCTCCATCTCTTTGTGTTCGTGGATGCATACACTCAGAGTTAAGCGCCGCGACTGGTCACGTATCTTAACCTTCCACACTCCGCACTGATTACATCTCAATTAGCTCCTGGTTCAGTGGAACGAAGCAAACGAGACAGTTAAGAAATCAACAACAGTAACTTAGGATGGTGTTGTATTTAGGTGGACAGGCGTCATCTCCCTGCAGCCTGGATCGAATGCATGGCGTCCCGTCCTGCAGCACAAGAGCAGATCATTTTTCTATTTAAATTCATCTTGACTTAAAAGATTGGATCAATTCATAAAGAAACCTCAGATTGATTCTTTATTTTTTTAGCTGCAGGCAATTTCCTGCATCCGCTCATTAGACATCTGACCTGTCACGCACATGAAGCTCCAACTCAACTAATTGGATTTAAAAAGTGAAATGACGACAGAGGAGAGCTGCACAAAAGCAAAGACGCGTGAAAGATGAGAAAGCAAAAGTAGTTTTAAATGTGAAATATGTCTGAATGAACAGCTACTGAGTGGAATCAAATTGAATCAGGACCCTGTGAGTCAGAATTAATTCAGGAAATCACTTGTGCACGTTAACGCCGGCAGACGTCGTTCCGTTCTCTTTTGGTTCAGATGAAACTTACATTCTTGTGTGTGGTCGGATAAAAATAAAAAACTGTAACGAGGGGAAATTTAAAAGCCCCGACCCGATGGGACATCCTAAAATTGAAGCTTATTGTAGAACAAAGAGCACTAAGCCACGGAGCAGAGATAGGGATGAGTTCTGGACACATACAGACACGGAGAGGAGAGGAGAGGAGCTGCTGCAGGAATGGAAGACGAGTGAACATCTCTCTCTTCGTCTTCTTTACTTTTTACCGCAGCCTCCTTCCTCCCCGCTGCGCTCTCTGCAGACTCCTCTCGTGCACGGCGTCACCGAGCTGACAGCTCAGCCCGAGTGGGCTCGTGTGCATCCGTGTATGGCTAAGAGGTTGTGTAACGGTGCTACTTGAAAAAGAAAAAAAAAGAAACAAAGAAAAGGAAAACCTGCAAACCACGAACAGGCACGTGCATCCAAATACTATGCGTTTGTACGAGCGTGAATGTTCACTTTGTGAGTGTGTGTAAGTGTCATCACAGTCGCTGTAGGTGTGAGACTTTGCTCTGGAATGTAACAGGCTCCTACTAACGCTCAGTGCTGCATTGTGATATCTGCGTCTCGTTTAGGATCAGATTGTTGCTCCTGGTGACTCATTCATGTGAGTATTGTTGATCAGAAACTCACATGACTAGAGTCTGTTAATGACCAGGGCCAGAGAGCTCCTAACTAACTGAGCCTAAACATTCCTGGCAAGGAGTCTTAGCTAGGAGTGATTCCAGAAGAGAGAGACTCTGAGCAAGGAGTTCTACAAGTCCAGTTCTCCTTGTTCTCTTGGTGAGGAGGTGTGGTTGACCCCGTTGCTAGGCTAGGTAAAAGGTGTGATTGGTTGATCCTAAAAGTTAGATAAAAATACACTGTTGGTTGGTTAACGAGGGTAAAATGTCTCAGCTTTCATCAGTTTCTGTGATTGGTAACCAGCCTAGAAGAAGCAGCGTTGGTCGGCGTTCAAATCTTCCACAAACCGAACAGAAAAGAAGTAGGAAACCCAACTGGACAGAGGAACAGTGTTTGCTTCTGGATCAACTGGTCAATGAGAATAGAAGTGTTTAGAGACGTAGATTTGTCTCCAGTGTCATCACTACAAGACAAGAAGCAGGCGTGGGGAAATATAGCACAGCAGATAAACGCCTCCTTTCTGCTTCAGAAACTCCTAAGCCTCCTAAAAGTCCTCCTCCCTGCTCTGAACAGATCTCAACTAAGAGCTCTCTGAAGATTCTTTAGGAAAACCTTTTATCTTTACCAGGATCTACTCTGAACTTGGAGGGGGAATTCTTAAAAAAAACATCATGATTCTAAGAGTTTACTCAGAGTTTGGCCACTAGGAGCAACTCTTGGAGAGTCTTTAGGGATACTGCACCAGATAATCACCTGGAGTTGGAGGAAACTCCCAAACTGAGCAGCTCAGTGAGAGAGAGAAACTTCACTATCGATGCTCTGGGATCAGAAGCTGGACAGATGCTCAACAAACTGGCATCCCATCCACCTCCACCTGAGGACACAGTGGAGGAGGTTTGCAAATTTGTGGAAAGGTTGAAGATCTCACAACATCTCAGGAACATTTCTCCCCGTCAGTCTTTCAGAACAGAACAGGAGGTCCCCTTTAATATCATGTGCTTCCTTTGAAGTTTTGAGTTTATTTGTACGAAGTTAAAAGTTGTGTTTACCAGAGTGAGTAGAAGAGCCTGTTCTATAGACAGGATTAATGTTGGATTTCTGAATATATGCCGTGCCCTGCTCCCAGTGTGACGCCACGCAGACCTAATTAGATTTGCTCAAAGTGCCGGGGCATGAATCGACCCCAACAAGTGACTCCAGGAACACTCTGTGCCTGGATTCACCACTGCCGGAGGGGGAGAGAAGCCGGCCGGCGAGCGCTATATTTAATTAATTTTGCAAAAAAAAACACAGCTCTGCTTCCACGTTTAATCCGGGGCGAGGGCGCGTGAGCCGGACGGCGAGGGGAATTTTAAAAAGCACCGGGAAGTTTGTCGTTCACTGTTTGCTGCAGCTACAGCCTGGACTCACTTTGAAGACGTAAAGCTTGTGTGTGTGTTTGTGTTTGTGCGTGCATATGTATGTGTGTTTGTGTGTTGGGGGGGGTTAAGACAGAAGGGGGCTCAGGAAGTGTTGACTGTGGAGATTAAAGAGGAATTAGAGGAAGCAGAGGACACAGAGAGAGAGAACGCTTTTCTGAATATTCAGATCTCTCCTTTTAATTCTGCTGCAGATTAACGGATCTTTCATCTGTGAAGGAAGGATCGACCTTACACGGCAGGGCTTGTTGTGTGTGTGTAGTAACAGCACATTGTGACTGAACACAGTGTTTTATAAGCGCTCCTCTGAGACGCCGCACGTTTTCCACTGATGGAAATGGCATTTGTAGAACATGTGCACACGACGCAAACAGCGGCTGAAATGCCTCCGAGCTGTTGTTGCTTCCACCGAATCAAAGAATAAAACTAAACACTGACCGCGTCAACATGACCCCCCCACCCCCCCTCTCCACACTACAGACATGCAGCTGGTTTGTTTCTCCCTCTCAGAGCAGCGACACGGTGCTGTAGTGAGTTTGCATGTTCTCCCTGTTCCTGTGAGTGGGTTCTCTCCGGGTGCTTCCTCCCACAGTCCAAAGACATCCTCGTTAGGTTAATTGGTGATTCTGTATTCTTCAGGAGCCGGCCTCAGAGCTTCGTTAACCCGTGTAGAAGATTCAAAACACTGCATCGTGACGGCTCTGGACGTTGGTGTTGTCCACTCTTTTAATCTGGCTTCAAACATCCAGCATACAATACATTTGAGAAGAGACATTTTAAATCAAGAGTGGGGAATTTTCATATTTTGTGGGTTGCAATACGCTTCTAGGAGATGGTGTTTGAGTCTGCTGCAGAGAATAGAAGGCACTTCACAATCACAAAGCTCCATCTCTTTGTGTTTATGATGCATACAGTAGTGGTTTTGCGGGCTAGTCGGTACTAGTACTATTAAACGTACTATTGCAGCTTGTTTTTATACAGGCTACACATATCTGCAGCTCACAGTGTGCAGCACATGAGCTGTCTGTGTTTTCTACTGTGTTTTTAGTGCTGACGTCACAGTCGACTCGTGCAAAACTCGTGCAACCCCGTGCAGAAGTGCCTTCCCTATTCTATTTGTCTCTGGTCACCGGTCTGACCCTTCCATTCCACACTCCGCACTAATTACCTCTCAGTTAGCTCTTGATTCAGTGGAACGAATCAAACGAGACAGGTTGAGGTTCCTCCGCCCGGATTTCCTGAGAAAGCAGCAACAGTGAGGCTCGGACGGGATCCACGAGGCTCTGTGAACGGCAGACTGAACGGGGCGCTGCAGCACGAACGGCTGCGCAAAGCAACGCCAGCAGACGTCGGCCGGCGCCGGCGCCATCGCGGCCGTTCATTTGTTCTGATGAAGCTTCTGTTTCATCTGCAGCCTCGAGGACGCGGTCCACATAAATGTCAGTTTATTTCCAAAGCACATTTAAAAACAACAAATGTCACTGAAGCCGTTCGCCAGCAGAGCACGTTAGAATGAAAAGCAGCAGCTGTACACAGATTTACAGATATGTGCGCATAAAAATATCTGTGGTGATAAATAGAAATTAAATAAATAGAAAAAGGGTTTTACAATAGCAGCAGAAAATAAACACAGACAAGGAAGAGGAAACAAAATGAATTAAAACACACTTTGTCACAATAGAAAATCAGCTTTAAACTAAATATTAAGATTGTTTCCAATCTTAAACTGATAACTGCATCATTCAGTGGATTCATAACAGTGGACAGAGATCCTGTGTCTCCAGGGAGAGTAAAGCTGCAGCGTTTTAGCAGAGCGCTCTGTGGCTTTGACTCAGTGGCAGCCAGGGCTCAGGACGTCCCGCGTCAGATGTGCAAATGAGGGCGGGACGCAGATGAGTACATTTCTGTACATGTGCCCCAGATGGCTGATAGGAGTCCTTTTTATTTTTGTTTTTATTTATTTTTGTTATTCCCTGCTCAAAGTTGAATAATTGACGTCGTCCCCTCAGGTGTAAATATTCCCACGCCCCGACACGCGCTCCATCCACAGTCTGAACATATTCATCACACTGACAAAAGAAGTTCCTGCTCTGAGGCGCATGAATATTTGACTTTAGACTGGACTGGTTTTCATATTCCAGTCAAGTGTTTTAATATCTATTATTAGAGGTGTGCTGAACCATATTTTTAGTGCTCTTTATATTTGAAGGTCGCATTGCTGAGCATGTTGAAGGTTTTCTATTTGTGCTGCTACAGACAACTATGTTGTTTTTCAGTCAGTTGATCTATTGATTATTTTCTAAGCAGTCGATTAATCCTTTGGTTCATTCACCCCTAGATAATAAACATAAATACCACCATTAAACTTGTATTCCAACATTTTCTCTTTAATAAACTAGTTGAATATGAAATTTATGAATTAATATAAACAGTTTAACTTATACATGATGACACTGTTGATCACAAAGTTCAGATTTGTTCAGTGGAACGAGGAAAGATGTTGTTTTCTATATCCTGTCATGAATTATCATCCATAGTGTTGAGTCTGGTTTGTTTCTTAGAGCAGAAGCAAACTGCTGGAGAGCAGCGCTGCCATGCTAGCCATTAACATCTCCATTAGCGTCACCGTTAGCATCGCTGGTAGCATCTGCTCCGGAGAGTCTCTCTGTTGAGATGCTCGTCTCTTAGTGGTTGTGCTGCTGTGGTTAACTCTTTCACAATCAAGAATGAACGCGTCCGAGAACGTCGTAATCATGTCGACACTGATGCAGAGTTGCAGCCCCGTTCTTCATGTGACTGGATTCAAATCCATCCATTCCCCCTCCACAAAGGTGCTGTTCTCCACTGGGAACCGATCCTGCTCCTGCAAAGATCTGCCGGGCCAATCGGATCGTTTGGGGGCGGGGCAGTAGTCACACACATCATCTGTATATCTATAACTGACATCTAAAAGTGGAGATATCTTTCTCCTCAAACAGCTGAAACAAAACAAGCTGGAGATCTTTTGCTCTTGGCTCCTGATCTCAGCAGCGACTCCAGAGCGTCTCCATGTTTGTACATTTGCGCGTGCAGCAGATAACCTTCATGCGGTTTGGAGTCATGCGGTGTCTGTGTGCACTTCATGAGCCAGCCTGTGAGTAATGTGGAAGTCAGTGGTCACCATTTGTTGTGTGCTTTAGCTCTCCTTCTAATTAGAGCAGTGCTTCACTTTGGGAATACTTCCAAGCCCCTTCTCAGTGCACACTCCAGATCAGCATGAGCGGAGTTTGGGGCAACAAAACAAAGAAGAAAAACAGCAGCAGCATCTTCTTCTTATTTTTTTTTTTCTTCTTGTTTTTGTCGGGACGTGATTTAAGGCTATTTTGTGCTCTCGTTCTCCTCGTCATCGTCCCTCCTTTAATCTCTGGCCGCGTCCCTCCCTCTGTCTCTCCCCGTCTCTCACTCATCTTCTCTTTGTACTCTCTAATTGACTCGTCGTGTAGTATTTATTCTCTGCTGATGAGACATCTTCTGCAGTTATTGCAGCTGCACGTGCACCGTGACTCCCTCTCCATTTATCTTTTATGAGGTTCCTGATTTATGTTATCACATGACGCTGCGACATGTCAGCGCTGCTGGGGTGGATTCTGATTGCGTTATCCGCGCCCCTGCAACGCGTCCAACGCAGGTTCATTTAATTTGATAAAAGCAGAAATCTAACGAGAAACTGTTGGACTTGACTGTAATATAACACAAATATATAACACAAATATCAGGAAAAGCTTTTATTTCTGTTCATACACTGAGGCTTCAACAGCGGCTAAATTATTAAGAGAGCATTCCTTTTAGAGCGTCTATTCAATATCTGAGAGTTAGAAACAAAACACAAGTGCCCTCTGTACGTTCTGGCTTTGTCCTAAATAGATAATCTTGTCCTAAAAGCAAGGATGAAGCAAGCAGAAGGAAATCTAAAAAGGATTTCTCAGAAGTGCATCTTTTAGTGAGGTCAGAGACCTCTGTGTGACATTTGTACCCCCTTGGTATAATACGTCCTCTGAGGAAGTGGAGCAGTGTTTTTACTAAACAAATCTTAAGAGGATGAATGGATAGTCACGCTCGCCTCTTTACAGACATTGAAATGTGAGTCTGAGGGATTCAAAAAGCCCCACGTTGGGATTAGTTGCATCCAGACTTAAATAAATGCAGCAAAACACCTCAACTGATGATTTCAGATTTAATCAAAACTCCAAAACCAACGCAACAACATGAAACGGCATCTTAAAGTAAAGCAGAGTGCAGCACTGACTCGTTCTATTTCTCGTCTTAATTTACACATGCACTGAGATATACACTTAATTTAAAGTTATGCATCACTTCCCCAACGTAACCTGTCGTGCATCTCCTCACAAATGGAACTAGGCATCTATGATTGGTGCAAAATACATTTCCTTGTCCACGCGTCTCAGCGGCTGGACAAACACAAAGAGCTCTCCCTCGTTCAGCATCATTTCGGTGAACCTTCGCTCAGTTCCACTCGCCGCTGTGTGAAGCAGGAGTTAAAGTCAACTCAGCGCTTTAGCGGCGTAATTACTGAACAATGCGGCGCGCAGGTAGAACTGCTTTCTCCAGCGTAGCCCCCCCTACGGCGCAGGCTCTGCAGGAGCCGGTGGCTGGAGCATAAACTAAACTGTAGATGAAAAAAACGACAGAAGAAACTAAAACGACTCCGACTGTGAGACCAGATTAAACTGTCAGAGCCTCTCCTCACACACTCTCCCTCATGACGCCATGACGACGCTGCCGCATCAGTTGGTTTCAGTCTGTGTCACACACAACCTGAATCTCTAAGTAACGTCCGTCTCTATGAACTGTATACACCCAGAAGACTGGTGCAGTCCCTCATCACTCATTCACACCTGAGTGATCCGGAAGTCTGTACATTAGACGTGTTACTTTCACCATGAAAGCTGGCCCACACATTTCACTTTACACCTCCTGCTCCTGACGCGATATAAGATTTATGTCAGGGCCGTGTGGTGCAACAGGTATTAGTTCTACGTCGGTCTTAAAACGGGTTTTATGTCCACATCTACGACTGAGGGTCATTCCTCTTCTTCTTGATATTTTAGACGGACTGAAGGCAGCTTTTAGGCTTTTATTCTATTTTCTATGTGCATTATAACATAATATACACTACTGACCACCTGTCTTCATGAAGCTTCTGGTATGTGCATGGTGACTGTACTGTTGTTCATCAGCAGGTTTCAAACTCCTCAAATGTGAATAATTGAAGATAAGTCTGGTCTTTTCTGAGGGAATCACCTCCTGTTACTGGACGACATTAAGAAACACTGCAGCAAGCCACAGATCAGATTAATGACCTGCACACTTGATGGTTAAGACTTGGCAAGTTCAACTCAGATGTTCAGACAGGAGGATGCAGGATGCAGCAGCGTACTTGATGACGGATGCAGAATGCATTCTGGAGGAATCTGGCTGTGCAGAAGTTACTTCCTGATGCAACCTAAGTAAAACAGGCAGGACGAGAACACATCCAGGTATTCGGACCGATCAGATGGAACAGACTGATGAGAAATTACTACTGAACACTGAAGGAAGGAGAGATCATGAGGTCAGGAAGCATCGATGGCTGTAGTAGTTTAGCAGAAATAGGAAGGACCCAAACGCTGGACATGCAAGACGAAGGAAGTAATTATAAAAAGTTAGTTTAATGTTAAATTTACAAATTAGGAGCAGAAGGCGCTGCAGACCCGGGGCGGGAAGATCCACACAAAAACTAATCCAGCGTAAAAAAATAGAATAGATCCAGAAAGAGGAATGAAAACCAAAAACACAAGGAGACACCGGGAGAGTAACAGGAACGCTGGAGGCGTAAACACCGGAGGAGATGTGTAGAAACAAACAGACGAGCTGAGAGAGGACGTTACACAAACTCACAACTGATGGGGGAATGAGACGCGGGTGAAACTAGTGGGAAAAACCAACAGAAAGACACGGGGAATAGTAATATTTTTAAAGTAAAACAGGAAGTATGTGCAAAGAGAAACGCCAACAGGACATGACAGGTAGAATCTCACCTGGAATAAACCACGTCACAGTGAATGAATCGTTTCTCACTCGTTGTCGATGCTGTAATGTCACGTCCCGTGTGTGTGTGTGTGTTGACCTTAACCTTCTCCCTCGTGCACGTGGTTCGAGCACGTGTCCATGCTGGTGATCCTGCTCAACTGTGTGACTCTGGGGATGTTCCAGCCCTGCGAGGACGTCGCCTGCCAGTCAGAGTGGTGCCGCATCCTGCAGGTCAGCGCCACAGACTTCTACTCTACTGGCTTTACGCATACGTGTAATGGAATGGGAAAAAAAAATGTTTTTCTTATTTGTGCTTGAGTGACTGAAGGTGAAATCTAGTTATCTCTTCTTCCCGTCTCACTCTCATTAGTTTCAGTGGATCCTCGCTGTTGATTCTTGGCTCATTAAATCTAAATACAGATGTTCCCTTAGCCGTCTAATTAACTGAGACACAGTCACACTAAGCCTGAACTGTTCCCTGCTGGGATGAAGCTAACCAGCAGAACTCAAACTGGACGTAGACCCTAACATTATTTCTGTCTTTCTTTCTTTCTTTTTTTATTCCCAGGTGTTGGACGACTGCATCTTCGCTTTCTTCGCGGTGGAGATGGTCATCAAGATGGTGGCTCTGGGGATTTTTGGTCCCAACTGTTACCTCGGTGACAAGTGGAACCAGCTTGACTTCGTCATCGTCATGGCAGGGTCGGTTCACCGCTACGCTTCCACCTCACGTCCACAAATCCTTTTTCTTTCATCACCAGCCGCTGAACGAGCTGCATCCTGATTTGCATAAAATAAAGTTTAATTCCTTCCTGTTCTACTCAAAGTAAACACTCAGACAGAGCAGCGTGCAAAACATTTTTTCCTTTCTGAGGAGTGAATGCCTACAGCGTTGTGTAATGCAGGTTGCTCTGCGTGTGTCCCGTCATTATCAGGACAGGGATGCTATTTGTTCTGGTGCTGTTTTCTGTCCCTCCGTGGTTCACCGCTGGAGAGGAAGGAATCTGCACCACGTATTGTTAAACAGAAGGCAGCAGCTCCAGCAGATATTTAAAGAAATGTTATGATTTGTGTCATCGAGTGAAGAAGCAAAGATTTACAAAAAAAGAGCGGTTTGTCTCCAGCTGAGATAAGAGACATGCACGACACACGGTAGTCTGCATAAAAATGACTCAGAGCATCGGCAGGAGAGAACTCAATAAAACATAGAAAACAGAAAAATGAGCCAATATTACATATCAGAGACATGTACCTCCAGGATTACAAGTTAATCTCTAGGACTAAATCAGAGTCCATGTGTTCAGAAGTGTTTCCATCAATGTAATGAGACTCAGGTGTGGTTCAGTTCCTGGTTTAGTTGAAATAAATCAGGGATTTGTCTCAGTCTGATCTTCACAACACAAAGGAGCTTTCTGAGGAGCTCAGAAAAAGAGTTGTTGTTGCTCATCAGGCTGGAAAAGGTTCCAGAACCAGTTCCGCTGCATCTGGTCCCAGGGCGGACCGATGAATTATGGATTATACCAGCGACTTCTAAACAGAAAATGTCAGGACATCTGTCCATGAGCTGAATGTGAAGAGAAACTGGGTCATGCAGCGAGACAACGGGGAGCAACTATTAGAACTATCCCCCCTCTACCTACTTGCATTTTTGTGCCGCATTGATTATGTTTGCGTGCTACACAGAAGCTTTTGACTGTGTAATTAAATGCCAAATGCTCAGTAATTACGTGGGTTGCTTCCATTAAGAGCCTGATTGGATTATCGGTGTTCTTGTTGTTGTTTCTTTGTGTAGATATGCGAAGTGAAACTTTCTCTCCCCTGCCGTCCTCTGACTTGTCTCCCCAGGGTGATGGAGTATTCTCTGGACGGCCACAACGCCAGTCTGTCAGCCATCCGTACCGTCCGAGTGCTCAGGCCGCTGCGGGCCATCAACAGAGTGCCAAGTAAGAGCTTTGAAGAGTCATCTGCACCTCTACCAACAACGTTATCTGCTTGCCTTTTTATTAAAGACTCACGGGGAGACTTGGGGTTTAAACAGGAACATCTGTGGGGGGTTGCCCAGTTACTGGTGAAATGTCTTCAAGAAACCCAAGTCCAGTTGCCCTTGTTTCACCTTGTCTTTTGGAGCTTCAGGTCTCCTTCATACGTGGACTAATCTAATTAGGAAAGCAAGATCAAGACAGATTTGAATTGGAAAATCGATTTTTTTAAACCTAGCCCCTAACAAAGTTGATCATGCAGCCCTACTAGAGAGGTTTGCATGTTCATATTCTGCACAGTATCTCTTTAATTTGCTGTTGCTGCACAGGTTGAGGTATTCCTTTTGCATGCCCTCCTCTTCAGTCAGTCTGTCTGTCGTAGCCTGTGTCTGACTACCTAACCGTAACTTGACCGATGATCCAGCGCTCCGGTGTTTGCTTTAACCTGGCGGTGGTTTGCCAGCGCTGAGGGATCATGTTCCTAAAAGCTGTGTGACAGAGGCGGCCATGAATCTCCAGCTAAAGAGGATCAGCGGACAACGGTGTCATAACAACTCACAGGATTATTAACCTAGCATACGGGAGGCGGGCGGCCCGGCTCAGACTCGGGCTGCGAGCGCGGGCGGCCATTTTGTCCAATAAATTTCTGGTTAGAGGTGCCGGCCGTTAGCACGCTGACCTGAAAGTCACCCTCATAAATGATGCCTGTGGAGGTTTCAGGATAACGCAGTCAGACAGCAGAGCAGGAGGTCGGTTATTCTGAAACTGTCTCCACAAACAGTGTTTAAGCAACGTTGCTAAGCTAACAGTCAGCTGAGGACGAGCTGAAGTAAAACTTGGATTCTAGTTTCAGTCGATCCCTGAAGACGGAGGGAGATAGGGAGACACTAGCGTAGATGCATTCATTTGCTCTAAACCTCTTTTCCTTTGCATCTAAACTCTTACCAAAAAGATATTTGCAGTTGTCCTGCTCTTCTCCAGCCCTTCCTCCTCCTCTCTGTTTCTCTTCCTATCCTGAGTAGATGGTTCCTATCCACGGTTGGACAGAATGTTTTTGTGTTGTAGCTTAGATACAGCGTGCAGCGCTCTCTGTTTTTGCCTCTGCAAAGTCTCCGATGGCCGCCTTGCGCTCACAATCGCATACTTTCCCCATGTCCCTCCGATACATCACACTTTAATACTACGTGCAACACGTGCAGCTTCTTTCACCAACCGTCCAGTCCTACTGGCTGCAACAGCGTCTCATTAGAGCACCAACAGACTGACCCACAACGGCCCTGCTGCACACAGCTGAACGGTAAACAGTGAAGGAAACAGCACCCCGGCTGCAGGCTGGACTCTTGAATTTTCACATTAATGTCAAAAATGTGCCCGAGACCAATGGAAAAACACTGACGAGTCGTTCCCACTGAGCTCGGGTGGTTAGTGCATCCCAGATTAACAACGTCATATTAACAAGGTCGACATTTCAATAATGCAGTTAAACTAAAAGGTAGGAACTAAATGTAGAAAGTGACGCACCTGTGTCCCAGCAGGTACTCTTCTACATGAATGACTACTGTTAATAGTTGTAATCACTAAATCTGGCGAATTGGAAGGTGTGGTACGTATGTAATACATGTTTCAAACCCAAATTCCTTCAGGCGGACAGTTGGCCGTGGACTTAAAGTTGAGTTGAGTCTGGTACCACCGAGCTACGTGATGTTTTAAACCGTATTTAATTCCAAAAAGAAGAAAAGCAAGAATATTCACACTTCAGCTCTAATAACCATTCATTTACTTTCTGTCACATTTAGCTTCTGGCTCATGTTTAATAAGAACCCAGGAGAGTTTCCTGTAGTTGAGGCCCAACTCAAGCGTGCATCATAATGCATCATGACAGTGACTTTTTCTTCTGGATCTGAGATTGAATAAAGAAAAATAAATAAATAAATAAATAAATTAGCCGAAGTACTGGAACCGTTCTGGAAATGTGATCAGCGTGACAAGGCTGTGATATATGTGAAAGGGGCCAGAACTGGTTGCGAGGACCTCGGGGACCGGATCCCTGACTCTGCTGACGCTAAACACTTCTGACAACTGGAGATGGATGCTGAACGCATGTGGTTAGATAACACTAGCCACGAGGAAAACTGTGAGTTCAACTCCCAGAGGACGGAATAACGTCAGGCTGTCACTTTCAGCATTGTTATCACGTGTGACTTTATTGGCTACGAGGATGAGGTCCTGGGTTCTGGTCTTGTAGGATCAATAGAGGTTGCCAGGTTGCGCTAGTTAAAGGTTGATGCATGGGAAAGTCAACGTGTGCATGATGGACATTATTAGTGATTTCTCTTGTGTTGGTGTGCCACCTCGTAGGTATGAGGATCTTGGTGACGCTGCTGCTGGACACCCTGCCCATGCTGGGAAACGTTCTCCTCCTCTGCTTCTTTGTCTTTTTTATCTTCGGCATCGTGGGAGTCCAGCTGTGGGCGGGACTGCTGCGCAACCGCTGCTTCCTGGGAGTGGACATCAGAAAGTAAGGAACTCAGCCTTGTGATACAGGATTTACTTTGTTTCCCTCTAGGATGGAAGCAGAAAAGTTTGAACCCAGGAAGCTGCCTCGTCTGTCAAACCTAGATAAGACATTTGGACGGATGCATTGATCTGTTCTCCACAACAGAAAGTCCAACTTAGACATGAAACATCTTCAGCTCAGTTACCTTTACTCTAGGGCTGCAACAAAGGACTCCTTTTACTTTTAAACTTGAATTTCTGCCAAATATTCAGATAAAACATCTGTAATTAGCGTATTTATTGTGGATTTGACTTTAGTGAATTGTGCTTGACAGTAAGTGGAAAGCAGAGGGTCACCATTCACGCTTACATCAAACCTACATTCAGTTCAGGATCGCCAGTGAACCTAAGAGTCACGGTCAGCGAGTTAGAACCCACAAGCTTCACGCTAAAGTTTGCTAACACCCACTTAGAGCAGAACGTTCATGGATATCTACCCTGGTTTAGTTTTAGAGGCCATTAGCATCAGCATTATTTCATTTATTTTGTAATTTTAATATTCATTGATTTTATTATTCTTGTGAATATTTTGCATATTGAGTTTCTCTGTTGTTATAGATTAATTATGGGATGCTGAGTGCCTGCACGTTGCTGCTGAAACACTGAAACTTCCTAGTCTGGGAGTAATACGTTGCATGAAGCAAAGACACAGTCCTGGTAGTTTGTTAGAGCGTGCATTACTTCCCTGCAGGATAAACTCACTGTGTTGAAAAACACTGGGACAGATGTATAGAAATGTATAAAGATGTCGTCTCACCTCTGTACTGTCTGATATTTATAACAATGAACGTAAATCAGAAGAGGGCAGTACTCCAGTTCCGCTGTCAGTTCCGACCTTTTGCAGATGATGTGATTAAATATACTGCCAAAGTTTAATGCAAAGAAAATTAAATAAACTAGCAAACTAGCACGTCAGTTAATTACACTGACAACAAACTCTGCTAAAAACAGCAATAAGAAATGATCAGAACATAAGAGAATAAAAAGATAAACCAACGGAGACATTTTAAATTCCTTGATAAACCCTCCAAATAATGTAAATCTTCTTTCCCTCAAACCAGATCTTATAAAATGGCAGATTATTTCTACTGAGATACAACAGAGAATAAATCTGCACGATACAGACTCACAAACCAGAACCGCTGCCCAGAGGACACAGTGTGTTCTCTCAGCTCCCAAAGACGAGACGAGAAAAGGCCGAATTTTCTTTTTCTGCGCTGCACATGTTGTGAGAGTATTACATAAACCGATTCTCCCACATTTATCTGATCACGATGAAAAAAAAAGATTTGACATAAAAGCAACAGACAAACATTCACTTTCTCCCGAGACGGACAAACACGCACTAACACAGGCCGAGGTAAGGTCAGTCAGCGATGTAGCCACCGGGCGCAAAATTACACGAGAGAGAAAGAGAAACCGCTTCCTCCAACCTCGGGAAGCTAACAATGTCACTGAGCTAATTCTGTTTTTGATGTAATGGTACAAATTGTACCAGAGTTAACGCCGCTGAATCCGTTCTGTGTTTGAGGGAGAGAAAGACGGCCAGAAAACAGCAGCTTAAATATTTCATAGCCGGGGCTGCTGTGGTTCCTCTCTCAGAACAAAGCTGACCTCCATTACAAGATGAATCCATGCCGTCTGAAGTAACACATGGACGCAGAGAAAGTTGTGCATTAGCTGTTTTTGCCAAATCAGTTTCTAGAAGTTTTCTACAGGATTCTGCTGGTGCTGGATGCCCATCAACTATTTATTCTGCAGAATCTTTAAAGCAGAGTCAAGATGGAGTCAGACGAGCTCTCGAAGGCAACAGGCAAACAAGTTAGAAGAAGTCAGGAGTCACTGGAACGATGCAGGAGAAAGTCAGAGAACAGTCGGTGAGGGCTTCGTGCCCCGAACACGTCCCTCCTTACCAGCACTCTGAGGCTGAATGTCTCTCCATATAAGAGAGTTGTAGTCCCGAGAGAGAGAGAGCTCTCCGGTTTAAGGGGAAGGGTTATAAATAAGTAGGTGAATTGTGGGACACAAGCCGCTGTCTGCCATGAGTAGAGCAGCCGTCACCATGGATACCGGCAGATAACTGGCTCACTCTGTCAGACATGAAGTTAATAGAAAATACCTCAAACATGTGCCACGTGGTTTATGTTCTTTAAAGGTAACAGAGGTGGAGTAGGATCAGAGTCCATATGAGACTGACCCCCATTCTGGCAATCCGTCGCCTACCGTCTGGTTTTTAAACCTCTGGAGGCAACGGTCAGTGTTTTAAGAGGTTAGGGATAGGGCTACTGCAGCCAGCAGACGACATGACCAGGACGTCCTGTTCCATGGACCAGTCTGATTTTGCAACTTGAGACATGAATCAGAGATGAGACCTGATGTTTAAACATGTCAGAGTTAACAGTGTAACAGCTTGGGTTCAATACTTCCTGTTTACCTGCAGCCAACCACAGCCTGCTCACGCATGACTGGTTTATACGCCTCAGACTGCAAACAGATTCCACATCATTATATGCACTTTGCAGAGATTAGACTTTATGTGGTGATGGACAGAGGCTAATTTATTTTTCCTTCCAGCATGGACAACAAGTCTATAAATGCTTACTACATGACGGAGGAAGGTGAGGACAGCCCGTTCATCTGCTCCACCCACAACGAGAACGGGATGCTGCGCTGCAGAGACGTGCCCACCTACACCGAGGGCGGGGCCGAGTGCTTGCTGTCCTACTCCCAGCAGAGCTTGGTGGGCGGGGCCAGTGTTAATGGCTGCGTTGACTGGAACCAGTACTACAACGTCTGCCGGCCCGGGGACCACAACCCTCACAAAGGAGCTGTCAACTTTGACAACATCGGCTACGCTTGGATAGCCATATTCCAGGTAAACTGGTAGAACCAAGCTGAAAAAACTGATATCTGTGTGTGGAGTGTATGGATCGGCAAATCCAATCAGTAAAACACTTGACTGCAGTACAGAGAGTACAGCGACAATATGAGGTGAACAGAGAGGGCTGACTGGACAAAGGAAGTAAAGAAAGTCTGGAAGGAGGTTAGTGGTTACAAAATAAAACTGGAGGTCATGTACACAAACTGTTTGGTGGTCAAGTTTAGCATCGGGTTGCCTAATGTAGACCACGCAAAGACGGAATGAAGGGATGAGGCTTTGGGGAATAGCAATATTTCCACATCCATCATTTCTGAAAGTATCAGCCAACACATCACAACTCGTTGCCACAACCTCGAAAGAAGAAGATACTGAAGAAGATGAAATGTCTTCACAAAACCCAACAAGTTCATTTGATCTTTAGCGTTTTTTGGATATGTCAGAGGGCGCCGTTCATATGGACTCTTAACATAATAAACCAGACCCTATTTGAAGACTGCATGACCATTTATCAATACCATGACAGCTGCAACCTGGCTGTCCCAAGTCCACATAAGTCACCTCCTGATGCAAGAACACATCCGGGTACCTGGGCTGTACCTGGTCAGATGATTTCCTTCCCTTCCTGTTTCCTTTTTTAAGCACTTCTTCTAACACATCCTTGTTAGTTTGACCAGTGAGAAACTGAAGCAAAATGCTGAGTTTCCTAAAACTAAAATTGTCTGAGCTCATTAAAAAGCTATTTTTCTTTCTAAAGGAACATTTTGTGCATGTGAATTCAAAACCCGTAGAAACAGAAAGTGCCGTGACCTGGAACCATCCCTCTCCCCATCCTGCTTTTGACAACCACAGGAGACTGTGACGGTCTTTCTGGATCGCGGCCGTGGTGCCGGCGCCGTCTGGGCCGTCGTGATATGAATTTCAGGCCTTGCTGCAGCGCGTCTGCCTGGGCCTCGCTCGTCATAGATCTGTCCGTGTGTCTGATGGACTTTGACTGTGTCACAACACGACTTTCTCAAAGAGAGTCTTACCTTCAAATGACTCTGAACAGCTCGAACACCGACGACACAAGCACCGACCGACACACTAATCCTTATCGCTACACACCGCTTTCCTACACGTGTGGGGTCTCAGTTCACAGCGAGAGGCTTTAAAGATTAGATTCAGCTGATTTTTTTGGGAGATGGTTTAGTGAGCAGCATTTTAAAACTTTTTTTTTAGTAGTTTTTTATTCAGGTACATGATGTCAGTGTCTTGCGTCTGTTTACATTCGGTGTGCAGCCATAAACATCTTATTAGTTAGTTTTTTCAGCTTCAGCTGTCGGTTACTTTTAATCATTAGCCGTAACATTAAAAACAGAACTTCAAGTCAAAGCTCTAAACCAAATATCTGGATGTAAAAAATAAGAGAGACGGTACTGAAAATGAAGAAGAGCTACATTCAGTGGTAAATTAAGTCCACACGTCTGACACTATGCGCTACCTAAACCTATGATGACTCATCCTGCACTCGGGGGTGTGTACTAACGCATGCTCCTCCTTCCTCCGCCTGGGTCTTTCCTTTGCCACCTGACCCTCGGCTCAACACATAAATAGCACCCTGCTAGCTGCTAACGGGACGCTAAACGTGGCGCACGGCCTCCTTCTCCGGGTTTACGCCCTCGGTTTATATAAATAAGATGAATTTGTCACATGACGCAGGAACCAAAGAGGACGGAAATGATAAAAGCGTCCACGTGAGACACCTGGGGAGCAGTGGTTGCGTCCATCGGCGTAGGGGGCATCAAACCAGTGACCTTATGTCTCCAAAGCTGCTTCTCTATTCCACACACGATGCAGTGTCACTTTACACTGGTTGTGTATTAGCTCGGAGATGTTTGGCTTTATCTTGTGTGAGCAGAGCGTTGCAGAGTGGATTAGCCTCCTCTGTGTGTGTGTGTGTGTGTGTGAAGAGTGTGTGTTTACAGGTATGTGTGCACGTTCCTGTTGTGTGTGCTGTGTGTGTGTGTCCTCTCCTCATGCTGTAATCTCTGATGCAAGCTGAGCTGTAAAGGCTGAGGTGTGAGCGTGTCATCAGCCCGGCTGAGCTGAGCTGCTCATTAGCATAGCGTCGACATGAAAGACCTGCAGACGGCGCAGGCTGTCTTCAGAGGGATGGTCATTAATAACGGGACATGTTGGAGTGTGTGTATGTGTGTGTGTGTGTGTGTACCAGCGTGGGAGCTTTAAAAGAGAGTTCTCAGACTTTGCTCTTCGTCCTAACTAAAACGCTTCCTCTCTTTCTCTGTGTCATCTCCAGGTCATCACGCTGGAAGGATGGGTCGATATCATGTACTATGTCATGGATGCTCACTCCTTCTACAATTTTATATATTTTATACTGCTCATTATTGTAAGTACCAGCTTGTGTTTATTAGCTCATCTAATACATTATCTACACGTGTTGCAAAGGCTCAGATTGGGACTGACCTGAACAAAGATGAATTTCTCACTCTAACACGTCTGCAGATTCTAAAAAGGAACCCAAAGGATTATTTCAGTCGGTGACTCAGAAAATAAAATGCATGTACAATCAGTAGCCAGTTCATTAGGTACACTAGTGAATGCTTTCTGATCTAAAACCTCCTTCATGACCGTTCTAATGTCCAGAAAAGGTGCTGATTCAGCTCAATGATCGTTTTAGAGGATGGAGTTTGTGGATTAAACTGTTATTTAGCCTAGCCCACTGACTAAAATAGGATTGCCAAAATAATAGAAACACGTCGGTACTAAAACAACACAGTTCAGTCAGCCAGCGTTGCCAGATCGGCCGGTTTCACCCTGAGTTGGTTTTGAATTTTATTTTGCAGGTAAAAATAGACGTTTCATTGCTTTTTAATGCTGATTTGGAACAAAACCAAAGTGCAACTTCCTAAAAGTACAGAGAAGCGCTGACTCTGCTTCTCAGTGACCATCCTGGTAGCCAGGGCCCGGCTGCACAGGCTGGATGAACGCGTGGCTGCAGGAGTACACTTAAATGCCTAAAATGCACTTTTAAGTCAAATTAATTCTTATTTCAACATCTTCTCCTCTGGCTACGTCTCATACTAGATCTTAGTCAGGGATAGGTGTGAAGTGAAAAGTCTGAACGTGTTGTCACGGTGACAATAAAGGCATCGTTGCAATGCCATGTCAAGTTTACAGACTCCACAGTCGGGGGGCATTCAGGCAATTAGGGCTCTAATTGATCGCGCCCTTCTGCTCGTCTGCTGGCCTTGCAGTAGCAGTGCATGTGTCGTTGGATCGTGCATGGGATTAATTCATTAGTGTGACCAGATAAAAGACGTGAATGAGCAGACGTGAGGGGACACCACTGTACAGCTGCAGAGACTCCTCCTGTCTCACCTTTTTAACTTTATTTTTATAACTCTGTCGTCCGTGTTACGACCTGGCTCGTTAGACTAATGAAGCCCACGCACCGGCCAAAGACACTTGAACGTGCCACTGCAAGGCCAGTGAGGTGCAGAGGGACGTAGCACGACATGTAACTGATAAGAACGGAGCCCTGTCCTCAGCACTTTGTGATTTTTTTGCCAGTGGGTCTTTCCAAAGTTGCTGATGAGGTTTACTTCCGTCCAGCCGGTGCAACCAGTCCTAGATATGAGCAGTTGGCTTCTGCAGTTTGTTGCTGGATGTGTTTTCGTTTTGCTTCATTTACATTATTTTTATGACAGGTTGCACTAGTGGAAGCAGCCGGCATGGTTTGAGTACTTTGAGCAGCTTTGTTGAATCATTATTTGTCTCTGGCAACACTGAATTCAAAAGTTAAATAAACCTCAGCCTCTCAGTGATTAGAAACTAAATCTGAACACCAGAACCTTCATGGAGACTAGATGTAGTGCAGGACTGCTTTCACTAGTGTACCTAATGAACTGGCAAAGGGGGAGTATGTCCTTCTAGACGTCACCTGCTGAACTTCAGTCAGATTTTGTTTGCAGTTCCTCCTTCTAGCTGAGCTTCTTTCATCCTTCTCCTTCTTTTTAAAGCACAGTTTTTGCAGCGCCGTGCTTTGAATGCAAACGCTGTTCCTGAAAAGACATTTCTGTGTACTCGTGTTTTGTTCTTCAGCTTTGGAAAACCCCAGAATAACCTATCTAAAGTTAACCACTGAACTCTGCTCGGAGCGCTCGCCCCTCCTCCTCCCTGCTCTCTGACTTCTTATCGTGTATAATTTCCCTCTCATCGCGCCGTCGTGGGGGTTTTCAAAGATCCCAGCTTAGGTTATATTTCACAGTGCTGTATGAGCTGCCTGCCCGACTGCCGCTTCATGTAAAAGGGCTCGTTGTGCGTTTGAAGGAGTGCAGGAGGAGGAAGAAGAAGTGGGTGAGAGGAGCGATTGATATAGAAAGCAGGAGAGACAGATATTAAGACGAATGGGAATGTCAGAGAAAAGAATTTAACAAAACAGACAGAGACGGAGCTCGTCTAATTTCCTATTTGTCTTTGAGCAGCATCCATTAATGACACAGTGCACCGTCCACTGAACTCCATATGTGTTTGCAGCTAGCCTCACTTAGCTCCTAGGTTTCCTCTAAACCTTCTAACCCCTCCGACCAGGTGGGCTCTTTCTTCATGATCAACTTGTGCCTCGTGGTCATCGCCACCCAGTTCTCCGAGACCAAGCAGAGGGAGAACGCCCTGATGAGGGAGCAGCGCGCCCGCTACATGTCCAACGACTCCACGCTCGCCAGCTACAGCGAGCCGGGCTCCTGTTACGAGGAGATGCTGCGCTACATCAGTCACCTGTACCGCAAGCTAACGCGCAGGCTCCAGAGGATATACTCCGGATGGCACAGGTACAACGACCACGGCCATTCTCATGAACGTCTTGGGAAATGTCTTAGAATTCGGCACAAATGTTGGATTCAAGAGTTTCTTGGTCAAAGGTCAAGGGTCAGTGTGACCTCACAGGGGATGTTTTTAACATCACGCAAATGTCTAACAGGATAAATTCCTTCAGAGTCCATGTAATGCATAACAGACATGGAGGTGGTGGTGGAGGAATGCAGCTGCAAGGTGGTCATTCTAGTTTGTATCTACAACACAGCCTTTACTCTTCTGCGTCTATTTTATCAGCTGACTGTGTTTTAATGATTTAGTGGCCTTTATTATTTGCATATAATTGACAGAATTGTGCAGGTTAGGCTGAAGTGCAGCTTCTTCTCAGTGGAAATCATGAACTCCTCAATCGTCAATCATTACTTCTGTCATTTGCACTTTTGCCGTGCTGCATCTTGTGTCTGATCAAAAGATGCAAAACAAGGCTTGTACAAATAGAAATATTAGTTAGAGCAGCTTGTCCACAAATCAGAGGGTCACATGGAGCCAAAGTGTCCTTGAGCAAGAGTCCAAAGTTGCTAAAGTGCTCTGAGGAGTGCTGTAATAAATTTATTGTTTAAAATTGTAATAATTTGTCTCTCCCTCTCTCTCCTCCCCAGTAAACGGCGTAAAAAGGTCAATCCTAACGGCAGCGGCGGGGGCAGTAACGGCGGCGGCTCCAGCAGGGGCTGCGGGAGCTCGGGCCCGGCTAACACCCTGTGGCTGAGGCCCATCCACAACCTCCTGCAGCACCATCAGCACCAGCACTGTCGCCTCAGCAACGGCGGGCAGCACACCCTCAGCGTGGCGTCCGCCGAGCACTCGGACAGGGACAACGGGCACAACGGGGGAGGAGGAGGGGAGGAGGTGGAGATGAAGTCGCTTCATCTGCGGAGAGGAAGCGCCAACGGGAACGGCAGCAGCGGCGGCGGCGACAACAACCCGGCCACCACCTCGCAGGGCATGGGGGCGTTTCTGGGGCGGCTCAACGGGGGGATGAACTACCCCACCATCCTGCCGTCGTTTGTGTGCAGCTACAGCAGCAAGACGCCGCCCCCCCACTCAAAGCAGCCCAGTCCAGAGCAGCATCCACCCAACCACCCGGCGTCTGAGCACACGGAGACTCTGAACAAGCTTTACCACCTCATGGGACAGCACAGTAAGGAAACACACACCACACAGAGAGGGACATGTGGATGTAGATTACAGGATCTTTCTTTCTTGGTCTCAGGAAATCACAATTTAGGAGGATGTGAGGATCCTGAGTCAGCTTAACCCCCAGAGCATCCAGAGACACCAACCCTCCTGAGATACTCTCCAGAGTGAGATTTTAAATCCTCCAGTTTTATCCGTCTCTCTGTCCTTTAATTCCCCTTCGCGTTCTCTCCTTGATGTTTTAGATTTCCCTCGGGCTCGGCTGCAGTTTCGTCGTCACTCTCGCTTTCATGTCCTGTTTTCGTTGCTCGCTCTTTTCTTTTTAGCTGCGTCCTCCTCCCGACTTCGACCCGAGGTAGCCCGTGGCGGTGTGCGCTGCGCCGCATGTGTCTCAAGCGGCACTTAGGAGTCCTGACAGGAAATCCATGTCTCAAGTGTTACAGTCGTCAGTGCAGAGAGGTGGACGGAGGGCGAGGGCTGAGTGAGCCCACGCAAGGTGTGTGGTGTGTGAGGGGGGAAAAGTAGGGACTGTAAAAACACAAGTAATGTGTATAAATATGCAATGATATTCAACGGAGAGGAGGGATGAAAAATTTAAGAGGGAGAGCTTTAGAGAGGGAAAAATAAATCAGATCAGTAAAGAGAGGAGAGAAGAAGAAATGAGGTTTGAGACGACGCGAGTCAATAAACATGTTGCTGTGCTGATTATAAGAGGAAGAACAGCAGCAGCGTCTTAGACGTGTCTAGTGCTGGATGCAAACATAATTATGCAATGGATTCTTTTCCTGCTGCAGTTAAGAGTTCATGTACATTAGTGATGAAGAAGAGAGCTTTCATAGCCTGGATCAGACGGCCATAAACACGTTCCTCCCCTACAGTTTATTTGTGGTTCTGGGGTCTCTCTGTTGGGAACTGATTCTGCTCCAGCAAAGATCTGCCCGGCCAATCGGATCGTCATACACGACATCTGAGCACTGTGGAGTTTAATTAGTTTACAACTAAATGTCTCTGATTGGCTGGAGGACTATCCAGTTGATGCTTTTTATTCTCTGTGTCAGTTGAAACCATAGACTGTATATAACTATGGACAATACGTCTCCACTTCCTGTCATCGGTCAGACCGGTGCTATTTTCCCGGGAACATGGGCGGGGCCATCTTACGACATCTCACTCTCTCAACTCTCACAGTCCTTCTTCACAGAGTGGTTGGCATGGCAAATGGTAGTCGCCAGTATGTCACATCCTGTTTCTATAGCATCAAATAACTAAAATGAAACTCATCCAAAAAATTGACCCGTGCATCAACGTTATATTAACGACCTAAACTGACAGAAACCATCCTTGAAAAAAAAATTGTTTTAGTTTGGTCCAAGTCCCGCCCACTAACATGGAGGGGGTGGAGCTTATGACCTATACTGCAGCCAGACACCAGGGGGAGCTCTTCTTGATTTGGCTTCACTTTAGAGGAGCTGTTCCTCCATCCATCTTTATACAGACTATGGTTGAAACACGCCTCATAATGAAATCCAGACTCTGATAAGAACTGGGCCTGGCTACGTCAGGCTAGTGCTAGGCTATCGTTAATGCTAATGGCTAATGCTATGTTCCATCTAGCAGTGAGAGAGCGACGAGCGCCGACACCGGTTGCTACGTGCAACATGCAAAAGGTTTAACTGACTTCAACTTTTTTCGTTGCACCTCTGAGTCATATGCATTTACTTCACGTGTTGCCGTGTTGTATTTACAGTCTGTGCACTAAAGTCAATCGCTGAGAACGCTGAGTTGCAGCTTTTGTCACTCTTAGTGAGAACGCACAAAATGACCACCTCCACTCTGAGGGTTCCTGTTTGCTTCTAAAGGTTTCTTCTGTCTGATGACTCTCTGCTAAACCTCGCAGCGTAATGAAGCTCAGTACTCCGTTCATACTTTAAGAGCACCAGTGTTCCTGTGAATGTTTTTCAGCTCTCAAATCAAATTTTACAGCACTCTAATCTAACCTAATGCAGTATGAGGTAACGTGGGGATGGAGTGAGTTTGGAAAAAGCTTTTTGCCAGATAAATATTTTTGTCCCCTGAAGAGATTTGCTCAAAGAATTTGCAGGAATGCAAACAGTCAAAGAGACAAAGACAACGACGTTTATTTGCAGGCAGATATTTAAAAGACAATGAAAAATGATGACAACCTTCACGGCCCTTTTTATAGCTCGGGGTAGAGACGGAGCTGTAAACAACTCTATGTGCTGCTGAAGCTGCTTTTGAAGAGCTGATGTTTCCAGAAGTCGAGCTTTTGCTGCTGTTAGCTTTCAGCTACGCTTTGCACTTTTTTTTCCTGGTTTTAAAAGGCCGAGGTTAGAGAAGGTGAGGCCGAGCAGCCGAGATCTGTAAGAGGGGGCGAGCCAGCAGCCGTCACTGCACTAACTACTCTGTGGTGGCTACGTGCCGACCGATGGACGTCCCGTCAGCACTTCATCCAAAACTTCACTTACGTTCTGTTCTTTTAGGTCTACCCGTATATATGACTCTCTCTCTCTCTCTCTCTCTCTCTCTCTCTCTCTCTCTCTCTCCTCTCTCTCTCTCTCTCTCTCTCTCTCTCTCTCCCTCTCTCTCTCTGGTCTCTATTGTGTTGATAGAAATGATAAAACATTGATAAACTCATTGTTACTCGCCGTCAGCTCGTCTGCTCTCAGTCAGCCTTAGACGTGGACCATAAAATAAAAAAAATCACCACTGATGTTTAAGTTGATCTCTTGCAAATACATTAAGTTTACTAAAAGTCACTGATCAGCCATAACATTATGACCTATGAGGAGTGCAAGTCTCCCTTGTGGTGACTCATCAGAGAATGGACACAGAACATTGAACTGTCACAAGATGGTCAATGTTATTCACTTCTCCTGTCAGTGGTTTTAATGTTGTGGCTGATCGGTGTATGTAACCAGCAGGACTGACCCGTCTGCAAGGCCTGACCCTCTCCCCCTTCTTTCCCGTCTTCAGGTCGCCAGCGGCTGCTGTACCAGCTGGCAGGCGTGGTGCCCAGCCCTCTGCTCCTGGAGCTGCTCAGCTGCCCTCTATGCGCCCGCAGCCTGGAGACCCTGGAGCTGGAGCTGGGAGACCTGGAGGGAGGCAAGGCCGAGGCCGACAGACTGCACGACTTCCCCCAGGTCAGACTGGATGGTGGTGCGCTAATGAGGAGACATGTGAGGAAATGCTGCTTTTACATTAATCCTGCTGGTGGTGATAAAAAAAAAAATGGATTGGATTTTATAGTTTTTTATTTCTTTTTTGTATTTAAATAATATAAGAGTCACTGTATTCAGTCTTTTCTCCAGGGGGGCGATCTGAGAGGAGGCCGGGGTCGGAGCAGACGGCGCAGGGCGGTGGAGTATAAGAACGGAGCCGTCCGGGCCTGGATGAGCTTCAGGGAAAAACTGAAGAGGATCGTGGAGAGTAAATACTTCAACCGAGGGATCATGATCGCCATCCTGGTCAACACCCTCAGCATGGGGATAGAGTACCATGAGCAGGTGAGAGAGCTCCAGTTTGTCTGGGAGGAACGGTTCAGATTTAAACCCTGGAGGACTTTAATGACAACTGTGGTGACTGGGCATGAAAATGGTTTTTACTTGTGCGAGAGTCTTAATTAGAGGAAAATGAAAGTGGAGTCAGGGTGGACACTCTCTCCCACTCTCTTCCTCTTCCTCACCCATGTAATCCCCATCAAGGCTCTGTCACCCCCCCCCCCCCCCCACACTCTTCTGGTCTGGTCCGGCAACATGTGGGACTGTGTGGTCTAATAATAATAATAATAATAAAACCACCTCCTCCCCCTCCCTCCCCTCTCTGCACAGGCACATTCATCTCCTGAGTTTTTACACCCAACTCAGTTTCTAACGTATGCACATGCACGCTCCGAACCTTTTCATTTCCCATCAGGAGAAGAGACGGATCAAAATGCGAAGGCTAGATTCTCGTGCATGCTCACGGCCCAGTCCCTTCCTTCCTTCTCTTTCCCTCCGTCTCTTTTTTTGCCTCCTTTCCTCTAATTCCCTCTGCAGTCTCTCTCTCTCTCTCTCTCTCTCTCTCTCTCTCTCTCTCTCTCTCTCTCTCTCTCTCTCCTCTGTGTGTGTGTGTTTCTATCTTTGTGCTATAAACATAAGGAGCGACTGGGACAGGCATGGCCTTTTTAGGGCAATACCACACACACACACACACACACACACACACACACACACACACAGAAATCCCCCTCCCCTCAGTTACCCACCATCCCTCACATGTGACACCTAACTAAACTCTGTGGTGTGCGTGAAGAGGCGTTTGCTTCACTTGCAGGAGGTGCAGTTGAGCCTGTGCGTGGCAGGAAGTGAGGATGAAGGAGATGATGGATGCACCTTTTGTGTGTTTAGACTGAGGAGAAAGCAGCTTGTAAACTGA
This sequence comes from Chelon labrosus, assembly GCF_963514085.1. NCBI lineage: Eukaryota > Metazoa > Chordata > Actinopteri > Mugiliformes > Mugilidae > Chelon > Chelon labrosus. The sequence goes on from NC_140354.1 coordinate 23,430,667, forward strand.
GCTCAACCCTAGTGTCTAATCCAGCAGACAAACAGACATTAGAGAGCTATTAGTCGGACATAAAAATGTCACGGAGGGTTCAGGCGTGCAACTGGATGATGTTATTCAAAGGAGGAGTTCAGTCTTTGCTGGTTTGGTTGTGGCGTTAACAGCAAATGTGTTTTATACTGTTAGCTCTGAGGACGTCAAATGAACTGTAGCTGATATGTTAAAGAAGTCAGAGAATAATTATTATGCTGCACTCAGCATGAGGTGTGAAAGGAGTTGGTTTCCTGGCTGTGAAGCTGGAGGTTGCAGCTCCTCATCTACCAGCTCACTGTGGCTTCCTCCTCTTCTATCACGGCCTGAAATATTTTAAATCAATCTACTGTCAGAAAAGATTTTAGCTCTCTGCCGTTCCTGTGACTCCTGCAAAATAAAAGTAAACTTTTTCCTGTTTGATGCTTTTAATGTGAAGCTGCAGCCCGGTTTGAACCCGTCAGCTGTCGCCTGCGTCGTGCATCTACATCCAGATGTAATTCTTTTTTAGAGAAATGTTCCCAAATGCAGACACTTCATAATGATGCAAATATATAAACGCTGCAGCTCTCTGGTCAGCCTCATTATGTCGTCTCATATTATTATGAACAGACATTTATTCAGGCTCTGGGTCCTGTAGAGCATCTGCAGACAATCTGAATTTCAAATCACCTCTGCAACATTAGGCTGGATAGAAAAATCATACATGAAACTAAAGAATACATCCACTAATGGGGAATAAGATGACATTTTAATCATTTAAATCAAGCAGCCACTTTAGAAAAGGCTGCCAAAAGCCTGCTGCTGACTGCAGAGCATGGATAAATCCACCAGGGGGCAGGTTTTATTGGTTGTCTGGGTGCAGCAGAAACTCATGGGTTAACTATGATCCATGTGGCGTTTGAGTGCTTTTATTGTTTCTTCAGAGACACTGACAGATCTTTGATTCATTGCACCGTTTCATCAAATGTAATGATAGCAGCAGAAAACAATGTCTGCCATCGTACGTCTAAATGCTCATTTGGGACAGCAGTGGAATGCATAAACCATACTGGCATGTGGTTAACAGCTCCTTATCGGTTTGAAGCGGCTCAGTCACTAATGTTCACGATGATCCAGAGCTGCTGCTTCTCTGTAGGATGAAGATGAGCACTGTGGGATAAGGCCGTCAACTCAAAGGACACCTTGATAGGATTTATGAGAGAGGTTGGGTCCAGTGTTTAGTAGGAATAATGTGCGTCTGTCTGAGTGAGAGATCTCTTAAAGCTTTTTTTTTATGTGCTGGCCAGTCAGTGAAAGACTGTTTGGACAAACGGCCATGAAGACTCACTGTGCTCAGTCCAGCTCTGCCTCAGCGTGCAGGACAATAAAAGAAGCCTGCTTCCTTATATTTCTGCACAGACGAATGTGCAGACAACTTCACAAATGTCCTGATTAACTCTGAGCGAACATAGAGAGCTGTGTGCTTACAATGTGTTCCTGCACTAAGCTCTGAGGTCATTAATGCATTTCTTATCGACTGTGAGGCCCTGGTTATAAGAGCTTCATCGATGCATGATGTCTGTAGTATCAGACAGCTTCTGGAAATACTTATTCTGAGTAAATATACTTCCTAACATATGAGCTTTTCAGAAATAAACACTGGCTGTAAAAAGTCTGCAGGTGAAACGTGCTGACGTGTGATTGTAGTCTGGCGCCCTCTATCTGTGACCAGGATCACTGTCCTCAGTCTGTCAGCTGCATCAAGCCTCCACTTGGCTTTGATTCACGTTAAACACCAGAAATAATTAGAATCATTTCACTTCAGAACAGATAGACGATCAGGCATAACATTATGACCACCTTCCTCATATTGTGCAGGTCTCCAAAACAGTGGTGACTCATCAACACCTTGTGCTGTTCTTCATGTTTTTTTTTTAGTTGTTCCTAAAGTGTTTTTGTGTGTGTGTCTGTGTCAGGCTGCATCCTGCTGGGGATGGCTGCTGCCATCAAGGAGTGTCATTGCTATGGGGTGGGGGTGCCTGGTCTGGTCTAGGTGGGTGCTACATGTCTAAGTAACATCCACACCAATGAATGCCAGGTCCAGAAGTTTCCTAGTAGAACATTGAACTGTCACAAGATGGTTTAAATGTTATTTACTTCTCCGGTCATAATGTTGTGGCTGATTGGTGTATGTTAGCTGATGCGTACATGTGCATAGAGTCTTAACCTTTCTACATTATCAGTCTGCCTCCTTCGATCCATCAGACTATGACACAGCAGTGGGCCTGTCGCTCTGTGACCTGCACAAGTAAAGATTCACCTTTACTTATACATATAACATATAAGTATCGTAGCACTGCGACAAGTGTAATTCAGCAGTGGAGCATTTTGCAGACTTGCACAAAGGCACATATCTGTCACTATTGAATGTGCATGGATGGAGGTGGGTTTGAAAAGTGCGTCTGGAGTCCGACTCTTTTTAAACGAGTTAAACCCCTTACTCGGCTCAAGCCAAACTATTTCTCTGGAACGTTTCAGACGTGACCCCCTTAATGCATTTACCAGAGTAAGAAATTGCTGCATTTTTCATAATGGACTTCATGAGCGGCCGTCCGTCAAACGGTGCAGGATCACTGAGAGTACTGCGAGGTAAGTGGAGTAGATCAGCTCTGATAGATTGGTGCTGTTGGTCCCGTCTGATTGATCGGGCCTGACTCCAGCTCTGAGCTTGATTGATAATGTCTCCACTCAGGCCACAAAGACCGGAGAGGTTTTACAGCTCCGGGATAGAGGAGATATTAACCGCTTTTCTCTTTCTTTCCCTCCTTCCTCTCTTCTTTTCTTTCTTGAATTCTTTCTCTCCATCCAGCCCGAGGAGCTGACTGACGTGTTAGAGATCAGCAACATCGTTTTCACCAGCATGTTTGTCCTGGAGATGGGCTTCATGCTGCTCGCCTTCGGCCTCTTCGGATACATCAGGAACCCGTACAACATCTTCGACAGCATCATCGTCATCATCAGGTAAACATTAACCCACGCTGAAGATGTCTACGCCACCGTAAAAACATTTAAATTTAAAGAAAATAAATTCAGTTCAGGTTTCACTCAGCAGACGACTGCTAAGCATGGATTTAGAGCCGCCCACCTGTCCCCGTTCCCCCTCCAGCTTGTCAGTCAAGAGGTTTCAAGTGTCAGGTTCGCTGCTGCAGCATCCATCTGCACGTCAGCTAAGACTGACAGAGTCACGACAGATCACGCTTTGCCTGCTGCCGCTGCTGCTGCTGCTGCTGCAGATTCCCCATCTCGTCAGCAGTCGAGGTTTTGCTGCCATTTCGTTTTTTGAAATGTGTGGCTTGTGCTACAGGAGGAGAATTACATCGATAGCGAGCCTCAAAATAAAATGTCACGCTGTCACAGGTGGAGAAGAGGAAGGTGGGACCCGAATGGAAGACACACAGTCAGGGAAGGCAGGAGGGTCTGTGTACGTTCTGGTTTTTCAAGCTTGGTTTTAGAAAAGTAAAAATAAAAAATGTCTTAATACATGAAAACGGAGCATGGACATGACTCTGAAACAATATTCAGATGTAACTTTAGACTTTCTGACTCAAGGTATCTGCTCATCTGAATTTCTCTCTGAATCTGGAGAAGAACCAGGTTTATTTAGAGCTGAACACAATGATCCATGGACCAGAGAGACCAGGACCAGAGAGACCTGGACCAGTGCCAGAGAGACTTGGACAAGTGGTTACCGCGGAGACTACTTCCTGCTTCATTCAAGGACAAGAAATTGCCTCAGGAGAAAGAACATTAAGACTAACATTAACTTTCTCTTGTTGGTTTTAGACCACAGAATAATAGAAAGGTTTCTCTCTTTCAGTTTTTGTGTCTAGCTTTAAAAGCAAACTGCAAACACCAAAAAAAAAACAAAAACGCACGGACTCAGGATGAACAACTTAAGGTCAATTTAATGTTCACTTACAAAAATAAAGAACAAAAGGTGGAGCAGAGATGAGCCGATAAAGTCCAAAACACAAATCCAACAGAAGGTGTAATCTGATGAAAAGAGAACCAGGGTCATCTGAAAAGAGACGCAAAAAACAAGTCTGGGAAAACAGGCTGGAACAAAGGAAGTAAAACCAAAGGAAAGACACACGGACAAGGATCTAAAACAGGAAGCACATACATGAAACCCAAACTAAATAAAAATCCAAAACGGGAACTCATGGTACATACATTATATTGTTAAAGTTTTAATATTTAAAACTAAATTAAACTGAATCAAGTTCTTCTTCCAGCAGTGTTTTGAGGTTTTATCTTGTCTGTGTTTCAGCGTGTGGGAGATCATCGGCCAGTCGGACGGTGGCCTGTCGGTCCTCCGGACGTTCCGCCTGCTGCGGGTCCTGAAGCTGGTTCGCTTCCTGCCCGCCCTGAGGAGACAGCTGGTGGTGCTCATGAAGACCATGGACAACGTGGCCACCTTCTGCATGCTGCTCATGCTCTTCATCTTCACCTTCAGGTGTGAACGTCGCTCTCTGACCCCAGACTGCAGAGGTGTCACACAGTAAACGCCTCATTCATTCATTCATTCATTGTCTCCATGTCCCGTTGCAGTATTCTGGGCATGCATCTGTTCGGTTGTAAGTTCAGTCTCCAGACGGAGAACGGAGACACCATCCCCGACCGCAAGAACTTTGACTCTCTGCTCTGGGCCATCGTCACTGTGTTCCAGGTTTGTTTTTGACTTCCTAATCTTTGACTTCCTGCACATTGTTTTTAGATTCCTTTGCTCAGACCTCCTGGTAGGGCGGCGATACGTCTTCTACATAAACCCTTCAGACCAGAGACACACCTCAAAGCACAACCTGATGACCTGTATAATAATTCCAGAGCTCTGTCTGGAGGTGTCCTGCATCATGGAGAATTGCTGAGCTGACACCAAATCCATGCCTCTGAGCCGGGATAAATAAATAAATGAAATAAAAACAAATCACCCTGCACACGTCCCGATCAATCAGGCTGCAGCCGTTCTTGACAGCAGATGAAGTCAGGCACTCTGACCTCAGCAGAGCAGACAATGACATTTAATCTTTTACCATTTATTCTAGCGATTTGTTTTATTCTTGTGCTGTTTCTGAATCTTCATCCGTAAAGATTTCCTGCAGGGACGCAGATTATTTAACTTTATTTTCCTTTCCAACGATGCTGACTGTTTCTCATTAGAGTAGACTGTAAGTGGAGCATTGCAACATTTGTTCAGTATAGATATTGTATGTATTTTTATCCCAACATTAGCTGTGTGTGCTACTTTGCAAATGTCAAACTCAGACGGTGTGTTTATGTGTATTTGCATGCTTCCTGTCAAATTCTGGGGAATTTTTCTGCACCCCCAATCTCTCTCTCTTCTTCTTCTCTGCTATTTCTATTTTCTGCTCTCCCTCCCTCCCTCACTCCCTCCCTCCCTCCCTGCGGAGATTTTGTTCAATCGCTCCAGATAGATGGTGGTCTTCTCTGTACTGGATGCGTCAGCAGAAGGCTAGAACACAGAATGCAGTAGACTTTCTCACTTTGGTGCTGAAGAAGCATTTTATCCAGAACTGTCAAGCGAAGGAGTTACGCTCCCTATAAATACTTCCTCGTAGTTTTCCGGGGAGTCGCTGCAGGAAACGCAAAGCTGGCGCGCACACGTGTACGCGCACACACACCGACCGAGCGTGGTGATCAGCCTGTGGGCCGCCGGAGTTTAATGAGATGAAGTGAGCTTTCATGCTGGATCATGAACACTGTGCTACTTTTAGAGACTTTCGTCGTTCGCATTGATGACGAGGACACTTGCAAACGCACACTCGTGTCAACTTATAGTCAAACTCATTTACGGTGCAGCTTAAAAGTTTTTGGCTCCTGCAGGATGTATTTTCTGCATTTCTGCATCAACGAATATTCACACAAGTCCTGGAAGTAGACAAATAGAAATATTATACTTGTGTATTTGTTTATTCATGAGATTGAGCAAATTATAGAGATTGTTGTGTATCGCTAGGATTCATTTTAAGCTGAAATTAGAGTCCATGGGTTCAGAAGTGTTTCCAATCAGTTATGAGACTCAGGCTTCGTTCAGTTCCTCGTTTCGTTTAAAAGAAATCAGGGATTTGTCTCAGTCTGATCGTCACAAAAACATGTTTGTGAAAGTGTCTGATGGAAGGACCTGAAGGTAGCAGTTCATGTGAGGAAACCCACCAACATCTCACCCACCAACTGAAGGGGTTCTCTTCAGGGTTCTCTTCAGGACTTGTTGATGTTTTGAGTCGTTTTTATTATAATAATAATAATAATAATACATTTTATTTAAAAGCGCTTTTCAAGATACTCAAAGACACTTTACATAAAAAGAACATCAAATTAACAAAACAATGTGAAATATAACATCAAAAACACTAAACATTAAAAGCAATTTTAAAAAGGTGTGTTTTTGTCAGAGATTTGAAGGTAGGAAGGTCGGTACAGTCGCGGATGTGTTTGGGGAGAGAGTTCCAGAGGGAGGGGGCAGCTGCAGAGAAGGCTCTGTCGCCCCAGGTTCGATGCTTGGTCTTGAGTGGTGGAGTAAGGAGGTTTGCGTCACATGAACGGAGGCTGCGGGATGGATTGTGGCGATGGAGCAGGTCAGTGAGATAGGAGGGGGCCTGGTTATGGAGGGCTTTGTGTGTGAGGAGGAGGATTTTGAACTGAATACGCTGTGGAACTGGGAGCCAGTGGAGTTTCTGGAGGACAGGAGTGATGTGATCACGGGAGCGGGTGTGGGTGAGCAGACGTGCAGCAGAATTTTGGATGTACTGACGTTTATTTAAAGTTTTGGATGGTGTGCCATAGAGGATGCTGTTGCAGTAATCAATTCTGGAAGTGATGAAGGCGTGAATGAGGGTTTCAGCAGCAGAGAAGGAGAGTGATGGACGGAGTCGGGCAATGTTCTTGAGGTGGAAGAAGGCAGTTCTGGTGATTTGATTGATGTGATGATCAAAGGAGAGGTTACTGTCAAAGATGACTCCGAGGTTGCGGCTGTTGGGGGATGGAGACAAGGTGGAGTTGTCGATGGTGAGGCGGAAACTGTCTGTGGTGTTGTTGAGGGATTTGGGGCCGATAATGATTAGGTCTGATTTGTCACAATTTAGTTTGAGGAAGTTGATCTGCATCCAGGATTTGATGTCAGCGAGGCAACTGGAGAGAGAGGAAAGAGTGGCGGGAGTGATGGAGTTGGTGGAGATATAAAGCTGGACGTCATCAGCATAACAGTGGAAATGGAGACCGTGGTGGCGAATGATGTTGCCAAGGGGGAGCAGGTAAAGTATGAAGAGGAGAGGACCAAGCACCGAACCCTGGGGGACACCTTGGGACAGAGGAACAGTGGAGGAGGTGCAGTTGTTGATGTGGATGAATTGTTGTCGGTCTGAGAGGTATGATTTGAGCCAGGAGAGTGCAGTGCCAGTGATGCCGAGGGAGGACTCAAGGCGGGAGAGGAGAATGGTGTGATTTTATGCAATCTATCTCTTCTGCTCTTTCTCGTTGTGTGTCTGTTCATCTGTTCACCTAAATGTTCCACTTCCTAAACGTCTGTGTGTGTTTTATTCAATCTCCTGCACAGATCCTGACCCAGGAGGACTGGAACGTGGTGCTGTATAACGGCATGGCCTCCACCTCTCCGTGGGCAGCTCTCTACTTCGTTGCTCTCATGACGTTTGGCAACTACGTGCTCTTCAACTTGCTGGTTGCCATCTTGGTGGAAGGCTTCCAGGCTGAGGTGAGAATGACTTCAGACACATTTTATTTCTGTTGATGAACTCATCTGAGGGCCAACGGTTTATTTAAAAAAAAAAAGGTAAACTCAGGAGCTATACAGAGATGGAGACTAAAACATATCTGCATGGACGTGTGTATTTCAGGGCGACGCTAATCGATCAGAATCCGACGACGAGAAGAAATCTGACAACTTTGAGGAGGACGAGAAGGTGGAGCAGCTCAGAGACACCGGTACGTCGGACGTGTCGTTTTTATCCGTGTTGTGATCGATTACAGTAAAATAACAGGGTGATTAAACGTCGTGACCCACAGAGCTGAAGATGTACTCTCTGATGATGACAGCCAACGGCCACGTCGACCCCCGCGGCTCCATGGCTCCTCCCATAATCATGCGCACGGCCGCCACGCCCATGCCCACCCCCAAGAGCTCCCTGGGGCCCGAGTCCATCTTGGAGGACGAGCTCGCGTTCAGAGAGGAGGTCCCTCAGTACGGCGAGGGGGGGCTAGGCTTCTCCGAGGTGGGACTCGGGCACGCGGACTCTCGGCGTGGGAGCTCGGCGTCCATGGACCCCTCGGCCTACGACCAGCGCTCTCTGGTGAGTTATATCAAACATCATCTTTATTAGAAACCGGTCAGTAAATATTTAGATGCCACATATGGAGGCACCCTGGAGGAACAGATCCTGAAACAGTCGACCTCTTCAGATAAAACCTTCCTTTCCATTGTTGCTAATTCTGGATATTTTGGATAGGAAAACATATCTGCATCCTGCAAAGCCAAGAAAAACAATGCAGATCCAAAGCGTGGCACAAGAAGAAGCAGATTTTAAACTTCATATGAAGGACCTGGGGACCCAGAGAGTCCAATAACTGGATCACAGGTTGACTTAACCTTATCTTAGGTTAGCTGCAGCCTGCATAACTCTCTGCAGGTGAGCACCGGGAGGCGGCGATTTATTCCGCTAGGAAATCACAGATGCCCCGAAACTAAATCTGGAAATCCAAAGATCTCATAACCAGGACAGACAAATCCTTTGAACCTTAAATATTTATCAGAGCTGATGACATTGCCATAAAATAGGAGTGTGCCTCTGTCTTGTCTACAGTAATGTTGAAAATAGAGGGGGCATATCTTTATATAATGTCGTCGTCCATTTATGATAATTACACTTTTCTTTTTTACCCCAGACTTGCCTTTTGAGAATAATCTTGTCTCAGGGACACATTACGTCTTCGCGACTCCCACTCACTTGCACTTGTTCTCTCCCCCGTCTCCTCAGAGCCTCTCCAGCCCCGGCCGGCGCTCCCCTCTCCTCCCCCGTGGCTCCGGCAGCTCGTGGGGGAGCCGGCGCTCCAGCTGGAACAGCCTGGGAAGAGCGCCGAGCCTCAAGAGGCGGGACACCAGCGGGGAGAGGGAGAGCCTGCTGTCGGGGGAGGGCGGGGAGGAGGAGGATGGCGGCGGCGGCGGCGGCGAGGACAAGGGTGAGGCCGGAGGGAACAGCAGGCTGAGGCCGGCGTCCCTGGAGCTGCTGCAGGCGTCCACGCTCTGCCCGTCCATAATAGCCGAGTACAGCGACTGCAACGGGAGGACGGTGACCTACGACCCCAACATGAACTCTGACCTCAAGGAAGACTTGTCGCCTGAGGACGACCTGGACGATGACGTAGGTTGAGAAAAAGGAACTCGTTTATTCTTTGATTCTCAGTTTTTGGCTTTGAGCTAAAAATCTGCCCTCTCTGACTCCGTTTGCACATCCATCCTCGTCTCCGTCTCCTTTTGTCCTTTGTCTCTCTCTCTCATTTACTTTGAGATATTCTCTCTTGTCACTGCCAGGCCTGCAGGGACACTCCAGTAATCACCATAATTGTTTCTTCTCTCAGTGGGTACAAAACTACTTCCTCCAGCATTAACACGCCGTTAATACTGGAGCAGAGTTTACTCCCTCCTCTGCGTTTTTTTCCCGTGACCTCTCTTGCGACAGCGTTCAGGTTTTTACTGGCGCTGAGTTCAGTTTATAACGCTATGACATCCACTAAAACAAAAGGCCTCTCTGCAAGGGTTCCACTTGCATCCAGCTGAGACGTGAATATACGTCTGTGTCCGTGTCAGGGATTATGGGTTCTAGCTCCGAGGTTTCTTCTCATCCACACACAAACACAAGGACACACCCAGACCCACACACACACACACACACACTCATAAGTGGCAGTGTACCAAACAAGCAGAGTCTGAGAGCGGTGTCTTGGCTTTGGGCTGTTTTTTAATTAGACTCCTGAAGTACAAGAAGCTGTGCACCTAAGCTAAAATCTTCTGTTTGTGTTGTTACCAACTTTAATGAGTTCCACTTTTTTTTTAATTGAGCTTATGGTGGTAGTTAAATTGGAAGCCGGCCTGGTTACAGTCCAGGTATCTGTGAAACACATGTTTATTGTGTCCCCGTAGGTTTGAATGTGGGACACATCAGCTTCACTGTGGAAGCTCTGGTTCATCTGTGTCCTCTTCTTAAGGTGGTTTATGTCGTAGTTGTTGTGCAGTGCGTGTTTTCTAAGCTCTAAAACCTTTATTCTTTGAAAATGATCTGATGCATCTTTCAGCTAGAGCATAATATTTGTAGACTAGGGCCTGAATCTGTTTGATCGAGATATTTCTGTTTCTAAACTAGTTTACGTTGTTGTGAAAGAAGTTTGCACCAAACTGACAGGTCAACTCATTGGTTCCAGAGGTTTGTGGTGTCTCCTCCATCTTCTAGTTTCCCGGCCAGATGTTATGTCTCTGGAGAATTCTGGGTCTACCCTGGGTCTCCTCGGCTCAAGGGCTTAGGCTAATTAAGCACAAACAAAAGACACTTGCACGGCCACTGTAAGGCCAGTGAGGGTGCAGAGATAGTTGAACTCCTGTCTTGGGCTGCAACCCAAATTTGAGAGAGCACCATTTTCTAACAGAGCGCTGTGGCTTTGGACCTGGAGGTGCTCACATCCTCACATCATCCTGGATCCTTCATACTCAACAACAAACCACCGTCCCACTGTGAGCTGAAGGTCACGGTCTGATGAAGCAAACAGGATCACATCATCTGCAAAAAAACACACGTGTGATTCTGGGGTTCCCATCTTTATATAACATAACATAAATATAAGCTTGTAGTTTAGTTAGGACGAGCATCCATCTTTGGAGAAGGGATGCACTGACACTAATTATTCACAATAATTATATAGCTCGGATAAAACGAGCAGTGCATTTTTGTCACTTTGGGCTTATATTAAATCATTCAGTGACATTAAAACTGATTAATTTAAAAGTCCTGCGACCAAGTGGCAGATTAATTTATCATAAGAATAATTATTGGAGCCTTAATTTATAATATATTTATATGAGGAGAGTTTTATATGAAGTGTAGCTCGCTTGCTGCTTATTCATTCTGATTAAGATTTCAAGATTTTTATGGTTTACAAACACCATGCTTACAGCGCTTCGGTTTGAAATAACGAGCGATGGACGCAGTGGTTTTGTTGCTAATGCTATACATGTGTGACCTTTGACCCCCCTGCAGAGTTCCTTCTGTTACTGGCTGAAGAAGGAGCTCATGAACCTGAAGCCGCGCTGGTGCAAGGAGCACGAAGACTGCTCGCTGTACCTCTTCTCTCCAGAGAACGCGTGAGTGCATTTCTGATAAGACCCCGTGAGTTTTTACTGGTCGTAGATGATCTAGAGGTGACTCTGTGTCTGTGCTTAGGATCCGTGTGTGGTGCCAAAGAGTGATCTCTCACAAAATCTTCGACCACGTGGTTCTGGTGTTCATCTTCCTCAACTGCATCACCATCGCTCTGGAAAGGCCGAATATTCCTCCTGAGAGCAAGGTGAGAGACGCGCTGCAGGTTTGTCAGGTGCTGCTTCTCATAACGAAGGACACTACTGCACACAGGTTGATGGTACATGCTGAAAATCAAGATATTTCAAGATACGATTAATTCATACATCATGAGGCAACTTTTAGAGAGCAATAAAAACATCAGAAAATCTTCCTTAAATGTCAACAAATCATGAACTCTTATTGCTAGCCATGTTTGTTTCTCTGTGTCCACATTACGACCATGTTATGAGCTCCTTTTGCGCAGCATTAACCTTAAACCCACTCTCCCCTCCAGGAGCGAGTGTTTCTGAGTGTGTCCAACTATGTCTTCACTGTGATCTTCCTGGCAGAGATGGCCATTAAGGTACTCACTCATGTTTTCATTCTGGATCAGTAACTTCCTGGCTGTAGCTCTGATGTTAGATGCTAAATAATTCTGCATCTGCAGGTTGTAGCTCTCGGTTTCTGCTTTGGGAACCAGAGCTACCTTCAGTCCAGCTGGAACGTTCTGGACGGTGTCTTGGTGTTCGTGTCTCTGGTTGACATTCTGGTCTCTCTGGCGTCTTCGCACGGAAACAGGATCCTGGGCATTCTCCGAGTCCTGCGGCTGCTACGAACGCTTCGCCCACTCAGGTGAACAGCGTATCTAATGTGGATGTTGGTTTTCAGTTTGTGATCATAAAAATGACTTAAAACATCAGCAGGTTTTCACACAAGTCCTAAAAATAGACAAAGAGAACCCAATCAAACACATGAAACAGAACTATTATACTCATGCATTTGCGTAGTCATGAAAATTAGCCAATATTACATATACATTGTAAAAGTAAGTGCATGTCTAGGATTACAAGTTTATTTAAAAGCCAAATTAGAGTCCATCTGTTCAGAAGTGTTTCTAATCAGTGTAATGAGACTCAGGTGCCGTTTAGTTTAATCAGGGGTTTGTTAAAGTCTGAAACAACACTGCATCATTCCAGCATCAGAACCTCTTCCCTCCACCAAACATGGGGGTGCTAATGTCCTGGTTTGGGCCTGTTCTGCTGCATCTGGACCAGGACGGCTTGTCATCACTGATGGACCAATGAATTCTGAATTCTACCAGTGAACTCTAAAAGAATATGTCAGGACATCTGTCCATGAGCTGAATGTGAAGAGAAACTGGGTCATGCAGCAAGACAACGAGAACCAAGAACACAAGTGGTTCTACAAAAGAACGGTTAAAGAAGAACAAGATGAATGTTTAGGAACGGCCAAGTCAAAGTCCTGACCTTAATCCAATAGAAATGTTGTGGAAGGACCTGAAGCAAGCAGTTGATGTGAGGAAACCCACCAACATCTCAGATCTGAAGTGGTTCTGTTCTGAGGAATGGGCTAAAATTCCTCCAAGCTGCTGTAGACCATTGATCAGCAGTTACCAGAAACATTTAGTGACAAGCAGCAGAGATTTTCTTGAATAAATAAATGCAAATTTCTGTTTCATTTGTTTGATAGGGTTCTCTTTGTCTCCTTTCAGGACACGTAGGGAAATCTGATGATGTTTTGTGTCATTTTAAGCAGAAATGGACACATAAATCCCCAATAACGGGTTAAAAATGTTCGTTTGTGTGCTGCAGGGTGATCAGCCGAGCCCCGGGCTTGAAGCTGGTTGTAGAGACTCTCATCACCTCTCTCAGACCCATCGGGAACATTGTGTTGATCTGCTGCGCCTTCTTCATTGTTTTTGGCATCTTGGGGGTCCAGGTAATCACTGTGCCACAACACAGACTATATGAGCCTGCACTGATGATTCAGCTTTATTACCAAGCTGGAGAACAAAGCGTTTTACCCTTAGAAGCTTAAATGTCAGCGATGTTGAGCAGCTGTGTAAGTGATTGAGCCTTAAAGGAACGGGAAATGTCTTGAATGCCCAACGAACAAAAAGATTTTCTCCCTAAAGAGTGTGAGATTTGAAAGAACGGTAATTAGGTTAAGTGTGAAAAGGAACCACGTGGCCTCCAGGCCAGCTATTAGCCAACCTCTCAAGAACAAACTCTGATAAGAATGTGCTCAGTGAAACGTCCTTTTATTCTTTGCATTAAGAGGCAGATGCTTAAACAGCAGCAGTGCAATTGAGATGGTGTTTAAATGACAGCTGAACAGCCCTGCAGACCTTACGTTCTTCATCTCTCTCATATCAGCTGTTCAAAGGGAAGTTCTACCACTGTGAGGGCCTGGACACCAAGAACATCACCAACAAGTCAGAATGTCTGCAGGCCAACTACCGCTGGATACGAAGGAAGTACAACTTTGACAACTTGATTCAGGTACTGATCAGCACACTGAGGAGGAGGCTGGTGGTTTAAAGTGATGAGGGACAGTAGATTACGTTACACACTCACACCTACGGCCAATTTAGAATCACCAGTGAACCTAACCAGCATGTCTTTGGACGGTGGGAGGAAGCTGGAGAACCTGGAGAGAACCCAGAACCTTCCGGCTGTGAGGCATCAGCGCTAACCACCACAGACCTGTAGTGATGTTAAGCTCATGGGATGTTTCTGCTTCCCCTCCAGGCTCTGATGTCTTTGTTCGTGCTGTCGTGTAAGGACGGCTGGGTCAACATCATGTATGACGGACTGGACGCGGTGGGAGTTGACCAACAGGTAATCAGGATTCACACTAGCCCTCCTCTCTCCTGGGACGCCACACAAACTATTAGATACGACACGATTCAGAATGTAATATAGGAAACTGTTTTCTAAAGCTGTTTGGTAATCAAATAAAATATGTGATCTTATAATAACTATGCTTTGTATACAAATGTGTAAAATTCTCAAATACACCTGAGGGCAAATGATTAAATTAACATTTCTTTAACAGCGTAGTAAAACAGTGATGCAGTAATAATAGTTTCTAGGTTCAGGAGATTTGTTCCCGTCATCAGATGCAGGACTGTTCTGCAGTGGTGTGTCTTACATAATAAATCAAATCACCAGAAAGCAAAGCTCTGAAATCTTTATTTGTGATATGATCAGCGAAATTCTTGAAAATGCTGCAACTTCTTTACATTGAGCAAAGTTTGGAAGGAGTTCACATGGTCCTGCTCTTTTTATGGGATCATTTCTGAACTACAAACTCCTTCTCCGGTCTTCTCTTCTCAGCCCGTCAGGAACCACAACCCCTGGATGCTGCTCTACTTCATCTCCTTCCTGCTCATCGTCAGCTTCTTCGTGCTGAACATGTTCGTCGGCGTGGTGGTGGAGAACTTCCACAAGTGCCGGCAGGACCAGGAGGAGGAGGAGGCCCGCCTACGGGAAGAGAAGAGGCTCAAAATGATAGAGAAAAAGCGCAGGAGTAAGGAGAATGGAGGGGCTGGTCGGTAGTCTATTTTTCTGAGCACTGCCTGCTTTCAGAGCTTGACAAAAAAAAAAAAAGAGAGAGAGAACGGGAATGACCAAGAGAGAAAACAGGGATATGTATTTAGATTAAAACACAAGAAGAGTTTGAAAGACTGGCTAGCTCACCGGTTGATCGCTGTCCGAGGCCGTGGGCTACGTCAGTCTGATGCATGTGAGAGCATGACTGCAGCCCTTCCCCAACACTTCCCCTAACACTGCATGGAAATCACCCAGATTAACCTAGCCGCCACCAGTTAGTGGAAAAAGAATCTAAAATGCTTCAAGTATCCAAAAAGTATCTGCATGTGAAAGGAATCAGTGGTTGCTCTAAATTTTACCAGCAAAATTTTCATTTGTGAAATGCAGATCCCCATCCCCGCCCCATTCTTCCCACCCTCCAAGTGCATGTACACCCCCTGACCCTAAGACGCCTCTGGACACGAGTAGAAGAAGAAGAAGAAGAAGAAGGACATTTCCTGTAAATGTGCTTTGACTGGCAGACTCAGAAACATAGCAGACGTTTTCTGGCTGCTACACCTGGAAATATCTCGGCCGTCGGTGTAGATGTTAAGTTACACACAGAGATTATTTACTGGTTGTTGAATTCACCGTACACGCTGGCACACGCTTCAGAAACACACCACCTATTGCAAAAGTCAAAAACTGACTTTTACGTCCGTCTGCAGAATGACGGGATGGTGTGAGCAGCTCTTTTCATTTTATCTCACTGGTCTAAAACTGATCAACATCCAGATGAACATGATGCAGAGAATCAGCTCAAACTCACTCATCGATGTAGTTTTAGACTCCTGAGAACGCTCCTGTAGAGAGAAGAGGCTCCAGTGGTTGTTCAACAGCAAACTTCTCAATCTAAAAGTTTTCAGTTCAAAACGGTGAGACAGCGTGGGCGTTAATATTAATATGAACGAGTCGTTGCTCAGGAACACGCAGCTATAATTCATTTGTGAAAAGTTGTTGAACGCTCCCTGCGCCGCCGCCCCCCTCTCCCCCTCCCCCTCCTCTGAACCACTGACATCACAGGCATGTGAGCATGCAGCAGGTAGACAGGGCATGGTGTTCATGGAGGGTGCCATCGACATGCACGCACTCAAAACCATCAGCGTGGACATGTGAGTACACAGTGTGTTCAAGGAGACGAGCAGCTTTTAACCAGCTCAGTTTGTCGTTTAGAAAACAGGGACGCATCTCACGGTTCAGAAACAAAACCCAGATGTTTTATTGACGTCACAGAGAATCTTCCCAGAGACGCCACCATCCCCGACACTAGGGTTGAGCTTAAATGTTAATGTTATCAGTGGGTCACAGAGACCTTGTTCTTTCCCAACAGCAGCAGTGACCTTAAGACGTGAGTTCATCTGAGGACGACGTGCACACAACCACAAAGCTGCCATATATCTAGTTAAACTTGACACTTAAACTAATAGGACTTGCCTCTTATTAGAATATGAGTCCAGTGATTTCATTATGAGGCGTGTTTCAGTTGATAAACAGAATAAATATTCCTTTCCAGCCAATCAGAGCCATTTGAAACTTAATTCAGCTCTAGATGACTCCTGCTAATCTTCTGTCCGTCGCCACAATAAGCCGGGGCGGGGCAACTTTATTTGACTTCAGGACTATAAATACACTTTCTTAGTTTTGCCTTGAATCGTGTGTTTTCAACATGCACTTCCAGTCTGTAGCATCCCAAACACACAAATCCTCCTTCTGGAGTTGTGCACCGTGCCGTCAGTGAATCCTGGTGACTTAGATGAGTCGTTAACTGTGAACTATAAAGTATAAAACCCTAAAATATCCGACGAGTCCACCTGTTACTCTCATGTCCTCTCTTCTTAAAACATGCCACCCAAGCAGCAGCGTGCACAGACCGTCAGAGGTACATGGGCGATTATTATTAACGTTACAATCAATCGGCTCCAAGATGTAAAATGAGTCATAATGAGGCACGAGCATTAGGAGACGGTGCCGGCTGCCTTCCCTCTGCCCTTCAACCTCACTGTGCACACTACTGGACTCAGACGATTCCAGATGCAGAGCAGAGTTGCTCACAGGTTTACGTCATCCGTCTCTCTCTCCTCTTCCTCCGTCTGTGTCCTCCAGAGGCCAAACAGAGGCCGTACTACGCCGACTACTCCCCCGTGCGCCTGTCCATCCACACACTGTGTACCAGCCACTACCTGGACCTCTTCATCACCTTCATCATCTGCGTCAACGTCTTCACAATGAGCATCGAGCACTACCAGCAGCCATCGGTAATGTGTGAACGAGCCAGCGAAGAAATGCCGGTTCTCTCCACGTACATCTGTCCTCTAATACTTTTACTTTCTTTATAAGTTTGAAGGGAATGTATTGCAGAAAGATGCAAACTTTAAACGGTTTATTTAATCTTAAAAGTTTCTTTATGTTGCTTTTCAAGAATAAGTAGATGATAGATGATCACTTTTCTGATCCTCTGGGAAATGTGTTATCCAGTAGCATCAGTACAGGAGGAATCACAAGGAAAAGTAAAACTATAATAAGATAAAAATGCATAAAACAGTTTATATCCAATACACAAGGATATGACAATATGGTGTAATATAAGACCATATAGTAGATAAGTACATAAAATATCAGACGGTTGAGATATATTGTGTGTGTATATGTTAATATATGTCTCATATATAGAGTTATATAAATACAAAGATTAAGAATAAGTTTAAAAATATAAATTCTGTATAAAACATAGGATAGAATATCTTCTAAATAATAATAATTTACAGTTTTGTAGAACAGCACCAATAAAACATGTATCTGTTATGAAGTACTGAGTGTGTTTCTGTGTACGTGTGTGTTTTCAGTATTTAAACGAGATCCTGAAGTACTGTAACTACGTGTTCACCATCATCTTCGTCATCGAGGCTCTGCTCAAGCTGGTGGCGTTCGGCATACACAGGTTCTTCAAGGACAGGTAACAGGCTGGACGGCTGTTATTTATTACTCTGTGTTTCCTCATCACCATAAATGATGCTGAGTAAATTAGAGATGAACAACTCCAGCTCGTGTGCAGACCGCTGACTTTGTGTGTTGAACAGATTGTGTGGTCGCTGTATTCATCTGTGTCTGTGCCCCAAACTCTTAAGTTTTTCTACTATAGAGATTAATGGGTTGTCTAGTGCCTCATCTAAACAACCTGCAGAGAGCCAGGAAGCAGCACAACTACATCATCTCCTGCTTCTTCTTCTTCTGGCTTTTAAATTTTTAAAGGCTTAAAAAAATAGACCTAGTGTTCACATGCATCAGTATGTTATTTATTCCCTCACCCTCAGCTCTGCTTTAGAAACTTATAAAGTGGTTCTGCTGCTGTGCAGAATAAAATCTACTGGAAATAGAACAGAAGAAGAAGAACGTGTTATTGTTTTCAACATTATTGACAAAGCTGAATGTGTAGAGTAGAAGAAGACGACCAAGATGTCTCCACGTCTCCAACGTTGCTGTCCACATGGATTCCAACTTGTTCTATCTATCTATCTATCTATCTATCTATCTACAACATATGCTGCGATAAATCATCTTTTTTTTCCAGCTGCAAATTAAGGTCAATTTTGCCAAGACTAGTTTTATATAATAGTTGCAGTTCTCAGTCTCTTCATCTGGTTATTTTTATTTCTCCAAAGAGGAGGGACTGTCAAACAGACAGGCCGTGATAAAAACCTGTGGCTGGTGTTGCATGTGGCGGACCAACTGAACTATTTGTATTACAGTCTAATCTAAATTAACTGAACTGTTTGTTAGATACTGAACTATGACCTCTGTGTCCTCTAGCACTGACAAGGCAACAGGTTTTATTGTTCCAGGGCCAAAAAGTCAAGTTTCTGTTTTGTAGTTTAGATAACAAAAGATGGGTCCTACTGTACGTCCTGTCCCGGTAATAACCATAGACTGTATATAAATATGAACAATGCATCTCCACTTCCTGTCATTGGCCAAACTGATGCTATTTTCCCGGGAATACAGGCGGCGCCATCTTGCTTCTAACAAACTAGCATCAACAATATATTAACTACTTAAAATGACAGAAACCATCCTTGAAAATGTATTTGACTCATATTATAGTGTTTTAGTTTTATCCCAAGTCCCGCCCACTAACATGGAGGAGGTGGAGCTTACAACCTTTACTGCAGCCAGCCACCAGGGGGAGCTCTACTTGCTTTGGCTTCACTTTAGAGGAGCTGTTCCACCGTCCATCTTTGTACCGTCTATGGTAATAACTCTGTCTTGTTGTGTGTGATCAATGTTTAGGTGGAACCAGCTGGATGTAGCTATAGTGGCCTTGTCCATCATGGGCATCACACTGGAGGAGCTGGAGATGAAGGCGGCCCTGCCCATAAATCCAACCATCATGAGGATCATGAGAGTGCTGAGGATAGCACGAGGTAGACACATGCGTATTCTGTACAACTACCAGAGTCATGGTCTGAGACTGGAGGGTCACCAGACTGAAATGTGTGAGGGTGGAGCGAATAAGCAGCACTTTCACTTTGGCATCCATGCCTTGAGCAGGCTCAAATGTTTCTTCTTCTTCTTATGTTTTATTGTAAATTCTTCCGTGCTGTAGTTTTAGCTCCAATGCTAACCTAGAACCCCTGCTACGGGAACTTATCATGCTCTGGACCAATCAAATCATGTGGGTGGGGTTTTATGTGACGAACAGTCATCATCTGAGCACTAGGGAGTTGAATTAGTTTACAACTAAATGTCTCTGACTGGTTGGAGGTCTATCCTGGTGGTGTAGAGCAGGCGTGTTAAACTCAAGGAGGCTGCACCAGTAACACAACCTATAAATAACGACAACTCCAGATGTTTCCCTTTGTTTTAGTGCAAAGAAGAATAAGTATGTTATGAAATGTTTACATGTAATGATGTATAGTTCTCACCAGATTCCACGTAAAGTCTCAGTGTTGTGTTATGTCCACAACTCTTACATAAATCTGTGTCAACCCTTGGAAAAGCAGCTGCTTTTATTGGAAAAATTGCAGTTAATGTCTTTAATGTAGCTTTTGCACTTTGCAAATTCATCCCGCGGGCCAGTTTGGACCCTGTTATTGGCCACTTTTGTTCCCTGGGCTGTATGTTTCACACCCGTGATGCAGAGGTATATTTTCTTCTCTGTCTCGGCTGAAACACGCCTCATAATAAACATCTGGCTCTGACCGTCTGGTGCGGTGCCACTTTAAATTGGGCTGTGACTGAACCCTCCTGTGTGTCTCTGCAGTGCTGAAGCTTCTGAAGATGGCCAAAGGGATGAGAGCTCTGCTGGATACGGTCATGCAGGCGCTGCCGCAGGTAAACACGCTCTGAGTGAGGCCTCAAACACAAAGCTGTGGTTTATTTATGACTGAAAAGGTCAGAGTGGCGGCTACGAGTCCAAATAGACGTCTCTAAAACATTGATGCCCGCTGATGAATATTTGATTCCCACGTTTTACAAAATTCATCCCACGACCCCGAGGTGTCTGTTTGCTCGTTCCTTCTGTGACCTTTACGCTGGTGGGCTGTGTACTACATTTGATTCTCTTTGTAACTCTGCATTAGATGCCAGAAGCATTGCATACAATAGGATGTCATTTTTGCACTTGACAAAATCTAAATGTGTTAATATAAGTGCACGGCTGAGTGAAGACAGAAATTACTTTTGCACTAGTCTGTGCTGTGGAACAGTTTATAAAAAGCTACGTCTCCACATGCTCTGGAAGCCTCTCTGTCCTGCTGCATGACTCAAAAATCTAAGGGTCAAAGTTCAGCTGCGGCAAAGGTCGCGACGTCCACACAGCGACAGCCTCCGTCGTTCTAAATGTCAAGCGCGCAGAGATTTTCAAACAACACGCTGGGAGCTTCTAGCTTCTGATGATATGATGCAGACGCAGGCGTATAGAGCGCACGGTGGAGTTCATCCATCACCGTGACTCTTGTTTATCAAGGGTTCACCAGCACATTTCTCAGCTGCTGTCAACGGATCTAAATCCTTCAGCTATTTCTGAAAATCATTGGCACAGTAAACGCATCTTAAAGTCCAGTTACCCTGGCTTCAGCTTTGGCTTTTGGGGATATTGGCACATCATTCTGCACCCCCTCCCTCCCTCCCTCCCTCCCTCCTGGCCTTGCAGTGGCAGTGTCTCTGACTGGTTCATGGGCTTAACGGTCCTTGTCACCAACGCCTGAGGAGGCGTGGATAAAAATGAAAGGCTGGAACGTCCCAAGAAGACGTCACACTGCGGCTACACAAGCTCTCCCCATATCAGCCATGGCTTGCTTCTCTTGCGGTTTAGTTATTCCTTTGTGCCTTTATTGGACAGATGAGTAGACAGAGACAGGAGGTTATGGGTGAGGGAGAAGGGAGGAGCTGCCCACGAACCACCCAAAGACACGACATCACTCTCCAAGAAACCCACTACAGAATCACCTGCAGAACCGCAAAGAACGACCACAACAAATGACCCTGTTGGTCTTCTGGTTGGTCTGTAACGCTTCTATGGGAATGTACCCCAGCATGACTGATGTATTTAATCTGGCAACAGTAATGTAGGACGCCGGGACTTGACAGAGGGTGGGAGCCCTCCAGTTGGTGGTCAGCAAACAAATCAAAGGGCCAACGAAGGGATAATTGGCAGAAAAGAAGTGAGGTTCCTGCAAATGTCTAACATACAGTATCATACCTGATTCTCTAAAGATTGTCCAGAAATTCCATGTAAACAAGGCTTAGAGCCTAGATCTCTATGTTAAAGCATCCTGAGGCTGGTGGTGATGGGTGATGATCCCGTTGCAAGGCCTAGGGCGGCTGCAGAGGGACATAATAACATCTTGAGTCGGTGTCCTGCAGACGGTCCCGATCCCGTAAATGCATCTAGGTTCACGCTCCAGCTCATTGTTTACAGCACATGTATCAGACAACAGAGAGCTTCCCCACAGGCCAGACATTTCTAAAGCAGGGTTAAACGTGAGACAAGCGGAATCAAACACAATGAGATGAATCTCCGGTTCCCCCGGAGCTCCAGATGCGTTCTCGCCTCGAGCCTGCAGAGGAGCCTCTAACGCTGCTGTGTCGTTGCTTCCAGGTGGGAAACCTTGGTCTCCTCTTCATGCTGCTCTTCTTCATCTACGCTGCTCTGGGAGTGGAGCTCTTTGGCAAACTGGGTCAGTCGCTCTGCACACACACACACACACACACACACACACATTCGTCTGCATGCTTCGACAGAATCGCCTTTTGAATCCGCTCATTACTACCACAGTCACGACTTACAGCACGTTTCCCAGCCTCAACTGTCTCTGTTGAGTCCCCATCTGTCTCTCTTTGTCTCCTCCACTCTCACATCAGTGTTTTTTTTATTTTATTTTTATGTTATATATATTTAGTTGTGGAAGGTTCACATTTGCATGATCACATTTATTTACACACCACCACCTCAATAGGGCCGGCTCCAGCCGACTCATTTTCTCTGAGAGTGCAATAATGTGTGAGGGAAGAGGATTAGAAAGAAGAAGAAGAAAAAGAAAAAGACATCTGGGAAGACAAAATGAAAACAGGTCTGAGATAAAGAGGTGGCTTTCTGTGAAATGTTATTACGACTCTGCTCTGCACGCTGGGGGAAACCGAGCCACGTCTGTTTTCCATTTTTATAAAGGAAAGAAAAAAAAATCTCTCTTTTTTGCCGCGTTTTATTTATTTCTTGAGCTGCTAACAAAAGATTTCAGACTTCATTTAAATGCTGATTCGTTTCTTTCGAGAGCTGCTTGAAGGCTCGTGGTGAGGGTTTGGTTCAGAGAGATCAGGAGGCATCAGGACGTTCACATTGATTTTCAAACACTTAACGACATTCACAGCTCCGCTCTGTTATATGTGATATTACTGTTTCAGTAATAACAATACTTCCATCAAATACAAAAAAAAGCAGGTGCATACACCGGTCAGCCACAGCATTATGACCACCGACAGGAGAAGTGAATAACATCTTGTGACAGTTCAGTGTTCTGCTGGGAAACTTGTGGACCTGGCATTCATTGGTGTGGATGTTACTTAGGGTGTATTCACACCTGCCTTGTTTAGTTCGATTAAAACGAACTCAAGTTCGTTTCCTTGCTTGGTTCGGACCTTTTTGACTGGTGTGAATACAATCACTCGAACTCTGGTGCGGACCAAACAAGCGGACCGAGACCCAGCTGAGGAGGTGGTCTCGGAGCGGTTCCTACCGAACCCTGGTGCGGTTCCTTTATGGTGTGAAAGCAGCCCGACCTCGATCCGACCCAAGTTGCAAAAATCTACCTTTTTGGATTTGACGAGCTCCCGTAGTTTCCCGTAGTTTTCGCGCATTATGGGAAATGTAGGATAGCCCAGTGACACACACAACAGAGAGAGACACGTGAAGCAAACAAACGCAGGTAGGTTAGGTAGAGATGAGCCGTTGCAAAATAACGAGCATGATATGTTTAAACTCATGTTGCATCAAACGGTCTTGACGCTCGAGCACAAGCTGTAAGTTTATAAACCATATTGCTAGCATAATAACAAGTAGACCTACAGTACGCAAAGTCTCCATTGTAGCCTATTTACGTGGGACATTTGGCTTCCTTCTTTACCCCGCCTATACGTTTACCAGCCAATGGCTGAACGACCTTAGCACATGTGTTTTTGTTTATAAATTCTGGTCCGGTTGCAATTAATCACAGTGTGAAAGCGAACCGCACTAAAAAAAAAAAAAGAAAAAAAAAATTGGTCCGGACCAAAGCAAGTGAACTAACGGACCTTCCTGGTGTGAATACGCCCTTAGACATGTAGCACCCACCTAGACCAGACCAGGCACCCCTGGTCTGGTCTCTATACGTACAGTTGTCATGAATAAAGATAAACCAGAGCAGTTTATGCACCAGGCTGTAAACATATTTATTTCTGCTGTAAAGTTTTAATGGAGATCTATGAGGATTAACTTTTAGAGGCAGCCTCTAGTAGAAGACTGTTATATAGCTGGTGTTTTTTTTTTTTTTGCAGAGCTGATAGAATATAAGATGATTACTGGATCCTAAATGTAAAGAATCTGTTTATCAAGGCTTAAATTCATCTGTTCTCTTGCCACGAGTCAGACCTCAGGATCTGGATCTGTCTCTCCTTTCATGTCTGATGAATGTTACATCATGTCTTTATATTACATAAAGCTGCTCTGCTCAGAGCTGCACGCTGCCGTCACTGAAACCGCTCACTTTCCTCCTGGAGATGGAAAGAAGAAACGAGGAACATGTCGCTCTGAGGATTTCTTCTTCCTTGTTTGTACTTTCTTAAATCTAAGAAGCATCACCCTCTGTTCGTCTGTTGATTGCAGAGTGCAACGAGAACAACCCGTGTGAAGGTCTGAGTCGCCACGCAACCTTCGATAACTTTGGGATGGCCTTCCTCACTCTGTTCCGAGTGTCCACCGGGGACAACTGGAACGGGATTATGAAAGTATGAACGCACACACACTTAACGATGACTAGATGATCCCGTTAGCACAGAGAGAGGGAGAGAGAGGGAGAGAGGGAGAGAGAGAGAGAGACATGACCTCCAGAACCAATTAGATACTGTAGCTCAGAGTCCACGTCTCGATTTTAATAACAGGGTCATATTATGTAATCGTCCCTAAATGACATGAATTATAAACATGGCAGCAGTTTTTTTAATTAGTTTTTCTTAATTATTCAAATGAAATAAATCAATAAATTAAATATCTTCATCAGAACCATTTACACAACCCCCAGACGTTTGGATTCTGTGGTTTCAGACGTGACAAGTTTGATTCTGAAGCATAAATTCTGTGGGACGGGAGGATGCAGCAGTGATATGATGTGATTCGAATTTTCTGCACTTTTAAAGAGCCTCCGTGTGACGTTACCATGGTTACCAAGGTTATTTCTCTCCGTGCATCCTCTGGCCTGCTGGCCAGGCGTTTGTGGATGTTCACCCTCTCTTTTCTTTCTCGTCTGCACCCTGCTGTGG
The DNA here is from genome assembly GCF_963514085.1 of Chelon labrosus. NCBI lineage: Eukaryota > Metazoa > Chordata > Actinopteri > Mugiliformes > Mugilidae > Chelon > Chelon labrosus. The sequence goes on from NC_140354.1 coordinate 23,455,709, forward strand.
TTCCAGGACACGCTGAGGGAGTGTCAAATAACCGAGATCCACTGTCTCACCTACCTGCCCTGGGTCTCTCCCATTTACTTCGTCACCTTTGTGCTCATGGCCCAGTTTGTCCTGGTTAACGTGGTGGTGGCTGTGCTGATGAAACACCTGGAGGAAAGCAACAAGGTGCAGTAACTAAACAGACTCCTATTTATTTTTTATTTTTTGAAGTAAAATGCAATCATTAAGTGGACATGCATGTGTGGACTTTTGCAGGAGGCTAAAGAGGACGCAGAGATGGATGCAGAGATCGCCTTGGAAATGGCAATGGAGAGAGAACGCAGGCAAAGCACAACGTCCAACAACAGCTCGGTGGGAGGCACATACGTTGGTCCATGTCCACATTCACCTGGACAGGTACGTACGGCCCTGCCTTGCTCATGAGCACCTAGACTCACAGCTGGATCTGTAGCTCTGGGTGTAGAATAGAATCAGGGTCCACATTAGAGCTGCGTGGTCTCTGTCTCCCCCTGCAGGAGGAAGAGGAGCAGTACGACAACCAGGACCTGCTGTCCGCCAGGAAGATGTCTGTATCCAGGATGCACTCTCTGCCCAATGACAGTTACATGTTCCGACCCGTGCGGCCCGCCAGCGCCCCCTACCCCTTGGAGGAGGTAGACCTCAGCCCCCAGCACCAGCACTCAGGTACCGTATCAGCTAAGGATGTTAAGATCAGACATCAGCCTCATTTTATTTAGCTTAGCATGTCCCCTGGGTGTTCAGGAGCCGCTGATAATCCTCTTTACTAAACTATTAAACAGTTCTATGATGCATCTTTGTTCAGATCTGATTAAACTCACCTGCCTGATTAAATGAAGGAAGTTTAACAGCTGCTAGTTTGTGGTTTGCAGTTATATTTATTAGTAATAAATATATAAATGTAAGAAATGCACGCCTCTAAACTCTACAAACGTCATTATTGACAGAATCAAACTCCTCCTCCTATTGAATCATCTCCTGAGTTGATTCTAGTTCAGATTAGTTTCTAGTTTAGTTTGGTTCTCAGCTCCAAGACCAGAATCTTTTAAAAGTCTCTCATTACTAATGAACAGACATCACTGATTCATGTGATCATTTCTACTAGTGGTTGAATGAAGGAGTTAAACTCCTCTTCCTCAGATCAGCCCTGTTGAGTAGGTGGTCTTTAATGTGACCTGGACTCATTGTGTGTTCACACTACCAAAGGAAGGATGTCACATGTGTCCCAGACCACCTCCACATGTGGACTGACACCAGATCAGTGTTCACACCTGGACCTGTTTAACCTGGACTCTAGAGACCAGATCAGTGTTCACACCTGGACTCATGACAGCCCAGCCCTGCCCCCCCTCCACCTCTGTCGCTGCGAGCGTAAAAACAACATGGCCGACTTCCATGACGACAGATGTCACGATACTCACACACAGGAAAACACACACACACACACGCGCTCGCTCACACACACACACACACACACTCCTGCTCCGATCAGTGTGAGTCTCATAGCATGAATCAGATCAGGACGGATGTTAATATTTGGTCTGAACGAGGCCTTTGAGATGCAAATAGAATATTCAAGATGCAGATCCATCATCTTACTATAGACATTATTTATTTCTGATAACAAGGCAAGATGCTCACAGTTAGAAGCTGAACTTGAAGTTTAAAATCTGGATGTACGATTTAGAAAAGCAAAGAGGCACAGACTCAGATGAGAGACATGAGAGGTTTGCTTGAATTTGCTCTAAAGAATGATAATCACGACTGTTATATCAGATTATTGGTGTTTTGTTTTTTTTGTTTTTATCTCAAGTAGAAAAGTAGAAACGGAAATAAAAAGTAAAATAAAAAGACTGACGAGACCTGTTCTATCTGCAGTCAGAGCCTAATGTTGTGGCCCGGCTCTGTCCCAAGGTACCGACTGCAGTGGATGAGCTGGTGCATGTGAATCTCTGCCACCTTCACACAGGCTCATCTGCTCAGCTCTGAAATGACTCCGTACTAAACTAGAAGGAGTGTTTGACGCCATGGCGACGAGCCGCAAAGTCAGAAGATGTATGAATTAAACAAAAACTCACAAAAAAAAAACGCTGCTGTTTCAAGCTTTTTGGTTTTAAATGAATATGTTTTTATCATCTAACTCTGACTTTGCTGCAACGTTTTCAACACGTTTTACTGAACTCTGAACTCCCAGGTTTACTGGACCTGTGAGTTCAGAAGGAGAAGACCCTGGTTACACAGTTTCACCGCAGAAATGAAACCCGGCTTCAGCTTCCTCCTCATCCAAACCTTGATACTCCTGCTGGTGAAGCTGTTTCTGTAACCAGGATCTGGTGCAGGATATTAGGGATAAGTTCCTGACGATCAGCTCAGAGCTAGCCTGGTGTCAGAGTCTGGTAACTCTCCATCTGGACTTTATTCATTAAACGTCTCAACCATCACCACAGTAAGCCCCGCCCCCAAAGGATCTGACTGGCCCAGCTGATCTGTGCCGGAGCAGAATCAGTTCCCAACAGAGAGACTTCAGACCAACTTTACCCCACTGTGACTTCCAGGCTAGCTCACTTCTAAAAAATAAAGTTCTGAACAGCTGCTAATTGATTTAGAAAACACTTTATTCTGATGTATTTGATATATTACTGACTATTATAAATGAACTAAATAGTTTCTGTTTCTCAGACTCAAACGTTCTATCTTAATAAAGTGTTTTCTACTTTAGTACTGATGACCTCTCAGATGATTTAACAAGACTTCTCTCTAGTGTGTGTTTGTATTTGCCTAACCCTGCATGTGTCCTGCGCTGACATGCATGTGTTGATGCTGAGCCGCGGCCGTCGTCACCCGTGATCATCTCCTTCTTCTCCTCCTCTCTCTCCTCCTCCTCCTCCTCCTCCTGCAGTCTCGGTGATGTCGGTCCACTCCCAGCCCTGCGAGAGCCGCTCTCTGCTGCAGGTTCCTGACGCGTCCCCCGTCCGCTCTCAGCTACCTCCCGTCCTCACCCTGCCCCGCATCGCCCCGCCAACGCCCAGCCCCTCGCCACGGGCCCTGCACAGACAGGTGAGAGACCCCGTGCTCCTGTTCCACTAGTAATCAGATTATTAATCAGAACAGACTGACCCTCTGGTTCCTGCTGGTTCCTCTCTGGTTGGAATAAATCTATTCTTTCTGAGCATGTTTGGCCCATGTGGGGACGGGACGAGGCGTCCAGGTGTCCTGTGACGGTGTTTTTGTGCTTTGTGTTGCAGGTGGCACTTAAACTGGACTCTGTGGAGTCTCAGAGTTCTGAGCATCAGGACAGGTCCAGCTCTGTCCACTCGCCTTCTCCTCTCTCTCCTTTGCCTCCTCTTCCCTTCTCTCCCTCAGCCCTCTCCCTCCCCCCGTGCTCCCCCTCAGCCTTCCCACTCCCTCCTCTGTCTCCTCTCCCTTCCCCCGCGCTTCTTCTCCCCCCACCTCCCTCCCCCCGTCTCCCCCTGCGCCCTGCGAGCCTTCGGAGGCCTCGGCCGCCCTCCGCGGTCTCCCTCTTGGACCCGGCCGACGAGGAGGTGTACCACATCACCAGCTCCGCCCAACGCAGGTGGAGGGATGAAGAGGGAGGACAGAGCCGGGGGAAGCCCAGCCGCAGTCACTCCCTCTCTCCTTACGCCTTGCCGTGCTCTCCCGCCTCCTCCTCCCCTCCCGCTCCCCCGCTCCCACCTTCTTCCTCGAGGAGCGCGCTCAGTCTGCTCGGGGCAGGACTGAAGGACTGTGATTTCAGGAAAGGCTTGAGTATTGACAACCAGGGCTTCCTGGACAATCCGCCATCACCGCCAGCTGGTCACTATGACGACCAGCGGCGCCACTCCATCGAGGTCTGCCTTCCACAAGCCGTCCTGACCAGAGACGACCAACACCTCCTGCAGGGGGCCCAGCGCTTGGACAGGTGTGGCCCGTCTTTTCCCGTGAGGGTGCAGTCGGTCGGGAGCAACCACAGAAAGAAGAAGATGAGTCCCCCCTGCATCTCCATCCACCCGCCCTCAGAGAGGGAGCACCCCCAGATCGCCTCGCCCCCAAAACTGGCCGACTGCAGCATGATGCTGAGACGCAGGACGCCGTCCTACGACCTGACGCCTCACACGCAGTCAAACACACACGCACAGGACATGTCTGCAGACACACAGACGCACTCCCCCATGCTGACGCCCATCCACGTCCCGGCGCAGTCACACTCCCCGTCCTACACTCAGACGTACACCCCTCCGCTCGTGTCCACGCCCACGCACCCGCACATCCCCATCAGCCCCAACATCTTCATCCAGCCCCGTGCTCCTCTGGTCCCAAACGTCTTCACGCCGACGCACCCTCTCTCCCCCGCTGCACGCCACTCCCCCCATGCAGGAGACTACATCCCCCTCCCCCAGTTCACCTTTGACCAACCACAGTCCAGATTCATGAGCGGGCTGTCGCCCGGCATATCAGACGCCGAGTCGGCCACCTGCTCCTCCCCTTTCGACACCAGACTGGGGGGCGGTGCAGGGTTTAGTGCAAAGAATCGGAGGACCGCCCAGTGAGCGTGGAGCGTCTGGACTCAGGAGGTGAATTATTTGGTCCTAAATCTCTGACCTCAGCCGGGACGGTGCTGAGGAGAGAGGGACATTGATTGCTGGTGCAGACTCGTCCCAGAGTAACAGACCTTATCGGATCTTATTTTCTAAACCCAACTTGAAAGACAGCAGACCCGCTGAGGCTGGACCGGGCGAACAGGACTCGCTGCACGCGGTGCGCTCGGGACTAGAACTAAAGACGCACCAGGACTAAAGCCACATAACTCCGTAGCCAAAGTTTTTTTTTTCACACACTGTCCTCACCCACGCAAGCCAATCAGGAAGCAGCGTCTGGCTGATGACCTCTGACCTTTTCAGGAAGGGGTTTGTGAAACGCGAGCGTGGGGCGGTGGTGGTGGTGGTGATGGTGGGGGGATGATGGGGGGTCGTGGGATATGCAACTTCAGGGTTTCTACAGAAGTTCTGCTTGCCCCTCCTCTGCTCCTCGATCACATTGATCGGAGCAGGAGTGTGTGTGTGAGCGAGCGCGTGTGTGTGTGTGTGTGTGTGTTTTCCTGTGTGTGAGTATCGTCACATCTGTCGTCATGGAAGTCGGCCATGTTGTTTTTACGCTCGCAGCGACAGAGGGGGAGGGGGGGGCAGGGCCGGGCTGTAGTGTTCGTTTTCTCTGTGTATCTGTTGCAGTGTAAATAAAGGAAAATACTGTATTTGGTGAGATTAAAAATAGCTCCATCCATATGCACATATTTTTATAGAGATTTAAAATGTTTTTGCACACAGATTTTAAAGTTCAAGTTGCTTGTTTTTTCCCTCCGTCGTCCTCCTGTGAATGTACGTTTCTTCTTGACGTGAAAGCGAGAAAGAGAAAGAGACAGAGAGAGAGAGACAGAAAGAGAGAGAGAGAGAGAGCGGCGAAGGAGCTCAGCCTCCTCTGGGCCGGCCGCTGGAGGCGGAGGAGAGCGAGAGAGTTTTTATTTTTCTATTTTGGAAATGAGAAGGAAGAGAGCGGGGATGGAGGGAGGGAGGGAGGGAGGGTGGCGTGTTCCTGTAGCTTTGTCTCAGATTTCTATGTATCTGATGTCTTAAGAAGTGGGCTCAGTGATGCAGCCCCCCCCACAGACGTCTCTGCAGAAATAACAGTTTTAACTCTTTTATATTTCAATTTGGCCGTTGTTTCAGAGCTGGTGGGTGGGGTGGGGTGGTGGGGGGGTCCTTTAATGATGACTTGATGTCTTTATTTGCTCAGATAAATGACAGGCAGCAGAATGGTTCTGTGGGCTGCTGAGCTAAATGAATTATTATTCATTTAAAGATTAAAAAAAAAAAGCTTTTAGCATCACTGAGCCGCTCTTCTACTTGAAGCTGATTTGTGTTTCTGTACATCTAAAGACAACCAAACTAACTTACTAAATATGTGTAGCCAGAGTGCAATAATAATAATAATAATAATAATATTAATAATATATACTTGTGGAACATATAGTGACATCCACACGACGTAAAGCAGCCACTCTCTTGTGTTCATACATACTGTAGAACTGCTCTCTGTGATAGAAACCTGTTTTTATATGATGATGAGATGATGTGTATCTCCAGTGTTCATTGCTGCCGTTGGTTCTTGTGCGGTGGCGGCACGGGTGCGGCGTTAGGTACTGTAGATTTCTCCAAAAAAAGAAGAAAAAAAAAAGCTCAGGCCCACCCTGCCGACGGCGAAATCAGAGGCGTGAGTGACGTGCATCTCTGCCGAGGACTCAATAAGCCATCGTCTCATCCCATGCCTTCCTCCCTCGCTGCTTTCATCTGTTCCATGTTTTCCTGCCAAGCCATACTTCTCCTCTGACACAGCACAAGTTCCCCCATTTTTCGTGTGCACCGTCTGGTTTTGGCACACGAAGGATGCATGCTCTGATTTTCAAAGGCAGCTGGCTGGGACGGCGTCTTTTACTTTTCCTGCAGTCGGCACGTGACATGCACAAGACCTCAGAGATCTGAGTGCAAACCAAAGTGCTTTGATGCTGTAACGTAATCTCTAGAGGATCGGTTAGCTTTTCGTATTTGTGCAGAGTTAAAAAATAATAAATAAAAAATCTATCCTGGTAGATATTGCCGACCGGATTTAAAGTATTTATTACTAAGGGTGTCTGCAGACTGGTAAAGAAAAAAATAAAAAGTCTGTTAAAGCAGTTTTGCAAAAATGTCCTCAGTCCTGTTTTTATGGGATCACGTTTTAAAACAGACGATTTTCTATTTATTTTTCAGATGTATAAATGATCTTGGTACTTGCAGAGACCTTTGTAAACAGTGTCAGTTCAGATTCTCACCGTCGTCGTCGTCGTTTCCTTCATCAGAGTCTCCTCTCCCAGAGTCTCCTCTCCCTAGCAGCATGCATGCAGAGGGCAGAATAAAAAAATAAGAGAAAAAAACAAACTTCTCCACGTCGGTCTCATTCTGCCAAAGGTCAACGCCGCCTTCGACCTCAGCCACTTTCGGCTGCTTTAGTGGAAGCGATGCAGAGTCACGGAGATAGATGCAGATGTTCCGTATCTGTCTCGTAAAGGCGGGACGTGAAGCTGCCTCGTCCGTCTTCTTCCAGTTGCGATGTCGGATTCTGAACGCGGCACGGTTCCTCGTTCCTCTGGTTCCTCTGGTTCCTGATCATTGTGTTTTTTTTTTATACGATATGTGAACGCACCGATGTTGTGCATCTGCTTTGTCTTGCTTCTCTCATCCTCTTCCTGCACAGATTCTGAGTAACGGGAGGCGGCCCGTCGGTCCGTTTCAGCCTCGCTCCTCTTTGACGACCCCTGATCTAAAAAGCATATCGCCATATTAATCAACACACTTTTGGTAGAGTGACTGCATAATTGTTCTTACAGATCTCTGGATCTCAGTATTTAAATCCTGTTTTTGAGGAAACAGTTTTGACTATTGCATGCTCTGATTTAAGAAAAAGAAAAAAAAAAAGGACTTTTGGGAAAGAATCATCTGGACGTTTTTGGAGATTTTGATATTTGCATTTTCAGATGTTTCCATTTGTAGTCTGACTTCCTACTTGCACTGGACTCTTCTTAATTGGTATCTGATCAAATACTGATTAAATGAACCCTATTCTTTACTGTCCAATGCAATACTGGCTGGTTATTTACTGTATGAGGACTCGGCTCCTCTTTATACAGCTTTACAGAGGGAGGGAGGTGGAAACCTGGCCCGGTTCCGTTTTGTTCGGGACCAACGTTATTTAATGTCCAGGTTTTTTTCACGTCTCCTCCTGAAACTCGGCAGAATGAAAACTGATTATCTGATGTATATTTTATGTAGGGGTAGCCTCGTCCTGGATGCTCTGTACAGGAGGAGTAATGACTTGTGTTTTCTTGGTGGAGACTCGCAGCGGAAGGTGGCGTTTCCACGACAACGCCAGACTCCAGAGAGTTCAAACTGTGACAGAATTTGACGAATCAGAAGCCTTGTTTTCTTTCTTTCTTTCTTTCTTTCTTTCTATCTTTCTTTTCCTTCAGCGATTGGCCCAGGCAGCCCCCTTCCCCTCCAAGCCTTACAAGGAGGGGAGGAGGTGCATGTGTTCTGTCTGTCTGCAATAATTAAAGCCCCCCCCACCCATCATTCCCCCAGAAACAGAGGGAGACGGGGGCGTTTGAAGGCTTGACACACAGTCGGACTCTATCATATTGTATCGTTGCTGATTATTGTGTGATGACCAACCGTTGTCCTGAAGGATGTTTCCCTGTCGATTAAAAAACAAAACAAAAAAATACAAGATTTCTTTCTTTTTTCTTATTTTTATTTATTTGTTTTAATTCCTGACCAGTTTCTTCTGTTCGTTTCTACTCAAACCTGAACAATAAATCATCCAGGACCATATTCTGGTATCAGCACAGTTTGATCCAAGCACATTGTTTAGTGCTTTATACTGAAGTGCCGCTTCTTTAATGAGTATATTCTCAAAGTTCAGCTTTAATTTGAAGAGTGAAAAGAAAAACTGGTGAAAATAAAATGCAGGATTTCATTACAGCCACGTTTAGACACGTCCCCTTGTTTCCAGAGGCTCAAATGTGATCAGACGAATCCACGTAATCTTAAATAAAACATTTATTTTTAATATTTTGTCCAAAAATCCTTTGCAGACTACGACTGCCTGGAGTCTGGACCCCTGGACGTCACTGTGACGATAATGTTGGTGAGCTTCTGTCATCCTTGACTGGTTCTAATCACTGGGCTGCATCGGTTTAAACGCACAAAAAGACTTGTTCTTCACTTAAAGGTTGTAGATTTACTCTGGGTGTGCACATGTGGTTCCTGGAACAAGAAACAACAATACAGCTGGATAATATATCTATCTGTCCAACGTTGACTCGACAAAGACCAAATAACCAGTAAACCTTGTGCAGAGTTTAACACACTGAACATCACTGATCAAACATCTGCGGTAACTGACGCACTGATGCACACACACTCCTTTAGAGCCAGCAGAAGAACAGCTTCCATCCCAAACATGTCCACGCACCACGAAGCCAAAACCAATGAACCATCGAAGGATCTGATTGGCTGCTGATGCATGATCAGAAATGCAGAGATCTGCAAACCTTCTCAGCAGTCACCAAAGAATGGGTCCCCCCCCGGGATACTTTGCTGGTCCGTCAGTGTCCAAACACGTTGTGGCTTAAATGGAATTTGGTGAAATACTTTTGAAGTCAGATATCAACGTATGCATCCCCTCACTCACAGGTTATGCTGTAAGAACGTTTCCTGTCACTGCTTTCTTCTTTCATTCTTTTATTAACTATTGATTGTAAACCAGGGTCTTCCCAGGTTTCAACCCCATTCACACCTTGAGACTGGAGCCTCCGACTGCCCCCCTCAACGACAGGTCAGTATCTAGACGTTAACAAACACTAGTCATTAACAGATACAAGCCAAGCAAGTTTTAAGTTTTCTGATGGGCCACACATGTTCCTATTTAAACCTCAACTCACAACAAGTCCCTTGAAACGTCTTTCCAAAGCTTTTTGGATAGTTGGCTGGAGCCTATCCCAGCTGTCACTGGTCTAGAGGGGGGGTCTACCCTGGACAGGTCTCCAGTCTATCACAGGGCTAACACAGAGAGACACTCACACCTACGGCCACTTTAGAATCACCAATGAACCTAACCAGCATGTCTTTGGACGGTGGGAGGAAGCTGGAGAACCTGGAGAGAACCCACGCAGACACAGGGAGAACATGCAAACGCCACACAGAAAGGAACCAGTCGGCCTGGATTAGAACCCAGAACCTTCTGGCTGTGAGGCATCAGTGCTAACCACCACACCACTGTGCCGCCACATCTCCATCGATTATTCAGAATTTGGGGTTTTGGATTTTTTGGTTCTAGACCAAAAACAGTTTGTTGCTCAGTGATGATGAATGTGGTTAAAGACAAGATGAAAAACAAAGACTCTCCATCAGAGTCAGCTGATTTAAAACATGATGGATGTGTTCAGTCATCCCATCAGTCCTCCCTCGCCGATGTAGAAACTGGTAAATCTACAGCATCTAAAACAAATCTAATTCAATCCTAAACGAGTCACGGTCCGGGGTATGTTTGACAGTCGGATTTATGGAGATGGTTTATTTGAAAAGAAATTAAATATATATAATTCAGAGAAAACATTTGACAGTTAATCATTACATTTACTGTGATTTACAAACCAACAACTCTTTTCTACAGCTTCAGTAAATGTTTCATCTTCATCAGTCTCTCTGTAGTGAAGCACCTCAGCCACCAGGGGGCAGTGTTTGATTATTAAATGAGTCTGAGATCTTGGAACACGTGACATATTTTTAACAATCTGAAGGTTTTAGGATTTGAAAAGTTATGTCCAGCAAAGAATTAAAAAGGAATATTCAGATTCTGCTCCATCTCTAAGTCACTGATCAGGTTAAAGGTCAGATTTCCTTCCACTGATGTGAACGTCACTGACTGAGCAGCGCCTCAATCACAGGAAGCATCCGAACTAAGAGAATCAGATTGTTGTTGTGAGCAAGGAGGAGCTTCCTGAGCATCAGATCATGGAGACTGAACGGAGCTGGAAAGGACTTTGTGGAAACGGGATCAGCTGGATGCAGAGATCATCAGAAGATCAACACGTCAAGCTGTGTTCATTTCAGAGCTGACTCCAATCAGCTAAACAATCCTGTCCAAATAGTAGAGGACGAGCAGCGTCCCTCAACCTGTTCTCGGGACTGAAACGAGGACAGACACTATAACAGCAGCAGTGTTCAAGCTGCAACATGAACAGATTAACGCGTTAATTCTGAGCCACCCCGCAAGAGTCTCCTAGAATCCTAAAACCAGTTCTGATATCTTTAAACCATTTGCAAAGAGGAACCTTCATGTTTATCCATTCAGCTCACATGGTTTTTACTGCACCATTTTAACTGAGCACAGGCACCAGGACGTTCATTCATCAGTCCACCTGTAGATGGAGCTGCTGAACGCCGGACATGTGAGGGTGTGAGGGTAACCTCTGGAGCTGCAAGTACGTCAGCATGCGCGCGTGTGTGTGTGTGTGTGTGTGTGTGTGTGTGTTTGTTAGTGAAGCAGTGTCAGTTGTAATATGTTCCTGTAAGATGTAAAGGTCAAGATGACAGATTCACAGAAAAAATAAAAAGCCTCTAAGTCGCCCCTCCCTCACTGAGACAAGCTGCAGAGTCTGCTAAGAGCTCTTCTTTAAGAAAGCCAATATCATTTAATCCTTTTGTGATAATAAAGCCTCTGCTGCTCAGTCAGCTCTAATTTGTCTCCTGTTTTTTATATAAATTCTTGGTCCGGATGCAGATTCTCCTTCGATTCAAAGGCCGTCGTTTGCCTGCGACCATTAAAGAAGCGTCTCTCTTCGCGGCTTGCGCTCTCTTTGAAGCCTGCATAAAAAGGCAGCCTTGCAGAAAGACTGGCGCCTCCCTCCATATGTCCCTTCACTTATCTACTCTTCAAACAAGTCAGTCACCTGGTAGCAGTCTGCTGTCAGCCTGCCAGGTCTCTATCTCCGCCGCGCCATGAAACGTTCGCTATCTGCTTTTAATTGGATATCCACGTTCGGCTTTCCAGTGAAAACAGACCACGGGATTGGCTGCGGCGCTCTTCAGAAAGGGCCCTCCTTCAGAGCCCGCTGAGATTCGGTATGGATTTGTCAGGTGGTGATTTGACAGATTCGTCTGTCGGGACGACAGTTATAAAGGCACAAAGGAGCCTTGGTATCGGGATGGCAGCAGGGCAGTGAGCTGAGCCGGGTTTGAATCCAATTACAGCGAGCGGCCGCGTGCCAGTTTGTCATCAGAGTTGTCATTTTGTTTGGGAAAGGGCAGGCACTTCAAGAAAGTAGATTGGACAGAATGGACGAACCACCCGTCCATCACGGTCCATCACCGTCCATCATCAGCCACAGTCTAGAAGCTTAGCTAGCAGCCAGTCACAGCGCGCCTCAGATCACATTCTGCAGTTAAATTGAGATTTATTTCACTGAATATAAACAAAACAATCCAAAAAGCTTTTAAGGCACTTTACAGAATCTGTTGCTCGAAGCAGCAGTAGACTAGTTTCTAAGCAGGAGAAACGTTGAGCAGCTCATATGAACCCAATCTACCTGATTAACAAATTCCATCCTGATGAAGCTTACAGTACGGTACATGCAGCATACACGCATGATACAAACAAGAGAACCTGAGACCAGGTGAAACATGATGCATGGAAGAAAAGTAGAGGACATTCATTGTAGAAAGCTCAGTGGGTCTCATAAAGTTAAGGGTAGAGATAGAGCCCAGAGACGTGGGACAGTGTCAGTGATAATAGTAGCTAGTGTTAGGGTAACCCTAACCCTAACCCTAACAGCGTATGCACGGCAGGAATTATTTAGGTTTGATTGATAACTGTAGACAATAAACATAGTTGGGCTCTGGCCCATGAAGGAACGGGTGTACATGATGTAGTTTCCTGTATAGTGCATGAATTCTGCAAAGGTAACTCACCGAAATTACATTTGCTGATTTATTTATTGATCTACTGAGGGAACGCTAGCTGCCATATTTTGCTGACTGCTGAAGTTAAGCTGGTAAATGTAGATACGGTGTGGTGTTCGTGGTTCTAATAGATGCATGTGCTTTATCTCTCTGGCTATGCTGTACATAGTGCAGCTTAAAGGGTTTTGCATCCTTCAGTATTTTCTACATTTCTGCATAAAAATGATTCAAAACATCAGTGGATATTCACACACGTCCTGAAAGTAGACAGAGAGAACCCAGATCTAACACATGAAACAGAAATATTAGACTTGTGTATTTGTTTATTTAAGAACATGAATCATGTGTTCATATCAGTGAGGTGTTAAAGTCATGTCCTCCTTGTGTCCAGTATCTGCTGTGACCTCCTTGTGACTAAATGTTTCTGGTAACTGCTGATCAGTGGTCTACAGCAGCTTGGAGGAATTTAAGCCCATTCCTCTGAACAGAACCACTTCAGTTCTGAAATCATTTCTAATGTTTCTACTGCTCGTGAGACGTTTCCTAAACATTCATCTTGCTCTTGCCATTTGCTCTCAGATAGCAGGTGCAGGTACAGGCGTGACTTAGAACACTGCAGCTACATAGTTAGCATGTTAACAGCCTGGTGTCTTTGTAAGGAACATCTGTGCACAAGAGTCGCTGCTATCATACCAAAACCACTCATACCCCCCAGCTGACAGAGGCCAACGGTGTAGTCAGTGAGGCGTGAAAGAAATGGAGGTCTTCTGACCCAAAATCCTCTGCAGCATAGAAAATATGTCACAGTAACTCAAACAGATAAAACTGACAATGGTTATTTATATCTCTGTGGATTAATGCACAAGAATCTTTGTGCTCGACACTTTCAGAAATGACATGAAGGTGTGAGATGAAGCGTGACGGGACGGTGAATCTCCAGCAGGATGTTTGCAGGGCCGAGGAGTAAACCAAGGTGGAGAGCCACATGTGTGCAGGTAGACCGGCACAACACACACACACATGCAGAGAAGGCGTTAACAGGGAACCAACAGGGAACACTAGGAATGAGGTACAGTGGGACAAAGGACCTTGGATCTGGTCCACAGAGACTCTGCAGGCTCCACATGTTCAGAGGTGGGTCTGCTGGCGTCCAGGAAAAAGGTCAAACCTGGTCGTTTTTCATCCTGCACCCAGGGAACAGTAACGATCAACAATGAAGTCATGCTGCTCAGAGAAGTGGAATGAAGTCTGATCTCATCACATTATTCCATCGCTGGCTAATGAGGCTTAAAGCAGCTTAGTCGTGACACGTTCAGGGAACGGCGAGGAGGGATGCTGCTGAACACCTGATAGCTTGTACCACACAAATAAGAATAACAGCTGCTTCACCTCAACCACAATCCAAATGAACTCCGAGGAGCTGCCGCTGATTAGTTCTGCCAGAGTCAGTTTTCTGAGCTGATTCCTGGAGTTTTTGGAGGACATTAAAGCTAATTTAACGTCTCCAAGCGCTCCGTCAAGCGTGAGAATCATTTCACCTCAGTCTATTTTTAAATGTCGCAGTTATTTGGAAGACGTGACGGGATGGATTTCATTCAGATAAGGGAGAGCAGCGAGTGTGGACTCTGCTACAGCATCCTCCTCAAAAAACAAAACAAAAGGAGGATCTGGAGACGGCAGAGATTGAGTTTGAAGGGCTTTTATTTAGCAAGACAAAAACAGGCGTCCCTCGTCCCTGAGCTGCTCCTGGGAGACAACTGAATGAAAAATGCTCTGAGGCATTCCCCTTTAATGCTCCGTCTTCCCCCTATTCTCTATCTACTACCGACCTGCCTATTAATCATATGTCTCCAGATATATTGGTGGATCTTTAGGGACTTCTCTGCACCTGTGCTGCATGTGCGCCCCGCCCATCCTCAACATTTGGACATGTGACTAAAGCACATTTTAATGTCTGATTATCACGCTGCATCTTACAGGATCCCCTGCAACAGATGAACGGTTTGTTTTGTATCAAATGGTAAAATATCTCTATCAGACCTTCAAAATAAAAGTAGCTGTCCTCTGATGTGCAGTGTTTGTGGGTGTGCTGTGCATCTGCATCTGGAAAACCACAGGAAACAACAAATTCTAATCTCAGTACGATCAAGAACTAATTGATCTCCATATGCTACGCTGCAGTCGTGGTTTTAGGAGAGTGAGACTCTGATGCATCTTTGTGTGTGAGTGTGTGTGTTTGTGTGTGTGTGTGTGTGTGTGTGGGTGTGTGTGTGTGTGTTGCCGTACACCCCTCTCGGCCATTCTGTCTCCCAGACAGCTGTTTGGTGACCTGGCAACACCCCTCCTCTCTCTCTCTCTCTCTCTCTCTCTCTCTCTCTCTCTCTCTCTCTCTCTCTCTCTCTCTCTCTCTCTCTCTCTCTCTCTCTCTCTCTCTCTCAACATGTGACACAGTCCAACACACACTACAGCAGCCCAGCACGTCTGCCACCACCGGTATCCCCGAGCCAACACACACAACCACACACACTCAAACACAGTCTCATTCAGATGCATTGAGCCCGGCCCACTCACCGCTCCCATCATCCAGCGTCGCCTGTGACATGTTTCATTACACAAACCATCAGATTTGTTGAGTTTTGATAAAACAGTGGGCGGGACAGTGGTGTGGTGGTTAGCCCTGATGCCTCACAGCCACAAGGTTCTGGGTTCTAATCCAGGTAGACCAGCAACCTGTCCAGTGTGTACCCCACCTCTCGCCCAATAACAGCTGGGACAGGCTCCAGCCGCCCCCCCCCGTGACCCTCCAGAGGACAAGAGGTTACAGCAAATGAATGAATGAATAATTAAACAGTGTTAGAAGTACAACACATTTCTTCTATGATTCATGATTCTGAAAATCTCGGCCTTTCAGAGCAAACAGCGCTGAGGCCCAGATGAGCCGCCCCTAAATGCAAATCATGAGGGGTGAGACTCGTTGCTAAGCGGCAACGCTCTAACTGTTTATAAAGGCTTTTGTTTGACGAGCAGCACAGTCCTAAAGGTGGTGCCTAAAACTTGCAATGCGTTGTCCGATGGCGGTGGACAGCGAAGGTGTCTCTGTACACAGAGGTTTGGTGTAAATCTGTCCTGTTACAGTGACGTCCTATAGTTTATATCCAGGGATAAAATGTCTCACTTTCTCTGACAGTGACCAGAATAGGTCACTTCATAGCGGAACGGTCCCAATGTCACATTGGCAGTTTCTGTGAGTTACAGAAATGATGAGACGTCACCAAACCCTCCACGGAGTCAGAAGGCACAGAGTTTCTGAAGCTATTTAAACATCTCACGAGCTCTCCTGATGGAGAATATACAGTGTTTAACTCTTTCTGCTACCAGGGGTAAGGGAGGTTTTTGAGGAACAAGAGGTTTAAAACTTCAGCTCCAGTGTTCCTAAAATAGTTCATGGTTCAGATGAGTGAAGTGTTGTGCATTCCTCCAAAGCCTGTGACTATGTCGCTCGCCTGCATAATCTTAAGAGACTTGTGACAGGAATTGTGAAAACTCAATTAGCATATTTGGCATTTGGTCAAATGCATTTATGTTTCTCCTGGACTCCAGTAAGGATGCGCCTGCACCCCCTCCCCCTTCGTTCCTCTGACCGTGATATTCATGTACAAGAAAGTGCAGCCAGACTGTCTGGAAAGTGTCCAATGTGGAGACATTAGAGTGCCATCTGACATTGTCCTTCTGGCTTCAGTGGGCCGTGGCCGCTGATTTGCAGTTTGCAGCAGAGTATTCCACGCTGAGACGAGGGAAGAGCCTCAAAACGGGTGCAGCATGTTCACGTCCACCTATGACGGGCTGCTGTTCCTGTTGCTCCTGCAGCTCAGACGTGGATAAGTGACTAAAGATGGATTATGCATTAATGCAAAACCATCCATGGAGTATTCTTACACCTTCTTTAGTCTTTAAAGATGAAAACTGGACTCACCACTTTGTCTTTCTGCACGCTCAGACGCATTTATCTTCTGAAACTAAAATAGATATAATACTGTAGTATATCCAAAACACAAAGGCCTTTGTTCCATCGTGTGTTTTTGGATATTCAACGACCTGGATGATGGAGAACTTCCAAAAGAATAAATTAACCTTAAAGTAAGTAATCACAAAATGAAACATTTAAACGCCATCAAAAATACTATACTAACCTTTAAAGTACGCTGAAATATGCCAGGCCATCCCGATTCCTCATCTGCTTGAGAGGGTGCCCCATAAACCGAGGCTTCAGTGCTCGTTGCACCTGGTCAAAGGCAGCCCTGGCTGCACAAACCAAATATTTCTGCTAGGGATTAAATGATAGAGGAAGAAACAGAGTGAATACTGGATTTACTGCACACTTACCAGGTGGCCAAAAGCAACTCAGAATTGGGGAAGCTATAGAGTAGTGGTCAGAGACGCAGCATGTACCCCTCAAACTGTCAAAGCTGAACATTAGTCCCTGCTCTGTGCAGTGATCAATGAAGGAAAAACTACTGTTATCATTATTATCCAAACAGATCAACTAAAACAGCAGCGTTAGTAAGTCACTCAATACTTAGTCAAATGTGACATTTTGAAGTTTCAGCTTTGTGCGTTTGGTCCACGGTCGACTGATCGGTTCAACGTTACACATTCCACGCTGGCCCTGACCCTTGAGAGGACCGAGCACGGCGTTAGCATTCTGCATGCCCCCCAGCCAATAACTGAACATGACAAACAGGTCACTGATCAAATGTAGGCTACTGGATCTGCATTTATGTGTCAAATCAATATCAAAGGAGGAGGAGGGGGGAGACAGTAGATTTGTGACCATGCAGGCGAGATTGAGACACACACACACACATATATATATATATATGTATAGTGCTACTGGCTGATACAGCTAATACATTTTTTTATTCTGCTACATCTCTATTAATCCCTGCAGGCCTCATGAACGGCTGCTGTGTTTCTAATCTCCTCGTTACCTCATCAGTATTCTCAAAAATCTTCCACAGATTGAGAAAAAAAGAATCTGTCATGTATTTGTTAAAGCCAGTAATGTGTTCACGGGGTCCTGACGGAGCCTTGAGGCATTCCTAATGCTATAATGGCGCCCTGTGACATTTTTACGAGGTCCTCGCTGCAGGTTCGCTGCCCGCTGTATTGTCCCTGCATGTTTACTACGGCGCTGCCTCGTACAGTAGCAGAGCTGCTGCTGGATTGAAACTTGTTTGCAGGTCTGCTACATGACTCAATAATAAATCCTGAAGCAGCGTTTTTTATTTATTTTTTTAAAAAGCTGCAGATGTGTGAATAGCATGGGCTTATAGTGGCGACACACACACACACACACACACACACACACACACACACACACACACACACACACACACACACACACACACAGCCGGCTCCGTGCCTGTTCAGTCCTTTCATAGTCATTTACCCAGTCAGGTGTGAATTGTGACCATATACCCATTTGTGAAGCCTGTGTTACTGCATGTAACACACCCTCCCTCACCCTCCCTCATCCTCCCTCTCTCGTTTCCTCCTTCATGAGAGAGCACCGATGCTCCAGATTCAGACAAGAAATTCACAAACGCTGAACCTGCGAAAATTTATGCGGCTACACCGATGGATGGATGGATCACAGACGGGTGGACGGACGTAGACAGGTTCTCAGTCATCCAGGTTTGGTTTGAAGTCAACGTTCACTTCCTGCTCATCTGTCCTGGAGCAGAATCAGTTCCCAGCGGAGAGACTCCAGACCTCCAAACCCACCCACAAGTTGCTCTGGCTTCCAGGCTGGTCTAGGCCAGGGTTCAGGTCTCCACCTACACCTGAAGGACAAGGGACACTTGGTGTTTAGAGGACGTCCACATTTCACCCAGAGAAGACAGATGGTTTGAAAGAGGAGTAAGGGACGACATCTCTGTCAGTTTGAACGGAGGACTTAAGTGAAGTCTGACATCTGATCCCTGAACCTTTAACCCCCCCCCCCACACACACACACACACACACCTTGAGGCTGAAGACTCTGGATGTTAATGGATCATTAGAGAACCATTTATTGGGGAAGGAAAGCTGGATCCAAACAGATTCCTCTAAAGTACAGGTGAGCATCTGGTCTTTACAGACCCTAGTCTAGTCCTAGACCTGTAACCTCAGAGTAAGTATCCAAGTAGCTTCTTGAGTTTTAGATGACTGGTGGGGTGTTGGGGTTATAATGGGAACCTGTGTTGATGTTGCACCTGAACCCAGTCCCCCACTAATCATTTAAAACGTTAGACTCTATGTGGACGAAACCCTGCCAGTCCAGGTGGCCTTGTTTCAGGTCGTCTCCTGGACAGACCCTGACCTGGATGACTGAGAGCCTTCTAGCTGGCCTACATACCAGCCGTCCCATGTCCACATTTTACTTCCTCCACAGTGGTAACCGACTGTGAAGCAAACTGTGGCATTTATTAATAGGCTCCTGCTGTATTTTTCCTTTGCACCACTTATCTGCTCTCCTTCCAGTCAACGTATGGTTTCAGCATCCAATGAAATCCTCCTGAACGGGGCTGGAGTTCCTGACAAAAAATACAAACTTAGATCTTAAAATGCCGGAGAAGATGAAAAATGCTTTCATTTTTAATTAGCCCAAACCTCCCTGCAGCCCGGGAAGTCTTCTTTTTTTTTTTTTGGCTGAGCGACTTCCTGACGGAGCTTTAGCGCAGAGAGAGAGGAGAGAGAGCGGCAGAGGGACAGACCGACGGACCGCCGATCTCTCCAGCTGCCCCTGCCTCTGCAGAAGCGCGCAGGAACACACACGCACACACACACGCGCGCGCTGAGAGAGACCGAACGCGAGCACACGCTCTCACACGCGCACGCACGCACACACACACACACACACACACACGTGCACGGCGAGAGAGAGCGAGAGAGAGATCGGGTCCCATGCGCGGCTCGCAGGCTGCCGGAGCCTCCGCTGTAGTGGTCAATGTGCATGTGCGTCCGTGTGTGCGTCCGGCGGCTGCTCGCCTGCCTCTTCCCTCCTCTGCGCTTCTCTCCTCCCGGGACAGGAATAACGGGATACCGGGAGCTGTGATCACACCGAGGCAGACCGAGCCCCCCACAATGCGCGGGGCACAGCAGAGATTGCAGTGGAGAATCAGCAGCGCATACGCACACACGATGAAGATTGGATTACAGTGATTTTATTCTCAGCTGAGCTCGTGCCAAGTGTTGAAGCGGAGGATTTCATTCAGGTTTTTTTTTTTTTTTTTTTTTTTTCTCTTGGACACGGTGGGAATAATTGTGTGATTTGATCTTCCTCCTGCTGTGCAGTGTTTGTGAGAGGAGAGGGATCACCATCGGAGGCTGCATGGTTTCTCGGAGGAGAGCGGGGACTGTTGCAATGTCATCTCACACCAGTGTTCTGGAGCTCCGTGGCAGGGAGACGCTGTAAGTACTTTGCCGTGTCTCTTATTTGTCTCTGAATTTGGGCTGCGAGGATCGTGAAGCGTCTCTTTCCTCCCCCTCCTTCCCTCCTCTCATCCTCTGGCGCCGTGCGGCTTTTCACCCACAATCTCCCCTCATCCAAAGTGCGGCAAGGCACCACAGAGAGCACAGCTGCCCCTAAAACTTGGATTTAACCAATAAAAGGAAGGCAGAGCCAGAATAAAACCAACTATCCTCAGTCAGCTCAGACTTTAGCTGCTATCAGTGTGTCTTAATTCCTGGCGCTGGCGCAGAGAGCGCAGCGCAGGGAGCCTCGAAGCGCATCTGTATGCAGCCTCCACACACTAAGGCAGCACTTTCCTCCTTATACATTCATACATTCATGATGTGCACCTTTAAACCTGCTGCACAGCTAAAATAGAAAGAAACGCGTCTCCTTTGTCAGTTCCTCTCGAACCCATCACCTCCGTGTTATCACCTGAATCTGTGAGCACAGACACAGTGGAGCGTGTTTTATCAGATTAGACTCACGGAGAGGAGAGAATATATAAGGTAAATGTAAAATAAAGGAGGCTTGTTGAGGTTTGATTCGGGAGCTGGGTCACACACTGCGGGGTTTCGGCCGCGCCACTGCTTGGCACAACTTCCAGCTCCTCTCCATCCCGAATCAGGAGGAAGCATCGGTGTGGAAGTAGCCAGAGCCCCAAGAACGAGGCTCATCCTCTGAGTTATGCTGAGATTTTAGAGTCAAGCGTTTGGTCTTCTCGCTGCTGAGTCGTGACTTACAGTGACCACGGGATTTGCCCTAAAATTTCAACTAAAAATATCCACCGTGTCAGAGGCGTCTTGGCCGGAGGAGTGGAGGAGGCAGGCCCGCGTTGAACCAGCAGGAGGCGCACTTGTATTGTGTTGACTTCACTCAACCGAATGGGGAGATCCAAATGAATTTACATCCAGCCCCCCCACCCCCTCCCCACCTTCTCTCTCTCTCTCTTTCTGCTGTTCTCGGGATTCAGTCACGTTGTTGAAGCGCAGTCCTCCCATCAGAGACGCTCTCACTCTCTTCCTCTCCCTCCTTCTCCCCGTGAAGGCGTCAGCTGCAGCCCATGGAAGGGCAATCCATATTTTTATGACATCTCAAGGAAATAATGTATTAACCCACCACCTTCCTCCCTTGTTGATTCAGGCCCTGCTGTAGACTGGAGGCACTCAGCTTTATGTCCTCCTCCTCCTCCTCTTCCTCCTCCTCCTCCTCTGGGCTTTAATAGCAGAAGCATGAATGTGTTAAAGAACTTCAATTTCTACCAATCAGCCAGGAGACAAGTCATAAATGAGATGCTGAGTGTGTTTGAGTTTTGATGCACATTTATTTACATGTGCAGAACAAACCTCTCAAGTTATTCTCTTGTAGGATGCTTTAAAAAACTCTAAAGGGTTAAAGGTTTCAAAGTCTGAACAAAACCTGAATTTTTTTGTTCTCCTGTTGGGCAAAGAATAAAACAACCTTTTTCCTAATTGGCAAATCAAGAAGCCTCACACCAACTAACACATCAGCCTGTTTGACAACTTGTTTGCGTAATAACCTCCGCCCCTCGTCTCTGCGCGCGGTTTCCTGTCGTGTTTTTAGCAGCGCGTCACGCCGCCGCAGCAAATTGAAACTCAGGAAGAGAGAGACAGTCACACTTCTAATATCTTACTCCTGCACGCTAATGACACAGAAGGTGACTGATGCAATTAGCACCGTTAGAGCTGAAAGTGAAGGAGTGGTGGGACACGCCGTGGTGGGACACGGCGGCGTGGCGTGCACATGGTGAAGTCTTCCAGCGGCGTCGGCTGCAGGAGAGACGGAGCAGAGAAACGGTGCAGCTCTGTTCACATCTGTCGTATGAGAGAAAGCGAGTGATCCCACTTCTTTCTGTGTTAGCCTCCCTCCCCCTCACACACACACACACACACACACTCACAGGGTGGGTTTGTAGGGAGCTAAAGAGGTATATGTGCAGTGGGCAGACAACATGTTGAAGCCTGAGCGGTAACAGACGATTACTTCCACTGGGCTTCTCATGGGCGCTCATGCACATGTCAGGGCACACAGAGCAGATGGCTGGGGCCGGAGAGAGGCTCGGAATGAGAGAATGGCTGGGAGAAAATGGATGGATGGATGGATGGATGGATGGATGAATGAGGTGAGAAGAATGTCAGGTTCACAGGGAATGGTTCGTATATCTCCTGGTGTACTCCGGCTTAGAACCCACTGACATTAATGGTCATCACTTGATTTGAATCTTTCTCTAAAAACACTGAATCCTACGTTTCCCGTAATGATAGAAAGAAAATCTTTGCAGGTAGAAATAGAGCTGGGTCGTACCAGGAGCTCTCACAAGGAGCCGTGCACCCAAAGTGGCTTTTTGGATTTATCTTGGAAAATCTACATCCAGCTAAAACTAAACGCTAGAAACTTTTGATGAAGTCATTCTCAATAAGAAATACGAGGCTACATTTTCAATTTTATAAACCCAATTAACTAAACAACCAACAGTTTCAAAATTGTTAAAGAACAAGAGACTTCTTTCCATCCCCTCCACGCTCAGTCACTTCATATTCATAAGGGAAGCAGACCTATAACTTCAGCAGCACATTGATATTCATGCAATTTCTCTCCCTCTGTGTCTGTTTTCTTCAAATGGCAGAATCTCATTTTAGAATGAAACTCCTGAAATAGAAGAGGACAGAAGGATACAGAAGTTGGGGTGGGGAGAAGTGAAATTAGTTGAGAGGGAATAGGAATGAGATGGGGAGGATGGCAGGAGAGAGAGAGAGCGAGAGAGGGGGGAAAGATGGAGAAACCAAGCAGAGTTATTTTCGAATTAGTCTTTGTTTGACTGGGCGGGTGCAGCCTGACGCTTAGAGAACGGAGGCAGTGGAGAAACCACTGATTGTGCACAATGTTTGTTCTTCTCCATCTTCATCTCCAGTCCTGAAAGTGTTGAATCTTAGAAGACGACCAAGACGTCCACATGGATTCCATCTTGGTTCATCTTGTTTTTCTACCTCCATGTTTCTGTCCCTCACCTGATGTTTACCCCACGTGGAGCAGACATGCTCAGAGAGAATGGATTTATTCCAACAACCAGAGAGGCTGTTAAACGAGGCAGTTTTGTTCTGTTCAGGGTATTATTCAAACAATTGGTGGAACACTAGTGTCTGTAAAACGTTGACAGAGGAGAGGTGAGGGCATGAGATGGGAAAGAAAAAGAAAAATTAGTCTCCAAAAATAAGATTTTGGAGACAAATTTGGAGGATTTTACTTCATCCAGTGCAGAACAGAATCAAACTGTCAAGTTAGAGTAATAGCTGCATGCAAGATCAGATGGATGTAGTACAGGCGAGTGAGCGATGAATGAATGTAGAGTAACGGAGGAGCTGAGGTGGGACGTAAAGGAGAAGAAAAAACATGCAATATTAAGGATATACTTCTTTAAAGCAGAAAGTATATGTGCACACATACGTCCTCTGGGCGGTAAAACACAACACTCATCCTCCTCCTGGATCCCTGACGCCGCCCTGACCCTGGCTGTAAATAAATCATATCCACAGTGAGCTAATCTAATTTTAATGGTATTTAGGAAGATAGAAGGAAGAACAAATGTGACCACAGCGGTAAAGGCAATCGTATTAATTATCGTGTAAAGATAATGCAGCTGAATTATTGATGCTTGTGAAGCCTGGCTGTGCGTGTGTGTGTGTGTGTGTGTGTGTGTGTGCCAGGGATGATGTAGCTTCGTGACGGAGGGGCGGCGGTGTGGGGGACTGAGCCAACGGTGCTGCAACAGAGACGAGAGTAGTGTGTTCTTGGTTTTCTTATTCAGACCTGATGTTAAAATGTGCATAGACAAAGACTAGTTGTTTTGAGAGGTGGGAAATATGAGTGTGTGTGTGTGTGTGTGTGTGTGTGTGTGTGTGTGTGAATAGAAGCCAGGAGTATGGACGGGGCTGCCAAACATCATTTACTGTTGTGGTGCCAACAAGCGGTAGCCTTTGTGTGACGACAAACTGCCCGACACGGCTTGGCTGGGGGTTCTCTCTCTCTCTCTCTCTCTCTCTCTCTCTCTCTCTCTCTCTCTCTCTCTCTCTCTCTCTCTCTCTCTCTCTTAATATATCACCTTTTCTCCTCTGCGTTGCTTTTTACTTCCTCTCCCTGCTTTATTTTAATCCTCTCCCCAAAATATCCGCTTAATGCCGCTGTTGAGACGAGAAGGAAAACAAACACTTTTGTTTGTCAGGTGTCCACATCAACCCACTGGAAATGAAAGATAATCTTGTCAGCGACGGACTCACTTTGACCCTCCTCATAAATCTGCAGGTGTATTTTCCCTGAATCATTTTTGTTGTTGTGCTTTATAATGGAGGGAAGTGTGTCTTGGTGTCTTGTGGTTCTGTGCGGCACATATGGGAGGATTTATATAACGGCCTCACTGAGCGGCTGTGAGTGTCCAAACTGTTTGGGCTTTAGAGCTCACACCTAAAAATGCGTAATGGCAGCAGCAGCAGCAGCAGCAGGATGGTCTAGTCATTAATGGCTCGGCTTTAATCTCCCTTGACGTGAAGAACCTTCCCTGCTCTTAAACGAGACCCTAAATAAGAACCATCTCTCCCCTGCTAATGCATTCACGTTAAAGAGTGTGAAATGCTGCGGTTTCGTCAAGAGATACTTGCTATGTGTGTGTGTGCCATTTGGTGTCGATGCCGTGCTGCATCAAGTTATCATTATTTTCCCACGGAGTATCTGACCTAATTAAAATGTACTTTTATTCACATCAGAATGTCCTGATGGCTGAAAAAAGATCTGAAATGACTTGGTGCCCTTCAGAATTTCTCTAAATTTCTGCTTAAAAAAGTCCAAAACAGAAATATTACCCTTGTGCATCTCTGTGATGTGTAAGTCAACCCTTTCTTTCCAGTATCTGCTACGACCTAAACGTTTCCGGTAACTGCTGATCAGTCGTCTACAGCATGCCGTTATATACAGCAGCACCACGTTCCAGTCCTCCTGGGTGAGGACGTGTGCAGCAGATTAAATAAAACACAAGTTTAGGAAGTGGTTTATTTAGGTTTAGAGATGTATACTTAAAAATGAGAGATTAGAAGAGATAGATATTACACTTTGTTTTTTGCATCTTTCACAATTCTCTACATTTCTGCATAAAAACGATTCCAAACATCAGAGGATTTTCATGTGCCGCTTCATTTTCAAGTAGACAAAGAGAACCTAATCAAATGCATGAAACGCAAATATTATACTTGTGCATCATTTGTTCATGTCTGCAAGTTCCCTTGTTTGCAGCAACTAAATGTTTCTGGTAACTGCTGATCAGTGGTCTACAGCAGCTTGGAGGAATTTTAGCCCATTCCTCAGAACAGAACCACTTCAGTTCTGAGATGTTGGTGGGTTTCCTCACATCAACTGCTTGCTTCAGGTCCTTCCACAACATTTCTATTGGATTAATCTTCTTCTTCTTCGATCACTGTTTTTTAGAACGTTTTTAGAACGCTGGAGTCGACACACGGGCATCTCAGTTTACATTGATTGGAAACACTTCTGAACAGATGGATTCTGATACATCCTTGACATTAACGTGTAATCCTAGAAGTTCACTTACTTTAGCAACTCACAGATATGTTACATCCAGAATGAATGGACTCTTTAACTCTTTAACTGGCACAGTATGTATATGGTAGTTTTACCATACAGTCCTAGCATTGTTGCACTTGCTAAGGGTGTCCCTTGGTTCACCCTCTTCAACTCACTTTAAAATTCTTCTTCATGTTTCTTGATGTTCGAACTGATCTCAAAAGTCTAAATATCAGTCATTCATGTTGAACTCTGAGGTGGGATTGAAGCACACGGTTACAGGATGACTTTCCTCCAGGAGACTGGTGTTTAGGATCCTCATCTTCCCACTTAGTTTTGTGTTATCTTTGGACTTCACTTTTGCTTGTTGTCGGGTCAGGTGCAGGTCACATAGCAACTTGGATAGGTTTAGGCAGCGAAGTGTCTTGTTAGGTTTAGGAGATGATCATGGTTCAGGGTTAAAATAGGCAACATTTTAAGGGGAGAACTTCACATTGCCTGAAAAGGCATGTCTGTGACAAAAACATCAACAGCTATCATGTCATCTAGTGCTGCTGCAGGTGGGTTCACACTGGAGCCAAACCCTGTGCACTGGGTCTCTTATGCCAAAGGACACCTTGTACCTTTCTCTGTGATGCTAGCTACTGTATGTGACTCCCTGGGAATGAGAGCAGGCTTTATGCAGACAAAATGCAAAAGGAAGTTTCTGCAAAGTGGGTCAAATTGGGTGCAGTGAAGAGTGATGCTCTGAATCTCTGAATCTCTGACTCTCTCCTTAGGAAGACGTCCATTGAACAAAACTTGCGTGATGTTTGTATGATGCAAGTTAACGCCTGTAATTCAAATAAATCCCAGTCCTATTAAGTTAAATTATTTCCCAAGATGTCAAGTGAAGCCTCTGTGTAATCCTACAGCTTTCTGGTACAGGGAATATGACAGCGTCTTGACAGAGACCCTAGGAATCCATTAGGCATCAGTGGTTTCTCTGCAGCGAACGGACTGAGATGTGGATGATTCATCCTCCAGTCTCTTCTAACAGTGTTTCTGCTCTGTTGGGCAGGGGGGTGGGAGGTGGGGGGTGCAGGGCAAGCAGTCCTCTGCTTGTTTTAAGAAACACAGAATGATGCATTATTCAACTCACAATAGAGCCTTCCACTGGAGTCTCAATTTCATTACAAAATCACAAGGTATGGCAAATCCTAGCCCACAGAAAATAGTCTGCAGCCTTCATCATCCTCCTGAAAGGACAATAAAGATTTATCTGCAGGCAGGAAGGGTTGAAGAGTCAAGTGAAGTCAGACGACAAATTAAACGCCAGTCGACCGGCGTATGGAGCATGAAATACCTGTGTGGACACAAAGAACCTGAAATCTGAGCCAACATTTAGTACAGTGTATTATCTGTAGATACAGAAACACAGGAATATACATATAATGGTCCTGACACATCTACCACACAAGATCACACACATTCACTTTGATTTAAATTATTATGTAAGACAACCTGACCAAGAATGACGAGTCGGCGTATTGTGCTATCTGTCAGTCAGGATGTTTCACAGCGGTCGGCAACATGTGGACGTCTTGCTTTGTTTCCCCCTCTGTTGCGTTGTTATTTATGGGCAGGAATCTTTATAAATGAGATAAGATTGTCATGAGCTCAGCACTTAAATCTCCAACCGTAGCACGATAAGCTCCCGTGGATCAATCATGCGCCAACGAGCTCAAAGACGCGCGGTCCCGTCAGCGAAACCATTAATCGTGGACACATGATGTGACCATATGTTTCACGCTCTCGTGCGTTTCGCTCACGCTCCACTGTTCGCCACACCTGCCCATATGTCTTCAGACACATGAGGATGTTTAATGCTCTCTGAGCCCTGGGTGTCCAAGGAGGCCACCGAGGGTTGGAACTGCTGTGATGGGACTCGCTGTCACCTCTTTACCTGTAATCTCACACTTGAATTATTGCACATGCATTGATGTCAGTTCCAACTGAGGAACCTCTGCCCCCCCTCCCCCCTGTCAGGCTTGCAGGGCGTCTTCCAAAACACAAGAGAACACTCTCTGGCATCCCGAGCTATTTATAGCCTCCACTGGGTTATATTGGTCGGTGCTTTTCAGCCTTTATGTAATTTGTCTCGTGCTTACCTCTGGGATGCAGACTGATCGCTCAGTGTGTATCTGACAGCTGTGTCACCACTCTGAACACGGGATCTAAGAGAGATCAGAGATTCCACAAAGCAATGGTTGCACCCACGGATTCATTTGAATACTATTGGATCAATGCACGTAGCAAGCAATGATACGACGGTCTGAACCAACGCCCGACACCCTTCAACTTTGTTTCACAGCATCATTAATCAGCTAATCTTTAAATGGATGATGACATAATGTCAATCCAGCTGGTGGTCATTTTTGCTGCTCGTGGCGTGAACCTAGCATTAGCCATGCTGGCAGCTCAAAGAGCTCTAAGTAAATGTTGCAGCAGATTGAAACTCACTCAAACTCTTCTTCTTGGTGCCTGGCAACAGGTAACAGAGCCAGTCAGAGCCAAGGCCATCAGTTTGGAGAAGTCTGATTAATGATTAAAACCTTCAACCACAACTAACAGATGAATAGACAGACTTGAATAATCAAAGTGAAACACTCACACATACAGTATGCAGTCTGATTGAATGAACTTAAGTGAAGAACAAAGAGACAGTTTGAGTCTTGTCCTTGCTGAGCAGTGCTCTCATGCTGCAGGTTGTTCTCTCTTTGTTTCCTAGCTCCGTCTTTCTTCTCCGCTCATGAAGTCAGCCGACAGGTTTAGGCTCGTAGCTGCTCGCTAAGTAGATGCGGCTAATGTCGGTTAGCTGGTCATTCGTCTCTACAAGCCGAGGCCAGCTTTTGCTTTCCTGCAGCTTATGTAGTCCTGTGTAGGTCTGTGTCGTCTTACCTCTAGTGGGTCAGTACTGTCCCATGTGCCGCTCCATGATACGTGAGCCTATGTGAGCTCTAAGCATTTATACTTTATACTTTATGGTGCGTCGGCATCGTTCTGGAATTACGCAGCTAAAACACTGCCGGTCAACTCGTGTCTGGGTCAATATATATTAACAGGAAGTTACTGGAATAAGGAGAACAGAGAGAAAGATGTCGGGGTGGATAACGTGTAGGAGGCACATCATCTATCCGACCACTGAGAGTTGAGGACTGTATTTAGTTTTATTCACATGCTCTTTTTTCTACATTTCTGCATTAAAACAAGTCCTGAAAGTAGACAAAACTAAAAATATAATATTTATTCCAGAAAATGAATCAGTTGTTTATATCTGTGAGTTGTTAAAGTCAGAGCCTCCTTGTTTCCAGTATCTGCTGTGACCTCCTTGTGACTAAAAGTTTCTGGTAACTGTTTTAACTTTACAACATTTCTTTCTTTGTGTTTCCTGTTTTTATTTTGGAAAGCTTCTTCCTTCTACTTCCTGCCTGTGTTGTCCTTCTGATCATATGATAATCCCCTCCCCCCTCATTAGTTTCACCTGTGTCTAGTCAACCCCTCAGCTCATGTTTGTTCTGGTCTTCCTTCCTCTCTCTTACCCTGGGTTACCTGTACGGCTCCTCTTGTTTTCCAAGTTTTGTTTAGCTTTTTGTTTTTTGGATAACCCTGCCTTCGTTTCTCAAGTCTTCATGAAACATAAAAGGCTTATTTCATCCAGGTTGGTTTGTCTGTGAGTGTGTCTTGCATCATATCACTGTTTTAATGAACCCGCCCAACACTAGAGATAAAGGAACTGACAGGAAGTTTAATAGAACCACATGTAGACAAAGGTTCAGTGCCGTTCGTTTATCACTGTGACTCATAGAATCCTCTTTCCACTGTAAGCTGTGTGTCAATCTCAGCTGAAGGTTGGGTGTTGTTTTACACCGCTAACCCGTATAAATGTCCGCCTGCCTCTGCCGAACGCCACAGCTTGCCTCTGAATTATCCGATCCAGCAGTCGTGATCATAAAGTGTGTACTTGTTAGTCATCTTCTGTGTCTCTCACCCCTCCACAGCTCCCTCCCAAGGCCACATCTCCCTCCCCACAAGGTTTATGTGTTTAATAAAGTTGCCGCGTAGAAAGTGGAATGAAAAAGAATGCTGCTACCTGAATGTGTGGGCTTTGGAGAGCATTAACAGTTTATCTCTCCTGCTCTTTCTCCCCGTCATCATTTCACACCTCTGTCTCTCTCCAATCTCCTTCCCTCTTTGATCTGTCTTCATTCGCTCTGTTCTCCCTCATCCTACTTCCATGCAGGGGATGAAGTGGTTTGGCAGTATGTCCCTCAGCAGCAGCAGGAGCAGGAGGAGGAGTAGAAGGAGCAGCGGTGGAGGGAATGGCTTGCTGCTCCCCTTGGCCCTCCTGGCGGCGGCGACCCTGATTGCCGACCCTGCAGCGGCTCAGAAGCAGAGAAGCGGCGGCGTCTCGGAGAAAGTGCCGGTGCTGAACATTGCGGTGATCCTGGGGCGCACGCGTTACATCTCAGACCGGGACATCCGGGCGCTGTGGAGCAAGGAGGACCCCATCGACGTCAACGTGGTGACACTGCTGGTCAACGAGACCGACCCCAAGAGCATCATCACCCACATGTGCGACCTGATGTCTGGGACCAAGATCCACGGCGTGGTATTCGGGGATGGCACCGACCAGGAGGCCATCGCCCAGATTTTGGATTTTATTTCCTCGCAGACGCTCATACCCATCCTGGGCATCCATGGGGGGTCGTCCATGATCATGGCTGATAAGGTAAGGGAGAGTCAGCTGATGAATGATGGAAGGAAGGAAGGAATGAATGAGATGGGTTGCCTAAAGTTCTGGCTTTATATATATCTGGATGTGGCTGCTGTTAAATGAACCTCAGCAGATATCAGTTCAGTTGGTGTGTAGTGGAGGACAATGACATGCTAGGTCTGATAGAAAGACACGAAGCTGAAGAAGAAAAGGACGAGGAGGTAAGTGTCTGCAGAGATGCTGGAGAAATGGAAGAGAAAGTATCTGAAGAGCAGTTAGAGAAGAAGAGGAAGAAGAGAGGATTCAGTGACTAAACAGAAGGGTGAGAAGACAGGGAAGCAAATGTGAAAGGAGTGGGTGTTGTCTGGTTAACACAGCATGCGCGCTGCACTGAGCTGTAATCTGGGAAATCTCCACTCACTGAGCAGAGTTCCCTCAGACCCGGTGCGAGAGCCTTGATTGGTTCCCTCATTTGAATAGGCAGCGCCTGCCAATCACTCCCAGCCCTGAATAGGAACAGATGATTATGTGGATTCGCGTGTCGGTGCTCAGCTCCTGGAACTCGTCAGATTCTCAATGGGGATATTCTTTAACTGAGCTGTTTGCCCAGAAGATCAAAGACGGCTTTACTAGAGATACCACAATGTTACTGTGAAGGCATTCTACTCCCAGAAAAATGAAATCACGGCTAAAAATAGAGCAGTCAAAATGTAACCGTGCCACGTTTTTTAAAGGAGGAGGATAAAATCTTTCAGCTACAAAATAATGCATTAAAATCTATCTGTGAACTCCACAGGATATTACATGAAATATCACCCAAGCACTAAAGTTCTTGTCCGTAGCTAAACATTCTGCAGCATGTGCATTAGTTATGAATACTGTCTTACTGGAATTAACCAGAAATGAGGATCAAATGGTGAGTGTATGTCCATATAGACTTCATTTAGAGACGTAGATCCAATGCAGAGACTCTATGAAGCCTGCAGCAGCAGATTAAAGAGTGCTGGACAGTATTTGTGCACAAAAAAAACCAAACCTTGACAGTGATGCCGTCACAGTTTCACACTGTTTTAATTCACAAACCGTGAACCCCAGCTGAGTACGACTGCACCCCTCACCCCCACGGGACGCTGTACATTTGGACACGTTGTTCACAGATGTTTGCTGATTGACTTTCGGTCCATTCACACTCTTTTCACTGACTCTTTCACAGTGGAGGAGTCATCTTACTGCACAGCATCTAAAAACGCATGCAGCATTCTGAACCATCGGTGTGTGACTGTCATTTCATTTTGGGATGCAATCTTCGGATAATTAAGACTTTTTAGTGCAGCACTAAATCCTCTAGTTTCCTTCCTCCATC
This sequence comes from Chelon labrosus, assembly GCF_963514085.1. Taxonomy (NCBI): domain Eukaryota; kingdom Metazoa; phylum Chordata; class Actinopteri; order Mugiliformes; family Mugilidae; genus Chelon; species Chelon labrosus. The sequence goes on from NC_140354.1 coordinate 23,487,475, forward strand.
CTAGCTCTGCTGGTGTGTTTGTGCCACTTTGCTGAGGATATATTTTCTTTCTGTAAACCTTTTTCTCAACCCTCCGCTTCTACAAGAGAAGTATTCTTCTTCCCGTTCCATACGTCTCTCTCAGCCGCTCCAGCTGACCAAATGTGACAGCGTGCTCCTCACTTAAAGATGCAAAGAGTTGTTTACGGCGAACACAAACGTCTTAAAGTTACACCGCTAATGGTTTATTGATCCTGTGAGGCTTCACGTGGCACCTTCCTGAGAGGAGGGGACAGAAATGAAGGGGTGAGGGATAATCCCTCATCTCGTCCTGGGGCGAGGCTGGGAGGAATTACTGTTTGTCCAGATTGGCACCTGCCAACACACCCCACCCACCGTTGTGTCTCCGTCACTTCATTATCTGTAGACATTGAATTAAATTAAGTCTTCTCTCTAAAATCTAATGATTTATTTCATGAGGCTTTCGTTGCTTCCTCCCGGTGAGACTAACATAAGGAAAGACAAGTACACTCCCATGTCAGCCGGCGTCAATCAGACAGCAGGAGTGCCTCCTCTCCAGAAACATATTAGTAGAAAATAATCCACTTTAAAGTGCTCAGCCTAACACTTTGTCTCCTCTTTGTTTTGCCTCACAGCTTCTGTGTAGCATCAGACGACCCGCTGCTCACGCTAGGTGCACTCATCTCCTCCCCAGAATAAAAACCTCCTGACTTTTACACGCATCTAATGTAGAGCTACATCCCTGCATCAAACTGTAAAAACTCTGACAGTTTCTCCTCAAGATGTGTTAAGAGCCAATTTGCAAAGTGTGAAATTCTTCGTCAATAATTTGTTTTTTCTCAGTTAACGTTCTGTCCCTGCAGAGTTTTCATGGTTGGTGCATTTAGTTGGAGACTCCAGGCTGAAGGTTTTGGTCAAGGCCAACGATCTGATAAATCTTCATCTCACATCCGATGCGTTTTAGTGAGACCAGAGGATTAGGTGCGTCCTCAGCTTGTTTCCCTCCTTGTAACATTAGCATATGAGCCGTTTCCTCTTCTTTTAAAAGCTTATATAATAACTCCTCACCCTCTGTAGGTTAAGGTTTAATGCATCCCCCCTGAAGTAGCCGAGTCTTCGCCTTGTTCCGTGCAGATTCCCTCTAATCCTAATGTGGAATATGAGGAGACGCTCGCCTCCAATGATTACGTCCTGTAAGACCCTCGGTGTGTTTGTCTATTCACGATTGCGCCTTTCATGTTCTTTTTTTTTCTTTGCTTGCACTTTCCTCCCTGCGTGTGTGTGTGTGTGTGTGTGTGTGTGTGTGTGTGTGTGTGTGAGTGTGTGTGTGTGCGTTTCCTTTGCATTGGAGCTCAAATCTCTCAGCGCTGATGATTTTCCAGTCAAAGCCATTTCCACGTCAACCTCAGGAGAATACCATCAGAGAGCTTCACCATTTTTCTCAAAGTATATATATTCCTCATGTCTTTCTTTCTTTCTTTCTTTCATTTTTCCTTAGGTCATCCCTCCATCCGTTCCCGCTGCCCTCCTTTCTTGCTTGTTAATTAGATAAATGTTGCAGCTTCTCCCCGTATATCTCTCAGCCTTTGTTGAATAATGCACACTTGCACTGTATTGAATAAAATGCATTATTGATTAAGGAAAGAAACGTCTCTCCTTGCTGCAGTCGAAGCAGTTCAGCTTGAACGTACCGCGCCAGCAACTCCTTGAATCTGCATAGGGGGAAAAAAAGAAACCCTCACTTTCAGTCTTTTCATTCTGCACATGTAATATTTAATTTCTCTACCAGGTATTATTGTGTCGCTGGCTGATGTCATTTAACATTCGTTGTAAATGGTGAACTGGATCCTGTTGGTCACGACACAAACGCCCGGTCTGATTTTCTTTTTGGAGCATGCTGCGTGAACGAGTGAACTGCAGCGATTGGACACGTCCTTCTGGGTTCTGCCTTTTGAAGAAAAATAAAATAAATCAGAAGTAGGTTTGTCTTCAGAAAATAAAATTGAATATTTCTCTGCAGTGTGACTCAAGCCGGTCCTCATAACACGGTGCTTTCTCATCAGAATTCATCCCTTGAGCGACTTAAAAAAAAAAGAAAAAAAAAAAGACACTTCATTTACATGGAATGATTAATTAATTATCCAGCAATTCAGACTAATGAATGAATATCTTGGCTGATGAGTAGTGGAGCAGGCATCTCTTCTCCTTTCATTCAGGGGGGTGAGACTCCTCGGTTGGCCTTGGCGTTGGTTTGAATGATTCCAGACTGAACAGAGACAGATGTTGGCTCCATATTTAGCTCCACCAGGATACCTGACGTGCATACTAACACCGCAGCATGTCCATGTGGAGGAAGGTGTTTGACACCTGGTAATGTCATGGAACGGGATTCTTTACTCACATGGTGCTGCCATGTTGGTGGTGCTACTGGTGTTCTCTTGTTGAGGGGAGGAAAGTTTGTCTGGAGTTTCTCCATTGGAGCTGATTCTGCTCCTGCAAAGATCTCCCGGGCCAATCAGAGTGTTTTGGGGCGGGGCTTAACGTGCTGATGGACAGAGGAGTAACAGTAGTCAGACACGTCATCTGAGCAACTAAATGTTGTATAGTCCTCGGTTGAAGGACTATCCAGTTGCAATGAAATCCAGATGCCGTGTTAGTTCTTAATTCTTATCAGAATATGAGTCTGGCTACGACACTAGGTTTATAAGCGCACTATGGATTCCACATCACAAGGAACCTATGGTGGAAAAATAAGGGTTACGGATGTCTCAGAGGTTCTATGAATTAGCATCTCTGGTGATTTGGAATAATTTCCGTAACCGCTTGTCCTCTGGAGGGTCGCAGGGGGGCTGGAGCCTATCCCAGCTGTCATTGGTCTAGAGGTGGGGTCCACCCTGGACAGGTCTCCAGTCTATCACAGGGCTAACACAGAGAGACACTCACACCTACGGCCAATTTAGAATCACCAATGAACCTAACCAGCATGTCTTTGGATGGTGGGAGGAAGCTGGAGTACCGTAACTGGAGGCCCCAGTCGGCCCAATGGATTAGAACCCAGAACCTTCTGGTTTCTGTGAGGCATCAGTGCTGACCACCACACCACTAAATGAGAAAGAATATCTCTCCAGACCAGAAAATGTCAGTAGCTCGTATTCATCGTTCAAAACAGGAAACCAGAAGAGCCAGAGCTAACGGGGAAGCTAGGCTCAGTCGGTCTACGCCTTATTCATTCTAGGTTGTGGTGTTGTTGTGGAAATATTTGTGGATTTGTCTCTAGCTCCAGATCGTTGCAGCCCAAGGTTTTTAATTTTGCACAGATGCAAACAGCTGTGTCTCTCTCTCTGTAATGTGTCTCCTCTATTCTTTTATTCGCCAGCTTTCTGTCTCAATTTTTACGGCATGACGAGCTCCCTGTTCTTAATCCTGCCTCTCGAGCTGTTAACCGGGCACCAGACTGATCTGATTCACTGAATAATTCAAAGATCTATCTGTAACCAATATATGCACATCTATAAAACATGTTAAAGGAAAGGCTCGGCCTGCAGCACGCTCCAGTTATCCATTTAGACCCGTGATGTGACCTCGGTGTCGCCGTTAAATACAAACACACACCATCACCGAGTCCTGTAATTAGCAGCGTCTCCTCCATCAGCTGCTGTTGATCAATGTTTCCATTCAGCTAATTAAACAGTGACGCATGTACAGTAAACGCAGGCTTCAGTGTATTTATGTAATCCATCGATCCATCGTAATGGTGAGATTTATCGAGCGAACCCCGGACGGGATTCTGTGTTTCATGGCGCCTGGTGGCTGCAGAAAGTTTTGTTTCCAAACACACACAACTCATGTAACTGCCAGCGTTAATGTAGTATATTTGTGGGCGTTACTGTGATCAAAGGACATTATTCATCCGTCCCTGTTGTTGTCTCCCCCCCCGGGCGGCATAATCTCACACACACACACACATTCTCTGATGTTTGCTGCTGCCTGCTCGTGTCAAAAAGCAAATGGGAGTGGAAGGGAGGGAGACGACGGGAGGCGAGGGGAGAGTGAGAGGATACGGAAAAAACAACAACATGATTTTATGAGTTTGTCCAATTACCGTGCAGAGACGTGCGTTTGTGTTTGTCTTAAATCAGTCTGTCGTTTAACTAGAGCATCACCCCCCCACCCGCCCCCCCCGGACCGTGGGGTCTGCAGCACAGTCGCACAACTCTGCACAGATAAGCAACCTGCGCTCCAGTCTATATGTGTGTGTGTGTGCGTGTGTGTTTCATTTATCAATATTTTGTGTACAAAGGCAATTCATTTTGTGTCTTTAATTGGCTCGGTGTGTGTGTGTTTGTGTGTGGGTGTGTGTGTGTGTGTGTGTGAGGTTGTCAAATAACTTATTACCTCAGTAAGACTGTCCTCATTGAGATTCCCATGGTAACGCTTTACTTGTTAACGCTGCTCGTTTTATATTCTTAGTGTGTGTGCAAACCTGTTCGTATGTGACGGTATAAATGAAAACACTTGTGTGTGTGTTTGTGTTTGTGTGTGTGCATCACTGCTCTGTGTGTGTGTGTGTGTGTGTGTGTGTGTGTGTTATTCCAATAGCCAGATGCAGCTGTCTCACAGATGAGAAATGGCCTCTCACTTCCTCAAAGGGAATCAATTAGGATGAATACGCGGGACCGGAGGAGATAGAGCCGTTAGCTCGTTCTTTTTTCCTTCGTGTCCCTCGTCTCCTCAAAGTATTTGACCTAAAGTATCGGAAGTTTGTGTTTGTCCGATGTAGTTTTAGCTCGACTGCTCGCCTTTCTCACTTCGTCCTTTCTTTCTGTAGCCTCCATCCGTATATAAAGTGACTCTCTGGTCGTTTGAGTCTTTGTGGTGAAAGCTATTTTCTTGACCTGAACAGATATGGTGAGAACAGATAGCTCAGATATGTAATTCTGTAATTCTATTTTATTTTTTTTTACAGTAGTACTTAAGTTGTATTCCAGGACTGACATGTCACGGTAGTATGGGCTTCATCTTTAGTGAAGTGTTTCCACACACTGAGCTCCTCACCTGTCTTCTAGGAGGCGTCCACTAGTCTCCGGTGGACGTCCCAGGCTCTAGCTGCCTTGGTTTCCCATCGTAAATGTTTGGTGGATTTGATGGTAGGAACCAAAGTGGTGGACGGTGTTTCCTTCAGGCAAATGTTTGGGGAACTCGTCTGCTCAAAGTTGAGATTGGTTGAATTTGGTACCGTCCACTTCACGTCTCCAAACCTTTTCTACATTCTGGTTGACGTCAGGCTGCAGGTATTCTCTCCTTCCCTTTGTCTGTCAGTGCTTGCAGCATCATACATGTACACGGTCCTAGGGTACACTGTTGGTGCAGAAGAAGAGTGCAGTTGTACGGGTAGATGCTTTGAGTCAGGAGCTGTTAAAGCTCTTTCTTGGAATAAAATCGATTGATTGCCAACCTTGGCCTGCTGAAAAAATGACCCACGCTACATGAAGCATCTTTTCCACTCTTGTTAATTGACAAAGGCAAAGCACGGAACCGACGCAGTGTGATTCTGATGTTATACTCGTGTAGACATTTATTTCAGTCTTTAATCTCCTTATGTGTTTCATTCTTCCTCTTTTCCTCCACCGTCTTCTTCCCAATGAACAAATCTTTTTTGTGGAGCTCTCTCTCCTGCGGTGAAAGATGCTCTGGTAACGCTGGGTCTGCGCTCGGCACGATTTTGATGGATGTCGACGTGCAGGAATTGATCAGGCTCGATTGGGAGTATTTGCGTTCAGAGCGTAATCAGTTTGTGTTTGGTCACGCTGCGGTGTCGCTGCAAGGCTGAACAAACGGCCGCATGCCGTCGGACTAATCCTCCTGTCTGTTAGTGTTTTTGTGTATGACTGACTGACACGCGTGAGAATCTTCAGGGTTTGTGCGTCTCTTGTTTGATTAACCCCGAGTGTCTCAGCAGTAAATTGAATTTGGGATCTGCCCGACTCAACTCTTGTCAGCCGCCGTAAGCCGACACAAAAAGCCTACAATAAAAATAACATAAGCTCGGCGAGCGAGAGACTGAAGAAGCACGTAGAGAATAACACAGCTATCACAGCTTTGGAGGGGAGAATTTTGTCATCTCAGCTTAATCCTGACTAATAAGCAGATAACACATGCGTGCAGTTGCTGGGCTGCGGAAGTCTTTTCGTTCCACGTCTTTGTGTCATGAGGCAGTGGCTTGAGTATAAATTAAAACATCTGCTCTTTTACTTTAAATTGTCTGATGGAATCACTCCATTTTGAAGCAGCAGCAGCAGCAGAACGTTTGGAGGATCTTAAATCTCTGTACAAACGGGTTCATTAGGAGCAACAGCTGCTTATTAACTGGGAGCATATTTGAGGAGAACGTGTCAGTCACAGTTAAAGCTGAGGAACAGAGACTGGATTATTAGCCTCCGCTGTCACTCACGCTCCTCTGATACATACGATAAATATCAACTAACTTTGCCCTGGGGGGGACGCTGACATGATAGCTTAATAATGTTGACATGAATAAGTTTGTAACGCTAAACACACATCGATTTCACCCGCCCCGACGATCAGAGAGGGCGGGGGGGAGAGGGCGAGATTTGACAGCTTGGTGAGAGGTGGAGTTTAGGGTTACAAAGTTCCCGCGCTGATGGACCTGCAGCTGCAGATATTTATGTCTCCATGTGTGGACGGATCCTGCAGGAGAGTCATGTGATGAATCACTTTAAATCGTCCCCTTCTGAGTTTACTGAACACAAAGCAGAGACCAGAGTTTATAAAAATAAAAAGGTTTATTCCAAAAACTAAATGAGACCCGGGGCGTTGCTCATCTCTCTCATTGTTGCAGACCTGATCCAGTTCTCAAAGTACCATCTGACCAAATAGTAGCATGTTCTCCATGCATTTAGTCCAGAAAAGTCTGGAGGAGTCTTATGAATATTTAATTTATCCCTCTATGTTGTAAATGTTACACCTTTCATATATAATAAAAACAGCTGTTGCTCTCAGCTCTTTACACTGAACCACCATGGAATACAAATGTAATGAAATCACATCGTCAAATGATGATATTAAAACCTTACAGTTACTGCTGTTTCAAGGTAAAACATAATATTATCCTAATATACAAGCACATAACAAGCATTCACAATCAAGGATCTCCTCCCTTGCTAATGCACCTCACCGCTTATGAAAGTTTAGGGAAGCGATTCCTCTGAAGACTCGTGCTCTTCGTGCTAGAATTTGCCACCTTGTACCCCATCGTCCCATGCTCTACTGCCACCAGTTACAAGAAAATGTTGGATTATACACTGGACCTGTTTTTATTTATTTATTTTTTTCCAACTCTCACAGTCCCACGTGTATTTTAGTGTTTTAATTTGGCCCAAGTCCCGCCCACTAACATGGAGGGGGTGGAGCTTATGACCTATACTGCAGCCAGCCACCAGGGGGAGCTCTACTTGCTTTTGGCTTCACTTTAGAGGAGCTGTTCCACCGTCCATCTTTATACTGTCTATAATCTATACAGTAATAATAATAACAGTAGGTAGCTGCTAGATTTTCAGAGTCTGGTTCTGGTACCACGCCGTTTAGATTTCCTTCTGTGGTGTATTTCAACCAATACGGAGGAAAAAATACCAAACAATCTGATTGGCCCATCGGATCTTTGCAGAAGCATCACCAGTTCCCAACAGAGAGACTCCAGAGTGCGGTGCACTCAGACACAGTGACGTGCATCCTCCCTCGTGCAGTAAACTTTTATTTCATGTTGTTCTGTGGTGCAGTCTGTTCTCCAGGCCGACTACAATCTCTTTCCTTTGAGCTGCGTTGGGAGTTTGAATTAAAATCCTGCGTGCTGGGAGGTCAGACAACAGTCACTGACTTAAAGTTTGATCTAATTAGAAGAGCTGGGGTAAAAAAAAAAATGGACCTCCTACTCCTCAGACCTTATCGTAGAGAGAGAGAGAGAGAGAGAGAGGAGAAAAGACAGACGAGGGATGAGACTTTATTATTTAAATTTTTTGGAGTGGAAACATATCACATACATGTATTAAAGCCGAAGGTGCAGTGGATTAGATCACTGTAAAGTAGAGAAAAGGGTGTCAGCTTTCATGTGAGGGCTATAATTACCCGTTTTCAACAAAGTGAAGTGCAGGCTGTCCTATTTAAATCTTTTTTTTTTTTTTTTTTTGCAGAATCTGTGCAGCGTTTGTTTTACTCTGTCAAACCAAACCCCTCCGCCTCCCTCCCTCCCTCCCCCATGCATCGCTCTGTAGCTTCCTTTTCTCTTTCCTGTCATCTGCATCCCTCATCTAATCTTGAAAGTCTATCTGTCCTCCCCTCCTCTTCTTCTTCTTCTGTTGTCGAGTGTTTGAAGATTGGGACGAGAGATTTCTCCTCGCACCGAAGCCGTGTCGAAAGGAGCTGGCAAAAGCTGCACCGCACACTCACACATATGACACACACACTCAACACACACACACACAGCACTTAACAAAGCTATGCAGGTCCCTTTCCTTCTCTTGCTTTGAGTGTTTGATGCAGCTCTTCTTAATGGCGCTGCTTTTCCCACCTTTTCCTCCATTTATTTCCCTTTTGCTTCGTCTATTTTTGACTTGAAACAACACACACACATATAAGTGGACATATATAACACACACACAGTCATGCAGAAACGCTGTCGCCACATTACTCTGCAGCGTCTGCAGTGAACGAGCACAAACGCGCTGGAATGCCTCAACCACCCCCCCTTCCTTTTGCATCCTCTGGCACAACAACACAATTCCACTTAAACGGACCCGGTCCCTCCTCTAGCTGCGTGTAGCCCGGTCCAGCACTGCACCATGTTGGGGGGCAGTGAGCTGTGCTAAAAGACAGGGAACGTAGAGATGCAGGCAGCAAGAGTGACATGAATTAAATATCTCTACCGACGAGCCCGCTCCTTGTTTCACTCGTCTCTCCCGTTATGATGGAAAGCCCCGCGGAGCACGAAGTCAACCTTAATTGTTCTGAAGTAGCGCGCAAGACAGGCGCAAGGATGGATGGATGGATGGGGAAAAAAGACTTCTAAGAGCGTCCCTTGAGTGACAAGCAGCGAACAAGCTGTGAGCACAGTGTGTGTGTGTGTGTGTGTGTGTGTGTGTGTGTGTGTGTGTGTGTGTGTGTGTGTGTGTGTGTGTGTGTGTGTGTGTGTGTGTGTGTGTGTGTGTGTGTGTGTGTGTGTGTGTGTGTGTGTGTGTGTGTGTGTGTGTGTGTGTGTGTGTGTGTGTGTGTGTGTGTGTGTGTGTGTGTGTTCTTGTACTTGCCACATACTGAGGACCGGCGTAAGTTTTTAACCAACATAGTGAGGTCTTTTTTGGGAAGTGAGGACATTTTGGCCGGTCCTCACTTTGTTTCCACTTAAATCGCCTCCTAAGGCTATATAGATACTGTTCTCTTTTTTTCTCAAAAGTCCCAACTTGAGCGCCAGAATGAGTTTTGGACACTCTAGGACGCACCAGATTTTCACACACTTTTTGCTCGCTAGCGTCCCCAGTGCATTGGTCTGGTATTACACCCAAATTATCATGAAAGAGTAAAGCTTGTACTGCTGTGTTGTGATCAGAGGCATAACCAGAAATGTAATGGATAGTTTTGCCATGTGAAATTAATTAATTTAAGTAATTACATTAGGGTGATTTTTTTTCTGTCCCTGAGGTTTGAATAACTTTAAAAATGTGAAAATTTCACAATAAAGTTATAATTTACTCAAAAATATCTTTTTCTTTGGCCCCCTATCTTAAAATGCCTGATTTTATTAAGTTTTGAGATAATATTGAGAGAATAAGGGTAAAATTGTCTAAATGGTGTAACCATAAAAATGCAGCACCAATAATATAAGTTGTCGAAAAATGTGTAATAATGTTCTAAACAGCCTCTGAAATACATTGGCATAATTTTAAACAAGTATTTTTTAAGGTCAATACTGCAGATACAGGCCAGAATTCAGGACTGTAGATACAGGTCAGAGGTCAGTACTGTAGATACATGTCAGAGGTCAGTACTGTAGATAGAGGTCAGAGGTCAGTACTGTAGATACAGGTCAGAGGTCAGTACTGTAGATACAGGTCAGATGTCAGTACTGTAGATACATGTCAGAGGTCAGAGGTCAGTACTGTAGATAGAGGTCAGAGGTCAGTACTGTAGATAGAAGTCAGAGGTCAGTACTGTAGATACAGGTCAGAAGTCAGGACTGTAGATACAGGTCAGAAGTCAGTACTGTAGATAGAGGTCAGAGGTCAGTACTGTAGATACAGGTCAGAAGTCAGTACTGTAGATAGAAGTCAGAGGTCAGTACTGTAGATACAGGTCAGAAGTCAGGACTGTAGATACAGGTCAGAAGTCAGTACTGTAGATACAGGTCAGAGGTCAGTACTGTAGATACAGGTCAGAGGCCAGAGGTCAGTACTGTAGATAGAAGTCAGAAGTCAGGACTGTAGATACAGGTCAGAGGTCAGTACTGTAGATAGAAGTCAGAGGTCAGTACTGTAGATACAGGTCAGAAGTCAGTACTGTAGATACAGGTCAGAAGTCAGTACTGTAGATACATGTCAGAGGTCAGAGGTCAGTACTGTAGATACATGTCACAGGTCAGAGGTCAGTACTGTAGATACAGGTCAGAGGTCAGTACTGTAGATACAGGTCAGAAGTCAGTACTGTAGATACAGGTCAGAGGTCAGTACTGTAGATAGAGGTCAGAGGTCAGTACTGTAGATAGAGGTCAGAAGTCAGTACTGTAGATAGAGGTCAGAGGTCAGTACTGTAGAAACAGGTCAGAAGTCAGTACTGTAGATACATGTCAGAGGCCAGAGGTCAGTACTGTAGATACATGTCAGAGGTCAGAGGTCAGTACTATAGATAGAAGTCAGAAGTCAGGACTGTAGATACAGGTCAGAGGTCAGTACTGTAGATAGAAGTCAGAGGTCAGTACTGTAGATACAGGTCAGAGGTCAGTACTGTAGATACAGGTCAGAAGTCAGTACTGTAGATACATGTCAGAGGTCAGAAGTCAGTACTGTAGATGCATGTCAGAGGTCAGAGGTCAGTACTGTAGATACAGGTCAGAGGTCAGTACTGTAGATACAGGTCAGAACAGTTAAAGATACACAAATATACATGTAAACAGTATCAATTTAGATTTTTTTTATAACTGATATGTATGGAAAGGAACTTGATGGCACAAAATAAACAGTCAGTTTCACAGTTCTGAATATTTGGGGGAATGCACATGGGGAATCATGTCTGCCAAGTCAAAATTCTGTTTTAGTACCATGATTGATCATTGAGTGATGACTGTAGATACAGGTCAGAGGTCAGTACTGTAGATACAGGTCAGAGGTCAGTACTGTAGTTACAGGTCAGAGGTCAGTACTGTGGATACAGGTCAGAGGTCAGTACTGTAGATAGAAGTCAGAGGTCAGTACTGTAGATACAGGTCAGAACAGTTAAAGTGTTAAAAAGTGGAAGCAGTACAGAGAGAAGAAAAGGGTGCTTGCTGAAGTTTTGAACCTTACTCCTCCCTCACTGAATTCAACAGCAGATGAGCAGCTTAATGGCCCTTCAGAGCCCATAGTGGATGTTGCTGATCATGACTATGCACAGCCAAGTTTAGAGAGACCACAGGCATCCTCAACTCCTGTGAGGGCAGTGCAGAAAAGTACCAGAAAACAGAGAGCACTGCTGAAGGAAAGGGGAAAGCTAAGGTTTGAGCTCATCAAAATAAGGAAGGAACTTAAGAGTGAAAGAATGAAGGCAAAAAAGCTGCAATGGAAAGTTGATAAGCTCAAAGCAAAGAAAGGAAAGGAAGTAAGTGTGAGATACAAAAATTGCAGAGGAGAAAAAGGAGAGGGTTGTCAGCTTTCTCTGTAGAGACAAGAATAGCCGCATGCTGTCGGGTAAGAAAGACACAATTACAAAAAATAAAATAAAACACCAAAGAAGAGTACTTCTTCATTCTCTGAAAGACCTCCACTCCAACTACAATACAACTGCCCTGAAACACCATGCAGTCTCCTATCGACAGTTCCTCAGATACTGCCCTTTTTATGTTAAAAATGTTAAAAATCTTTAGGGTGTACATCACATTTATTAAAATACCTAAATCATTACACCTAAATCAAGTTACTATGAATATGATTTTAGCAGTCTACTACACTGTAAAAATGAAATTTAAAATGTTATTTAAAAGAAAAACAATGTCTACGGCAGAAATAAGATATTTTAAATATACTTTGAGATGATATTTCATAATAAATAACTTATTTTCATCAGTACACTTGCATAACTTCTAGGAGGGTGAATTATTTAATACTTGTCATGCTTTTGTGGTTACACTATTTCAATTCAATTCAATTTTATTTATATAGCGTCAATAACAATACAAATTGTCTCTGAATGTTAGCGTCTCAAGACGCTTTACAAAAACCCGGCCTGAAACCCCCAGAGCAAGCCTGAAGGCAACGGTGGCAAGAAAAATCTCCCTTTTAACAGGAAGAAACCTTGAGCAGAACCCAGCTCATATGGAGGGACCCATCTGCCTAAGGCCAGCCGGGTACAGACAGAAGAAAGAGAGAAGAGAACAGCAAAGAGAGAGGAGAAGAGAACAGCAAGATAAACATACATCTGTCATAGATACACATATCTGATTAAAGCGTACATGTGGAATCTTATGATACAAACTGATGATGTTACATGACAGTTTGAAAATGTAAGAGGAATCATAGGCAGGTTGGAGAATTGACAATTTAATGGCACTGAGATTCTTTAATTGGTTAAAAATGTTAGAAATGTCATATAAAATACTATGACACCAACAGAAATGCAAACTATACATTTAAACAAACATCTAACATGTTGTTTTAACAAGTTTAAAGCATATTTTTGATTTGGACATACATACAAATACTTATTTGTCACTGACCCATTTATAGCTGAGAAGTAAAACAGAAAAAAAAGATTATATTTATATTCATATTTATGAATATACAAAAAATGTGTATGAGTGTTTTTTGAGTACGCACTTTGTTTTAATTCAGTTGACTTTATCTAGTTGTTTGAACTATGTGAAAATATATTAATGTTTTAGGGTCAACCTTCTTCAGAAAGGCAGAATACTGAAAGGGTTAACAGAGTTTTAGAGAGGTGCTGCAGAAGCAGAAGCAGACTGGGGGGCCTCCGCTAATTAACGACCCATCAACAGCAGCCAATCAGAGCGCTCCGTGCGCCAGGTGAAGAGTTCGCTGGCAGAGAGGGTGCAGCTGCATGTAGGCATGATACAGAGGCATGGATGGAGAGATTTAAAAGGCGTTTAGACATTTTAAGGACTCACCACAAGAAATGTGAGGCGAGGCACTCGACATACACCATTGCTCAGGTAAGAAATGTTCTGCTCACATTAATAATAATGCAACATGCTATATATAAATGCTGCATGCTATATATAAATGCTACATGCTATATATAAATGCTACAGGCTATATTTCACTTTTGCTGATGCTGTTTTATTATTTATTTTAGGTTTATGCTTTACTAACTGTTATGGACGGGCAAAAACACATTCAGAGACAATGCAAATGTGATTAGAAAGTTTTAGAAAGTTAGAAATCCAAATTGCATGTATTCCCTAAGGTTTGGTATAGGGGTGGAGAAAATGAGTCAGTTATTTAACTAGGGATGTAACGGTTACTGGTATTACGGTAAAATTACTGTTTATGTTTAAATTAATCTCATTATCACAGTGGATTATCAGGATATGTAATAACAGCCTCATCGAAGTCTCTGAGTCTCTCGACTCATGGTGAAGGCGTTGCATGAATGCACTACACATGATAACAGCAGTGTATGAAGTGAGATGTAAACATAAACAACAGATCACTTTGCATTTCTGAGGTTGATGTGCTGTTCAACATTACAATCTCTTGTAGAACAAATGTGTTTGGTCTTGAAACGATATTAAAACTGTTACATTTAATTTGGTGATGCCTGCATAAACTCTGCATAAACAGAAAAAATGCCCCCTGTTGCACTGTGAAAAACTTTTAGATTTGTGGGGATGATGCTACTCTGCATTTAACAGTTGATTCCATTTTCATTTCACATTGCTTAAATTGTAGTGTCCTATCATTATAACCATTGGTCCAACAATGTAGTAATGAAGAAAATAAACCAATCTGATGCAAAGGTATTTTACTTAAAACTGTATTATATTTCACTGATACCTAGACCTGCCATCTACGCCATACCATGTGTAAATAATAGAAAATATTTAAATAGGATAGGATTAAATAGGATACTATGAAGTCCTATTGCTTATAGGACTTCATAGTATCCTATTTAATTTAATGACAATATTGTTTAATTTAATTTACAATATTGTGGTTACAGTAAGATAAAATATTGCAGCTATTCAGTAACACCGTAGGCTGATTTAATTGATCTCCTGGTTTATGATCACATCAGAATAGATTATTAAATCACTCCTATACTGTGATCAACCAGCTCTGTCCTATCCTGGTTGCAGTGTTGCTAACATGCTTGCATGAGTGACAGCCAGCGACTGTCTTTACACTATGACACACACTGGGCTGGGTACTTATGAGGTGTTGATGATGTAGCAGTAATTAACATGATGATCTCAGAAAAATTAAATAATTGTGTGTTAGTTTTTACTGTTTTAAAGGCAATATTTCAGCAGGCCTGTGGGTCATTTATATTAATTCCTCTGAGTGAATAATATGTTTTTCTCTAATTTTCCTTTCCATCTGTTCTCCAAGATGGATTTGCCTTTTGAGAGGGACTCAAGTACCCTCAGTGGATCCATCAGTGACCAGCCCACCTCAACACATAACCATGGGCTCCTTGTAGAAGGAGCCAGTTGCCAGTCTGTGTCTGCTGGACCAGACTCATTAACCACAGATCATGAGATTCCCCCTCTGAAAGCTGGAACTTCAAAGTCAGAGTCGTCTGAAAAGTTGTTATCCTTCCACTATGGATCTGACAAACACTCATCCTCATCAAATGCACAAGATGAAGATGAAGACTTATTCAGTAACAGTGGATCTGGTGAAGAATACCAGCCCTCATCAACACCATCAAGCAGTGACAGTGAGGCACTTTCAGAGAAGGAGAAGAAGTCATCCGGGCACAGAATCCCAGAGAAAGATCACTGTCGCCAATCATCTAGTGAACATGAGGAACTAGAAGCTATGGACCTAGGGACCAAAGAAAAGTCACCACATCCACCTGAAAGGAGGAAAGGTGGAAAGAAGCAGCAAGGTACTACTAAACGTGATGACCGTGATACTGATGAGGAAAGTGAACATGATGTGGGTAAGTTCAGGTGTTAACACAAATGTTCTCAGTCTGCGTTCTGTACACAGTTGCAGATATCAGTCCTTTCACACCACTAAAACTTTTATAGAAAAGCAACAACAGACCACTAGAAGACCTCCAGCTAAGAGGAAAAGTGTGAAAAGCTTCAGATAACTGACATGGTGGCCTGGGTAAAAGCTACATTGCACTGGTTCTTAAGAAACGGGACAAACATGTCCAGCAGTTGTATCTGCTAGATGAGAGTATTTTCAAGTGCAGGTGTTATGAGGGATTAATAATAGAATGTTTTCAACACAACTTCAGTTTCATTTAATTATCATTATATCAAAACTGTGACACGTACTGTTGGTCCAATCATTCATGTGGGGCTACTTATGATGTGCTGCCAACTCCCCAGAACCTAAACCAGTGGGTAGGTGAAGATAATGCCTGTCCACTGTGCACTTGTGTATGCACGCTTAGACATATTCTGACAGGTTGTAAGGTTAGTCTTTCCCAAGGACGTTATACCTGGCGTCACAATCAGGTACTGAAATGTTTAGCAGCTGCAATTGAGGAAAAACCGGTGAATTTAAATTCCATGGCCGTTAACAGAGAGAATAGATGTATTCAGTTTGTACGGGAGGGAGAAAAGGCTAGACTATCAGGCAGGGGTGCAGATCCGATGTCAGGATTGGGGGGGACACAAATGTGATTTTTTTTTTTTTTGCTGGTATGCAACTCTTACCATGCCACCATAAATCACAACTACGTAGAGGCTCGCCATATCATTCAAAAAGTACTGCACAAGGAATCATTCATTGTGCTTACCTTTCTTGTTTATTTGTCCTAAACAGCCAACAGCACGTATCACTGCTTACTTAACTGTTATATTAGTAAATCATAATTTTAAGGGTTTTGGGGCATGGAGTGTCTACCCATCCCTACTCATTTTTATATGTGAATCTAAAATGTGAAGAATGTGAAGTCTGAAAATACATTTGTTCAATTTCGAATAATTTAGGTCATTTTTGGGGGGGGGACAATTCATGTTTTTCAGAAACTGGGGGGGACATGTCCCCCCCGTCCCCCCCGGGATCTGCACCCATGCTATCAGGCATCAGGCATAACACGGGACAGCTAAGAGTAGGAGGAGCCTGGCAGATGAGAGCGGATTTAAATGGACAACTGGTTATTCCAGCTGAGATAGTTAGCACTCGACTACGGCCAGATCTGCTGTTGTGGTCTGAGCCAGAGAAAGTAGTGTATTTCATAGAGCTGACTGTCCCGTGGGAAGATGGAGTTGAGGAGGCTAATGAGCGAAAAAGAGCTAAGTATGCAGAGTTAGCAGCAGATGCAGAGCAGAATGGATGGAAGGCTTATGTCCGCCCGGTAGAAGTGGGTTGCCGTGGATTTGTGGCAAAGTCGGTGATTGCTCTGCTGAGTGAGCTGGGCATACGGGGAAGGAGCCAGAGGACTGCGGTTAGCAACATGTCCCGGGCAGCAGAGAGAGCGAGCGACTGGTTATGGGTGCGCAGGAAGCATGCTAGCTGGGGAACTAGCTAAGGTAAGGATGGCCGCATGTAGGCCACGGTCGATTTGTTTGTTACGCGATTTGTTTGTTACGTGTTTTCGGCCCGCAGCAACGGGGCGAATCATGGTAGATTTGCTTGTTTGTTACGTGGTTCAGTCTGCATCAACGGGGCGAATCATGGTAGATTTGTTTGTTTGGCTCGTGGTTCAGTCTGCATCAACGGGGCGAATCATGGTAGATTTGTTTGTTTGGCTCGTGGTTATTAGCTACTATATTAGCTGTTGATAGACATCGAATGGTGAGGGAAACAGGGTTGTGCAGTGGCGGTGTGGAGGGGGGAGACTCCAGGACGCTGGAAGTCACTGTTAAGCCTTCTCGAGGTGTCGTGGGCCTAACTTAACGAAACATCGGTGAAGGGAGGTGCCCACTTGAAAACCCCAATACATGCTGCATACTGCTGTTGTCTTCTTGTTACGTGGTAGCTATGGTTAGCTGCTGAGCGGGCCATACAAGCCAGCAGCGTTTAGTTAGTTTATGTTTTACAATGTCTGAACTATGCTGCTCAATGGGCTTACAAGCCAGCAGCTTTTACTTAGTTTATGTAGATTATAGGTTAATTGTCATATTATATGACCATAGGTTTGGTAGGGTCTCTTAGCTGAACAGGGGCTCTAAATGTGTTTTGCCTGGGATTTTGGCACAAGGGATTATAACATTTTATCCTGTGTATTACTGAATGCAATAACATGGATTAAAATGTTTTCTTTAATTATTAAAATGGTCTAGTTTTGTCAAAAGAAACATTTTTATTATACTTAAGTAGCCTAGTACATGGTAGATGCATACATCTAGTTTCATTTTGCTTAGCATACAGTTTTACTTTCTCAAAATTGCAACCTGTTTTGTCCCACTTCTCAAGAATCAGTGATTGACTTTTGCCTAAATCATTCAATTACATTACTGTATTAGTCTCTTTTGTGTCCCATAATTCCACACAAGTAGGGTGGATTAGTGTAATATGGGACACTTTTTGCAATTCTGACTTGTGTACCATATTTATATATGATGTCAATACAATAGGCTATATCAACAATTAATATATTTTTGAAATCCCCAAAATGTTCTCAATTTTCAAGTACTGTACTCAAGGGGAAAATGGCACATATATTTATCTTCCTTGTATCATCTTAATTCAGAATGGATTGTCTAATCTGGGACACTTGTTTTTAATTTAAAATAATTTATTACAAATGTAAAACTTCAGGCAGCAACAATTTAAAAACATGCAATGAGGTCATAAATATAACACTGTATTTAAGAAAAGATACTTTATTTTAAAAAAAATAATAATAATAGAATAAGCAGCAATACAGGCCGACAAAAGTTCCCTCTGCTTTGCCATTATAGCCAGTAATACATTGCATTTGCATTGCATCTACTGTAGTACTGTGGTCCCACATTCCATAAGCCACCTGGCACATCTGCTGATTGTGACGGTAAAAATGACAGAACTTAAGAGGAACTAAAATGAAAAATAATATGATCTGAATGAGAGACTACTGTTTCACTTCATTGATATTTTCTTGTCAGATGGAAAGGAGCAGCCCATGATGAACACTCCACCTCCTATCAAGAGGCGAAAAAAAAACTCAACTAAACAAAAACATGAGGATTCAGGTGAGTCCAGGTGACATAAACAAGTCAATTGTTTTAAATCTGAGTCTTCAGTACTTTAACTATATTAATGTCATTTTTCAGAAGAAGAGGAACAAAGTATCACTACCACAAAATCCTCTGCCAAGAAGGGAAAGAAAACTGCAACTAAAAGAGGGACACCAGGTAAATTTTCTGAAGACTGTACAGTTGCCAGCCACTTGCTGACAAGGCAGAAGTCACTAGGACTGGATGGCTGCTTTAAAGGCACTATGTGTTGTGGTACAGGTTAATTTCATAAGTGTTGCTACCTGATTAGTAGGATGTTTGAAAGTTTTTTTGTTTGTTTGTTTTGTTTTTTAAATGTTTGTGGTAGTTGCAGGAGTTACTGAACATCATCATTACTTAAGTAAAAGTATTAATAGCATGCTATAAAAATGCTGTTACAAGTCCTTTATTGAAAAAATGTAATTTTTATCAGGAAAAGGAGTAAAAGTTGACCATGCAGAAAAACAAAATCCTCACATTTGTGAAGTTTGATCCATACGATGTATTACCATTATGTTATTATTATTATTCATAACAAAAAGTGATTAATTAAGTCTGACTTCATTACTGCAGTGACAATCTGCTGTGTAAACACTGAAATCTTGTGTACTTCATGTACTACCTGCAAGGATTCAGAAAATATCAAAAAGACACAGTAAGGAAAAGTCATGGACTATATGCCAGTCCTTGCTATAATCCATCTTCTATCCTGATAGCAACACGAATACACAAGGAGTGCTCTTAACAATATCTGTTTTGTCAGTTCTTTTTAATTATCAGATCACTAATTGTAATTTTATTATTACACCTTTTGTTCAGTCAGCAGATCATACCTGTTTCACAGTGTGAGTTCAAGTGAGAAGGAGAGTGCATTGGTGCAGTCATTTTTGATTTCTTGGAGGACTAGCTGATTTGATGGATGTCGTCAGACCATTTCCTGGCTAGAGTTGATACTTTTGGTGTAGCACTAGTGCAAAGGAAACATTAGGGAAGGTTGTAAGTCTCCACAGCTGATGCAGTGGTGTTAGGACACATCCAGTGTGGGGCCATGCTTGTGACAGGATGCTCTGAATTTAATATTCTTTGAATAGAAATCTGTCTTGTCTGTTAGCATTTGTTATTGTCCATTTATATGGAACCTTTATTTTCTGATTTTATAGATAAAAAAATCCAAGTTAAGAGACCCTGGACTGACGACGAGAAGAATGCAGTCCAGCGAGGGATGGCAAAATTCATTGCGCTGAAGAAGGTGCCAGGAAAGACTGACTGTCTACTATGTATCGGGAAGGAATCTCCAGTCCTTCACACTCGAACATGGAAGGATATTAAATATTTTGTCTATAATGAAATAATTAAAATCAAGAGAAAGCTTAACTTTTAAACAGGACCAATAAATAGGTAATCTCGCCTTATGTTGTGTTTGTGTATTTTGAGAGGGAGAAATTTAATTTAGACAAAGGAAGAAAGGTCTGTTTTTGTTGTTTCGTTTTGTTGTTGTTTCTTCCATAGCTCCACTCTTGTTTAAAGAACACTAGCTGGTCTGTTCGGCTTATAGCTGCTATTTGGTTTGTACTGTTGTTACAAATGACAACTGCAACATTTTTTTTCTTTCCGGTTTTGTTCTTTCCAGGAAGGTGTATGTTTGATCATACAAGAATCACGAAATATTGTTTGCATTAAACATTCAGAAATTCAAATTAATGACTTTATTTATTAAGATGGAATTAGTCGTGTTGGGCTCTACTGTAGTCTGGTGTCTAAAACAATTCCTATTTCACAGTTTGCCAATTACCATTTTAAAAGTAAACAGTTCATTACAGGTCATAATAATTCATATTTGATGATAAATATGACATCCTGTAAACCATTAAATAGGGAAGGGGTATATTTGGGGTATTCTAGGTGATATAATATAAAATTATCCTTAAACAAAACAGTGATATACTTTGGGTTAATAAAAACACAAACCGGTCCTCACTGTGATGGTTAAAAACTTTTTCCTGAAACTATGCTTTTTTCAAAATCTGAGCGAATGTATAGCTTAAAGGTGCCACCTAGTGTTCAGAAATACTTCATTTGTGTTGATATGTGGGCTAGAAATGCCGGTCCTCAGTTTGTCGGTTGTTTTGCTTGGTCCTTACTATTCAGCAAGTACAAGAATGTGTGTGTGTGCGTGTGTGTGTGGGGTGGTGTTGGGGGGGAGTGCGAAGGCTCTCAGGAAAATGGCATTATTCATGTTTTATTGGAGTTTATTTGTCTCTCTCTCTCTAACTCGGCTCTTAAAACTTCAGCTCTGAAAAGACGGGACGCTGCGTCGCCTCCATTAACACGAAAGACAACTTAAGAGTCCTTGTCGAGCCCCAAAAAGGAACCGGAGCGTCTGACGGGTCGACGGGAAGCTGCTGCAGAGCTGTCACATCCGCAGCACGGATGGTTTTTAACCCTTCAACCCAATCAGCTCGTGTCCGTCCTTTAGCTCGTTGTCACGCCATATGTTGGAGAGACTTACACCGTTGAGGCTGAAGCGTGCGCTCCATGTTGCACGTGAATATATGCGTTGTAGTTCGCTATAAGTCGATGCGACAGCGACACGACACACAGAAGCTTTTAATGATTTCACTGGAAACAAATGCACCCCTCTTAATTTTTTATCTCCTCCCGTTTAAACGCTGCAGAGTCGGATGACTTTTATTTAGGAAGAACTATTTTTAGTTTCCAGGTCACTCACCACTCGTTACCCCGGCACTCTCGCTCCTTTTAACTGCGGCTCCTTAATATACGGTCGCTTCGCATCATGTTAGTGACATAGTGCGCGGAGCTCTTCGCTTTCTTTTAGAGTGCGGCGCCGTCGAAGTCAAAGATGGAGGGAAGAGGACGGGGAGGAAGGGGGGGGGGGCGGAGGAGTGACTCGACAGCTTTCTCCTCGGAATGAGCGGTGACAAACGAGACACTTAAGGACAGAAGAAGAAAAACCCCTGGCGAGGCTGATGGGCTTTAAAAAAAAAAGAAAAGAAAGAAAGAAAAAGCAGCCTTTAATTAAGTTGATAGTGCGGTTATTAACGATAAGGATTTTGCAGAGAAAAGTCAGTGCACATCCTATTAACTCCCCACTCTGCATACTGTAATTACTGTATGCAACTCGTGTTAAAGCCAGCGCCGCTTGACCCTTAAATCCATCCTTCAAGTGCTTAAAATGAAAAAGCCAGAGCTGTATAGTCTCTGTGGATTTAGGTTTTTTCAGATAAACAAAAGAAATGCTGTAAACTGCTCCTCATAGTCTTGTGGTAAACGGTAAACGTATCTGTCGGTGGTTTGGTTTATTTGAGGTGGACGTTTGACATTTGTCGTGAGGCTAAACTAAAATAATGAACTGAAAGATGCTAAAGCGGTGCATAAATCTGTGTGAGTCAATAGAAACATCGATGAATTCAGCTTAAAGACGTTATTTCCTGAACGTTTCTGGTGCCGCGTTCCTCCTCCTCCCTCCGGCTTCAGTATCCGTCTCCATCTCCTCCCCTGTGTCCGTTTCCCTTATCCTTCCTCTTTCTGTCCATCTCGTTCAGGCTTCCAGAGTCTTTTTGGGAGGATGGGGGAACAGCAAGGCGTGTGGGGAGGGTTTAAAAATAGCCAAAGGAAGAGGGAACGGTTCGGGAGGGGACGTGGATGGAGAGAGGGAGTGTTTCAGGGCCAACGTTGACAAATGGGTCTGCAGAGTTAGCCGGGGCTCTGGGGAGCGCCGACAGTTAGGTCAGCTCTCCCCACGGGGAGCAGGGAAATGGGGTTTTTACCTGCCCAAACACCTGAGAGGAAAGGGAGGGGGGGGAAACAGAGAGAGAGAGAGGGAGGGAGGAATTTGTGGTGAGAGTGGGGTGTCAGCCTCGCTCCTTATTTAAAGCTGCAGGGTAGCGGTTACAGTTACAGCCTTCAGGCAGCTCACAGCAGTATAACCTTTACTCAGGGACAGTGTCGTGTGATTAGTCTAACTATTCTACACGTTTAGTAAAAAAATGAAGAATAAATACGTTTATAATGTGAGCACTGTGACCATTTTCTGCCAGAGAAGTGTCTGGTTGTGGATTTAGGCCCAAGATTTGTGTCTCATCTTATAGTGAAAATCATTTAACGTCGGTTCGGTTTGTGTTCAACAGTTTTGTGATTGGTCATAATTTTGCAGAAAAAAAAAATATTGGACATCAGGAAATTAGGAAATGGAATTAAACAGGATAGGAAGTTTTCTGCCCTTCAGATCTTTTAATATTGAGTATCAGCCAATTTGAGTCCTGATCTGATCCTAAATGTCCTAGAGTTGGTGTCCTGTGTCTTCCTAAAGTCTGTCCTTGTCTTCTCCTAGAGTTGGTCTCCTGTGTCTTCCTAAAGTCTGTCCTTGTCTTCTCCTAGAGTTGGTCTCCTGTGTCTTCCTAAAGTCTGTCCTTGTCTTCTCCTAGAGTTGGTCTCCTGTGTCTTCCTAAAGTCTGTCCTTGTCTTCCTTGTCTTCTCCTAGAGTTGGTCTCCTGTGTCTTCCTAAAGTCTGTCCTTGTCTTCCTTGTCTTCTCCTAGAGTGGACTGGATTCAGTCCAATAAATCTTTCTGTCAAAGTTAATGTAGTGTGGAGAGGGTAGCTGGTACCTTGTGTTCTCTACTCCAGAAATGTTCTGGTCATCCAACGCTGCCATAAACTCCCTAACCCTCTCTGGAAGATGTTTCTCCTTGACGCTGTCTCCAGGAAACTTTTCTCTTCTTTTAAACGTTCAGTGTTTGTTGTTGCTGCCTAAATAGACTCCATATATTAATTATTTATTTTTCTTTGAACCGACTAACAAGCTAACTCTAAACCCTGTAGGTGGCAAAGCATCCTTAAATTTAAAACTCACCAGTTTCACTTTAACATTCACCGTGTTTAAGTCTCAGCTCTCGTCTTTCATTTGCATTTAACGTCCCACCATTCGTGCATGTTCATTAATGTGTGTAAATTTTAAAAGAATGACAGAAAACCAGCTCCTCGTCCTTGGACTGAACCTCCTCATCCTCCTCCCAGTGCCGTCTCCAGATGAAGCTCCACTTTGTGTTAGCTCAGGTGAGCTGTCCTTGAGCGAGGCGCTCCTTTCTTCCTCCGGCTGCAGTGAGCCCACGCTCTGCCTGCTCGACCCTGGCTCTCTGTGCTTGAATACCGAGGCTTGACTGAATGGAGCCCGAGCTTCGTCATTCAGGGGCTTGAATTAATCGAAATCACTGACTTTTCAATGGCTCATTTCAGAGAGGCACGAGGAGTTTTTGTGAGTTTGCGTCCGCGGCGTTTGTGCTTCGGTTCGAGAGTGTGGGTGGAAATGTGATGGAGCTTTTTTGTGAGTGTGTGTTTCTGAGACGTTGGTTTAATTCAACCTTGACGAGGAGGAGGAGAGTACAGCCACTGACAAATACATGGACGCCTGGACAAAGAGAGAGACTCACATTCATCCTTTTTTTATTTAAAAAGTGAAGTCAGCCAGAGTTTACTGCTAACATGTAACGCTGGTAAAGTTCATTAAACGTTTTCATATCGCTGGAAACATGTATCAGAGTCTGGCATTAGAAGTTAGAGCTGCTCTCTGCTGGGATCCTGCTTCGTGAGCTGGGTTTTGTTTTGTTTTCAGAAACAGTAGAAGTAGATGTAAGTTCATATTTTGTGAATTAACAGAGTTTTGTTTCAGTACGTCTGAGGACAGATAGCCTTAAGCCTTTCAGATGGCCAGCTGAACCAGACACGTCTCCACAGGTAGCAGAACCATGCAGGTGACACAAAGGTGTGCTTTTAAAATGAATGCAACCCTTATTGGCCGCTAAACATACCCTAGATGGTTGCTCTGTGTCCTTAAACAGTGGGAGGCTTCACCTGGTGGGTCAACCTGCTGCTACAGTTACACAACATAAGATAAGATAAGATGAAGCCACAGCTGAAGGTGCATTGTGCTAAAAAAACAAAAGTCAAATATATTGCACGTTAGATATCGTGGGTAATCAACACATATAATTGCACATGTTCATTAGAAGCTGGGGGAAGGTATTAGTGCACCTCTGCCTCATCTTTAAATAGATCTTTAGTTTATTAATATCGTTTATTTAATATTAATCACTCTTATCTGTAACCTGGACCACGTTTCACACAGATTTCACACAGTTTGGTTCTTTGGCTCATGACACAGCTCGTTGAAGGAAGTCTGGATGTGCTCAGTGTAGAAACATGTTTCCCTGTTTCTTTTGCCGTTCACTCGAATGTCTAACAATATAAAAAAAATCTTAGAAATAGAATATAAAAGATACACATAATACAAACCAACGATGTGCAAATGGGAATATCAACAATGAATTGAAAAACAGAAGCTGAAAGTGAACAGCGCATGATATGGCATGAAGTAGTCCATGATTCTAGACTCCTGAAGGACTTCTTCAGTCTTGAGGTCCTACATTTCACACTCCTTTTGGGGGTGGGTGATGGAGGTACCTCTCCTCCTGTGGACTCTTTGCTTGTAGATGCTCTGCAGAAAGGGGACTGGAGTCCTGGTGATCATCTCAGCAGTCTTCACCACTCTCTGCAGGCGTTTTGGGTCCTTGGCTGTAACGCTGCCGTACCACACAGAGATGCAGCTGGTCTAGATGCTCTGAATGATGCAGCTGTAGAAGCTGCTGAGGATCTTAGGCGACATGCTGAACTTCCTCAGCCTCCTCAGGAACTGCAGCCGCTGTAGAGCCTTCTTGACCAGCTGTGTGGTGTTCAGTGTCTAGGTGAGGTTTATTATGGATGATTATGGATAATAATAATATATATTATGTGTGTGAGAGGTGTCTAGCGTTGCTGTCCCTCTGGAGAATCATCTGTCTGCTCCACGGGGCGGGGGGGGGGGCATTGGAGGCAGGTGCTCTCTTATAGGCTGTTTAGGCTTCTGCGTCAATTTGATGCCGTAGGTACGATACGTCTAAGAAATGTAAACAGCGACGCAGAGCGATTGGTTGGCTGCTTCCCCACCTGTGTAGTTTTCAAATCGATTGTTTTGGATCAATAAAGATGGAACACATCGTGGAAAGGTTACCTGAGGAGGTTCAGAGATACAAACATCTGTACGACTCGACTTCGGCAAAATTATGGTGAAAGTTTCAGTCTCCATTGTTGAAAGTGAAGCAGGAAGTAGAAACAAAAATGAACGTTGTTGCAGAGCGAGTCAGACTAACGAGCGCACACGTATAAATGGATCGCACCTTCATCGGCGTCTCTGTCCCACAGAGGAATAATCTCTGCTTTAACGGGCCTCCCACACTCCTGTCCTCGTCTCTGTCTGAAAAGTTCCTGTTTCTTTCTCCCTGAACTCCCCCTCACTCACACCTATTTGTATGCGACTGTGTGTGTGTGTGTGTGTTTGTGTGCTGACATGAATATATATTTGTGTGTGTGTGTGTGTGTGTGAGTGTCATCTCCAGAATGTAACTGGAGCTGACAGGCTGCAGTTGACAGGCTGCGTGTGCTGCCTGCTACAATGAACTTCACCGGCTTTTCTTTACAAAATACAGTCGATGCGGTTTTACAGCCACCGGCCGATCAATGGAAGCATACGTGTGTCATGTTTGACATTAGAGCCTTATGATTATCTGCTAATGTGAGGGGTTTACAGATCTGCAGGCTCACCAGGATCTGGAGCTCCGACATCTCTCTCTGCTCCTCTCTTCACGTTCGCGGTTCTGTTCTGTTCTCACCGTACACCACTGACGTTACTTCACTTCACTTAGTCTAATCTAATGTTAAATAAAGTATTATTCTAGCAGCATACTGGTGCATTCCTCTTTTTTTTTGTGGCCACTTGAGTCGGGTCAGCACGATCTGAAACGCGCTGAGGGTTTAGAGTCTGGATGATTGCTTTGGTACTTCAACAATAACCAGTGATTCTGAGAACGAGCCCACAAGGACGCAGCAGCTGACGGCGTTGCCAGGCAACGGTAAACCTTCCCATCCTCCAGGTTAACGTTAGCTAGCGTGCTACAGTTAAAATCCTCACCTCGGGTCCTCTCTGAAGAACAGACTCCCAAAACAATTTCTCCTCCTCAACCGTTTAGCCTCCTGCTTAGTTTCTTTCTCTCTGCGGGGGATTGCAAATCTTGATTGGCTTGCAGGTGCCAGTCATTTCTCCACAGTCTAAGTTTTGCTCGCGTGAGGAGGTGCATTCGTTCAGCGCTCCCTGATCTAAATGTTTTCCTGTAGCGTGTGCAGGTTTGAGGCCAGAGAGAGGAATATCTGTGACGTTTCTACTTAAAGTGTGATGTGCAACATATCCTTTGCTTTGATTTCCCACTCCTGTTGCCTTGGGAGGATTTTTGCAGGATTTTTCCACGCCTGCCATCAGAGGTTTATTATGACACGTCTCCCGTGGTTAATTTGAGTTCCCTACAGCGACCTTGTCACGTAGATGTAGATATCCTGCGTCTGCTAACGCTGTCCAAAGCCTCATAATTTGGCATTGTATGGCTGCACCGCGGGGACGGAGATCAATTCCACGGCGTTGCAGGCCGTGCTGATAATGAGGCTTTTTCATTGAATTTAATTGCGGGGCAGCAGTGGGCTGAGGAGGGCTGAGAAGGAGATTGAAGTCGCTCGGCCCCCTCCCCTCGGCCCCCTCCCCTCGGCCCCTCGCTCTCCTCCATTCCTCATCAGAGAACTCCTTTCACTGTGTCACTCTTCCCCCCGTCCACTTCCTCTTCCTCCTCTCTCTCTAACGTTGAAGGTACGTGGATGTACTGGAGTCAGGGCCTCTCACCCGTTCCTCCTGGTGTCTCTGAATGAGCTCCACGGCTGCTGGAGGTG
This sequence comes from Chelon labrosus, assembly GCF_963514085.1. Classification (NCBI taxonomy): domain Eukaryota; kingdom Metazoa; phylum Chordata; class Actinopteri; order Mugiliformes; family Mugilidae; genus Chelon; species Chelon labrosus. Next base: position 23,514,894 of record NC_140354.1, read on the forward strand.
ATGCAGCTGACTGATAAGAGTCTCACAGCGCCAGGCGCAATCACACCGTTCCAATTCACAACTTAATTCAGCTCAGTTCTTTCTCAGACAATCAAAATCTCCCGTGTGACACACCCACACATACACACACACACGTCTAACACACACTCTGTCCGCTGAGGCAAATTGGTAAAGTACCCTCCAACTTCATCTATCCCTCTGTTTCTTCTCCTCTCTTCATTCATCTCTCTCTCCTCTCTCTGCTCAGGTTGCAGCACTCTATCATTCTAATATGAAAACGTCGCTCCGCTCCTGTACGCCAAGTAATTGATCCTCGTCTCTGGGCTTTTTTATTTTCCTCAATTACACTCCGTCAGAGTGCTGACAAAGACAGCGATACGTGGACAGGGAGGGCACTTTCCCTCTGTTTGCCCGTATCTGTGTGTGTGGCAATTACCGATGACTCTTCCCCAGGTGTGGTGCGTCTGACGCTAGATTAATGCTCCTGCGTTGGATCTATGCCTTTCACCTCCTACACACCGTCTACTCAGACGTCTTCCTTCTCTCTTCTGATGCAGAGAACATTTATTAGCTCCAGAGTGTCACTGTGTGCATGAATGTTACAGATTCAGAGGGTTGTAGAGATGGTAGGACTAATCTCAACTTTCAGGAGATGACTGATGGGAGCTACCCATGACTTGGAGACAACTCCAAGTTTGAGGCACGCAAAGAAACTCAAGGCATCTGACAAATAGGATTTCTGCAAAACGATGCAGCACACAAGTATAAATACAGTTAAATAAGTTCATTCTGCAGGTCTCTGTTGACGTGCAATGATATTCACTTCCACCAGTGCACAGCTATTAACGCTAACATTGGTGTTGGCCACTGTTTCTGTAGCTTAACATATCCCAAGTTGGCTGCACGGCACAGTCTCTGCAAACGTCTGGGCTGTGTTTTTATTTCTCTTCCTGGTTAATCAGCTCAATACAGGAGTAAATTCTCGTATTTTGTGTTCACTATAATATTCAGATGAAGTTGTTATTGCACCAGAGAGAGCACACACACACACACACACACACACACACACACACACACACACACACACACACACACACACGCATATTGTGGAGTTTGCGTGCGATACTGCTGAATAGGTAATTTGCCTGAAGCGAACAGAGAGGGATTGAAATGCTCCCAAGGACGGATGTAATTACATTTCATGTCTTGTAGTTGGACACACACACACACCCACACCCACACCCACACCCACACACACACACACACACACACTCATGCAGAATGTGACATAATGATGAGGGTATGTTCTGAAGAGTGCATCCTCCTCCTCTTTCACTCATCTATCCAGGGTGTCATTACTCTATATGTGTGTGTGTATATATATATATATGTATATATATATATATATTCTTGTTGTTTGACACCTCTTTGCACAAAAAGGTCACTTTCACTTACAATTAGGTGGAGGGAAATGCAATAACAGGGGATGCATAGAAATGGGGGAGGAAGAGATGAGATGAGAAGATGAGGGGTGGAATATGAAGAAGGTGGAGGTGATATGTGGAGAGAGAGAGAGAGAGAGAGGACAAATGAAGAGAGCTAATCACGTAAACAATCATTAAAACGGTCCATCTGACAGAGTCTCCTCATAATTTCACCCTTTTGTTTTTTTTTTATTGTTTAGTTGATGGCTGCAGGCTCTGGTTGCCTTGGTAACCATCATTGTTTGTTTCCCACCCCACACGGGAAGAAAACCGAAACTCTTCTTGCCATCGGCGCTCTCTATTTAAATAGAGGCCGTCAGCTACGCTTCAAGCAGCCGGCTCTGGTGGCAGGAACCAAAAATGGGCGGACGGTTGTTTCGTTCAACTCGCACGCTTGTAACGTCCAAAGATTTATTTCTCTTTCACCGACACGTCGCTGCTCGTCTCCTGCTGTGGGCTCAAAGCGAAGGTGGAGGAGGAAGGTTAGACGTTAGAGCGGCAGTAACGAGTAAAACCTCTGGTGATCAAACAGACCTCATACTGTAATCTGTAGTTTGTCCTTTCAATGTGTGTGTGTGGGTGTAACGTTGTGGTAGATTGACCTTTAGGGGTCACATACGCTGAGGTAATGGCTCCATTAGGAAGACAAAGAGCTGCCCCGCTGCTTTAAACACTCTTACTCTCTGTCTCTGTCTCTGTCTGTCTGTCTGTCTGTCTCTCTCTGTCCCTCTTCTTCCTCTTCCTCTTCTTCTCCTCCATCACCAGCTCTCTCCATCTCAGTCACACGGTGATGTATGTGATGCATGTTTGACATGAAGAGACGGCGAGACGACAGGAGGAGCAGTGTCGGTCGGCTCATCAATTTATCATGAGTAATTTCATCATGCTGACCCCGTGTGTGTCTCTCTGTGTGTGTACGTGTGCACTAACATGAGCAGCCTTGTGTTGGAGACAGTCATTAACCCTCTTACCCTCCTCTTGTTATCTCTCCCACCCTCCATCACGTCTATGTGCTCCTCTCCTGCTGCAGGCGTTTATCTCAATAAATCAACAGTCTGTCTCCGTTTTAAAGAGATTGTTTTGGGACTTGAACCCGTTTCAAGTGTCGATTAGTCCGAACATTTAGCCGTTTAAAGTGGCATTTCTGTGCAGATCTTCAGCCTTTTGTTAAAACAGGGCTTTAACTGCCCATAAAAGGTGTCTCCTATAAAATTGTGCTATTGCAAAAAAAAAAAAAGGAATCTGAAGACTAACAGGCTCCAGGATGAGGATACAGATAATCAGCTACCTAACGATTTGCATTATGTTTAACAGATCATGAATCTCACATATAGTATTTACTCCAGTGTCCAAATGTGAATGTTTATGCAGAGATGCATGCAGCATGATGCATGAACGGCAGTAATAAGCACACTGGGTTAAGATTTGTGCAGTGCATTCATTTCCTGCGGCCCAGTGTTGTGTTCCCATGGTGGGACACTTAACCACTCGTGATAATGCACATTGGCAGATTTCCATTTAAATGAACTAACTGTTGCTTCCCATAGAAGAAGAGCAGCAACCAATCCCAAGTGTTCATTCTTCATTTACATGTCATGCATATCAAGAACTGCAGCATCAATCATGAGACTCTTCTGTGCAGGCAGACTGCTGAGGGTAGAGCGTAGCTCAATGAGGCAGCACGTTTAGTTTTAATTGCATGTGTTACTGCTTGGATTGTTTGCCATGTGGCTTTCTTTTGCTCATGTTAAGGCTCATTTCTGCAGCAAATTAATGGGATTGTTATTTCAGTAAAGCACACTGCAACAAGGTTCTGGGTTTGAACCCCTCTAGCCGGCTGGGGCCTTTCTGTCTGCAGAGATTCCCAAAGACAAGCATGCTACGTTAATTGTCGACTCTAAATGTCTTTTTGAGTTAGCCCTGTTACACAAACACAACGTTCAGGGCGTACCCCGCCTCTCGCCCAATGCCAGCTGGGACGGGCTCCAGCCCCCTCCAAAAAGAGGCACCTCGCGACTCCCTAGAGGGTACGCAGTTACAGATAATGGATGGACACTGTAAAGCAAGCGCTTGCTCTTTTGCTCGCTGCAGGAATAAAATATCTTAGACGGTAAGAAAGAGGGACGACGTGTGCACAAAAACGCCGTGTTAAAATGCAAGGGGCAAATCCTTTAGCGTGATAATCTGCTGCTTGGATAAAAAACACAGGTGTGAATAAACAAACTACAACACGGGCTTTATGCAATTCCTCAGTTTGAGTAGATCTGGGGCGGCCTCTCATCCTTAAAGGAGAGAGATTGCTCTTTCTCTGAGGCACAAGATAAAAGACGGAGGGATGACCACACTTGCAGCAGTGGAAACAGAAGTTAGTCAGAGGCAGTAAGACGGTAAAAGAAGCTGCAGTGCTGAAGCGTGAGCGTGAGAGTGTGCGTCAGCCTCCACGTAACCCTGCACGCCAGCTTAGACTATTCTGCTGACTCTTCGTTCCAAATACAATTACTTGAAGGAGTGCAAACTGTGTGGGAAGCGTGTGGACGGGTAAATGAAAGAAGAAAAAAAAGAGAAAACCTTCTTATGAATACTTGGGGTTCCTAATCTCTTTCACTCTTCTCCACTGTGTGACTGTGCATGTCCTGTATGTGTGTGTGAGGATTTACATCGCTGCTTCCTCTGACTAAGCCTGTGTGAGGGTGAGCGTGACATCACACAGCGTTTCCCCTGGTTACTGAGAGAGAGAGAGAGAGAGAGAGAGATGAATCCAGCAGTCAGAGAAGTTGGCGATTTAAAAAAAGAAAAGCAGGCATCACACGCAGAGAAGGTGGCAAACATGAAAGCAGAGCTCAGACAGAGGAAGACACGATTCTGGTTTTGTGTGAGGAAGATTAAAGCAGCCTCCTGCACGGATACCAGTTTGTCAGCAGAAAGGCAAATGAGTTCCTTTCTCTTTTTAAAAACGATAAAAACGCCTGCTGCAGCCTGAATGGAGGATTAGAGCTGCAGCAGAAAACAGTGTCACATCCCCACCAGCTGATATGTCACACCTACTCATGGATTTAATGTTGAGTTTAGACCATCATTGGTGACGAGGGTTACTACCAGGAATCGTGCACAGGATGTCAAGATGCAGCCAGAATGATTAGGCTGCTTGGTGCTGGATCCTCAGAATCATGTCTCTGCTTTTTTTGTCCTTAGATAGTCTTTCAACCAATCACAGCATAGACTGTATATAAATATGGACAACACGTCTCCACTTCCTGTTATCGGCCAATCTGACGCTATTTTCCTGGGGATACGGGCGGCGCCATCTTGTGAGCCAGAGTCTGATCAGTATGGTCTGAGGGTGGAGCCACATGGAGCCGAGATATTGATGCCCCGCCCCCACACTTCCTCCAGACTCACTCATGTTTTAGTTTAATTAATACTACGCTCTGCTCTACCTCCACCTGTTACAAGGACATGATGGATTATACACTAGACTTGTTTTTTCTATTTCTTTTTACAACTGTCACAGTCCCACAGGACTGCTTTATGGAGTGGTTGGTATGGCAACTGGTAGTCACCATTAGGCGCGTTCGACTTCATGCAGATCTGTGCAGATCTGACTTGACGTGATGCATGCTGGGTAGAACAAGTTCATTTTAACCAATCATATTCGAGATCTATGAGCATAACAACCCAGCATGCATCACGTCAAGTCAGATCTGCATGAAGTCGAACACACCTATCATGTCACATCCCGTTTCTATAGCGTCAAATAAAATGAAACTTATCCAAATTACAATTGAACATTCATCAGCATTATATTAACTACCTAAAAGGACAGAAACCATCCTTGAAAAAAAAACATTTGAAGTGTATTTTAGTGTTTTAGTTTGGTCCAAGTCCCGCCCACTAACATGGAGGGGGTGGAGCTTATGACCTATACTACAGCAGACAACAGGGGGAGCTCTACTTGATTTGTCTTCACTTTAGAGGAGCTGTTCCTCCGTCCATCTTTATTTACAGTCTACAAATCTACGAGTTGCAAACAAATTCAACTTGGTCAGATGACGTGTGTGAGTACTTTTACTCTTATGTCCATCGCCACACTAAGCCCCGCCCCCCCCCCCCCGAAACGGTCTGATTAGTCCATCAGATCTTTGCAGGAGCAGAATCAAAATAAAATTTACCAGACTTTATCAGAAACCAGAATTAATCATAACATTTTAAAATGTTAGAATCAAGGAGAGAGAATTAACCCACAGAGGGAGTTTGATTAATCTGTAGTTTATTGTTTGGAGCATGAGTGAGCGGTTCCTGACGTATGAGCAGGTCACAACCAGCCTGTGGGTTCACCTCAGGACACAAACACACACATTGCACATACAAGTACAGTACATCCGTTTGAGTCATCGTGATGACACACTGAATAATATCTCTCAGAGGCTCTGAAAGTACACACAAATACACACACACACACACAGGAAACACAAATGTAGGTTGTGTTACATCATCACAGTAACTGCATCATTATCAGGTTGTTTTTCAGCATCATGGTAAAAAACAAAGTCACTTGGTTTATTTCCCCCAGAGAGTCACACGTGTACTTTTCATAGTCCGGACATTAACAGTTTTATTTCCCACCTACTACTGTCTCTCTAAACCATTCAGGGAGTGGTGTCCCCTGTAGGACCCCAAAAAGGAAAGATCCAAAGAGACGATCCAGCAGAGATCAGAATGATAACTCTGTTCCTGCACCGTATTGGAGGCGGCGTGTATTTATCTAATTAAATGCTCTAAACAGGATGATTCACACGGCTCCAACCTCTGTCGCTGACAAACACAGCGATGACCGGAGGACGTGGAGCTGTCCGTCCTGAGCGTTGGACCACTGAGTTTTTCGGGCCAACAAACCGCCGCGCTGCGAGAGAGGCCCCGGGGGAGCCCGGGTGACGGATGACATTTCCAAACGTGTTATCTTCCAAAGCTCCCCTTTCACTTTAAGTTCAGGGGTCACAGCTTTAACATCTGCCAGACAGTTCTGCAAGAGTATGCGGGGGTTCTGCTGCCGGGGCCACGTCCAGGTCTGATCTGATCTGTTAGACGTGCATCAGAATAAAACTTAAAATGAATGTGGCCACTCATGTTTTGTTGTCCACCGCATTTTATCATAATCAGACTTTAGTACTTCAGCTGATGTGGCGTGAGTGGGAGACATTTATAGTTTTTAATTTGCATCAATCTTCAGTTGATGAATCCATCTGTTGATTTAAAAGCTTTGATCTAGAGATGAACATGAACAAGACAAGACAGCAAATGGCCAGCTAGCATGTTCATTCTGCACTAGCCTGAGACGAAATAACTCAATTAGTCTTAATCTATATTCATCATTAGAGGACAATGTAAGAGCTAGGACCAACTGGAAAAAGCTTCATTCTGTTTTTATTATTTTTTTTAAATATTAGTTCAGACGAAGATGAAAAATGAAACTTTATCCTTTCGCTCGTTTGCTTTTGCCACTTCCATTTCTCTTCTCGTTCACCACTCAGAGTGATCTCTCTGAATCGCCTGAAAAGCCACCAGCAGAAGTTTGATAAGTGCAGGAGAAACGGCAAAAACTAGACTCGCAGACATCAACCGTCTCGTGTGTCGCAGCCCAGCACAGTTTAGGGTTTGCAGAGGCATCCATGGTTACTGATCCTTTGTGTCTGCAGCTTTCTGTCCGTCCCATTTGACCAAGTATAGTCCAAACGTCAGGACGAGCTCTCGTCCTGTCCATCTTATCGAAAATGCTTTAGGAACTTACCTGTGTGGAGTCTGGTCTGCTGTTCCACTTCCTGTTTCTCAGAGCGGAGCTTGTCAAGTCTGAACAAACAAGTGTGTAAGTCTGTAGTTGGTGTAAACGACCTGATTCTCTTTATTGGTTTCTGCTGAGCCAAAGAAAGTTTGTGCGATTCCCTCTGAGTTGCAGAACAGGAGTTAATCTGAAGCTGGTGTTTGTGCATTTTGCTTGTGTGTGTGTGTGTGTGTGTGTGTATGTGTGTGTGTGTGCGTGGACGTGTGCACATGCCCTCCTGCGACCGAGGGCTTTAAAGATGCTATCACAGCTGCCATATCTCTATCGATCCTTTCTAACCTGACGATCGATGTATAGGAAGGACGGAAGGAAAAAATAAAAAAGGAAGCACACACCTCGATCCCTCACCTTTCCCCAAGCTTCCCACATTTACAGTCAACACACACACACACACACACACACACACACACACACACACACACACACTGCAGGTTTATTCAGATCGATGCAGAGATGAGGGCTGCTTATTTTATTCATCAGGGCGTCCCACCTTAAGGTCCAGGTGTCATCCCAGCTATTGGCATGTGGTGGATTTAATGTGTGTCGGAGTCAGATGTCCTTCCCCCGGCGGCCTCCTGCGTTAACGCGCTTAATGCTAAATCAACAGCTCTCTAAGAGCCCGCTAAGTCCTCTAACCCCAAAGAGACAGAGGGACAGAGGAAGTAAAAGAAACTGGCATGGAGTACAGACGCACACTGAGGCGCCTTTTGAAGTGTGAGATATTAAGGAAGGGCACAGTGGAGAATCAAACTCTTTGTTTGGACAAGTGTTAGTCAGGGACCTGAGAGAGGGAGGGAGGGTAAGTGCTTCCTCTCCTCGCTAATCCCTCCTTCTTCTCATCTTCCTCTTCTTTTTCATCCCTTGTTAAAATTAGAGCCTCGGCGGCATGTCGCTGCGTAGGAGCCTAATGGCTAATCATCGCAGGCCGGAGCAATGATGGCCAAAGACCGCCTCGGGACCCGACTCAGCACTCGGCTCCAAAGGTCGTGAAGCCGAGGGGAATGTTTTCAGGCAGCTCTGGCTGGAGAAACACAAGATTATACTGCGTCTTCACACGTGCTTGGCCTTTGTGTTAAAGACCCCAGCTTCTGTCTCTCGTCAGAGTTTGACTTCTCGTTTATCATGAAGCGGTCTGGGCGAGCTGAATCAATAAAGACGTGATTCACACGAGGAGGGATGAGAGCTGGTGAATGGTCTCGCTTCAGCCGACGTAACCAAACACCGTCGCTCAGATGCACGAGCCGAGTTTAAACTCTCATCTCGGATACAAGTCATTGAAAAAACTAAAAAGAGGATGAAAAGGGAAGGCAGTCAAACCCATCTGAAGTGCAGCCAGAAGAATCTGAAAACACGACCAAACCACAGAAGCTTTGAACGCGTGCTGGAAAAACATGTACGATCAAAGGTCAGAAAACACACGAAGATGTTAGAGATCATGGAACAAGGGATGGAAATCTGTGGGTTCTTTTATTACTCCTTTGCTAAACGCATGTTTCTGTTTAATAAATGATCAATGGACACGTTGGCTTCAATCAGAACAAACTGATGAGTCAGATGTTAGAAGGAACCTTTGATAAATGCTCCTGATAACCACAAGAAACTCTAGGTCTGATGGTTTCTCTGTGGTTGGAATGAATCCATCGATGTTTGGCACGGAGGCAGAGAAACAGGTGTTTGAAAAGATGCACAAAGCTGGAATCTATGTGGACAGCAATGATTCAGAGGTGGAGACATCTTGGTCCTCTTCTTCTTCTAAGTGTAGGAGCCTATTCAAGCTGTAATTTGGTCTAGAGTTGGGGTCCACCCTGGACAGGTCTCCAGTCTATCACAGGACTAACGCAGAGAGACAGACAACCATGCATCTGGAGGAGACCCCGTGTGTTATTGAGGGACTTGAACACACATTTCAGAACGAACACAGCTTTACCATAACTTTTATTTTTCAATGCGTGAGACTCAAATGTCCGTCCTGGCCGTATAAGGGCTGACATGTTGTTCCCGTCCGTGTTTGCTCTTTAAACGTTGCAGTGCCGGCCGTGTGTGTCTGTCTGTGCGTTGCTGCTAATGGATTCACTGAGAGGAACACTGCTGGTCATGATGTCAGCAGGGGTGTGAAGGCGCCGCCACCATGGTGTGTAGTGTGTGTGTGTGTGTGTGTGTGTGTGTGTGTGTTAGTTAGGGTATGAATGCTGTTGAGTCTGGGGAATAACAATGTGAACACTTCTGTCAATTTAAACCAGCGGGAGAGAGAGAGGATGGTTAAAGAGGAGGAGGAGGAGGAGGAGGAGGAGGAGGAGGCTAAAAAGAAAGAAATGGATCGGGAGGGAGAGAATGGAGGAGGCAGCCTCCTCTGTCGGAGTGATCGACACCGAGTGATCGACACAGAGATGCAGGGTGATTAAACCGAAAGAAGCAATGAGGAGAGAGAGACGAGAGAACAATAGAAAGGAGAGGGATGAGTGATGGGGAGAATGATAGATATGGAGGTTTACAGGGCGGTTAATGCAGCTTACTAAGCCAGGAAAGAAGAGCGGGGCATGGAGGGAGGAAGGAAGACAAGATTATTAAAAAAAAAAAAGAGAGACCTAAGAGGGCGATGGAAAGATGAAGGCCAAGAATGATGATGAACAAACCCGTTCATCATTAATGGAGGAGGACGAGGAGTCTGGATGTCAGTTAGATATCAGGGCAGTTAGAGAGGAGCTGCTCCTGCAGGAACCACCTGCTATAAGTGGTAGAAACGACAATAAAAAACCTCTTTGACCTTTGACCTTCCACTTCAAATACCTTGTATGGACTGGTTAGCATAATAACTACAGTAAAAGACACAATAAAAGAAGATTGAGGAACTAAAAGACTGAGAAACAATTCGGAGGAAGGAGCAACTCTACTGGAAGGATTTTTTCTTGGCTGCACTTTCCAATAATGTAGCCCGGCTCATAATTAAATTAAATGTTATATATACATTTAATTACCTTCGATATCACACTGCATAATAGAAAGAATATGAATGCATTATGTAGACACGAGTACAGCGCGTCTGTACGCCGTTGTCACATTAGGAGCGTTTAAAATGAACCCTTTAATTATTTTTTGTCTCCTCGTTCACGGGAAGAGAAACCAAATAAACTGGAAACGAGATGTTCCCGTAATTTTGCTCCTCTAATAAAATCCGCCCGCCTGCCGTATTTTCCGTTAGCGGGTTCTGAGCGCGTCGGGCTGCCACGCCGAGCTGACAAAGCACCGAGTTTAGCACCGCCGAGAACGCTATGAATCACCGGCTGCAGCTACACGAGCCGCTCCGCTCTCCCCCCAAATGTAATCAGCCCGATCGACCGAATTCCCACGGAGGTATTTACACCAGCGGAGAATAAAATGATGGGATAGGGTGTCCCGGGTGAGTCTGAGGGGAACGGCACCGACACGTGCAACAGCCAGTATCACTTATTTGCACCTTAAATATTCGTTTACCAAAATACAACATGCATGTTGGTATAAAGCATTTGCTCTTGTCATAGCTGTATGTCCATCTTGTTAAATTAGATCTTCTTAAACCTGCACAGCAGCGGTCAGCCTGGACGGGCGGCTCAAAGATGAAGACGATATAAAAAAAACGCACAAAATAGGAAAGTAAGCTGGTAGTGATTTATGGAGCAGAGGTCAGATATCCACCGTGTGCAGCGTTGACGTATCCTCCCTCTCTGCTATCAGTTAAATACGCCACCAACCATCAGATCCTCTTGTTTTCCTGCAAGTTCGTCTCGAGATTTTAGCCTTATTGGCACGGGACTAGTTTCACCTGGAGACCTCCGGTAGTTTGTAATAAAGGTTAGGGTAATTTACGGTGTAATTTTTACTTTACAAATTACAGACACAGCTGATTCACACGGGATTAAGATCACACACGACCTCCGACATAAATTACCAGAGGTCCCCAGGTGAAACTAGTCCCGTGCAAATTAAGCTTTTGCGGATTTATTACGTTTAATACAATTAATCATCTCAACTTTGCAGCCAACAGTTCCTCAGTCAGTTTTATCTTCACTCAGCTGCAGTTTGTTTTTACACATTGTTTCCTGTGAGATTTACGCAGTCACTTCTACCAAATGGGGCCCCGGACTGAGCTGAGCTCTGGGCCAGTCTGGAAACATTTCCAGCAGCGCTGAGCAGAGACGAAGTAGAAGTTTACACCCGGCAGAATGCCCCGTGATGAGGAGGGTAATAACCATCGAGAAAGGCACATCTGCGTCTGCCGCGGCCACTGACGCCCGTGAGCTCGTTGAGTAGTTTGCTTCAAAAAATAATTAGCATACATAAAGCTGACAATCAAGAGAAAATGAGATAAAGGTCACCAAACTAGCTGCGCTTACCAGGCGGGTTGTCATAGCAACCGCGGGACGATAACTGGTATAATGGGAGCTGTTGTCGCACTCGTGGCAATCTTGGACCAATCATCTTGTTCGGCTAAAAACTGCTCGATGTATAATTTACCGTCGTATCTTTTACTCCCGTGCAGCTGCGCCGGCGCCCGGTTCAGTTGGCGGAGGCCGCGTCGGGATGAGAAGATGCTCGTGCTGAACCACGACTGCAGCCAGTCCCACTCTGAGAGGCGGGGATCAGACCTCCTGTTTATTTATTCAGCTTTAATGTTCAGCACCTTGAGTTGGCTGCACCCATTCTGTCTGCGTGAGAGGGTTTGCCTGGCAGCCAAACGGCCGCTTTAGCTTCAGCTCTGCAGCAAAGACAGTATTCCTACAAACAGCATGACATGTGGCGCTGCCCTGTCCGTCGCCACGCTAACCGGCTGAAGCTGCTGCAGGAGCTTCCCGCTGTGCATGAACTGAAACACAACGTGCCCTAGCATGGCCGTGTAATCCAGGACTCTTTCATGAGCGTACCTTTCAGGAGCAGCGTGCACGCTGTGCCATCTTGCACCTGAGTTGTTGATCTGTTTAGTGCGGTGCTGTGCTGGCCTTCTCCAGCGTCTACCGCGCTTTGCTCTTTCTCTCCGGTGCGATGTGTGGAGTGTGTGGCTCCGAGTCTATAATTCATAGACATATGCACTCTTCCCTTTGAAATCTATCCATAATTGATTCTGCCAGTCCCACTGTAGAGATGGTTAGGGGGGCTATCTATCTCCGTGACTCACGGCTGAGCCTGTGTGTACGAGTGTGTACGAGTGTGTACGAGTGTGTGGTTGTGAGCATCTGGGTGTGCGTACGCTCATGTGAAAGAGGCTGGAGAAAGACTCCTAATGTGAGAAGAGAGCATGGCGCAGTGCAGTGTAAAGAGCCGTCTCTCCTCCTCTCTCTCTCTCTCTGTCTTTTTCAGATACCTCCCTCGTGAGATTTCTGAGGGAAACAAAGCGGCTTTACTCACCTCTCTCCCCCTCCTCTCCTCCTCTCTCTCCCTCCTTCCATCCACCTCTCTTTTTATTGCTCTGGGTGTGTTTCTGTCATCTATTCTTCTTCCCTCCCTCCCTGCCTCCCTCTCTTTTCTCTTACTCCACGGATGTTTAGCTCTATAACTAGAATGCTTCATTCGTTGGTGGCTTTGGAACCATTAGTCTGCCCTGAACGGTCTTGCCAACATGCTTACTTGATTTATTCCTTCTATTTCTTTGCATTGCACCAGGAAGTGAACAAAGCAAATCACACCTGTAGTTCCTCCCAGCGCCACAAGTGTGTGTCCTAAATCTTAAAACCCTGTGCACACAGATCGTTGTGAGTATAAGGGCCTCAGAAGGTTCCTCTGTTGTCTGCGAGTGGAACTAAAGCCATGAAGGCACATTCTTATTATAGTGCACGCTGTGCCATCTTGCACCAGGAAGTGAACAAAGCAGAGCTCCTGGAACGAGTTTTAGCTGTGCAGCAGCAGCAAGTTGTTTTTGTCTTTAAGCTGCACCTTTATCATTAGTGTCAACCTGGGGGTCACACCTCCGGCCAAGAGTGGATCATGAATAACACAAGTGATGTTATGTCACTGACTCTGACTAAAACAAATGGGACCAGAACGTACAGCTCTGAGATATTCAATTCAATTCAATTCAATTTTATTTATATAGCGTCAATAACAATACAAATCGTCTCAAGACGCTTTACAAAAACCCGGCCTGAAACCCCCAGAGCAAGCCTGAAGGCAACGGTGGCAAGGAAAAACTCCCTTTTAACAGGAAGAAACCTCGAGCAGAACCCAGCTCATATGGAGGGACCCATCTGCCTAAGGCCAGCCGGGTACAGACAGAAGAAAGAGAGAAGAGAACAGCAAAGAGAGAAGAGAAGAGAACAGCAAGATAAACATACATCTGTCATAGATACACATATCTGACTAAAGTGTACATGTGGAATCTGATGATACAAACTGATGATGTTACATGACAGTTTGAAAATGTAAGAGGAATCATAGGCAGGTTGGAGAATTGTTCATTCAGGTAGGAGTGGATAACTGCAGGATTCCATGAAGACTGGGCAGGCTGATGAGACCACGACAACAGATGTAGTATAGAGCTCCACAGGAAACACACCACTCCAGGCCAGAGATACTCACAAGAAGAGGGGGGAAGGGGGGGGAAGGGGGGGGGGGGGGGGGGGGACACACACAGCAGTAAACATTCTACATAGTAATAGCACAGAATTGTATGACTAGTAGTATATAGGAAATTAGAGGGCAAGAGCTCTGTGCCAGAGAAAAGAAAGTGGAGGATGCGAGAGAGGAGAGAGAAGAAAGAAGGAGGACATGTGTTTGGTGCATCGTCCCCCAGCAGCCTAGGCCTATAGCAGCATAACTAAGGGATGGTTTAGTCCAGCCCTAACTATAAGCCTGATCAAAAAGGAAAGTCTTAAGCCTGACCTTAAAAATAGAGAGAGTGTCTGCCTCCCGAACCCAAACTGGGAGCTGGTTCCACAGGAGAGGAGCCTGATAGCTGAAAGCTCTACCTCCCATTCTACTTTTTGAAATTCTAGGAACCACAAGTAGGCCTGCACTTTCAGACCGAAGTGATCTGCTGGGATGATATGGTACAATAAGGTCTTTAAGATACGATGGAGCTAGGCCTTTAAGGGCCTTGTATGTAAGGAGGAGGTTTTTAAATTCTATTCTAGACTTTAAAGGGAGCCAGTGAAGAGAAGCTAAAACTGGAGTAATATGATCTCTCTTGCTAATTCCTGTCAATGCTCTTGCTGCGGCATTTTGAATCAACTGGAGGCTTTTTAAAGAGCTATTTGGACAGCCAGACAGTAATGAATTACAATAATCCAGTCTGGACGACACAAATGCATGAACTAGTTTTTCAGCATCACTCTGAGACAGGATGTTCCTAATTTTGACGATATTACGCAGGTGAAAGAAGGCAGTCCTGGTCACTTGCTTTATGTGACATTTAAAGGACATATCCTCATCAAATATAACACCAAGGTTTTTTACAGTAGTACTGGAGGCCAAGGTAATGCCATCCAAAGACACCATGTGATTAGATAATGAATCTCTGAGATGCTTAGGACCAAATACAATAACTTCTGTTTTGTCTGAGTTTAAGAGTAGGAAATTACAGGTCATCCAAGCCTTTATGTCTTTAAGGCATGCTTGGAGTTTAACCAGCTGATTAGTTTCATCTGGTTTCATAGATAAATATAGCTGGGTGTCATCTGCATAGCAATGAAAGTTTATGCCATGTTTTCTAATAATCTTGCCTAATGGCAACATGTATAACGTGAAGAGTATTGGTCCTAGCACAGAACCCTGAGGAACTCCATAACTTACTTTTGTATAAGTAGAGGAATCATTATTGACATGAACAAACTGGAATCTGTCAGATAGATAGGATTCAAACCAGTCTAATGCAGTTCCTTTAATCTTGACCTCACTTTCAAGTCTCTGTAGTAAAATATTATGATCAATAGTGTCAAATGCAGCACTAAGATCTAGCAGAACAAGTATAGAGACAAGTCCACTGTCTGAAGCCATGAGGAGATCATTGGTAACTTTAACCAAAGCTGTTTCTGTACTATGATGAACTCTAAAACCTGACTGAAACTCTTCAAACAGACCATTCCTGTTTAAATGGTCACACAACTGATTAGCAACAACTTTTTCTAGAATTTTGGAAATAAAAGGAAGGTTGGAGATTGGTCTATAGTTGGCTAAAACATCTGGATCTAGAGTGGCTTTCTTGAGTAAGGGCTTAATTACAGCAACCTTAAAAGACTGAGGCACATATCCTGTTAATAAAGATAAATTTATCTGGTTCAATATGGAGGTGTTAATTAATGGAAAAACTTCTTTGAGCAATTTAGTTGGGATTGGATCTAGAAGACAGGTTGATGGTTTAGATGCTGTAATTGTTGAAGAGAGCTCAAGAAGATCTACTGGGGAGAAGGATTCCAGATATTGATAAGGTCTTACAAAAGTTTCTAATGTCGCTGTACTTGCATCTTTAACAGCTGTTGGAAGGATGCCTTGAATATTTTCTCTAATGCCGACAATTTTATTAGTAAAGAAGCTCATGAAGTCATTACTACTGAGGGCTAAAGGAATAGATGGCTCAACAGAGCTGTGGCTCTTTGTCAGCCTGGCTACAGTGCTGAAAAGAAATCTGGGGTTGTTCTTGTTTTCTTCTATTAATGATGAATAATATGCTGTTCTAATACTACTGAGAGCTTTTTTATAAGTTGTTAAACTATCTTTCCAGGCTATGCGAGCTTCTTCAGAATTAGTGGAATGCCAAATTCTTTCTAGCTTTCGGGCTGCCTGTTTTAAACAGCGCAACTGTGAATTATACCATGGAGCTAGCCTCCTCCTATTGATGACCTTCTTTTTCAGAGGAGCAACTAAGTTTAAAGTTGAACTAAGCGATGCTGCAGTGCCATCGACAAAATAATCTATTAGTGCAGGGGTTAAATTGTGGTTGCTGTCGTCCACAACATTGGTACATGGCACTGAGGTAAATAAAGAAGGAATTAATTCTTTATATCTAGTTACAGCATTGTCAGACAAACATCTACTGTAATGAAATGTCTTTTCAGTTCCTGTGTAATCCATTATTGCAAATTCAAAGGTTATGAGGAAATGATCAGACAAAAGAGGGTTATGAGTAAATACTATTAAACCTTCAGTTTCTATGCCATATGTTAGGACAAGATCTAAGGTGTGATTAAAACTGTGAGTTGATCCGTTTACGTTCTGAGAAAAGCCAATTGAATCTAATAATGATGTAAATGAGGAGCTAAGGCTGTCACTGACAACATCAACATGGATGTTAAAGTCACCTACTATAATGACTTGATCTGTTCTAAGAACTAAATCACATAAAAACTCAGAGAATTCAGCTAAAAACTCAGAATAAGGAGCAGGTGGGCGATACACCACAACAAAAAGAATTGGTTTTTGTATTTTCTGGTCTGGATGGGGAAGACTAAGAGTAAGACTTTCAAATGAATTAAAGCTCTCCTTAGGTCTAGGATTAATAGATAAATCAGAGTGGAAGATTGCTGCCACTCCTCCTCCTCTACCTGTGCTTCTAGGAATATGATAATTACTATGACTGGGTGGAGTAGACTCATTTAAACTAACATATTCATCATCCTGTAGCCATGTTTCAGTCAAACTAAATAGATCAATCTGATGATCAGTTATCAGATCATTCACTAAAAGAGATTTAGATGAGAGAGATCTGACATTTAAAAGACCACATTTAATTTTCCTATTCTTCTGTTCTACCAATGAACTTGTACTGATTTGTATCAGGTTCCTATGAGAAACTCCTCTTTTGTTATTTTTTGGTTTAAATAATCTGGGAGCAGACAGAACATCTATAGAGTTGATAGAGTTTAGGGTGTGAGACAGTCCTAGAGAAGCGGCAGAGAAGTGTGTAAGACTACAACTCCGCCTCCTGGTCTGAACTCTGGGTTGTCATGGTTTCGGGGGGTTAATAAAATCGGCCATATTCCTAGAGATGAGAGCAGCACCCGCTAAAGTTGGGTGGATGCCATCTCGCCTAATCAGACCAGGCTTTCCCCAGAAACCTGCTCGGTTTATTTAGAGATTCAGATTGACGAAGTTTAACGAAATGCACCAAATACTGCTGCAACTACAGTAAAACAAGGATGTATCATTCATTTATTTCATTATTTGTTGAAAGGAGATATTCTGCATCATGCATCTTTTGAATGTTGATGTCGTGGAGTCAGTTCCAAAGAGCAGAGGAGCACGTTTCTAACCCCGGTGATAAGAACATGTGCAGGTAGAAAGATGCATAAAAGATGGCTGACCACGTTCACATTAATGCTGAATAAGGTCCTTTTGTACTTTTTAATATCTATTCACAGTTCTGTTTAAGGTAAATTTATGGCTAGCTTGGTTTGCACACAGGACGTTAACTAACTCTGAGGGACATGTTTTGGTGGAGGAAGGTGATTCCAGAGGTGAAGCTGAGGCGGGATTGGCCGTCGCTCAGCTCCACAGCTGGAAACACACCTCTGCACCTCCGTCAGCTGAGAGAAAAACACTGGCACAAAAAAAAAAGACAACAAACAATAAAGGCGAGAAATGTTCAGTAATGTTATATTAACTGATCGGTAATCGTCACCTGTTCTGTCTAAACAGCTTGATTCATACTTCCTCTCTCTCCTGATGTCTCAGCATCTATTTTCTCTCCAGATCTCCTCCTCCTCTTTGTCAGTACGTTTATGTCTCTGTTTACTTTCTATTTTTTATTTTTATTTTAGACACAGACACAAACAGGCTGCTGTTTCTAGACTTTCCATTTGACATAATCTATTCCCCAGCCCATGACCCTGACCCAGTTGTCACCTTTACACTAAAACCAAGTCCTTAAAAAAAGTTGTGAGCCCCAGAAAGACGGCCCCCACAAGGACAACATGGCCCCGTAACGTTCTGCCAGAGTCTGGTCCCCATAGCTTAATAAAAACCAGAGCACACACACACTTCTCTGGCCTAATTTCTCCTCTCAGAGCTGCATCAGTGTTCCTGCATCCGTTTCTCTTCTCAGCATCGACTGAACCCGCAGAAAGGAATGAGCCGGTATCAGAGCTGACGTGTTTTACTTTATATTTTATGTAATAATATGTTCATTCCTTCCGGATACGTTTGCTGCTTTATTCGTTGCCAGTGTTGGAGGATGATTTACGGATCTCTGTTCTGGATGCACAAAGAACAAGAGTCTTCTCCTGTAGATAAAAACGTTTTACACAATTTGATGAGGGACAATATTCTAAATAGATTCCACTGCTTGAGCATTTATTGTCCTGCAGCACTGATATTTAATTCAGCATAGAAATTCTGTGAGGATACATGCATACACCCATCAGCCACAACATTATGACCACTGACAGGAGAAGTGAATAACATTTAAACCATCTTGTGACAGTTCAATGTTCTGCTGGGAAACTTCTGGACCTGGCATTCATTGGTGTGGATGTTACTGAGACATGTAGCACCCACCTAGACCAGACCAGACACCCCCACCTAGACCAGACCAGGCACCCCCACCCCATAGCAATGACACTCCTTGATGGCAGCAGACATCCCCAGCAGGATGCAGCCTGACACAGACACACACACAAAAACACTTTAGGAACAACTAAAAAAAAAACATGAAGAACAGCACAAGGTGTTGACCTGGCCTCCAGATTCACTAGATCCCAAACTGATCAAGTATCTGTGGGATGATCCACAGAGGCCCCTCCCCTCAAAGGCCCCCCCACTAACAACAGGACACCCTCAGAAGGCCCAGGTCCATTCTCTGATGAGTCACCACAGGGGAGACCTACACAATATTAGGTTATAATCTTATGCTGGATCATAAAAGACACTTCAATTGTTTAGTCCTGCAGGAGATGCAGTCAGTCAGTCCGTCTCACTTTATTTATATGGTGCTTTAAAAGTCCAATGCACTTTGAGAAGGTGACTCCTAGAAATAAAATAAAAGAAATAAGAGCCAGTAAAGCATAATTTAGAAGAATGAACTGAATGAATCAACAATACAGAGTAAATGGAAAAGAATAGAGAACTAACTGAGCAATAAAGGCATTAAGAATCACAGCACCGTCATCTATGAGACGTAAATCCAGAAAGAATCCCCCTTGTCTTATATCGTATTCTTTGTTTGTCCAGAAAGTAGAACAACGTCTGCTTCAGAAACGTCCTTTAAATGTCATAATGCTCTTTTTGTGTCACTGGAATCCATTTTTAGTGTTTGATGCAGTTTAGAGGCCAACGTCTCGATCGGTACTTCTGTTTTATCCTGTAAAACTTTTTAACATTGATCTCAGCTTCATTATTTATCATCGCTGACGGTGGAGGAAGGTCTGGAAACAACCTGCCTGTGATATATTAAAGGTAAATGAATTAACCAATAATTAAAAGCTCTTTATTGCATAATTTCGTTTAACTTAGGGTCTGAAACGGTGCAGGTCCTGGCAGTTCCTCTCTCCACATTAGGTCCCAGTGTCTGTTGTAATTCTCAGTAACACCAGAGTGATAAAAAGATATTGATTATGAGGAATACTGATGTCAGAGAGATGATTATAGAAAGGATCTGGATTGTCATCGAGGTCGACTCCCCAGCTGTTTTACTGACAGCTGTACTCATACCTTTACTTATACCCCCCACCCCCCACCCCCCACCATCACATCTATCTCTGTCTCTATCTCCGTCTCTCTCTCCTGGCTTCATTCTGCTGACTCCACCGTTATTACAGTATCTCCATCGTTGAATAATTCACTGCACACACACACACACACTGGTACACAGCACATTTCCATTCACTGGCACATGTGTTGCCCGCACTCTGAACGACACAGGCGTGTTCTGGCAGCGAGGCGGAGACACGCGTGTGCTCTAACACATGCATACACACCAAGCACAGACTGCACCGCTTTCTATTTTTCTGTGCAGAGCGACGCGACGCGACGCGACGGGGAGACTTCATTACCTTTGGTGAACACCCGTGACAGTTTAAGCGTCTCTCGGCGGCGCATCAATCCTTCCATCCCCACCCTGCCTCGTGCGTCCGTCGTTTATCTTCATCGCGAGTTAATTACCCCCCTGGAGTGGCACATTTCCATGCACAGAGCTCTGTGGGTTTTTGTGTCTGAGACTTTGGGTAATTTGTGGATTGTTTTGCTTCCGCGCACGGTTGAAATATGATTTGATTTGCTTAGCATTAGCATGCTAAATATGAACAGATATACAGCCAGCACTGAGTTAGCTGAACTCGGCATAAAGAAAGCTAAGGCTCGCTCTGTCTTAATGTGACTAAATCCTGTTATCTGCACCTGTACAACTCTTAAACAAACACTGTTTATCATTTTGTATCGTAGTATTGTGATGCAGTTTTCGTTGGTGACTTCCTGGAGAGATTTCAAAGGAACATTGTGTAACAGAGCAGTAGCAACAGGCATCTTCACGGCCACAAGCGATAATTAAAAGATGGTGATGCATTTCATTCTGCAGAGCTCAGAGTCAGGGATGTGGATGACAGACTTTAGCTCATGCAAACACAAACCAACAGCTATATCATATGCTATATGCTATGCTATATCTTTAACTGACTTTACTTCTGATCAAAAACTTTATTAACAACCGCACATTAAACAACGATGCAACACATGCAATATTACCTACTAGTCCAGCAGCACGACGACCAGCTCTCTATCTGCTTTTGCAGCCTTTTATTTCATGATGCTTTCCTCTGTCACAGTCGGTAGGAAAGACTGACTTTCCATTTTGTGGCACCAACAGAATCTGCAGATTTCCTGGTTCGATTCAATATCAGTTAATTTAGAGATTTATATGTTGAAACAACGTCCTCATTGGTTCCAGAGGTTTGTGGCGTCTCCTCCATCTTCTCCCTCTAGTTTCTCATCTTTCATGTGTCTCTGATCCAATCATCTTTCAGGCCTGACGCTGCTCTGAGAGTTGGAGCTTCCGTCAAGTTTTGGATCTCCATCACAGGTGGACTATAATCTTGTTTGCAAGATCTTGCAAGATTTGTCGTGCAAACCCAGTCTCAGATGTTTTGGAATTGGAAAATTGACTTTTGAAACCCAGCTCAAGTGGCAACCAGCGCTGAGGTGATGTCTGCTCTGACAATACTGAGCTAGCTGCTGCTTCTTCTTCTTCTTCCACCTGGCTGCAGACCCAGAGTTGGTGGTTTGTGTGATGTAGTGCCATAAAGCATTGTGCCCTTAGGGAAAGAAAGAGGAGTCAAAATAGTTGCATCACAGATAATAGATAATAGTGAGAAAAGTATTTATGACATTTCCTTTTTTTAATTATTTTTTACCACCTTTTATTTTACATATGTGCCCATCCCTCTCTCTCGCTCTCTCTCTCTCTCCTGTCGCTCACCCCCTTGCCTCCCTGCCTCCCCCCCTCCCTCCAGGGCTGTTGTTAAAGCCACTGCAGGACCCCGCATGCGTTCCAAATGAAATTGCCGAAGCAGCAGCAGCGTAAGATATCTATCAAGCCTCACCGGCGTCGCAGGAGTAACGAGAGCTCCTTATTAAATCACATTAGCTCCATCGATCTCCGCGTTGGCTCGCTCCACTTTTTGTCTCTTTCACCAAATGAGCTTTTAACTCCTGGCTGGCCGCGGGATTGCTCAGTGTATCGCCGTGCTGCAGAGCAGGAGGTGCTTCAGTGGTTTAATTAAATTCTCTTGTTGTTCTCTCTTCTAAAGTTGCAAGCGCACACCTGTATGATTCTTATTATTTTACTGGAATTAAATTCTTTAAGTCTTTGATTGGATCCAGACTCTTTAATGACTCCAGAAGAAATCCCATCAAATAGCAGCCTGTTTATAGGCGCAGCATCTTAACGGCACGGAATCTGCCTCTAGGGGTCAGAGCTTTCCTCGCAGTGTGACGGCTGAGTGGATTATAGATGGTGTAATGTTTAGATCTGGGTGAAATAAGGTTTTGAGGATTCACAGATGCAGCGTATATGTACTGAGCTCGCACGGATCATGTGTTAATCCATTTTGTCTGTGACTCCTGCACATACGGCTTTTATGCGTTAACATACGAGACGCAGCCAGAGATGGTTTGACTGGCGGAGGGAGATCACAGCCGGGTCAGTGAGTGACAGATGCACGAGTCTTGTTGTATTGTCAGGCAGCGCGATTCCCAATGATGTAGAAATCAATGGGAGTGGAATCGATACGAGGATCGACAGACCAGTCAGCCCAGCGGCGGGCCCTGACCCTGGGAACAGAGACGAGATAGGAAGCAAGCTCCTTGTTCACGAGTAGAGAACGTTGTTGTTTCTATTCACATACGGAAATATAGATGTTTTAAATGTTTGGACCCTCTGTACCAGCTCTAGCTGCAAACTTCTCCTCAAGCTAACTTTAATTTATCCAAAACTATGTTCATTCTGTTCAGTAGCTCTCATGTAACATCAGCTACTGTATATCTCATCCTGTTGTTTAGTTGCTGCATGTCAGATTCATTCAGGTGTTTGTCTCCTTCTTCCTGCTGCACCCTTCTCCTTCTTTCCTCTCCACCTTTTTTTCTATCTCCACCCATTTGGCCTCAAGCAGATGTTAGAGACCGGAGTTATTGACGTAGTTTGTTTTTTATTTTTTTAAACAGACACCAGCTCCTATATCCTCTTGATAGAAATCTCACAAGATTAGTTCACGAGATCCAAACATGATGGAAGCTCCGACTCTGAGAGCAGCGTCAGGAAAAAGTCTGAGGACAGAGAAGAGCTTTAGTTTGAAGTAAAATAGTTTTGAAACAGAAATATCTCTAAATGAATTTATATTAAATTGAATCAGAACTTAGACGATTCACCCTCCCCGACGATCGAAGGAGGAATCTGTTCTGCTGGATTTCGCGCTGAGATTGTCTGCTGAGATTATCTGCTGATGTGTGGTCTGGTTTACGGATCTGCAGAGTCATCAGCTCAGATTAAACCTCAAACATTGTTTGACATTGAGGCTTTAAAATCAGGACGAGTCGATAACCGATGAGAGAAAGGAGCCTGCAAGGATGCAGAGCAGCTGACTGTGTTACCGGGCAACGGTAAACATTCTAGCCATCTAAGCTAACGTTAGTATGCTACTGTAATCTGTCTGTTCTTTAGTTCTTTAGCTCCCTGATTTTTAGCAGCAATCTAAATAACATCATGCAGTGTGTGTTGCACTTTTATTTTCATATCTTGACCAAGTTGTAGAAGAATATCTTTGAGGTGTCTTCTTAAATTGCATCACTCACGTTTTAAAAGGGTTTTAAAAGTCCTTCCAGGTGACTCGTCCAGTACGTGGCAGCTGAAATACACCCGTGCTTCAGTGTGTTTTCTGCCCCCACACATACATGATTATTCTAAGGTCTGTGAGGTTTCTCCGTTTTAAACAGGAACACGTGACTAGCGTAAGGTAACGATCTTGTGTGTCTGACTGTGTTCACGTCCACAACAAACCTGTGTAATTACGTTTTCTGAGACTGAGTAGAGACGAACACAGAACACATGCATTGAATTCCCCTGATGAAACATTACTACACAGCTCCATACGTCTCCCCTCACTTCCACTGCCCCCCCACCCCCTCCTCCCAGCTCCCCTCCTCCATCAACCCCCCCATCATTTGATCATCCTCTCCTCACTCGATAGCCGTCTCGCCCCCTTTTTCCTCCCCCATCCTCCATCATTTCCCATCAATCAGTGTCTCCCGGCATTTGTGACCCCCTTTCCTCACCTGCCCACCCCCTCTCCTCCCACCTCAGCATCCTTCCACTCATGCTCCCCTCACCTTATTTTACCTGATCCGCCATCTGCCTCTCCCTCTCCGGGGGTTTGAGGACAAACGGGGAGGGGGGATGAGTTGGGGGATGATAGTGAGAGGTAACGGAGGTGGGGGAGGGGGGAAGGGTCTCTTGACGGAGGAGGAAAATGTAGGTCTCAGCATATGTCTCCATTAATTATGCTCTCATCGTACAGCAGGCCAGAGGAGTGAAGCAGAATAACTGCACCGTTTGATATAGTTTTATTTTAATGCTGAATGATCTGCTTTCAATAAGCAGACATCTGTTCACGCTGATGATAATAAAATACACACAAACAATAAAGTGAGAGTCAGAACGGAGTTAAATAGTCTTGAAAGAGAAGCCATAAGATTTAAAGCTAATTTGATCTGCTCCGGTGCCTCACAGGGCTGGAAACGGTATCCAGCTTCCGTTTGGAAAGAAAAGCAGTGGGATCCTAAATTCAAAGATTCAAAACAATGAAGGTGCAGATCATTTAATGGAACCTTTTCTTTTATTTGCACATGTCAAGTGTCTGTTAGAAGCATCTCAGCTCGTTTCACAGCTGTCCAACGTGCTTTCTTGTCACCATGCTCATATTCTTACTTGTTCCTGTCAGAAAACAGAAAGCTCTATTAAACCATCTAGACATACAACCATTCACACAACAATAATACATAGCAGGACTAGCATGATACGGCCTGGGCTCAAGTACAATTTATAAAATCAATGATGAGTTCCTTCATTTTCTCCACATCGTCCACTCATTCTCCATCATTTCTGTTGGTAAACGTCATGTTTGGGGCAAAAATAAATAAATGTTTGCTCACAGATTAAATCAAACTTTCTGCTAGGTTGATCCCGACACTCGCTGCTAAATGAAGCGGGAGGATGTGCCCCCCCCCCCCCCCCCCCTTTTCTTAATTTCCCCAGGTGGGTGGTGAAGTGGTGTAGTCAGCGTTCAGTGAAATGTTTCTTTCTCAGGACCTTCTGCTCTCCTTTCCCTTCCCTGTACTGTATCGCCTGCCGTCTGCTCGCTCCGTCTGCCCGGCCTCTGTTCCCTCTCTCTCTCTCTATGAGCTGAAGTTCATAAAGATGAAGGATGGAGGTAGAGGAGCAACCAGCTGTCTTGTTGAGGCAACTGATGCAGACCCACAAAGGCTTTAAGATGAATGATTTTCCCCGCGCACCCTTTTCTTTGCTTAATGCAGCGCTGGCATTTTATCGAGCAGCAGTTTGAGACGAGGCTGCGACAAAGCATCGGTGTAATTAGTGATGATCAGCAGGACGGCAGGACAAGGAGATCCTGAGACTTGTTGTTCTCAAACCAACAAACCAGCAGCGTCAGTCAGTGATTTCAGTCACTCGGTGCCTGTTGTGTTTCAAACTCAACCAAGACTCTCTGGAGCAGATGCTAATGGTGATGCAGCGTTCCGCTCTAAGTAGAAGCAACCTCTGGTAGATCAAGAAGTTGAATGGTGGAAGTTCTGGTTGTTAACTGAAGGATTCATCAACTACTCTGAAAACAATCAGTAGATTGACTGGAATTAAAACCCTAACCCTGGTTTGAAGATGCAGGTTTGGTGTCTTTTTGTTTTGTCAGGCAAAACTTTTATGTAGGAAAAGGTACAGTGGTGTGGTGGTTAGCACTGATGCCTCCCAGCCAGAAGGTTCTGGGTTCTAATCCAGGCCGACTGGTTCCTTTCTGTGTGTAGTCTGCATGTTCTCCCTGTGTCTGCGTGGGTTCTCTCCAGGTTCTCCAGCTTCCTCCCACCGTCCAAAGACATGCTGGTTAGGTTAATTGGTGATTCTAAATTGGCCGTAGGTGTGAGTGTGAATAGTTGTCTGTCTCTCTGGAGACCTGTCCAGGGTGGATCCACCTCTCACCCAATGACAGCTGGGATAGGCTCCAGGCGCCCGCGACCCAGAGGATAATCAGTTACAGAAAATTAATGAATGAATGAACTTTTATGCAAATGTTTCAGTTCAATCTGTGTCTCTGCTGCAGCATCTCACAAAAACACTGTGACAGTGGATCATGTCTCAGAGAACGTGGTCCTTGTATACTTGTGCATGGTTTTACATCAGTGTAGTCACAGTCTCAGTGCGTGTTTCTGCATGGCTGTTGTTAATAAGGTCTAAAGTGAAGCAGAGTGCTGTAGGTGTTACAGTTCTGAAGAGACTTTGAACACAACTAACTAGGTCATCATCATCTCTCCCTCTCTCTCTCTCTCTCTCTCGCCACAAACATACGCTCGCACTCCAAATGCACCTTTAATACTGCAGGATAAAGTAGATTTAGACTCCTCACACAGCCCTCTCCCGCTTCTCCTCTTCCTATTTTTCGAAGACAGGAGAACGACAACAATGAAGCCTGTTGTTATTTTAGAAAGATAATTGGCAGCGGCGCCAAAGTGGGTAAAATGGCCTTGTACCGGGAAGGTCGCCAGTTGGACGAATGACTGGTGAAAATCTGCACGGAGAATGTCGGCGTCCGTCACTGTTAACTCTGAGACGACTTGAGCTGAGAGATGGTCAGGATGAACGTGTGAAACTGTATGTGAACGGGGTCGAAACAAAAGAGGCATGCTCACCAAAACCTGAATTTGAGAGATGAGGTTCTGGACAAAATCCTGGATTCAGAGCCAGATTGAAACCGAGAAAAGGGAGTTAGAGAATTGTTCTCAGTGACCAGGGCTAAAGCATGACTCCCTGTGGAGCAGTGTAACATGCATGATAGGATGCATGCATCAGAAGGAGCCCTCAGATGTAGAGGTGGTGTAAACCTTTGATAATCTGATCTCCTTATAACCTGGTTTCCATTCTCTCTGAGCATGTCTGCTCCATGAGGGGTAAACATCAGGTGAGGAGTTTATAGGAGGGAGAGAAACATGGAGGTAGAAAGAAGTTTGAGAAGATGAACCAAGCTGGAATCTATGTGGACAGAGACGATGGAGACGTGGAGACATCTTGGTCGTCTCATAAGACTCTAGACATTCCTGGTTGGAGATAAAGTTGCAGGAAAACTTCATCTTCTGTTATATTTCCAGTAGATTTGACTCTCCACAGCAGAACTAGTGTTTTGTGATACTAAGATTTAAGGACAGTGATGAAGTTTTGCTCTGTTGCTAAGCTATCTGAAAGCTATTTGCAGTATATTTCAGAGATTCTTGCACCGATACTGGTCCTGAAAAGGCTTTAGCTCCGTCTGTCTACCCCTAACCCTAACCCTAGACGTCACACACACACTGTACACTGATGAAATGATGATAAACAGGTGGAATATTTGCAGAACAAATAATCTTTTATGGTGAAATAGTTTAGTACTGAAGGATAGATGCATGTTATTAGAACTGAGGCTCTGAAATGAGGGGTGCAGTTACCTCTTTGGGCCACTAGAGGCTCTCTATTGCTCACATATGAAGCCCTGCACAGTCCCTGACTCTGGTAGAAGCAGCAGGCTGCTGATTTTAGTTTAGAACAATGTTTAAACTTCAGTCCTCTCAGCTGAGCTCTGCTTTCGTCTCTGTGTGGACGCAACATGCCTTCGACTGACTCACGCTGCAGAAGACTCATATTCATCAACTAACATCTTTTACTGGATCTAGTGCAGCTGAAGATGCTGCTGACTAAAAGCTGATCCTTGCAGCTATTAGTAATGTCTTTAAGTGAAGCAGGGCAGACTAACGGGCAGACTCACAAATCTGCACATTTTCTTAAACATTTGATAGATTTTATTACTCCAAGCAGCCAAACTCTCCTCTGAACCATTTCAGTAGAAGTCTTGTGCAGTGCTGCAGTTTCAGACCTCATTGTGAACGGAAGCAGCAAAGAAATCCCATTCAGTGAAGTCATTTAACACTGGATCTCATTTGCTTATCACCATGCTCAGTTATGTGTAGTAGGTGTATGGAAAGCCGCCCTCATGCCAGAGTTTGGTCGTCAGTATTTGAGGTTTACATCGAGTGTCTGAAAGTGAATTAGAGGAGGACTCCGTTGTCTGACAGGCGTTTTCCTTGAGAGCTTAAAATGCAGCATGCAGAGGTCTCCTTCAGCACTTGGAGTCAAATCATAAGCAACCCCTCTTTGATTCCCCCGGATCGCTTCACTTAATCCACGTCTTTGAAACTTGGCTCTTCCTGAGTGGCTTGGAGATTTTTGTCAGTAAGTGGAGCTCTGAAGTGAATGCGCACTGACCTTTCCTCCACCTGGCTGGCTCCCAGACGCTGGCTGCTACCTGCACTGACCTGAATCCACTCACCTGAAGGTTTTTCTTTTTTCTTTTTTTGGACCCTTTTAGCTCCAGCTGTGCTCAGAGCTTTGTTACGTCCCACTGCATCTCTACACGCTTGTCTTCTGTGTGGAGGTAATGGGATTTTTGG
Organism: Chelon labrosus; assembly: GCF_963514085.1. Classification (NCBI taxonomy): domain Eukaryota; kingdom Metazoa; phylum Chordata; class Actinopteri; order Mugiliformes; family Mugilidae; genus Chelon; species Chelon labrosus. Next base: position 23,543,361 of record NC_140354.1, read on the forward strand.
GTGAGGTAGAGGTCTGTGTTGTGGTCCTGCAGCCGTGTGTGTACATCAGCATGCACAGGTGTTAAGAAGATCAGTTGTTTGTGGGCGTGGCTATCAATTTGTGATCAGTCTCTTGCGTCGTCTGCATACAGTTTGTAGCAATCATTCACTTTCAGGACAATTATTTGTTCTGAATATCTTTGGTGGTGGTAATCCCTTTCGCTCTCAACATAAGTCACTGTGGTGCATTTACCCCACTTAACCTGTGCGTCACCAGATTCAGCAGGAATATGGATTTCTTTTGTGGAGTGTGCCAGTGTGCAGGCACTACACCCCTGGCAGCGTTTACTCTGACTCAGACCTGTTAAATCGTCAAAGTGAGGCATGCACTCATCATGTCCAGGTTACCATATTCACAGAAGTACTCACACCTGAGGAACCAGTTGCCTTTTTGTTAAAGCTACGGTTTTTGTTTTAGTGATCCTCATGTGTAGATGCATTCATCCCTGCATGTGTGGGAAGATCTGACGGTTGCTGAGGGCCTCTGTTTTATTGTTTTTAAGGCTCCTGGAGGAATCCCTCTGCGGGGGCAGGTGTTACGTCCCCGTGCACTCCAACACTCAAGTGTTTTTGAGTGGTAAATACCAAGTATGCAAACTTTAGACTTGCATGTTTTGTAGTGTTCTGCATTCTGGGATCCTCACGAGTTACCTCCCAGTGCATCCTCAATAAAACGGGTGAGGAAAGAAACCATCTGGGTTTTAGGACTGTACTTGGTCACGTGGTTCTTTAAACTAGAACAGTACTTGGACAGAGACTGATGACAAAATGCCCCATGCTTAGAAAAGGCTGCAGAAATGTGGTTCAACCCAGTAGTAATGATGTAAACGTCCTGTAACTCCTCTAATGTTCAACTCTCTGCTTTATATTGCAGCCTTCGAGTCAGGTTTCCTCACGGGGAAGTTCATTTGAGCTGTCTCTTTGTAGCGCAGTATATTAAAAACACTATTAAACTCTATTTAGCTTCTAATCAATCAAACCCAACTCAACCAAGCGTCCAGATGATGGAGCACATCCAGCGGAGGGCTCTAATCTCCACAGAGGCTTCCTCATCCCCTCGGTCCGAGGTGCCGCTGGATTTTGAGGGAACACCCAGACTCTGTGGCTCGGCGGCGCTCAGGCGGAGGCACGTTCAGATGCAATCAGCTGTCATCTGTTGTGCTGCGTGTGTTTGAAGCTGTCGGCCCGTATGTGTTTTAGAGGAGATTACGCGACCTGGCGGTTTCTCCGAGCACTCGGAGCTTGTTTCGCTGTGTTTTAGGAGATAACGTGTTTGATGTGCGCTCTGCCTGCCAGCGTGGCGCATGTTTGAAGCTCGTGTGTGTGTGTGTGTGTTTGTGTGTTTTAAACATGTCCGTGTCTTGTGTGTGTTTGAGGCAGAGGAGGATTGTGGGTGCGACTGCGCTTGTTGCGCTGCTCTCTGCTGCTGCTGTGCTCAGAATGCTGATGTGTCACGCTGCAGCACTGCCCCACTTATCCAGCTAACCTCTCCTCCCTCCCTCCCTCCCTCCTTCTTCTTCTCCCCGCTCCTCTCTAGTTTTCCTTTATTTTCCCATTATCCCATCTTCTTTCTTTTTTTTTCTGGCCTCATATTTTTTTTACTCCATCCCTTTGATGATCTCTTTCATCTTTCCTCTTCAGCTTCAGTCCCTTTTTTTAATCCATATAATCACACCCCCTTAATTTCTCCTGTCATCTGTCTTGTCGTGTTTTTATTTTATTTTATCCTTTTGTGTTCTTACGTCTGTGAGTGAGACGTTTATGTCAGGTATGTTGGGTTGTGTTTGTTTGTGTTTATCATGCAGCAAAGTAAAAAAATAAGAACACACACACACACACACACACACACACACACACACACACACACACACAAACAGCTCCGTTCTTATCAACCAATCACATCGACCCCCATCCACTTGCATCAGCTCGCTCCGAGAAGAGCTACAGCCTGTGACAGCCGCAGCCCCCGGCAACCCACATATGTCCATGCCAGAAAGCGGAGGCTAGCTCTGCGAGGCTGTCTCTGTGTTGGCAGCATCTGTCCCTCTGCTGAGCGGAGCCGGGTCCCCGATAATGAAATCTGACCACACCATCTCACGATGTAAATACTGAAAATAACACTCTGATGATGGAGGCTTTTGCCCCGCGATTGTCTCTGATCCGCGTGGAAACATCGTCGGCGAGCGGCGGCTGCCTCTGGTCACGTGGAGCCGTGGATGTGAGATAATGAATTTATTAGACGGGATAATGAGCCCCGGTTGAACAGAAGATACGGTATTCTGTGTGATATCATCAGTGTTGCTGAAGCGATGGCAGTCTGACTGCTGAGGATATGAAAGGATCAGAAATGCTACAGCACAGTCCATGCATAACACATGGGCCCCGAGATCTGAGAGCATGTTAGTGGGCATTTCACACAAAGTTGCAGGAATTCAGCTTTTTCACACGGATTACCATAGATCAGTGCTTCACAATGCTGCATCCATGAGAGGTGAAAGAAATGCGTCTTAATCTCAGCGTCACTACGACCAATAGAGGAAACAAAACAAAAACAACACGACTGTGAAATCAGCTCTGATTAGATAAGAGCCTCGTCCCGTGAGATGAACTAAACATCCAGGACACATTTGCATTTCTTAATGAGCGTGCAGCAGTACAGGACCTTGGAGCAGTTTGGGTTCCATGTTTTGCCCAAGGGCTCCTCAGCTGGCAGCTGCAGCACCAGCCACTCCTCAGCGAGCAGCTGACGGCTACATCTAGAGTGATTGATGGGCTGGACTACCAGCCTCCTACTGACTGCCAAGCAAGTTAGGACCAGTTCATCTGTCTGCAGCTTCAATTTGTTTTATCTTCATTCAGAAGATTCATAAAGAATAATAAAGAACGCTCCATCATCAGCGCTCGACGTGAACCTTCGCTGACGCCTCCACCGATCAGAGGCTGGTCCTGTTTTGAAATTTAAACCTTTTTTTGTGCTTGCAAGAATCTGCAGCTCTGAACTTTTCTAGACATCAGTGGGACTGGGCACGGTGGTGTTTGTACTCACTCTGCAGAGGACACCCCAATCCCTGAGCCATACAGAGCATTTCCTGCAGCAGAGATCTAAACACGACAATCTCCTGCTACGTATCAATGAAGGAGCAACACACCTCCAGATTCACCGCGTTTTCTTGCAGCAGATATCTGCCCCTCTCTCTGACACAGATGCTGAGAGTGGATGAAATCAAAGTGGAAGCCCGCACGCTGACAAACAATCATTTTTGCAGCGATCCCATTAGTTGTCGAGATAGATCTAACCGAGATACTTAAACTCCACTCGGGGCCGCTCCAGAAGGAAGAGGGAATCGAGCAGTCGAGAACAGTAACCTGGTTACAGAGTCTCTTGAAAATAAATTGTTCACGTGCAGGCAATTTAATACTTATTTGAATCGGTGCACACCTATGAGACTTGCCTGCTCGGACACTGATTACTATTTGTCTTCCTTCCAAAACGAAACGGGCCCTAGAAGTTTGTGTGTGTTTTTTTTTTTTTGTGCGAGATATTTATCTCAAAAGGAAATGGTTCTGTATTCAAGGCAGCATCACAGCGGCGTTCCGGCGGCTGCCTGCTCGCCGCGAGGCTGTGCATTACTGGGGATCACACTCTCCCAGATAAGTGCGTTAGATACGCCTGTGCGTGTTCTGCATGTGTGTCAGAGTTGTACATGAACATGGGGTGAATGCGGGAACATCTCCAGTTGGAAGCAAGAGGGAAAACCAGCCCACGCACACACACACACACACACACACACACACACACACACGGATCCTCACTCGTCTATTGTGTCGTCTCCTGGTGGTAAAAGCAGCATGACGGCGTTGGGTATCGACCGGGGAACGATGTGTAATCCACTCTACGGGTGTTTGTTTAGATGGTTCCAGAGTGTGTTGAGTTTCCCTGCGTGTCTTGTGGTTTCTGGCAGAGGGACTGTGGCGTGTAAAGTAATTATTCAGACAATGACGACGGACTCTTTTGTCTCTTTTTTTTTTAAACACTCAACATGCATGCACCGTGCTGGTGCGCCTTTGTTCGCCAGTGTGCAGCACTTCCCAGTGAAAGTGGAGCACTAATGATGGGGGCCTTGATGATATACGTATTGATGTTGTGATACCTGTGTCTTTTTGCAAAGTATTGATTTTCAGAAGAGAAAAATCGATACGAAATATAAACAACGCCGTATCCTGCTCCTGTGTTTTGCACAAAAAAAAGAAATCTTTCATTTACTGCTGCTCCACCACAGGATTATTGCCACTTACTGTCATAAATGAGATTCATATTGTGGTGCTTTTTATACCCTCTTTACCCCACTTAACCTGTGCAACACTCACTTCTGCAGGAGTATGGATTTCTGAGGTGGAATGTGAAAGTGTGCAGGTACTACACCCTTGCCAGTGTTTACTCTGACTCAGAAGTGAGGCGTGCACTTGTTATATCTAGTTTACCATATTTACAGGAGCACTCATACCTGAGGAACCAGCTGCCTTGTGTTTCAACGGCGGCGACAAGTCAAGCTTGGCGACTTTGTTGAGTGGAAATTTACTGAAATCACTGCAGCTCAGAACAAGGAGGATGACTTTTTGGTGCTTGTCCAGTCGCTGAGACGACAAGGAGATGCATTTCAGACTAATTACAGCTGTTGGTTGTATGTTACATATATGAGGAGGTGCACATCAGCTTATGTCGTAGGCTACGATCATGTAGAAATACTTTCTCTGCATTTAATCCATGAATTTGTGCCGTAGCCGGGGGAGCAGTTTGGTGCTTGGTCAAGGCCCCTTAGCCATGGACCAAAAAATAAATTAAAAAAATAAAATGACCCAACTTTCAATTGTAGAAAAACTATTTAGAGCTCAATAACTAAAGTCTCCATTCATGACTCATTATTCTATAAAACTCACCTGTTTTATTGAAACCAAGGGTTAAAGTTCTGCAGAATGGAGGGCGTGGCTGCCTCGGCTCCTTTCACCTCTTTGACCATTTTTGTAGTAAGGAGTTAGGTGGAGTCAGATAAAGATGGAGACACCACATCTTCAAGAAACTCCCTCTGCAACAACCTTCTCTGCCTTTTTCCTTGCTACAATGGAGACGAGTCGTGCCTCATCCTGGAGTTTTTACATGCTCTCATTCACTTGGCTGCAAGAACCTTAAATCAGCGTACAATTCGATGACTTGTGTCGTTTTGCAGTTAAAACCAAACCCAGTTGATGGTGTACTGGCACATACTCATACTTGAAATATAACACAAATGCTAGCACTGACATGCCTTCCCCTGTTTTACAAAGTGGTGCAGATCCACTGGTGATAGGAATCTAAGCTGTTGGTTTAGGAAATACAAATAATATTCATTTTAGTTTGGTTTTCAAATCACACAAGCAGGAGGGAAATGCTGCTGCTGCTGCTGCTGCTGCTGCTGATAATGGAGAGTGTCTTCTCCCGGGTTATGGAGGCACTTGAGAGAGAGAAGATGGAGACCGATAGAGACGGGGAGAGGAACCTGAAGTCAGAGGGGCTTGGTGAGATAGGACGGGAGAAAGAAATGAATCCTGGGAGCAGATGGAGTTTTGTCACAAACCAGATTTGTTGCTCTTTGGAGATTACTGTTTTCATAGGGGACTTCTTTATTGTTATTTTTTTTTTCTGCTGTTGGAGCGGAGAGGGAGAATGTGACGGGTCAGAGAGAAAATGAAATTTAAATGTGAGGAATGAAACAAAAGACGGAAGGAGCAGAATGAGGAGAGCTGAAAGGAAGTAGAGGATGATGGGAAAATGGGTTTCAGTGCCTATAGGTGTCGTGACACACACTTTAACCTATGGAGCACTCACACACTATCACTACATAACGTCCTACATGGCCTCTCTTCCTCCCTCTGAGTGCTCTCTCTCTCTCTCTCGCTCTGCGTCTCGTTCTAGTTTTCTTTCCTTTCCATCCATCTTCCTCTATCTGTACCATCTGTGAGTCTTTCATCAGGCAGAGAGGGATGTAGCTGAGCATCAGGATTCAATAACGCTCTCCTTTATCTGCACCGTCCACAGTGTTAATAATCACAGCCTCCTCTTCCTCCTCTCCGTGCTCCCTTAGCCCAATTAGCTTGGTTTCCATTCCATTCATCCAGTTGACTCCAGTTTGGCTCCTTTAAAACTGGAAAAAAAGATGTTATAGCTACACAAACCTGGATGGATAGAAAGACTCCTGCATGGAGGTCTTCTCTGGTCGTCCATCTCTTTGTAGCTGACAGTCTCTGGAGCCAGCACACCCACAGTTTTTTGGCTCACAAGCTACTTTTAGTAAAAATGATTTACCTACATTAAAAAAATCCACCTTGCATAAGTGCATGAACCCTTATGACACGATTCAATACATTTATGGTCACTTACCTTCCTTACTGATGACTTGCACTCCTGCTCATTTTTATAGCCATCCTGTAGTCGATATAAATTCGAAGGCTAATTAATTACTTAGCTCGCTTTGCAGCAGTTCTGCAGCAGCTCGCGTGTTTGACCGTGCACGCACGTGGAGATCTCGGGCGGACAGGTGATAGACTAGCATCCACCGTCGTCTCGATCGACGTCTTGGGCGCCACTGGTTCAGAGGACGTCCCTGGCAGAAGATAAAAATGTTGTTAGTGTATGAACGGAGCTGGGCGGCACAGTAGTGTGGCGGTTAGCACTGATGCCTCACAGCCAGAAGGTTCTGGGTTTGACTCCATCTATTTGGAGTTTGCATGTTCTCCCTGTGGCTGCATGGGTTCTCCCAGGTACTCTTAAACTTTTCTGTGCTCACTGAGACACCTCAACACATGTTTGCGCAATTTAGTGAAAACCTTCCTTATTTTACAGCGTGCATATAAACTTTAATTGTCCTGGGATGGCAAGAGGAAAAATATGTTTAGGGTTATTGTACATTTTTAAACTATTTAAGATTTCTGTTAATTAATCCTGCCACCACCACTGCATTTATTCAACATAAATAATCAAACAGGAAGAGACAGCTCTTTAGGAACTTTAAAGAGAGCCAGAGAACAGATCACTCTCTGGAAGACATGTGTCCCCAGTCCTGAATGTGTATCTATAGATTTTTGAACTAAAACCTTGTGGTCTGCTTTGTTTTCATTAGAGGCTGTGATTAATTAAGTGAAGCTGGTTGGAAGAGGAAGAGAGAACAGCGGTGCACTTAGCTGTGTCTGATCCATCATCACTGCTGCGGCGATGCTATGAGCATGCTCAGTTTGGTCCGGTGTCAGATAGAGAGTTTGTTGTACATCTCTTACTCCTGACGCACACACACACACACACACACACACACACACACACACACACACAGACTGCTGCAGGGACGTTGGACTTCTCTCAGCTGCAGTGGCAGAGCGATGGGAAGAGAAACGGGAAGAGAGAGGGCTAGAAAAAATAAAACCAGAGCGTGGAGGGGATGGGAGGAAGAGACAGGGCGCCAACGCTGACGTGCTCCTTCTCAAGTCGAGATGAATTCTGATTATTTTATCACAGAACTAATTATTACTGTTCTGCCAAGTAGCCACTGTTTTTTATTTATTTATTAATCCATGATATGATTTTAGAGTTAATGGAGGTCGTGACTGACAGATTTATTTAGGATGCTTTCTAGATTGTGTTCTGATTCAAGCCCTCTGTTCTATACTCTTGCACCAGTTTTGTGGCTTGCTGTGATTTTGCAGGAGCATCATCACCAGGTGTGGTGGCTCTGCTCTGACCAATCAGGTAAAACACTTGCTTATAAAAGTAGTCACATCGGTTTGTGGGTTCACACTGAAAATGAACCGCTTCAGAGAGCGGCTACAGTCAGGCTGAGACCACCCTCTCTGACAGGGCTCAGCTCAGTTCATTTGTTCCTGAGCGGACTGTGATTGCTGCGTTCACACCAGAACAAACAAATCAACCTGAGGGATACATGCTCCTGGTTTCGGAACAATGACCTCTATGTGAAAGCAGCTTCTGTCTGCAGCGGCCTGTCTTAGCTTGGAGGAAGGCCGCTGCTCTTTATTGCACTTATCTATTCTCTACGTATGCGTACATTATTCCAGCCTACTCATCTCTATCCATCCTTTATCGATCTCCCATTTATCTTGTATCCCTTATTGTCATGCAGGCTTGTTTGTGTCATGTGCTGCTTCATCCAGAAGGAGGACTTCTTTTCTCCTCCTCTGTCCCACCTCCCTCTATTTTCCCTCCGGCCTCCAGCAGATGGTTCCTCCGGTACGAGCTGCTCAGGTTTCTTCCCGTTTGTCCTCCACCGTGGCCTCGGTGCTCGCTCTGGAGGTTTCTGTCTCGTGGTTTTTGACACTAACACAGTTCAGCAGACGACCCACAGCCTCCGTTTACATCCTCAGATTAGTAGTTGCACAGAAGCTACTGTTGTCAACACTCTTTAAAACTAAATGTGTTGACATAGATCCACATATTGAATTTAAAGGACATGTACGTCACCAGCAGAGCTGTTTTCCATCCGCTGACTCGTCAATTAAATCTATTTTCTGATCACTACGACCTCGTGAGTGTGTTTAGCTAATAACTGCATGAAGCTTCCTGGTGACTGGAACAAATATATGACTCTGTTGTGCTTTCAGAAAGTATTTTCCTCTTTTCGTTCATTTTTAAATGTTGACTCTGACACTGTCCCCCCGTGAAAAAGACCACCTCATTAGCATCTGATTTTCCCAGAAGTCTAATCTCTCCACTGACCCTCCCGTGTAAGATCCAGCAGGAAATAAATGTCGCTGGCGACGCAGACTGACTTAGCAACATACACGTCTGCTGCAGCCAGCGTCTCCCTGATCTGTCTCCTCTGTCATGTACAGAGGACGACAGACAGGATTGAGACAAAAGACGGAGAAAGAGTGGCTTGTTGGGGGGGTTGGGGAGGGAGGGTAGAAATGAGGATGGGGAGGAGGAGGAGGAACTCATTAGTGGAAGAGTTTAAGTGGAATGATGAGATGAAGCTGGAGGGAAGGACAGGATGAGATAAGACAGGATTTAAAGTGGAAGAGAGAAAGAGAAGGTTTTTTTTTATTTGAGGAGGCGGAGGGAGAAGTGTCACTTTAAACATTCTTCACTGGGGAGAGAGAGGACTGTCACCCAAACCTTAATCCTGGTTTATATTTAGAATAGAAGATGAAAATTAACAGTAGAATAAGCAGTATATGTATTTACAGGTCAGATAGATTCAGTCAGTTTCACCCTGAGCTTTGTGTCATGTGACGTGTCGTCGATGTAGCAGGAGAACTTTCCAAACTTGAATAAGATGATACAGTTTGAAGCAGGACGGCAACTGGACGCTACCTAATTATTATTACTACGCCTTATTATAATAATGTGAAGTGGTTCTGCTGCTGTGGAGCGTCATGTCTGCTGGAAACAGAACAGAGGATTGATTCAGCTCATTTGTTTTCACCTGGCTGAGATAAAAGATGATGCATCAGTCTCATGGTTGGGGTTTGGCCTAGCTTAGCATAAAGAAAGGAAGCAGAACAAGTCCTAAAATTTACTGATGATATAATAATTAAAACTCCAACCGTTGGAGCATGGACGAAACGATCAGATCAGAAACGTGTGTTTACACCTGAACATTGATCACTAGAGGAGGAGGTTCTGCTGCTGGGGAGCATGAAATCTACTGGAAATAGAACGGAAGAAGAAGAAGGAGGAGGAAGAGGAGGACGGGGGGGGGGGGGGGTAGGAGAAGAGGAAGAAGAAAGAGGAGGGGGAGGGGGGATAGGAGAGGAGGAAGAAGAAAGAGGAGGAAGGAGGAGGAGGAGGCAAAGAAGGGAGAGGAGAAGAATAAGGAGGAGGAAGGGGGGAGAAGTAGGAGACAAGGAAGGAGGAAAAAGGAGGAGGAAGAAGGATGAGGAGAAGTAAAGGAGGAGGCAAAGAAGGAGGAGGAGGAGGATGAAGGAGGACGAGTTGAAGAAGAAGTAGGAGAAGAGGGAGAAGGAGGAAGGAGGAATGAGGAGGAGGAGGAGGGGGAGGCAGAGAAGAAAGAGGAGAAGAAGAATAAGGAGTAGAAGTAGTAGGAGAAAAGGAGAAGGAGGAGGAGAAGAGGAAGAGGCAAAGGAGGAGGAGTAGAATAAGTAGGAGAGGCAGGAGAAGGAGGAAGAACAAGGAGGAAGGAGGAGAAGTAATTTCTCCTCCTTCATGTCCTCCTCTTCCATGTCCTCCTCCATGTCCTCCTCCAGTCCTGAATGTGTAGAGTCTTAGAAGACGACCAAGATGTCTCCACGTCTCCATGGTCTCTGTCCACATTGATTCCATCTTGGTTCATCTTGTTTTTCTACCTCCATGTCTCTGTCCCTCCTGAAACTCCTCCCCTGATCTTTACTCTGATTATTTTATTGTTTTACTCTGATTACTAGTTAAATACCAGTGTCCACGTAATGACAGCGACTTGGAGTCAAACAGTGTCTGGCTGACTGTAAAACACTCTAACCTCTGGTTCATCCTGAGGAAACATCCCCGCTGACGTGTCCTCTTCGTTTTTCCTTCGTCATTAGAACAGAAATTAGCAGCTTAATCTGCTTCCACCCTGATGGATTGTGACTTTTATTACTCACCATTGTTTCTCCTAATATACTAATATCTTAATTGCCGACGAAACAGCCTCTAAATCTCAGATGAAGCTACAGAAGCAGCATTAAATGGGTGCAGGGAGCCTTATTCAGCAGAGGAGTCAGCCATTTTGTTATCCTCCCAGCCACTTGACTTTCTAGTAAAGTTCTGGATATTGTTCTCAGGGTGCAAATAAAACCAAAAGACACACACACCTACACCTACACCTATCTGGGGTCCCTGGTGAGTGTCTCTGTGAAAGACTTCCTGTTATCGTCGTCCAATGGGAGTCTCCGAGCTGAATAATGTGATTTTTTAACACCCAGACGGACGAAGACAATGAAAGCAGCCTCATCATCCGTCTCTGAGCCGAGCGTGTTTGAGTCAGAGCTGCAGGCTGCGTCAGTGTCGTGTTAATCAATCAGGCTTCCTTCTATGTGATTATGTTACGAGGTGATTTAACATCTCTCTCCTCTCTCTCCTCTCTCTCCTCTCTCCGTCTCTCTACATTTATTTGTTCCTCTTCTTTTACCTCCTCCGTCTCCCACTTACAGTATTTACCTGAAGGCGAATATCAATGTAAATTCACACTCTTTGGCGTTTTATAAAAAGCGTTTCCGTCTCTAACGCTCCCACCTCATCTCGTCTGCGATCAAATCTCTGCTGCTGCTTTCCTGAGGGGCTTGTTTGTCAAACACAGACGCAACTGTCACCAGAATCCCACTTTCTCCCAAACATCACCTCCATGCTGCTGCTGCTGCTGCTGCTGCTGCATGTGTTGGCTTTACTGTTATTACAGGTCGAGTGTCTTTTCCCGTCATGGAAAGCTTTAGATGTACGACCGTCATTATGAGTCTTCTGTGTCTTGTAGAGTCATTACAGAGCGACGACGCCTCAGCTGATAAAAAGAATGAATCCCGCTCTGGTGCTCATTCAGACTATTTCATTACTTCTCAGTTCATTAGACGCACGGTAACCTCACGTAAATGTGACGTTTTAACTTCTCGATTTATTTTGGCTTTTTTTAAAATCAGTGTTTAATTAACTGAAACTTGGTCAATACTCCTGTAAGTCAGACACAGATGCTGATAGATCCAGATCCACATGACCCACATGTCCTCTTACTCTCTTTAATGTTTCCTGTCTTCAGCGTAAACTTGTTGAACAAAACATGAAGCCTAAGATCCTCAGATTGGGATCTACATCAGTTAAGAAAGCTATCAAAGAATCAATGAGCCCCGCTATGCCAGACTATGAATGTCCACCTGCACTCAAGGGTTAGAATTTAGAATTTAATCTCACACAATTAGCTTTGGCCACAACTCATTTATTCCTGTGCAAATTAGTACAAAACATCACACAAATATCTGACAGGATAAAACCATGAAGGGATGAAATACGTCAACTTCGGAAACCAAGGTGTTTATTCTTTTAAAGGCTTTTAGTTCAGTTCAATTCAATCTTATTCATATAATGTCAAGAACATTACAAATTGTCTCAAGACACTTTACAAAATCTGGGTCTGAAACCTCCAGAGTAAGCATGAAGGCAACGGTGGCAGGAAAAACTCCCCTTTAAAGGCAGGAAGAAACCTTGAGCAGAACCCAGCTCATATGGAGGGACCCATCTGCCTAAGGCCAGCCGGGTAGAGACAGAGAAAGAGCTTTTCTGTTCCTGCAATTTCCACAGGGGTCCAAGACTAACAGGCACAGACTGAACAAACAGAGTTTAGACAAAAATAATCAGGATCAGAGGAGCACGGCTCGTGGTGTTTGCACACAGCTGAACGTTTCTACCAGGTGACTGAGGCTACGATCTGGAGTGGCATTGACTGAATCTCTACTCCTGTAACTGAGCACAAGAAAACAGTGAAAGGAGAAAGAAAAGGAGCCTTCAGACCAGGAGGAGGAAAGACAAACTTAGCTGTGATGCTCAGCAGAAACACTACATGTACAATGAATCTGGACGAATCCGGGTGTAAACTGCATCGTAACTTGACTCTGCAGAAGGTTCAAGGCACTACAAGTTAAAAGGATGCTTTTGAAAATTACGCCAAAAGAATCAAAGCATCTAAAACGCACGAAACCTTGTTAAATAAAAGCTGCAACAGGAAATAAAAATTAGAAATAAAAATTAAGAAGCAGAGGATTGGGAGTACGAGCACAACAGCTAGTTATCTGTAAGGAGATAGGTTTAGAGCTATAGTGGCTGCAGAGAAACAACACACACACACACACAGACACACAGTGTCCTAACAGGGTGATTCTCAGTATCCCGCTATAATGATGTTGAGCTGTTGCCCAAATACTTATCGATCGCCACTGAGCCGCTAGTGAATCTGACAACACACACAATCCCGTGCACAACGCTCACTGCAGTGAGGAGGAGGAGGTGGAAGATGATAATGAACGGGACGGCAAAGAGAAGCGGAGGTGGAAATTAAGATTTTCCTTAAATCTGGGTAAAAAAAAAATAATAAGACATCTGAAGCTTGCAGTAACTGGTTTGAGGTTGCATTCCTTTTTATTTTGTAGATCTTTATCTTCTTGTCTCCGTCTTCGTCTGAAATAAGAAGAGTGTTTCTCACTCTGCAGCATATTTAAAATACACACCAGCTCCTGGAATGACGTCGCTCTGTCGTATTGTTTTAATGCTTCTGAAAGTTCAAGGCTGGGTCGCCCGAACAGATTGCAAACGTTAAGGGTGAGGAAGTGCGAAAGGGGTGAAGCCGGGGTAATGTACTGTAGATATTGGAGCGAGATGAGGAAATGTTTAGAGGCAAAATGACTCCCTGCCGCCTCCCTCCCTCTCTCTTTCTCTCTCTCACACACACAAACACACTCTCCAAACACATATTCCCACAGCTCCAGTCATGGCTGTACCCATGGAAAGCTGCTTAATAGCGGAGTGATGAGGGTGAATTGGCTTATGGAGTGGAGGGAGGGGGAGAAGACATAATGGTGTCAGTCTGGCTGCTGCACACAAACACTGATAGATACAGACCAACGTCCCCGTCCAGCTCTCCCTCACGTCCCCCCGTCTCTAACACAGATCGGTGGAATGAAAGAACAAGGAAATGTCATGGTATCGTGATGCTTCATCCGTAGAGAACAGCTCCTGTTTGTTTTCTGCTTCACATGATAGAAAATAATGGCTTTTTTTTTTTGTTCCTTGCTCTTCTGGGTGGTTTGCGGTTGGTTGCAGCAGCGGGGTTGTTCTGCAGTCAGCGGCCGATCCCTCATCGATTCTTGGCAGGCAGTTCTGGGCATCGGCAACGCTTCTCCCCCACATTCTCACTTTCCCTCTCTGTCGCTGTGCCACTGTGTTTTGGATATCAGTTGTTTGATGGGGGCTGCGTGGTGCTTCAGAAATCTGACCCAGTGCCACCTCAGCAACTTTCTAGCCAACACGTTCAGCTTCCAACAAAAAGGACCAAAAAAGAGACAAGTGGAATGACAGAAGAACAGAGTTGAGAATGGGAAAAGAGACGAGACTTACCAGAGAAATGACAGCATTATAGGCGGTTTAGGCCAGACCCTTGCTGTAGAAACCATCAACATCATACAGATACACAATAAAACATGACGTAGCATCATAGACAGGTATCTCATATAGAGAGATGAATGTCATCACTAAAGAAAGAAACTTAGAACAATTCATAAAGTCTCCTCTCACTCTCTGCAGCCACCAGCACCACATACGTCAAATCCAGCAGAAGCATCAATGTCGACCCAATAAAATGAAAGTTTCAGCCGCCATTGCTGAAAGTGAAGCAGGAAGTAGAAACAAGAATTAACCCGACTGGAAAACAAAACACAGCGCCGACTAGTGTCTGGGGGGTTGTTGTTTCAGACTGAGTACGTAGGTTACGGTGTCTATGTCTGCAGCACCTTAAATGAGCCTCTAGATGTGAAATGACGTCTGAAGTTTTGAAAGCAACATTAGATGGATCTGTTTTTACCTTTTGTGAAAGTGTGCAGCAATGATCCGGGCAGGGGGAGAACAGAAAAAAGGGAAGGAGGAGGAGGGAAAAGAGGGGGGAGAGAGGTGGTTAGCAAGGTAAAGAGAGGGCGCCAGGGAGCAGGCGGCTTAGTGAAAGCTGCTCCCGTCCTTTTGAATGGCGGCCGTGATGGAAGCTGATTCTCTAATAGGATACGGGACGGACAGATAAAGAGATCCCCTCCCTCCCTCCCTCCCTCCCTCTCTCTCTCTCTCAATCTCTCCCAGAGAGCAGTCCAGTCGGCCGTCAGGTCCCACGTAGGGCTCGTCAAATAAAAACCCTGGCTTTAGTCAAAGCTCTTCCCATCATCAGCGGGACTGCTCTAGTTCTGTGCCAAGCCGCCAGGTAGGACGGTAATGTGCAGCTTGATTCTACTGTTCTGTCCAAAAGTATAAAAGACAGCGTCATCAATAAAAAAACAATAATAATATTTAATTCATGCTGGGATTCCCAAAAGATGACACCTTTAGCTTTAACTGGACAAAGAGCATTTAACATCTTGAAAATAAAATGTAGCTTCCTGACCTTAAATGACCTTCTGGCTGAGAAATCCCCACCTCCATTTTCAGGCGTAGCTGGCACGAGATGAGTCGGTTCTGGTTATGATCTAATTAATTCAAGGAAAGCGTGGACGGAGAACGTGGGCGTGTGCTGAACCCGTCTGCTGTTAGGGGATTTTGTGCTTTGGCTTCGTCTCGTTGTTTCTGATTGCTGCCTGCTCACCTCACTCAGATGTGGAGGGGTGCTAGAGAGGCTCTTTCATTCATCCATTCATTCATTCACCCATTCATTCATTCATTCAGAGGGCTTTTTATCCCCATAACTCGTGACATTTCCAGCGCGCTCAGCATCTATTTGACGCGAGGAACAAAAGTTTCTGCGAGTGTTTCTCTGCACGTCTGCTCAGAAAACAGAAACCATTAGTCTCAGCAACAACAGAACAGATCAGTCATTAGTAGACAGATGCATGCCGCGGAAAACAACACAAAGAGAACGAGGAAGTTGGAGAAATTGGAGCAGGACAAAGGAAACTAAACTCAAAGGTGTTAAAAAAAAAAAAAAAAAAGCATGATGAAAAAATGTATTCACCATTGAAAGCCAGAAAAGGGAGGGAGACGAAGAAACGGTGGGAGGAGAACGGTGATAAGGAATGTATGCTGCCGGTTTTTATTGTGTCTACAACTGAAACTCCTCCACAGAAGCAAGGAGGCTGTAATAAGATAAATTATACTGTACTGTAGAGGGAGGAGGAGGAGGAGGAGGAGGAGGAGATGATCATAGCAAAGGAGGGATAATGGGAAGCGTGAACATCTTATCTTTTACTTATTTTAACCAGGTTTACACTGATCACTGCTGTAACCTCAGATTACACGTTCTGTTTTTATTGGAGAGGATCTGTTGTGCAGCGTTAGGGCGGGGTGATGGACCAGGTCCAGTGTTTGGTAGGAATGTAACGGGGGGTGTATTTGTCCTGAACGTGCAACAGTTTTTGTGTTCACTTCAGGTGCTCGTTAGCAACTCTAGCTAAATCAATGCTCACTCTGTGTAAATGTCAATAATGATGTTCAGTCTAGTTAAAGCGTGTGGATCTATCAGGAGCAGGATTCATTCACTGCACAGACAGTTTTAGTCCTTTATATCAGATGCAGTGCATGTTTTTTATTAACTGACTAACTTGAATCTTGAAGATGCATGACCACTTCTAAAAGAGTTTCACCACAGCAAACAGTCGTGTAGGAAACATGGAGCATGCTAGCTGGATGCTACGTAGCTTACTCATCTGAGGTCTACTGCTCCTCCTCTTCCTCTGGGACACTTGAGCCCGTCACTGGGAGCTGTTGAAACCTTCCAACAGCTCAGTTATATAAATTCCTGACTCAGAGACTGAGGAGATAATAAAAAGGTGTGATGATGTGGGCTGTGATCAGAACGTCTAAGGATCAGGATTCTTTTGTCGATGTGCTCTTGTGCAATCAATTTCTTTTTGAGGAGACTCTTTGAGGAGCTTCCAGGATGACTGTAGGAGGACAGACTTCCTGTTTCTTTCTGATTTAACTTAACCTAACTTAACTAACTCACACCTACGGCCAATTTAGAATCACCAATGAACCTAACCAGCATGTCTTTAGACGGTGGGAGGAAGCTGGAGAACCTGGAGAGAACCCACGCAGACACAGAGAGGACATGCAGACTACACACAGAACAGCTGACATGGATTAGAACCCAGAACCTTCTTGCTGTGAGGAATCAGTCCTCCTCCGAGTACAGTGTTGACTAAAACTAAAGCTTTAACATTTAGGTTTTGAGTATGAACTCATCAGAAATATATATGGGAGCTGTGAGCTGTGAGCTGTGATATCATTCCAGTAATAAATAATTAGTTTAAATCATCTATCCAACTTTATATATTTATTTATGATTCCAGTTTTCTCCAGAATCTAAGAACCTCCTCTAATGTGTGCACCGTTTACTGGATGCTCTGTTGCATGTGAGCTTTGCTTTAATCATTGCATGCCAGGACGTGGCTGCAGCCTGCAGACATTGTAGGAGAAGAGACGCTCTGCACACGTGCAAACATGAACGTCACCAACAGTGAGAGCAGAAAGGATGGAACTGAAGCATTAGTCTTTGTTTTCTTTTATTACTGGCTGGAATGTGCACACGTGACTGTATGTGAGGATAATCTTTGGTTTTTACAAATATAAACTCTGACTGTCACTAACTAGAGGTGGTGTGTAAAGGTTAAAGGTCAGAGAGGGCTACAGGTTTCTTCCTGTTGTCTCGTTCATCATTAAAGTCCAGATCTACGTTTGGAGGTTTTCATCTGGTCCAGATCAGATCCTCCGATGAATGAGTGGAGAGGAGGAGAGGAGAGGTGGAGGAGAAGCTGCACTTCATGTCACAAACAAACAGCGTGGTGGAGGAAAAGGGGGAAATGATGAAAGTGAAGTAAAAAGGGAGGAGGTGGAGGAGAGAGAGAGCTGTTTCTCCCCTTGGGCTGATTTGGCTATAAATATGTGGCTCCGAATCATTTGCAAATTAGGGCAACTCTCTTTCCACTGTACCCCAATTTCTTTCTTTCTTTCCTACACTCCATCTTTTTCTTTTTCATTCTCTCTTCTTTTCCTCCACCTACTCTTTCTTTCTTTCTATATTCATCCATTCATCCTATTTTCCTTCTTACCTCCAAGATTTTTCTTTTTAATTCTACCTTTCTTTCATCCCATCCTTCCTTTCTTTATTTCATTCTTTCTTTTGTACTTCCATTCTTTCTTAATATCTTTCCTTCTTTCTTTCTATAATCATTCCTTCCATCCTTTTCTTATCCCTTTTCTTTCCATCCTTTCTTTCTTGCTTTCTTTCCATATTTCCCATTCCTTCCATTCCTTATTCCTTCCTAAATTCCCCATTTTTTCCTTTTCATTCTACATTTTTCCCCATCTTTCTTTCTTCTTTCGTTCTTTATTTATTTTGGTCTCTTTCTGTCATGCTTTCCTGCCATCCTTCCACCCAAACTTCTATCCCTCCTTCCTTCATCCCTCTTCCTCCTCCTTCCTTCATTCCCCCTTTCCTTCCTCCTTCCTTCCTTCTTCCTTCCTTCTTCCTTCTTCCTTCTGTCCTTCCGCCCTCCTTCCCTTCTTCCTTCCTCCTTCCTTCTTCCTTCTGTCCTTCCGCCCTCCTTCCCTTCTTCCTTCCTCCCTCCTTCCTCCCTCCTTTCCTCCTTCCTTCCTCCTTCCTTCCCCCTTCCCTCCATCCTCCCTCCTCCCTCCTTCTCTCCCTGTGTGTTGCCTTCCCTGAGAAGCGAGAAGCCTCCTAAATAAACTCTTATCTGCTATCTGGCTCGGCCAATCACAGGCAGATCTTATCGATGACATCAACAAACCGCTCAGAGGGAAGAGGGGGGTGATGAATAAAGAGACGAATAAAAGAGATGTACCAGCAGAGGTATGAGGAGAGCAAAGATAAAAGAGAGAGAGAGAGAGAGAGAGAGACAATGGAGGGAGGATCAGAGAGAGGAGGGAAGAGAAAGAAGCTTTTAAAAGACTAAAATAGACCGAGTCAGATGAGGGAACTAACAAACCGTATCCAGAGGTTCAGAGCTGCCATTATTAGGTGATGTAAGGAGCTAATGTGCTGTTCATTATTCATGGTGTCTGGGGTCATAGGTCAGAGATGATCTGTGTGTGTGTGTGTGTGAACATGTGTGTCTTGATCGTTTCTCGGCCACAGCTCTCTCTCTCTCTCTCTTTAAAGAGGATTTGAAATTTTCAGAGCTACAAAGTGGGTCAGCAACTCTCCTCGCCCTTCCCCTCCTCTCCCTCCTTCTTATTCACCTCACAAGCATCTGCAGTTTCACCACGTTGAACGAAACACAATGAAGTCACGCCCTCGTGAGCGGGTTCGCGGGGAAACATCCACGGCGGCAACACGTTGCTCAGACGTCGCCGTTCTAACGCCAACGTGACCCCGTTGAGTCTCTCCTCGCTCGGTTGTGCGAGCGGCGATCCACAGATGCCGCTCACGACGCCAGTCAGAGAGCGTTACCGTCCGCGGTCGTCACACGAGAGAGCGGAGCGAGGACGACCCCGATCCTCGAGACGCAGCCATGACTCACTGTTGTTTCCCGTCACGCTGCTGTTGATCCGGCACATGACTGATGCACGTTCACTGTGTTCCCTACGAATAAGAGAAGACGCCTTGTTGTTTTTATTTCATTCTGAGATTTACAGCCACAACATTATGACGGAGAAGTGAATAAAATTGACCATCTTGTGACAGTTCAATGTTCTGCTGAGAAACTTCTGGACCTGGCATTCATTGGTGTGGATGTTACTTAGACATGTAGCACCCACCTAGACCAGACCAGGCACCCCCACCCCATAGCAATGACACTCCTTGATGGCAGCAGCCATCCCCAGCAGGATGCAGCCACCCTCAGAAGGCCCGTGTCCATTCTCTGATGAGTCACCAAAAAGGAGACCTGCACAATATTAGGAAGGTGGTCATAATGTTGTGGCTGATCGGTGGACGTTAGTGCTCGTATTGTCTACTAATTCACAAAACATTCAGGTTCTAGAGGCAGAGAGGTGTTTCACAGCTGGATTCACTGTGTTTCGTTCACGTCCAATCTTTCTTTCCTTCACCTCTCCTCTCCTCCCTCCTGATCCGTTCATTCCCTCGTTTCATCCGGTCCTCTTGTGCCTTTCCTGTTGTCCCTTCTCCTCCAGTCTTTTCCACTCCACTATCTTTCTTTCTTTCTTTTCTTTTTTTCATCTGTCCCTCTTCATCACTCCTGCACCGAGAAATGTAAGTGACCCATCTGTGATAGCAAAAGGTACATTAGGCATCAGGGAGTTCCCCTCCGGCCCTGTGTGTGAGTGTATGAGTGAATGTGTGTGTGAGTGTATGTGTGAATGGGTGTGTGTGTGATACTTTGTGTGTGTGTGTGTTGTTAACAGATATCGCCTGATGGACTCCTCCCAGGGGTGCTGTCCGTCTGCTTGGCCAATAAAATGCAGCCAATTACGCTGCGGGCCTCGCTGGCAGCCAATCAAATGGAAATGGGAGAGCTTAGAGATGACAATGGGGTTCGGGGCATGGCGCTTATTTTGCACTGAGTTATGTTAATGCAAAGGAAAGTCAGCGTGTGAATGGACACGTGTTCACTGGCTCTCCTGCTTCCTTCTTGGTGCAATGATGAACGTGAGCAGGTTTGAATAAATGAAAGCGTAGACTGTATATAAATATGGACAACACGTCTCCTCTTCCTCTCATTGGTCAAACTGACTCTATCTTCCCGGGGATACGGGCGGCGCCATCTTCTGAGTTTGGATCCAGAGTCTGATCAGTACGGTCTGAGGGCGGAGCCATGTGGAGCCATGATATTGATGCCCCGCCCACACTTCCTCCAGACTCACTCACGTTTTAGTTTAATTAATACTACGCTCTGCTCTACCTCCACCTGTTACAAGGAGATGATGGATTATACTCTGGACTTAATTTCAACAATTTAAACTCTCACAGTCCAAATGGGACCACTTTACAGAGCGGTTGGCATGGCAACTGGTGGTCACCATGATGTCACATCCTGTTTCTATAACATGGAGGGGGTGGAGCTTATGACATACACTGCAGCAGTTGCTCCACGTGGGGTGAACATCAGGTGAGGAGTTTCCAGGAGGGACAGAAACGTGGAGGTAGAACAACAAGATGAATCAAGCTGGAATCGATGTGGACAGAGACGATGGAGACGTGGAGACATCTTGGTCGTCTTCTAAGACATACAGGACTGGACGCTAACCTGGAGGAGAACACTACTTCTTCTTCTCCTTCTGTTCTGTTTCTAGTAGATCCTCAGCAGCAGAACTTGCGCTGGATGTTTTGATGTGCTCATGCTAAGCTAGGCTAAGCCCCGGACATGATACTGACACTTTATCTGACTCTCATTCATCCCTCCTCTCTCCTCGCTCTACCTCGTCCTTTTCGAAGCAGATCTCTCAGTGTCAGTGTCCGTCCGTCTGTCCGTCCGCTGGTGGCAGCGGTGATGAATCACTGATGCTAGCAGCGTAGTTAGCGATGACCGTGGCAGCTGACTGATGCATCTCTCCCAGGCTGAGACTTTCAGCACATTATGCAGTATTGATTGGGACTGATGCAGTTGTATGTCGCAGCAGAAGCAGGGAGTTGTTTGACGGAGATGGAATTCTGGTGTAAAGAGATGGGAATGATGGTCAGTGGAGGATGCATTAACTCTAGCTGGTGCTGGTTAGCTTAGCTCTTAACCTCTTCTTTCTCTGGACTGTGCGCACTAAGCTAACTGTCTCCAAAAGACAACTTTATTTTCCCAAATGTTAAAGCCAGCAGGCCTCTGGCTGGACATTCAACCTACTTTCTCAGTGCTGGACTCTGCTGGATGACGACAAATTATTTATCAGGGAGTAAGCCATCTGAGGAGGAGAACTCAGTGGAGTGAGTCACACAGTTTGTTGGGTCTCTGCAGGCGTCTGATGCAGCGGCACGGGGTTGTGGCCAGGTTTTATTCAAATGAGCACAATAATAATAAAAACATGACAGTAATAGCACACATTTAAAACAGAAACAAAACAAAACACAATTAGTTTCAGCTTCCAGCGGACAGTTGGTGAATAAACAGCTTTTATTGTGGAACATCTGCTCAGCATCGGTCCAGCAAATCCAAATATTTGCTGCTGACCTGCTGCAGCACAGTTTTTCTTCTTCATCCTGTCTTATTTTAATAAAAGCTGAGAGATAAAAGCCACAGTATCCAGATGCTGTTCCTTCAACGCATGACATTAAAACAGAAATGACTTGACTCCGGTAAACCCGCGCTCCCCAGCGTCGCCTCAGCTTTTTCTTCTGGGCTGCTTTATGACTTCCTGAATGCAGGTCCGGGTGTTTGGTTCCCGTGTAAATCTGTCCTCTGAGGCCTTTGAGAGCCGTTCCTCCGTTCTGTTCTGTTTGAGCTCAGCTTTACACTCTGTTGTTTGAGTCTTTAGAATGAACTCAGCATGATACACAGCCCCGCGGCGCGCACACACACACACACACACACACACACACACACACACTCATACAACCACTTCACTATCAGTAGATGGTGTGTGAGCTTCACAGTGTGACCACACATACCAGCGTTCTCTGAGTAAGAGGGTTAGTTCATGTTTAAGTTAATGTGTGTCTGTGTGTGTACAGAGATGTTTTTCCTTTTTATTGCTTTGAAGTCATTGCAGCCAAATGTGCATCTACTAAACACTGAGTCTGTGTAGATGGATCTCAGTCGGGATGCAGCTTTTTTTTCAATTCCAGACTCAAATGATCAGTTGGTCTGAGGTCTTGGCTTTGACTCCACCTCTGCAGAACATTCACCCTGTTGTCTTTAAGCCACTTGCAGATGTCGCTGCATGCACTGACTCAGTGTCTTCCTGGAAATTAAATCTTCTCCTGAGTTGTAGTTTTCTTGCCAGCTGACTCAGATTGTCCTCCAGCATTTTGCTGCATTCTCTACGTTAATAAGCCGCTCAGGGCCTGCTGCTGGAAACGTCCCCACAGTGAAGCATGGCGGTGGCAGCGTCATGCTGTGGACAGCAGAATTATTGATCAGGTTTTAAATTATAATGATATTAGTACATTTGAGAAGCAAATTTTCCCTGCTGCCTTTCTTTATGCTAAGCTAGGCTAAACACCAACATAAGGCCGATACGTGTCTTTCATCTCGCTCAGGAAAAAAGCAGATACACAGTCTAACCAAAAGCCATTATTGCAATCCTCTCCTCATCCACCATCTCTCCTGGTGTCCAAAGTAAACCTCAAACAGCTCAGTTTTGGTCTCATTTCACCAAAGAACCTTCTTCTGGTTGACCTTTAACCTGACCTCTGCTGCTCTCCCATAAAACTTTGACTTGTAAAGAACCTGTGTGATAGTTGTTGAACCCACCTGCCCACCCCCGTCTGTCCAATCTCTTACACAGTATATGATTAATTAATCAACATTTATAAGAGCAATAAAAACGATGACACATCCTTCCCTGTGTTATCGTTTCAGCTCCTCAGATTTTCAAATTCATCTTTTGTTCAACTCTCATCTTAAACGCTTCAGTTCTTTAAAACCCCTTATAAGGCGTCTGCACACTGGGTGCCTCCACACGGGATTACTTCATCCAACACACAGAAAGAAAACATGCTTCAATAAGTAATCCTCACAAAGAACTCTCTTGTCCAAATATTATTGTGTGTCCAATAAAGCTCGGAGGGATCGGGCCGCGCCACAAAATGATAATTCCAAACACTATTTTATTTAGTGATTAGCACCTCTGCTCAGCCACAGGGATTTTCTTGCCCTTCCCTTGTGTTCATTCAAAAGCTCTGGAAGTGCGAGGTGAGACAGAGATGGCTACGTGGAGACAAGATAATGGAAGGGAGAAACCAGAAGAAGGAAATGTGGAGGAGTAGCAGAGCTGGAAGGAAGTGCATGGGTGATGGTTATAATAACAGTGAAATAATAATAATACTAATAATAATACATTTTATTTATAGGCGCCTTTCAAAACATCCAAGGTCACCGTACAAGTAAAACAGGGTTTAAAATACATAACAGACATCAAAAGCATTTAACAAACTACAAGACACTAAAAGATAAGATAAAAAGATAAAAGATTTGGTTTAAAAAATAAAAAAACTGGAGAGAGTGACGGTCAGGGAGGGTACGCTTGCAGGAAAAGGTGGGTTTTGAGATGGGATTGATAATAGCCAACGTGTCAGTGTTACTGATGTTGGGTGGAAGGGAATTCCAGAGGCGGGGGGTGGAAATGTCCAATATGTCAGAGTGTAGTGAAAGCATAACCAGCAGCACGGTGATTGAAAGAAAGTAAAGTAATCTGATTACTTACTGGAGAAATTTGAATGGTTATGAACTTATTGTGATTTCGATGAGTCACTAACTTCAGATTGTTCTTATGTTTTATATCTATCGATCAGTAAATAAATAGAAAATCAAGATGTTCATTCATCTAGGGACCATTGTTTTATTTGTTATGTTCCTCAGTTTGATCCAGCTCATTTTTAAGGATGGGTAAACTTGTTTTTTTTGTTTTAAATTTTAATCTGTGGGCCTGAACCATCAGTTTAGGCTTCTACGCGTCTCTTCATTTTTATTAATACAGCGCTGGTGTAAATGCTGAGATTAGGCTCCCGGCGTCGACGATGCCGCTGCTCCGTCTTCTTAGGTGTAAGGTTGGGTCCCCGAGGAGCGCAGCAGAATATTGGCCTTATTAGAAGAGATAGGGAGTGGGCGGGAGAGGGCAAGATGGATAGAGGGAGGCGAGAAAAGACAGAGCCCCTGGACAGAGAGTTAACGAAAGGAGAGGAAGACAGAGAGGAAGATATTGGACTTATTAGAGGAGAGGGAGAGAGTGGGAGAGGAGGACGAACGCAAAGAGACAAAGATAGAGACACAGAGAGAGAGAGAGGGGGAGAGAGAGAGAGAGAGAGAGAGAGAGAGAGAGAGAGAGAGAGAGATGATGTTATTTTGTCAGTGTTTCCCCGTGGGGGTTCGAGTGCTTGTTAAAAAGTCCTGACAGAGGAACCACAGCAATAACACACACACACACACATGCACACCGACACTGCTCCCTGTGTGATAAACTTTCAGTAGGTCTCCTCCTCTCTGCCTGTGAGTGTGTTGTCTGTTAAAACGGACAGAAATATTCCTCAGTGACGTCAGATCCAGCCTCGTTTAATGATCCTCTCCCTCCCTGTTAGCGTGTGCAGCCTCTTCTGCTGCAGTCCAAGGATGGTTCCCCTACAATTATTATCCAACACCAAGAATACATGCCCCCCCAGCCCCCCCACACCCCCACCCCACTCTACACACACACACACTTTTACAGTGTAAAAGCACAAAGTCTCATTCACAGAGCCTCCACCTGATCTGCTTATTGTTTTAAAACGCTGTAATCTGGTAGAGACAGAATAAGCTTCCACGGATTCAGAAGCTATTTGCAGGAGAACGCAGCAGACTCAGATAATGTGCTCCAAGTAAAAGACATTACCACAGCAATGCAGTTAGGGCAATGACATTACTCTCTGGTCATTAGACTGAAAGAAAAAACCTGAGGACACTTACTTTTTCTACAAGTTTGTGCTTTTGCGTGTGTCTCTGCCCAACGCCGCTACTACGATATAAGCATCTGAAGGCACTCTGCTGCTGCAAACATTCCCACCTTCACTGGTGATTCCATTTGTTCCATTTCCCTTTAATTTAAGATTGAATCCAGACTTTTCTGTCCCATGTTCTGCTGGTTTTACTTTATTTCGACGCAGGTTTGATGCACGATGTTTAAAAGTCGTCACAGATTTCAGCACCATGGACAGAGCTGAGAATGATGAGAAACCAAACTACACCACGTGCACCGGTGCTCATTTTGTGTATTTTACATGTTATGTCCCTCCATGTACTCTTGATAAAGGGCTGCACACATGTCCTCAGCATGTCTGGTGTCATTTCATGGCGTCAGATTACACACGGAAAGCTTAAAAATGTGACGCTACGAGTCAAGAAGTGTGTCTGATGTGGTCACGTGTCCTTTAGCATTTTAGCCTGGCTCCATGGTCCAGTTCTGATGCTAGTACGCCCCATTTTGGTTACTTTTGTTGTGGGACAGGGTCAACATGGTTCCTCTGACCAGCTCTATACGTTGTTTTATTATTTATTTATTAAATATTTAGTTTCAGAACCTCAGTCACATTAAAGCCTTATCTCTTATCTCTAGCACTTTAGTGGCCACATTCAGACACTATTAAATGACTAATTTATTCTTATTTTCTGCCTGTATTCTGTACATTTTGATATAACTATAGATTCCTGGTGTCATATTTTTGGTGAATTTATCTTCGTCTGGTGCGATGCTGCTGCTGCTGCTGCTGCTCATTATTAATTTACAGGATTTCCTATCAGACTCCAGCGTTGGCAGACCGAGGATCTCAGGCTGATAGTAATTAGTTATATAAGAGAATGATGGCGGGTATTTTAGGTGCTTGGCTGCGCTAGCTGTACAGTATCTCTGCGGTTTAAACAGTAAACGCCGTCTCCCTGGCTCCTCGCTTTGTTTCTGCTGCAGACATTCTCTTGCCTGTTTTGTTTTGCCACAGCTATTTTTACCCCTGTCTGTTTATATTTAGTAACTGGCCACGTGAGGGCTTTTTGTCACATCAGTGTGCTCCTGCTGCCGTGGACTGTGCAGGGCCGTTAAACCCCAGCAGATAGCGGCGTATCTGCGGCGGATAGAAGTGATAGGAGGATGTCATCCCCCGTACGGCAGATACGTGCAGGTTTTTGGCGTGGACGTGTATTATCAGGCCGTTATCGCGGCGGGCGTCGCCTGTTTGTGTGTGAACGCTTTTGTGTCCACGTGTGTGTCATCAGACCAGACAGGGCATGATGCTATCAGCAGCGGAGGATATGAGGGCCACTATTTATAACTCCCCTCCATCTCGGCGTAGGCGCGCTGTCCTGGCCCGTGGGGCAGGCGTGTGTTTGTGGGTGCATCAGTTTGAGTTCATGCAACAGAGCGGGACAGACAGACAGAGCCGGGTGTGACAGCAGCCTGTGTGTGTTGTGCGTGTCGACGCTGAAGACATGTCACACTTTGACAGGGGTGGAACGAGAGGAAATGATTGGCTGTTTGCTGATGTCACGGATTGTGAGCCATCCCAATTAGAAACAATCACACGGAGCTTAGTCGCTCCATCGGCCTCTCCTCCACTCTCCTCCACTCTCCTCCACTCTGCACTGCATCCAGCTTCTCTCTGTCCATGGTTTCATGTCTGCAGAACATTACTCCTTCACACGTAGTTTATCCTTTCTATTATTCTTTGCACCATCTTGCCTTCCTCTAGAGGAATCACGTGCAGCCTCACTCTTACACCTATGCCTGTCCAGACTTTTTTTGCAGAGACGTTGACCTTTTTGTGTCAAATTTTGCTTGAGTGACCTAATTCTAATCAGTTCATGTTTGAGTTCGATTAAACGTTTGGTGCCAGATTCGAGGAGGTTCCCTGAAGGGGTTCCTGAGGTGTGACATTCACGGGGGAAATGGCCGTGACGCACCGAGTGACAGCCTGAAAACACAATGCCTCCGGTCACAGCTGAAAAAAAAAAGGAACTCTCCCGATAAAACGGAAGCCGTGGAGCGTACACAAAGCTTTCTGAAACAGTTTATTTCATGTAATGTGCGACTCTGTCTCTCAGAAGAAGAGGATAAAAAGAGTTTTCCTTTCTCAGTCTTCTGTTGTCAGCGTGAGTCTGATTCAAGTGTTGGAAATAGGTACATGGTCTCAGGATTATAGGTTAGACTGACTACACAGTTTAAAGACAGAAAAGTGAAACCTGGAGGATCCTTTTCATGGCTCCTAGTAGTTATTCTATTTTTATCTTAATTGAGGAGAAGTATTCTTGAAGAAGAATGTAGATAGTAAGTTAGCTTGACACCTGACACGGTTTTAACCTGCATATATACACCAATCAACCGCAACATTACGACCACTGAGAAGTAAATAACGTTGACCATCTTGTGACAGTTCAGTGTTCTGCTGGGAAACTTTTGGACCTTGAACATTCAGGACACCCTCAGAAGGCCCATGTCCATTCTCTCACGAGTCACCACTGTTTTGGAGACCTACACAATATTAGGAGGGTGGTCATAATGTTATGGCTGGTCGGTGTAAGTGCAGGCATGAGCTCAGCCTCACTCGAGACCGGAAAAAAAAGAAATTATTTTGGTAAAAGGGAGATTTCTGTTTAGTTGCTTGCTGGACTACTCCTCTCTCCTGGGGTGGCCTAGAGCTTCATTTTAATCCTTTCTGATGGACTCAAGCCTTTAACACACAAGATACAACTGGAGCTGAATTCATAACCAGTGTTTGCTGAATTAATTTCACATAAATGTTGCCTTTGGCGTCAACATGCTGCCGTCAAGTCCAGAGAGAACCAGGGAGTTTGAAGCTGGGAGATCGGTCAAGTAAACTGAAGGATTAAACGCTCCTTTGTTCTCGTACGTCTTCAGCACCTTAAATAAGATGGATCATGTCAAAACACAACGTCACAAAGACAATTTAGCATACGCCTTCATATCGTAGGTGTGTAACACAGAGGCTTTTCATTTTAAATCAGTTATAACCTGTAGAATTCACAGTTGGTGCATGACAGATACCTGTGTTATCAGGTAGGAGTCAGTAGATATTTGCATAAACAGTCACACACGTTGTAAATGTGCCGCCTCATTCTTCCTTGACAGCCACTGTGCTCAGCTCCCTGTATGCTCCAGCGAGGAGTGGGAGTACGAGCCGCGGCGGTGACGAAGACCGGGAGTGACAAGTCTTATAGCATGACCTCCCTCTTGTCCCACCGTGCTCCAGCATCCCCATTCAACGCAGCCATTACAACACACACACACAGACACACACACACAGAGAGAGGAGGGCAGCGCTGCACAGGGATGCTCTGAAGAGCACTTGAGTCGAACAAGAGGAAACCACACACTGATACGATACCATTAAAGAGCACTCGAGTTTATGGGACGCACGGCCATTTCCTCATTCACCCACAACGACACAAATAATGCAAACAATGAGAATGCAGAGATAGTGGGAGAGGGAATGCTAGGCCATGCATGGAGCAATGAAATTACATGCAGTGCTCTGATAGCATCCTTCACACTCTGTGACTCGCTGCTTTGTAACCGGGTCTATTTTCATCCACTGTCACTATGTGGAGCTGGACTCACTCTCATCAGCCTGATAGAGAGAAGTGACTTGAAAAGGACTGTTTAAGAGGATTGGTTGAAGGCAGAGGCGGCTCAGGGACTAGGATGGGTTGTTAAGTGAGGCACTAATGTCACATTGAGGTGATCGATGATGTTGATGATAAATAAAATTGGATCTTCTGCTGCTAGGCATGCTGGGAATAAAAGAAACCTGCTCATCTGAAGTCTCATCGGAGAACCAAGTAGACAAGAACTCAACAGAGACTCCAGCTAATGGAGATGCTAATGGTGATGCTAATGGTGATGTTAATGGAGATGCTAATGGTTTGCATGCTTACCTGCAGTTTGTTTGTCGTCACATACAGTATATGATTCTTCTTGATCATCATGTCGATTTTTTCTCTTGTTCAAATCATCCACAAAAAATCCTTGCAAGACGTTTAGTTTAACGCTGAGATTTGAAAAGCGTGCTCGTTAAAACGCTCTAAAAAAAAACACAACTAACTTCTACACTAAAAATGAAGACTTCGAATGAGACGTTGACGACAAAAATGTGTTGGAAAAGTGTTGAAAGTGGATTTCTCTTGTTGTGCACAAACGTGGTGCACATCCATCTCAAAAGAGAAGATCTGGCGTCTGCTTTCAGGATGCAGGGCTGAGCTGCAAGCGTCCCCGTCCTCAACCCAACCAGACGGCAGCGTCACTATCTGGACTATCCCACAGAGTTTAGTCTGATTGTTGGTCGGTGGTCAGATTATGGGAGTAGTCACATTATGTTTCATTACAGCAGAAAAACCTCTACAGGTGGATTATATGGGACTAATTTAAATACTGATCTAAATATTTGACCAAAGAGCAGGAATAAAGAAAGATATTGGAGAGATATTTGCAGGGAGGATGTTGCAGCATGTGGATTCTTTTTGTGTGAACGTAGCTGTGCAGTGAAAGTTATCAACCTGAAGTAGCTTGAAGGCTTCGGTTTCTGCTCTGGAGAAGAGCGCAGAACGCATTAAATGTTAACCAGGGTGGGAGAAGTTCCTTTCCACAACTGTGTGTTTGAAGTCGAGCGCAGAATCTCCGCAGCAGCATCAGAGTTATTGGAATGGAAGTAGAGCGGCTAGTTCTGGTGGTTTCTAGTTGTTTTCATGTTAAAACTGATCAGTTTTGTTTGCAGGTTCACTGCACACACCAACTCACCAACTCTCACTCATTTAAAGCAGCGTTATGCTCCAGCATGGGATCTCCATCGTAGCTCCAGACACGCACCTCCACGTCACACAGACACCAACGGCTGCAGCTGAGACCAGTTTACAGCATGTTTCCTGCTGCACGTCTGGGTGTTTATCAGCTCCACAGAGAAACTCACCACAGCCAACACACTGCCAGCTAACGCCTTAGCGCTGTAATTAAAGAATGATGCCGACACACCAGCGCAGGACTGTAAATCCTTACAAGAGCGTAGGCTGCGACGTAGCCTCTGAGTAGGTCTGCTGCAGAAGTATGAGTATTAGTATTAGTCACAGTGTGGAGGAATGACTGCAGGCTGCCGGCAGACGGCCATGGAGGGTTTGCATCATCTATCTAAGAGCAGCGGTGGAACTTTTACTTTTTATTGGATCATTTGATGAATTCCTGCAAACAGCAGCGTGTAGTCTTCTGCAGCAGCTGCAGCACTGACGCGCTGACGTATGATTTAATAATATATCAGTCAGAGGCTGAAGCAGTACTTTTACTTTCATACTTTGTCGTTACTTCGCTGCTAACTCTTTTGTGCTTTTACATAAGTAGGGTTTAAACTAAAGCTAAATATCAGAATATTTCTTCAATCCACTCTTTTGTTCCGTCAGCTCTTCCTTCTTTTTCTGGTTGTTTTCTAGGTTGTGTCTTCATCCACACACACATATTGATTCAGTTCACATCATGAGACACAAAACAAGCGGTGCTGCAGAAGTCCACGCCCATCGTGACGCCACTCTCTCCGTGTTTTTGTCCCGTTTCCCCTCATGACTCATTTCAGACGCAGCATAAATGAACAGAATGAATTTGTCCACCTTTATTAGCGTCTGTCTGAGCAGTGCACGCTCATGTCTGAGTTTGGCTGAATTAAGTGGCAAATGATTCTCAGTCAGGTTTAATGGAGTGGATACGGCCGGCTCGGACTGAGCGCAGAACCCGGCCCACAGAGTTCTGCAGCACGCCTGTACCGCACCAATCCAATTTGGTCTTAATTGAATTGTTCTGAGGCCCTCATCTATATATTTCCTCCACGAGAAGCTTATTACTCTCAGCCTCTGTGATTGTGTATGCGTGAGAGAGACAGAGAAAGCCAGAGAGAGAGAGGAAGGATATCTTGCCAAATGTTAAATGCCGTGCTGTTGATTGATGTTCCTGAGATGCAGTTTGAATCATCCGCCTCCTTTCTCCTCTCGTCCTCTTCTCAGGATGTGAAGTCCACCTTCTTCCAGTTTGGCGCCTCCATCCAGCAGGAGGCTCTGCTGATGCTGAACATCATGGAGGAGTACGACTGGCACATCTTCTCCATCGTCACGTCCAAGTTCCCCGGCTACCAGGAGTTCATCAACATCCTGAAGACGACGGTGGACAACAGGTGGGACACGTTGCTTCTCTGCTCTGGTCTCCGTAGTTTCATCTTCGTTTCTGTAGCTCATACATCTGATTGCTGTTCAGTTGGATAACAGGAGTCGAAAGATGCCACAGCTGCACAATGCAATGTTCAGTATGCAGACTTGCATCACCAGCTGTGGCAAACTTTCTTTTATTTTACTTTGGAGAAACAAGAGATAGAGAAGAGAACAAATTCACTCGGACAAATAATTGTCTATAAAATCCTTGATTAGAAACACCCTGACCTCTGTCTTGCCCGCAGTGGAACTTCAAGATACATGCAGATGTTTTGCATGTACAATATAAAGTTCACCATGTTCTAGTTTAGTGCATATAGACCACATCTGCAGATCCTGGGAATGTCATCAGTTTTGTAGATAATATACCACAAACCAAAGTCAAATTTCAAACCCTGTATTGACTGAAAGATTATAAATCCCTAAATGGTTCTAATTTATCATGGTTCTGCATGAATGTGCAAATAAAACCGACATCCATCGTGTAGTTCTTGAGGTATTTCAGCCAGGACGGTGGACACACAACGTCAAGATAACATCACCAGGATTCATCCTCTGGGCAGAACGGACGTCTGTGATGAGTTAATTTGTCAAACGGCAGAGAAGCTCTCAGGACATTCAAATAAAAATCTTTGTTGACAGTTTAAAAAAAAAAAAAGAGAGAACTGAGGAGCATGAACAGGTTAGCTGGAGACATGAGGACAGGACGGGTGTTGCAGATGTCTGCAGCAAACTTAAATTCATCCCTTAACCTACAGCAAACTAATAAAATATGAAAATCAACAAGAAACTGTTGCAGCACATTAGCTATGTTAATGTTCATCCAGTCAGGACGTTGCTCAAAGCCCACCCCTCCCCGTTTAGTTGTAATCTTCATCCTTCAAGAAAGTTCTCCAGAGGAAGGGCCAGAGTTACGACCGCACACGGCGCTTCTCATCTCATCCGTCCTGAGAGGATTAAATCAGCGCTCCTCTAACCAACGCACACGACAGCTAGCTTTACTACACTTGCTGTTTGGCTGTTTGCCGCACCTTTAGGTCATTGTGACGGATGCTGCGGGTCTGAGGCAGCAGAGAGAATGAGAACAGAGCAGAACGCCATCATTTCTGACAAAAAAAATAAATAATGTCATATTGATGGAGCATGTTCAGCGGCAGTGAGATGCTGGAAAGGACCCGTGTCTGGACGCGTGATATATGAAAGCCCAGCTGAGGCCTTTCTCATTAGCAGTTACTCTTTATTTCAAGTCCACAGCTCTGCTCTGCTCTGCTCTGCTCTGCTCCGGCCGCTCTGTTGACAGTAATTACAGTAGCAGGTCAGATAGTTTAATAGCTGCTCCAGTGAAGTTATTTCATTATTGGACATTAATCGAGGGCTAATCGTAGAAAAGGTTCATCTCATGTTAAACGTCCAGCATTGCTCTTTTAATTCTGCAACATGAGAACAAAAATCTAAATGATTTTATTTTCCCAGATAGACCATACAGTCAGAGGGTTCCCCAGCTTTCTACATCTAATCATTTCCCAGGTTTTTATTTATTTATTCATTTTTTTTTTATTTGTTTTCCGTCACGTAGCCGTTTGTAAGACAAATGCATGAATTTGGCATGAATTCAGGCTCTGCTTCATAAAGTGGAGACAAATAAAAGAGTTTGTTTTATTAAAAAAAGCCTGTGACAGATGAGACACGGCCTCCTCAGACATGTCTTTAGATGTGGCTGCTTAAGAAAATTAAGCCCATGCATCAGACCAAGACACTCGCGCTGCCGCTGCACGCCCGGCGGAGCTGCAGAGGGGTGGAACAGTGTGCTGCTGTATACACAATAATGGGCTATTATTTTAACATTGAGGTTATGCTATTGAGCTATCACTCACTAAACTACTGCAAATGCATTTACGGAGCAGATGAAGAAGAAGAAGAGAAATATCTGAACCCGTGTGGATATATTTCCAGGAGAAGAGACGTCCTCGGTGTCAAGATAACGGCACATTTTAACTGAAACCAGTTGTGAGGAGAACACAGACAGAGTATATGTATATGTATGTATATAAATATATATACATACAAGGGCAGATGGAGGGTAGTGGAAAAAAAGACATGAGGGCAGGAAGTCCTGCACCACAACAGTGTAAAGATGAAAACCCATTCACAAAGCCGACAATATCCACAAATATCAGGGCAATAAATAGTATGTGAGCTGTTTTTAAGTCTGTTAGTTCTGCTCCCTGAGGGCAGGAGGGCAAACAGTTTGTGTCCAGTGTGCGTGCCGTCCTTTAAAATCTCTTAAGACCCTCCTCTGCACCCCTACCAGCCTTCCAGGGTTCATGCATGTGTCTTTATGCTGCTGGTGCATGGGCGTTAATTATTAGACCAGCCTCACCTGAATAAGAGTGTTTCCCAACATGGATTCCCGTCTCTTCTTCTGAAACGTCCTCAAACATCTCTTTCCCAGTTCCAGTTCTAAGGATGGGCAGCACAGTGGTGTGGTGTTTGCATGTTCTCCATGTGTCTGCGTGGGTTCTCTCCAGGTTCTCCAGCTTCCTCCCACCGTCCAAAGACATGCTGGTTAGGTTCATTGGTGATTCTAAATTGGCCGTAGGTGTGAGTGTCTCTCTGTGTTAGCCCTGTGATAGACTGGAGACCTGTCCAGGGTGGACCCCACCTCTAGACCACTAACGGCTGGGATCGGCTCCAGCCCCCCCCCCACGCCCTGACCCAAACAGTTGCAGAAAATGAGTGAATGCCGAGATATATGTTCTTGTTTCTTATCGAAGACACAACAGGACGTAACTTGTGTATCCCAGAATGCATTTCAAGCACATCGCCCCGCGTCCTCTCGTCTTTCAGAATCTGTTCTTAGGAATCAAACCTATCAAATCTCTTCCGTTTACCTGGAGGTGATAAATGCCTGAGGTGAGGATAAAGGGCCTGAGGAGACACACCACACCTCACTTCTTTCATCTGTTAGTGTTCTTTAATTTTATTTTTATGACTCTGATGTTGGTCTCCACTTTATGTCGCCGTCCTTGGGGCTGGATCGTAACACGGAGTCCAGAAGCAGAATATTTGACAAGTCAGAACATCCTGAAATGTGCAGGAACGTACGTGAAAGATAGTCACAGAGAGAGAGGGGCAGGTGGTCAGCCGGTCTGTGTAATCTGCAGATTAAAGGGGGCAGGATTCAGATGTTTGGACGGGAACGTTCAGGCACCAGACCAGTTGCCCTCACGACCCCCATCATCTGTTTGAACCGAGGGACTCATCTGCTTCAATCAGACATAAATAAGAAAATGTTTTACATCTGACTGTAATTATCACCAGCCTCCTCTGTGTGTGTGTGTGTGTGTGTGTGTGTGTGTGTGTGTGTGTGTGTGTTATTGTCTGTACTCGTCTTGTCATCTGGGGCTTGTAGACCATCATCACGTTGGACAGCGGGTCCCAGATCCCTCTCATGTTACCCTGCCTGTCTGTCTCTGGTTGGATTCTAACGTGATGGTTAACTGCTCCTCTCTTCTCTCTGCTGTGTGTCACACTCTTCATCACAGTCGCTCTTCATCCTCTCTGATAGCTGCACCATGACGGACCTGTACCTGTCCTTCTATGACAGTTTACGTCATTATTAACCAACAAAACCCCCCCGCCCCCCCTTCCCGCTGCTCTTTAGCCTCGCTCTGAACGTTATCGCTCTGGACGCCGTGGAAAGAGAGCGGCCTGTCCCTCCAGATGAGAGAATGACTCTATAAATTAATTATAGTGTTTTAATGAGCACTTGTTCTGTTCTCTGTGGACTCAAATCTTTATGTGAAAACACATCATTGCACAGAAGCAAAGCACATTTATTTTATTCTTTATTTTTTATCTAGAGAGGCGTCAGAAGCTTCGTTCCAGGTCGATAACGCTGCAGCTTTCTGATGACTGTTGTCACCAATTAGCGGCGTGACCAGCAGCGTTGCTCTGGACGCTAACGGGCCTCTGTTTGCTCTCCTCGTCCTGCAGCTGCGTGGGCTGGAACCTGCTGAGAGTCGTTATAGCAGACCAGCTCCAGCATTTACATCCCATTTAGCCCTAATGTGGATCCCCTGACAATAAGCACTTTACACCTATTAGAATTCATGTCGCACTTAACAGTGATATTAATTATAATGGATAATTGTAAGTGCCCTTGCCAGCACCTGAGCAAAGTTAATAGTCTATTGGTTAAATATTAACATTTCACTCCTGTCCTCGTTATCCTTGCTTTAGTTTCGTGGGCTGGGACCTGCAGAACATCATCACTCTGGACGCAGTGGAGGAGGACAGCCGCTCTCAGATCATGCTCAAGAAGGTCCAGTCCCCCGTGGTCCTGCTCTACTGCTCCAAGGACGAGGCCGTCTACATCCTGGAGGAGGCTCGCTCCCTGGGCCTGACCGGCTTCGGCTACATCTGGATCGTGCCGTCGCTCACCACCGGGAACCCGGAGATAATGCCGGAGGAGTTTCCGTCGGGGATGATTTCGGTGTCGTACGACGACTGGGACTACCCGCTGGAGGCCCGGGTCCGCGACGGCCTGGGGATCATCACGTCGGCGGCGGCAGCCATGTTGGAGGAGTACGGCGACATCCCCGAGGCCAAGACGTCCTGTTACGGCCCCATGGAGAAGACGACCAAGCTGCCACCCAGTGCTCTGCACAAGTAAGCAAAGTGTTTGTGTTGGCAATCACGTCCATAATGATCCTTGGAGTCTGTGAAAGCCTTTATTACACACAGCAGCAGCAGCAGCAGCAGCAGCAGCAGCTTCATAATGGTTCTGTGTTTACTGATGACATCTAGAAGAAAAGAAGCCGTGTTAATGCACATATTTTTATGTGTCTGTTTGAGTGCAGTCTGTTTGTTTTCAGCCTCTAATGAGACACTTCCAAGAATGAGCGGCGAGGTTGGAGAAAGATGCAATGACTGGGTTTCAAATCAAAGGGACCGCAAGTTAAAGCTAAGAGAGAAGAGAATGAATGTAGGATTAAAAGAGGGAGAGAAAAGGAGTAGGAGGAGCTGAATGGAGGCTGAGGATGGAGGAAAGAGGAGGGAGGAAGCTAGGACTGGGGTAACAGCAGGAAGCTGCTACAAATGAGTGCTCTCCAAAATTGAAGAGCTCCTTGATGAGTCCTTCTGTTCCTCTTCTCATTTATTCCTCCATCTCTCATCCACCCTCTTCTGTGCTCCTTCTCATCACGCGCTCCTCCCCCCCAGCAGCCAGTGGGAGATGTTGCAGGTCTTGCCAGCTCTGTCTGCCTTTCCATCTGGCAGCGGAGGCTCAGAGACACACACAACCTGTGTTTACATCCCAATATTGGTTTTATTTAATATAATGACGCGTGAAATTAAAACGATTATCTCCAAGTGACGGGAAGTCGATTCCAGAATGCGTTCGGCCTCCGCTGGGCTTTATTTTACGATTCTAACGTTTTATCTGGTGAAAGAAGGAACACACGAAGGCATATGGTGGAGGTGTTTGGTATTTAACAGTCCGGGCATCAGTGGAACATTCCATCCAGTAAAGTAAAGCTGCTCCGATCAGCGTTTTATTTTTGCAGCCGATCACCGATCACAGAGTCTGTTTGAAGCCACTTCACAAACTATTTATCCTGACTCATTTCAGTCACAGCGTGGCTCCAATAAGAGGTAAAAACGGGGTTGTTTTCTCCATCAGCTCCTCAATAATACTGAACCTGGATAGCTGATAGAAACACATTAGTAGCACAGAAAAGCAGAACTAATTTCAGCCTGCTTCCCTCAGGGATGAAATAAATGTGTGTTTTTTTTTTTTATAAATTAAAAAATGTAGTAAAATAAAATGTGCACAGAACTAGTTTGAAAATAAATTAAATTATACAGGAGCCTCAAAAATTACATCAGTAATTTCTCCTTTAGTCGCTGATAGAAGAAATGAAAACCAACTAGTGGTCTCAAAGAGCTGCAGGACTAAAAGGAGGTGGACTCTGCTGCTTCTGATTAACAACAGCTGTAGGCAGATGTGCATGCAAGGAGCTGGTTGTTGGGACATTACTGCATGTTCTGCATCTCCAGCCCTAGATGCATGCATTTCTGAGTGTGCACTGTGAACATTCTTTAGGTGGCTTACTGTTTGATTGATGGAGACGGATGAAGTTAAGACATGAATCATCGTTCATTTTGTCTCTGATGTAATCTTGTAATACTCCTAGAAGATAGAAATCTGCTATTAAAGAACAAATTATTATTTTCTGGTACACTTTTTAAACGCATCATTGCATTCATTTTAAAACTTCTATTGAATTATATCAGAAAGTTTCTGGGAGCAGAAGCAGAACGAGGTAACGGTGAGAGATCAGCAGCGACATTCGAGCCCTGGAAGTTTTCACTTTTTCTCTGAAATCAAATTAAGTCCCGGTCGTTTTCTCTGATAAACTAATCCTGCAGTTTAGCAAATCGAGTTTGAAGTCTAACATTTTCTCCGAGGTCCGTTCATCCGGTCCGTCCACACTTTTTATTTAATCGGCCTAAAACCTTTTCATGTAATTGGTCAATGAATCAACCTGAAACTTCTTTGGCTTTCCGTGGCTCATCGCTTACCTGTGCACCTGCTGCTCCGTCGGGAGGAACGGTCCAGCTCCTGGCACCGATCGGCACCGCTCCAGACTGTACGGTCGCTCTGTGCAAAGATCTAACAAGGAAGACTTTAAGAACAAACTTCACTCTAATAACTCTCTCATCCTGTCAGGAAACACATCATCCAGAGCCAGCTCCCTTTGTTCCCAGCATGCTCCGCTGCCTCAGGTTGTTACCCAGGTGATGAGTGTTCACAGATGGCTCCGTTGTGGGTGAGAGAGCTCAGCCAATGAGGCCGCGGAGCCGGGACGCGAGGAACATGATTGGTCAGGGCTGAGTCGGGGCGAGGGGCCAGTGTGGGTTGTTAGGCCATGAGCGGCTGTCATGTGGGCAGCACACACAGATAGACGCTACATACCAACACACAGCGACCAGAGCCACGTCCAGCAGCGCTCTGGTCGCTGTGTGTGTGTGTGTGTGTGTGTGTGTAAAAGATGCCAACTGTATTAACTTATAAGCATCTGGCCCGAATTCAGTTTTAAAATGTATCGTTACTCTGCTTGAACGCCTTCCTGACCTGACAACTGTTTGATTTAAAGCGGGCTCTGATTCGTGGCCAAAAAACCTCAACCAGCCAAAAAACCTCAAGCAGCCACAACCGAACAAAACTTGCGTCGATAGTCGATGCTGTTCATGCACGACCGGCGCCGTGCATGCACGGTGGGATTTTCTCGCGTCCAAGATGAATTTAGTTTTGCAGAAGGTATAAAAACAGGAGACGAATGAGCAGCTCAGAGAGGAGGACCAGTGGTGCATGCAGGCCAAGTGATGCCGTGTATAAAATATGATATGTGTGTGTGCATCTGTGCATTTTAGAAACAAGAGCCCCCCCCACCCCTCCCCCTTCCTTTAAGAGACCGTTGTCGTGATGGATTTACAGCGCAGCGCTCACCTTGCTGTGGTGAACAGTCTGCCTTAAAAGACTTCAGCACTTATTTATCAGCGTGTGCATGGGGGGAGGGGGGCGTGGTGCCAGTAATTTGATCTGACAGGTAATTTCAGTGTGTAGCCCTGATATACGAGGGTCAGAAAACACACACACACACACAAACACACACACGTTACACACACTTATTCCCGAGGCAGCTGTCATTAGAGCCGTGTGAAGGCGGAGGCATGAACTCAACGCACATAATGGAGCTGACAGTTCAAACATGACGGAGGCAGATTTTAAAATCAAGACACATGAGGAGCACATGTTAAAATAAACAGCGGATTCTCACAAAGAGCCAGAGACGTGACCTCAGCGACGCTCCCATCATGTCGGCCACACGCTACGTCATTAGCCCGATCACATGCCAGCATAAATGAGATGTCGATTCACGTTGGCAGTTCTCTGGAGAGTCGTGACAAGCGCTGTTATTACAGCAGCTGCTCTCACAAAGAAGAGCGCGTTTGACTGAAGGAAACATTTCCACAATCTGTCATAGCTGTGTTGTGTTATTAGAAGCAAGCGGCTCCATTAGAAATGAAGATTTCCTTTGGTTTCCGTACGAAGATGAGATTCTGGTGTTCTTGTTCCAAATGGAGACAGATATGTGGGTGCACTGTTTTTAAAGTTTAGCCCTCAATCCTCTGTTCTCAGCGTTCCCTTCCCTTGCAGGTGAAAGTCTGCACGAGAGTGATAATGTCAGCTGATTGCAAAGAAATGCAGACACCTCCATGAGACACCTGGGCTTCATGAGCTTGATGCAAAGGTTCATTGTGCAGCGGTGTAAACTGATCGTTGTCCAGTAAGGTGAAAACTAGATCAGCAGGAAGATTGAACTGAAGGATGTAGAGGGGTGTATCGACCAAATTCTGCTCTGGGTTCTGATAAGCATCTTAACAATTTGGATCGTTATCCATACTTTACATTAATAAGTGAATTGGTGTTCTCTGCTGGGCCAATCAGATCCTATTCAAACCATAGTCTGTATATAAATATGGACACCACGTCTCCTCTTCCTGTCATTGGTCAAACTGACTCTATGTTCCCGGGGATACGGGCGGCGCCATCTTGTGAGTTTGGATCCAGAGTCTGATCAGTACGGTCTGAGGGCGGAGCCACGTGGAGCCGTGATATTGATGCCCCGCCCACTCTTCCTCCAGACTCACTCATGTTTTAGTTTAATTAATACTACACTCTGCTCTACCTCCACCTGTTACAAGGACATGATGGATTATACACTGGACTTATTATTTAATTTTGTTTTACAACTCTCACAGTCCCACGGGACCGCTTTATGGAGCAGTTGGCATGGCAACTGGTGGTCGCCATTATGTCAGGAAACAGAAGGCCTTTATTGAAAATGACTTTTTTATATAACAAAAGATGCTGTGCCGATAAGGCAGTCCAAGAAAAAGGCAAAGGGCTGCAGACGTCAAGATAAAACAAAGACAAACTGGCAAAAGGACTGAGACAAAGACAAAATACGCATGAAGGATAGCAAGGCACAGGTGAGGCTACCACCAAGGAAGAGACTTTCAAAATAAAAACAGGAAACAGGAGGAAAACTAAAACATGACGAAACAGAAAAGGTTCAGAAGACTTTATGAGGACATTACAGGACTTTTAAACTGTGTGCAGATACCAGACACATATACTGGTAAGACATTTATGGACTGACTGGATTTTATTTACCAATCCATCTATGTTCCTCCTATGGTCATGAACTTCAGGCTGAAAGGTGAAAAAAAAGATGAAAGTGGTCAAAATGAGTTTAGAGACGGTATGAGGAGCTCTGTGGAGGAGGAGGTTCAAGCATCTAGTGAGGAAGGTTTCCTGAGTACGACCAGCCGGGAGGAGACCTCAGGGTAGATCCAGATTTCACTGCAGGGATCTCATCTGGTCTGGAAACACCTCAGGGTTCCTCAGGTGAAAACTAAAAGCCGTTGCTATGGAGAGGGACGTTTGGAAAACCTTGATCAGACCGTTTCCACCACGGCCAGACTCTGGATCAGCATTTTAAAAATAGGAACGATGGATATGTAGTTACTGATCTGATAAATAGCTTCACGTAGTCTTTATTCAGCAGGGATATCGTCTAGCTGTAGCTGGTCTGCTGCTTCTCACTGATAAATGAGACGTCAAGCTGTTAATGGTTTGACGTCTCGGATGATCAGAACATACCAGTCGAGTCTGTTTCATCAGGTCATCTAGAGAAGAGGAGACTCCATCTTGAGCGGGCCGGACCAGTAACATACCGGCATAATAGCCTATAAGTTGCAACAACTCCAGATTTTGTCCATTTCATGTAATCTTCTCACTTTGCAAACTGATGCTGATTGATCCAGATTAGATCCTCTGGTGGGCCACTTTTGGCCCTCGGCCCGTATGTTTGACACATCATCGCCCTGACCGCTCCTCGTCTTGTCTAGGATAAACGTCTCCATCTTCAGTCCAGCCCCTGACGTCTTTGCAGAGGCTCGTTCCTCCTGCAGTGAAGCCAAAGTAAACCTGGAGCAGCTCAGAGCAAGTGAGCACCTGAGGACGTGGTGCCGTTACCAGAGGAGATGGCTTCACGTACATTTATATTTATATTAAATAACTCCTTTTATTCTGCTCTTTATGCTAAAAGTTTCAAGCCAGCATCAGTGGAGAGTATGTGGCGGCTGCAGCTGTAATGCAGTTTTTCTTCACTTGCTGCAGTGTGCTTGTACTGTTGCTGCAGTGAGCCCCCCCAGCCCCCCTCCCATACACACTCCCTCCCTCCCTTAGCCAACTCTTTTACTCTCAAATTAGAGAAAGGGAGTAAAAATAAATAAATAACACTGAAGATATTTTTATCCAGCCCCCTTCCTCCTCTCATCGTACCTCCTCTCCCTCCATCTCTTCCCCTCATTCTGCACTCACTCTCATTTATTTCGGGGTGCTCCGTCTCTGCTGCCCCCCTCCACCTCCACCTCCGCCTCCGCCTCCCCCCTCCGCAAATAAAAGGGAGATTACTGATATAATGGAGGCTGGAAAAGTGGGAGAAACTGGACTTTGATCTTTGTGCTGCAGAATTATAGAAAATTGCCGAGATGGACAAAGTCATTGTCTGTGTTTGTGTGTGTGTGTGTGTGTGTGTGTGTGCAGGGATGTTAGCTCAGGGTAGTTTAGGGTCATTTTCGAGGGGTGTACACTTCAGTCTGTGCCCGTATCCTAGCAACTCCCTATCAGGTGCACCTGTTCGATGGACGTCGGCCCAAAAACCACGGTCATGAAGACAACCTGCCCGTCCCGTCTGCATCCTGTCCAGAATAACTGTCAATTATTACAGTTCATTTACAGTTTCACATGAACTAATCAAACAGGAAGTCATAAAATACTAGTCAGCTTGATTTGCAGAAATAAAAAAGTTCTTGGTTTGAATCAGTTTCATGTGATTTCTAAATGTTTTTGGTTAAAATCTGTCAGCTGTTATGAGCCTGGACCACGGTTAACGTCTGAGAGGCTGTGGATTCACACTGTTAAGTTAAATCACCCTGCAGAATGGTCACCGGCCGGGCTGTGTGTGTGTGTGTGTGTGTGTGTGTGTGTGTGTGTGTGTGTGTGGGTGTGTGTGTGTGTGTGTGTGTCTCTTCCAGACAGATGGTTCCAAAGTGCAGAATGGGCTGTTGTCTAAAAAGAGCCGCCTGTGCACTGGTACCGATCCCGGTGCCTCTTTCTCTGCTGGCAGTGGCACATAATTGGGTTCAGCTCGGCATCCCGTGTCCAATCGAACGGCTTAAAACTACTCACCTGGTTGCTCGCGGGCCAATCAGATTATTTTTAATCACAAAACCCTCTCGATCCCCTTATCTCTGGCTGATTTCATCTGGGCATTGAGTTGTTGCTCGTGTGTGTGAGTGAGTGTGTGTGTGTGTGAGTATGTGTGTGTGTGGGTGTGTGTGTCGCCAGCAGCAATTTAAAGGGACATGTCGGTGTCATGAGATGTCACCACACCACCACACATCCTTTTCTCGCCATTATCTCTGACACCGCTCTGTGACATGGCGGCGTAATTACTTTTTTTTTTTCTGCCTCTGCGTAAAATGAAACCGTGGAAGTCGGCGCACGTCTTAATTAATGAAAATGACTTTAATTAACTGTTGATGAACAATTACAGTTACGTCGTGTGTCTGTAAATGTTATATGCGAGTTAAGACTCTCAGTCGTCCACGTCACAGATCCAAAAAAACAAAGACGGGGGAACAAAACCCTCTCGTTTTTAGATTCGCTAACAAGGACCACACGTTAACTGATGCAAGGAAGTTTATTGGTAGACAGGATGGAGGGATGAGAGGGTGGAGATGGATGGTGGTCATCAGGTGCAGAGGAACCCAGGGAGTGAGCCTTCAGGTGGGGGCACATCTCAGAAAGCCTCGGCTACTTGTTCCACCGGTTCCTGGAAGGAAAGATGGATGAGGAGGAAAATTAGGACACACGATTGAACTTTAATGTTTTTAAAAGAAAAAAACACTAAAATGAAAAGGAACTGGATTTAAATTCAGTTGAGTCTGATAAAGCGTTTTCTAAAGAGGGAATAAGATATTACTCTTTAAAAAGAAAATGTTTGCGTTAAATCAGATAAAGTAAAAGATCTTCTTTAGTCTTAATATCTTTATGCTGCAGCGCGTCCCGGCCCGTTGTCCCACACAGCTCCAACAGAAACGCCCCACCTGCAGCAGCCCACTGTGGCTTCTTCAACGTCATGTGGGTACATGCCCCATTTAGAAGTTTGCCCCCGTCGCTCTGGACCCAGAAGGGAAACGAGGGGGGAGGAGAGGGGGGAGGAGGGGGTAGAGGAGGCGTCTCTACCGGGTTCAACATGACCGCTGACAGAAGGAGTGAGGGAGACAGAGTGGGGAAGGACAGCCATGATTAATGTGGAGGCTGCGTGGACCCAAGAATATCTTCCCACTGCCCTCCATCTTAGCTAATGTGACCTGCCATATGGGTCACTCATTACACTCTGTGTGTGTGTGTGTGGTGTGTGTGTGTGTGTGTGTCTTTGGGTTTCTCTGTGATTCTAAATCCTTTATTTCTAGAACAGAATCATATCC
Source organism: Chelon labrosus (assembly GCF_963514085.1). Classification (NCBI taxonomy): domain Eukaryota; kingdom Metazoa; phylum Chordata; class Actinopteri; order Mugiliformes; family Mugilidae; genus Chelon; species Chelon labrosus. The sequence goes on from NC_140354.1 coordinate 23,587,566, forward strand.
AAATCCCTGGGAATCAAATGTGACTTTAAAACGTGTCATAGCAGAGAGTCTGTGTTAATATTTAACAACGGTGATACCAGCAGATTGTACATCGACTTTTTCACGTGCTAACCTAATTTCATTTCCTTTCTCCCTCTCTCTCATCACCTTTCATCTCTTTCTTTCTCCGTTTCTCTGATTATTTCCATTCCATTTCCTTTCTTTTCTTCTCTCCGTGCCCTCTCTCGCTCTCAGGTACATGATGAACGTGACGTGGGATGGCAGAGACTTGTCGTTTACCGAGGACGGCTACCAGGAAAACCCGAAGCTGGTGGTCATTGTTCTCAACAAGGAGCGAGAGTGGGAGAAGGTAGGATCTGTACCTGGGGATGTCTGGGTTGGTTTGCACCGAAAGAAATATGTGTTCTAACGAGTTACTCATCGAGGTCGAGTCCTGGGCAGAGTGTCCTGCAACGTGCAAGGTGAAATTCATCTTTTATTTAAAATCCACGTTTGGCAAACATCTTCTTACAGTTACATCCAGTATGATACGATGATCAAGTCCCTGTTCTATAATGAATATGAGATTAAAGGACACACTCTTAGCTTTAATGTGACGGTTATTCACATCCAAACTGGAGGAAAGGTGAAACAATTCCACCCTTCAAATTAGAACCAGTCCATAGTTTCCATTTCTTTAGATAATCGTTTTCTATTTCCAACGCTTCTTTGCATGTAAAGTTTTATTTCTGCAGATGTTTCACAATAAAAGCCCCATTAAGAACTTTCAGTCTCTTGGAATGCTGGAGGGCTTTTAATTTGAAAACGAAGTTTTCGTAGTAACTTTAACCAACAGGAGAGGATCGAATGGAGGCTTGGTTCTAAAATACACCAAAATATGATGAATGAGAACTAGAAATGAAGTTGTTGAGGTACAGTAAATAAAAACCTTGGTCACTATTTGAGGAAACGCCTCAGTTAAACAGTTTTAGTTCGTGACCTGCCCTCTCTGTTCCTTAATATGTCTTATTAAATGAAGTTATTATTCATTAAATCACTATTATTGTATGTTATTCAGGAGTTAAACATCTGTCTGTTAATATGGAATAACGTAAAAAGACAATAAACGACTGGCCGCAGATGACGCACGCTGACAAACAACAACCTCTGCTCCCGTCCCATCATAGGACGCTCAGCTGATCGATGAGCTCATTTAGCAGGGGGCCTATGGATTCCACTAACTGGTTAATGTGCGGACGCCTCCATAAAGAATGGCCGCTGGATGTGGCTGAGTTTTTTTTTTTTTTTTTTTAATGGACTTTAAATGGCAGCCATGTGTCTTCACAGCTACACGTGGCTCTGCCCGGTGCTGCTTAAACACCTCGCCTTTAACGCCCCATAGCTCACACCTCAGAGGGGAGAGGGGCGTGGCTAAAGGATGGATTTTAAACTCCTCTTCCTCTTGACTCTCTACTTCCGCCCCCCTTCTCCTCCCCCCTCCTCTCCAGGCCAGATAATCTGTGCACTCTGGTCTCTGATAGCACTTCAGAGCACAGTTAATCAAACCCCTAGACCTCTGTTATTGGGGTGGCGTAGGGTCACTGCTCTCCAGTGTGTTTACCCTTCACCACTTGTTATTGACAGAAACACCATTTCCAGGGACGTCCCGTTGTTATTCAGCTCACACACCCTGGCCTGTGTGTGCGTCGTACAGTATGCGGTTAGTTTGCCGCAATCTGCACAGTCTCCGCCCGAATCTATGAGACGAGCTTTTTCATATTTCACACTGACGCACACAAACAAAAGAGGCTTTGTTGGTGCGCTGAGGAGAGAGAGAGAGAGAGAGAGAGAGAGAGGTGGTGTGTTGTTGTAAACAGAGCCTGTGAAATTGATCAGTACCACTTCGCTGTGGTGCAGAGAAAGAGGCTGAAAGCTGGTGAGACACAGAAACACAAAGTGGAAACATAATTGGGAGCTCTCTCTCTCTCTCACTCTCTCTCTTTTCCCTGGTGCTGCTATCCTACCCATGCACCAGAAATCACAGAGAGAGAGAGAGAGAGACTTCCATGATGATCAAGAGATAAAAATTCAGTAACTGCACTAAAATATGGATATGCACTAAAAATATAAAATGCATCCCCTCGGGGCGGTGGAGGTAGAGACAGGCAGAGGAGGGCGGTATGGAACGATACCCGAGACAGATGGGCTGAGAACAAATGAGCACGAGACACGGAGACGGAACGGGAACGTTGAAAAAGAAACTAGAGAGCAGGCGGGACTGAGCATGTGCACCGCTCCTCTGTTTTTCAGCCACTACAGGTGTTTAGCATCCAGGTTTTCAAAGCATCCACACCTGCTCTCCTCGGCATCACACACACACACACACACACACACACACACACACACACACAGACACACACACACACACACACACACACACACACTGCGTTTAACATCACTACACCTGCCTGGAAAACATTTTGAGGATTATGTAATCATCTGTGAATAAGTATTTAATTCACAAAAAAACAAAAGCTCCTGCAGCAGGTATGTTTAACCACATCACCTGTGACAAACCTGTGGGCTTTTATTTATTTACGTGGAGGGGGTTGATGCAGAATGAGGCTTTTATTTGTGTGAAATGTGCTGGATCAGCTGTGTAGAAGTGACGTGCAAGGATGTGTAGAAACATGCTGCATCTCCATATCGCTAAAAAATCTAAATTCCTGTCCTGAGCCGCTCTCTGGACGTCCGTCTCCTCGGAGCTGACAGTTGGTCTCTGGTGGACGTCCCAGGCTCTGGGCGTCTAGGATATATTTCCCACCGCAAATGTTCCAGAGAGAAAGGAGCATGGATGAAGTTTGTTGTTCTTCTCTGTTTGATAAGAAAACACTGCCGCTCTGCAGCCGCTATCAGCACCGTGGATCTTCTCAGATTAGCGTTTTTTTTTTTTTTTTGCAGCCAATCTGCAGTGAGGCTTCAAAAAAGTGTAAAATAAATCCCTATATCGTGTAGGAATACTGGACCGGGATGGATCGTTGGTAGGAAGTAGAACAGAGTACACATCTGGAACACATAAAAGCAGCAGAACTAATATGTCCCTGCTTTCCGTCCTCCTCAGCCTGTCCATGGAGCAGGACAGAGACAGCAGCCTGTCTCTGAACCAGCTTCTCTGTCTGACTATGGTGTCCTGTAGAGGGTGGTGGACATTGTTCATGATGGACCAGAGTTTGTTCAGGGACTCCAGCTCTGTCCCTACCACAGAGTCCTCCTTCTGGACCAGCTTGTCCAGCCGTGAGGTGTCCCTTCTTCTTAGTGCTGCCTCCCCAGGACACCACAGCGTAGAAGAGGACACTGTCAACGATAGTCTGGTAGAACATGTCCAGCAGCTTCCTGCAGATATTAAACCACCTTAGCCTCCTGAGGAAATAGAGACGGCTCTGCCCTTTGTTGTAGACTGAGTCTATGTTAGCCCACCAGTCCAGTCTGTGATCCAGATGTAGACCCAGGTACTTCTAGGTCTGAACCACCTCTACACACTCCCTGTTGATGGTTACAGGCTGCAGGTGGAGCCTGGACCTCCAGACATCCACAACCATCTCCTTGGTTTTAGCTGCATTGATCAGAAGGTGGTTCTCTCTGCACCATGAGATGAAGTTGTTCACCAGATTCTTGTCCTCCTGCTTCTGTCCATCCCTGGTACACCCCACAGTTGTTCTCATCTGAGATCTTCTGCAGATGACATGACTCTTGTCCAACCTGACATACTGATGTCTCCCAGTGAGATAGTCTCTCAGCAGCAGCAGGGGCTGGACGGTGTTGAATACACTGGAAAAGTCAAAAAACACGGTCCTCACAACTTCTGTCCACACTGAGGGACGACTGGCTCTGATAGGCAGATAGACTCATCTGTTATGATGCTCAGCTGCTGATGCTAGCATACGGAACCGGTTGGTGGTGCTTTCTCTGGGGGCCCGGGGCCACCATGTTCTGCTGCTCTGGTCCAGGACGTTACAAAGTGGAGCACTCATGTGGTACTGGAGGATGTTATGAGCAGGCAGTTCTTGTGTCACCTGATCAGCTGTTAAAGAGGCGTCAGATTAAAGTATTTAAGGTGGAATATCTGTGACTGATTAACCAGAGCAACCTTAATAGGAACAAAAGTCATGGACTATGTTTCCCACAGGTAAACGTTCAGGGAACTCTTCTCATTGGTCGATTGTTTCCACTTCTGTTTTGTTTCTTGCTATCAAACTTCCTTTTTCTGTTTTTATTTTCTAAATATTAATGTGACTAAGCATCCATGCTACAAATGACTGTTGTCGAGGATGAAAACATTTGGAGTGATTTCAAAATAATTAAGCTGATCACCGCCGCGTGGCTCTAACAGAAATGATGGTTAATGATCTCAGATTAGCCCACAGCTCATGAGCAAGATTTAAATATAACACAAGTAGCTTGATTCTAGTTCTACTAAGTGAATCATTGTTGTTTCTGCTGTTTATTCGTCACACTCAGCTGCTGATTCTACACACGCTAACATTTAAACTCCAACGTACCGCTAACGCCACGTGCAGAACATCACTCAGGCCTCGTCCCTGTCGTCCACTTTGCACCCGTGCACCGTGTTTCCACCTCACGTTGGATTAAAATCTATATTTAACTTTACGTTTGCTCCAACGTGATCATGAATCACTTTAATTTGCACTCTGAGCTCCAGTCGAACTCCGCCAGCGGAACGAGGAGAGTGTATTTACCGATCAGAACCAGGATGTTATGTTTTATCCCTGCTGAGTAGATGGAGTGTGTAAATTGCTTGAGGAGCTGCTGCGGCGTTAGCAGCCAGTTCACAAAATAATTATTACAGACAGCATGGGATTTGTGCTTGGAGAATCACAATATGGAGAGCAGACGCACACCAAAGCCTGGCGTGCACACACCCACACACTCCACGCTGACACACAAACAAACACACGTCTTAATAAAAGAGCTTCACGTTTAGGAAACGTGTCCAAATCGACGGATGCACTTTTCTCTCGCTCCTCCGCTCTGCCCTCGTTTTTTTTTTTTTCCAAACACTCGACGTGCGCCCGGACACATGCAGCAGACGCAACACACACACATTCAGAGGAAGTGTGGGAGAGCGAGAGCAGGATCCACGTCCCTGACATAATTTTGTCTGACAGGAGTGACAGATACTGTTTTATGACTGAGTGGGTTTCTCCGTGCTATTAGGAACTCATTCTCCCATAATGCAACCTGCCACAGCGATAACTCTCCCAGAGAGACTGGCACGGAAAATGTGCTCAGTGCAAGAGCCCCGACCCTTGTTTCTCTTTGTTCTCTTATCGCGCCCTCCCACTGGTTCTGCAGGATTCAGGCTGATTACAGCTCTTATATGTGAGAGAGATGAAACGGAGAGAACGAGGTGTAAAGAGCAAGAACTTTCAGAGTCATCTCATCACCAAGTGGCTCTAAATCTGCTGCGAGGTGATGATGTGATGGGGTTTCCTCCGGTGCAGTAATCCCAGAGGCCCCCGGTCGTCGTAACCTCCCGCTGGCCTCGCTGTCGTATCACATTCACGCCGCTGTCCGTGCGCCGGGCCATCCTAATATCTGGCATTACATCCGGGAAGATTCAGCATTCTGCGGGCGGAGCAGTCGATAAAGAGGATCGCCTCCTCTTCCTCCTCCTCCTCCACCTCCACCTCCTTCCTCATCCTTCTCCTCTCTGGGCATTAATTTATAACCCCTCTTCCTTTAATTAGAGGGAAGGAGAGAGGAGTGTGAGGAGGAGGAGGAGGAGGGACGAGGAGAGCAGCGGGACAGGGAATCAGAGGAGTTGCTGAAGTCAGCCTCTTCTTTCTCTCCTCCTCCTCCTCCTCCTCCTCCTCCTCCTCCTCCTCCTCTGAGCGTATTGACTCATCTAAGCAAATCAGGACCATTCCTCAAAAGAACATAAGAAGAACGGCTCATACGTCTGTTCAGGTTTATTGTCTACATGTATAGATATGAGGATTTAGAACACAATAAGGAGCAAACTGCTGCTTTAGCTCCTGCTGAGGCAACAAACCCTTTGTCCCCCCCCCCCCCCCCCCCTCCAGTTTTTACATTCCCGTTTCCGACCCCCTCACCTTTGATAGACTCGCACTCAGTCACTTGTGAAACTCACAACAGCCGGGCGAAGACAGATAGACAAATGCGGCCAATCCCTGGAGAGTGAAGGTGACACACAAGGAAGTGCACACACACGACTCCTCCATGTACTCCCCCCCCCCTTCCACCACCACCCCCTCCTTCTTGACACACACACACACACGGTTTGAGGAACGTGGCCGACAGCAGAGTGAGATGTTGACAGCGGCGCCGAGTAAAAGAGCGAAGGAGAGACTCTAATCCCTGTCAGAGGAGAGAAAAGCACTCAAAGCAAAACAATTAAAATGCTAATTTCTCTTCCTCCTCTCTGCTCGCCTGTTAATGACTTAGCCAAGCGTGCACGCTAAGGCTGTGTGTGTGTGTGTGTGTGTGTGTGTGTGTGTGTGTGTCATGTGTGTTTGTGTGTAGCAGCCACTGTTTCCTGACTCCCAGGTCAAAGGGGCGACAGACTCCTGGATTACGTTTGTTGAGAAAGACATTTAATTCCACAAGGGTGTTGAAACCTTTCTCAAATGTTCACATTTACATAGAAGCATGCATGTATCTCCACAGTACTGCATGTATGTATATATATATATGTATGTAAGTATGTATGTATGTATGTATGTATGCATATATATATATATACGTGAGGCCCAGGGAGAGACGGCAGACAGAAGAGAAAGAGATTCTGAGATGGAGGAAAAGAGTGAGAGCGTCGTTTTTCCGTTCTTCTTCCTCCTGTGTTATTAATAATTGAAGCCTGTTGCGGTCTCTCTCTCTTTCTCCCTCCTCCTTCATGCATGAACAGCGAACACACACGTATATACATCCAGAGACAGAGGTGGGGGGGTTAAAGAGCATCCATAAGGGATTCTGTGAGGGATTCTCTGAAAACTTCCTGAATTATTAACGTATTTACATGGCTATCATCCCTCTCCTTCTCATACATGTGTCTGCGTCTCCTTCATCCCTCCAGACTTATTATCTCCCTCTGTACCTACAACCCTGCTGGTATTTATAAATCTGCTGCTTGTATTAACTATTTATTGTCATCTGTTCTAATCCCATCCCACTTGAGCTTTGGGTTATTAGGCAACAGAGATACAGAGATGAGGAACTAATCATCTTTAACAGCTGAGCAGTTAAAAAGACGTGTGGTTAATGTGAGGTCGTCGGTCTGCAGCCAACACCGCCCCGCCCATCACAGCATCCTTGACTTCCAACCTGCTCACTAATTACAAAACACTTCATGGATCCATTACGCTGTGGATGTGTCAGGAGTTTTATTATTAGTGGCTCAGCTACTGGTTGTCGAGGTTGTTCTTCTGTAACTTATTCATCCGTTCACCTTTTCGTCCTCCGCTCCTTGCCGGCAGATGGGGAGGGTGGACAACCGCAGCCTGACCCTGAAGTATCCCGTGTGGCCGCGCTTCAACTCCTTCGGTGACGCCGAGCTGGACGACAACCACCTGTCCATCGTCACGCTGGAGGAGAAGCCGTTTGTCATCGTGGAGGACGTGGAGCGGCTGACGGGAACCTGCATGAGGAACTCTGTGCCCTGCAGGAAGCACATCAAAGAGTGAGTCTGACATCCCTTCACCTCTTCACCTCTTCACCTGCCTGTCCATGTAGAATCTATCCATCCATGCATACATACATACATACATACATATTTCTTTCTTTCTATCTACCTGTCCGTCCATCTATCTATCTATCTATCTATCTACTCGTCCGTCCGTCCGTCCGTCCGTCCGTCCGTCTATCTATCTATCTATCTATCCATCCATCTATCCATCTATCCATCTATCCATCCATCCATCCATCTATCCATCTATCTATCCCTCTGTCTATCTATCCCTCTGTCTATCCCGTCTCTGCTATCCATGTAACCACCAATCCATCCATCCATCTATCCATCCTTTGTGCATTTACTCATCTATCCCTCTAATTATCCATCCATCATCTACCCATCCATCCATCCATCTGTCTGTCCATACATCGATCCAGCATCTATCCGTTCATTATTCCCTCTATCGATCATCAACCCCTCTATCTTTCCTCTAGCTATACACTCATCTATCCATCTATCCATCCATCTAACACATACATATCCATTAGACAGATATTAGATGTGTAGATAAATACAGTAGATGTATCTGGTGTTATTAAAGGTCACATCCAGTAAAGAGGCTGAACTCCACAGTGATCTGCTGCCGTCTAATGAACTGACTGTCAGGTGAAGCATGGAGCAGGTGACTAGGTGTTACATAAACCCCAGTGTCGTAGTGTATCAGAGTATTCTTATAATCCGAAGGTGATAAAAATTACATCACCCACTTTCCATTTTCTTCAGCACAGTGGCCGTCCCTCTCTCTCTCTCCCTCTCTCCCTCTCTCTCTCTCCCTCTCCCTCTCCCTCTCCCTCTCCCTCTCCCTCTCCCTCTCCCTCAGTGTGCGACCTATGCAGCAGCTTCTTTCCTCCCCCTGAAAATGGAAGCGACTGCTGAACTCAGCAATTTACTGCCTTCCTTACCAATTTTCTCTCTAACGCCCATATACCTCTGGCCACTTGCTATATTATCTTCCTGGAATACACACATCCACTGTGTGTGTGTGGGTGTGTGTGTGTGTGTGTGTGTGTGTGTGTGTGTGTGTGTGTGTCACTGAGTGTCTTGGATGCTGCTGAATCAAAGCATGTAATTGGTTTTTAGATAATTTAATCATATATCTCTCTGCACTGAAACACACACACATACACGGATACACATGCAGGAAGATTGGCATGTCTAATACACACTTTATGTCCTTCTCTGCTTACATGTAACTGTCTATAACTACTGCACACACACACACACACACACACACACACACACACCCACACACACACACACACACACACACACACACACTCACTGACTGAGCTGATTAAGCAGTAATAGGGTCTCAGGGAAGAGGCTGACAGAGATTTTCATGCAGAATCAGTGTGAAGTAGGGCGGAGGATAAAGCATCTCCAAGGAGCAACACAAACACACATTCGCGAGCTCATATACGCTCTCAGTTGCCACATGTCCACTCACTCACAGGCCAGTGCGTTCGGCTGCGTTCCTCTCTCCCACAGCGCAATTCCCGCTCAAGCATCCGTGGTGTCCATTTGGAGAAAGAGAGCTAGATGGAGGAGGGAGGAGGGAGGAGGAGGAGTGGTTGGATCGGGGTTGGGAGAGTATCCATGCATGCAGAACCAGAAATTCACTCATCCAGGCCGGGGCCCTGAGAACAAGCCACAGCAACACACACACACACACACACACACACACACTGCCCTCTCTGGAGACCCCCCAGGCCCTGTAGTGTTTCTATATCAAGTTGGCCCGGCAACTTTGCAAACAGCCTCCATAACGTCACATGCTCTCGCTGCCTCCACTGTGGACGGCCTAAATCGGTACACTGTGTTCATGGATGCTCTGTCACTGCTCCGGCCAGCTGAACCTGCCAGGAACATTATCATTATTATTATTATTATGGTCTCTGCATCACTCCCTCCCCCTCCTCATCCTCCCTTCAGCATTTCATCATGTAGTTACATTACACTACAGTGTTAGTTCTGACAGCCAGCTTTGATTTAGTCTTTGGAAGAAAAGTTAATTAGTCCCGGCATCGACGTTAAGTCATTTTTATCTTTCGTAGTTTTAACTGATGCATTTTTCTCAACTTTTCGTCTTTTCTGACTTTGGACCAGTTTAACGAAGCTTCTATCTGCAGCAGAAACGTGAATCCAGGTCACAGGCTGGATCAACTCTGCCCTCTTAGACCTTATACACATCCGTTTGCCAGTTGAGTTGGATATCAGCCTGCTGCGCTGTCCTTGATGATTTATAAGGTTGGATCAGACATTACAGAGAGATGAAAGAGGTAGAATGGCTCAAAGTAAAAATATAAAACAACAAAGAACAAATTAGGTGCACTAGTTAAAATGAATGCATCCCAAGATAAGAGCTCTAAATGCTCCTTCATTTTGGAGGATGTAGCTTGTGGTGCTGTTTAACTGGATTGTTGGAGCGTTGTGCACTGGAAGGACGTCCACAATGAATGCAAAACAATATGAAGTCTAAGAAATATAAGTGTACGTGCAACCGTCAGCAACCAAAATGTAAACAGTCAAGTCCATCATCACTGTTCAGGAGTCTGATGGTGGTGGAGACTGTCTGAGTTATTAGAAGCTAATGTTGAACACCAGAACGTTTCTGAAGAGACGATTCAGCGCAGGACTGTTCTGTTAGAATGATTTCATCACTGTACCTAATGAACTGGCAAATGCACTGTAGATATTCAGTATAATAAAGAAGCATTGTTTGCAGAGGTGCAATTTGTTTCCATGTTTATTCCCTGATTTAAGATTCAGGTTCATGGAGCGTGACTAATGCAGCTCACATCAATAATTTATCAAACTGTGAAAGCTGCTTTTAAAGCTCAAACGTATTGTTACGGGAACTGCTGAAAAGAAATGTCAAACAACAGAGCGAGCGCAGTCAGGCGTCTCCTTTAGTCGCATAAATGCATCAGCCATAACATTATGACCACTGACAGGAGAAGTCAATAACATCGACCATCTTGTGACAGTTCAATGTTCTGCTGGGAAACTTCTGGACCTGGCATTCATTGGTGTGGATGTTACTTAGACATGTAGCACCCACCTAGACCAGACCAGCCCCCAGACCAACCTTGATGGAAAGCTCCTCCATCATCATCACTGACAGGGATCCATGCACAACATCTACTGCACAGACTCCACCCAGATCTGTATCTGATCTGGTAGATCTAAAAAACATACAGGTCAGGGTTTTTTTGTTTTGTTGTTGTTTTTGTTTTAATAGCAGCACAGAGGTCATGAAACCATTTTTACAGTTCACAGATTGTACAAACAGCTTTGTTCTGCCCGGGAGGCTTAAAACTGCTGCTTCCGTTTTAAAAAAGCTTAGTCCAAGTGATTCTGTCTGGTGCTGCCATCCTAAGATCTTGTAATGAGGCAGATCGTTCTGCATAATGAATCCGTGGTCTGCAGAAATGAGCCATTCCTAAAAGTAATCAGTTTTCTTTAGTTATTGGCTTTGACACTCTACATATCGCTTCATTCCTGGTTTGATCAAGCGTTCCTCTGCAGAGATTTCCTAGCCCGAGTGTTTCACTTGTATTTGATCAAACTGTTGTTGAGACAGGCCCCGGCCTTGTGTCCTTTCAGTGGTGAGATTGTTTCTGTCTCGCACTGTTCTGTTCTTTGTGAAGAAAGGAAAATGTCATTTATGTACACCAGTAAATGACTCCCTGTTGCAGGAGGGAACTTAAAAAGATTCTCTGTTATGGCCTCAGATATTGGTGGGAGACTCCAAATAGCCTCATGGGGGGGGGTCTAATGCAAAGCAATATTTGCTGTCTGGGTGTTCTGGCCTAAAGAACCACAACGGATGAATGTGTAGCAGTAGGTGGAACTTAGTTTAACAATAGAACAATAACCCCTTTTTGTTTCACTTCTTCAGATAGATGCGTTATTCATTACGTAGCGTCACGTTTAAAGGATATCGTGTAGGTGTTAACCTCCTGAGACCCGAGCTTTTGTTTGGTATGCATTTTTAATTTCCCCAAGGTATTTGGGATTAGTAGGACCTAAAAAAAAAAAAAAGCATCTTTGAATAGGAAGTAGTTTTTGAAAAAAAGTATGTCCTCATACGTGGACACAGGGATTACCAGTGTGTAACAAAGTATAAAACTGTTTACTTTTAATACCAAACATTGCTGTGGAAAAACAAAACTGCAAAGAGACACAGTTTTTCCTTGCTCAAATAAATAACTGTTAATGTTCATGCTGGAACATGCCTGTGCAAAGACTGAATTGCAAACAATTAAATCCCAATGTCCTCAAACGAGTACTTGCTAATTAGTGATGTTGTAGCTTGTTACTATTGATAGAATTTGTTAAATTTGTGTGTCATATCAAACTAGAAAAGTTGCAGAATGCAGAATAAGCTGCAGCAAACCTAAAACTTAATGTCCCCATATGAGGACACAGGGTCCCAGGAGGTAACTGGTTGCACGTCTTAAATTAGACCCTTTTGACCATAAAGTTCCAGGAGCCTCCGTTAGCACACTACGACGACAAAGGCTGCAACTCGGTCAGCATTGCCAGCAACATTGCCAATGAATCTCAAGTCACATGTTGCGTGCTAAATGCTAACAACAGTATAGGGCACTTGCAGGCTACAGCGCAGGTTCTGCACAGACCTGCTGCAGAAATACAATCAAAACTACACTGGATGGATTGAAAAGGAGTCCTGTTGCATTTGTGGAAGTGAATTATAAAGATTTCGTTGACATTTTCAGGAGCTTTTAGATGCAATGTAGTTTCTTTATTTTATCCAGAATTAATATCTTTTGAAAGGAAATCACCAAAGGTCACTGCACAAAGCTTTACAACTGCATCAGCACCGGGTCTTTTTATAAATCCATGTTTTTTTTTCTTGTGTGAGACTATTAGACCATAAAAAGTAAATTCCTCCTCAGTTTGGAGACAAAGAGTTCCACTTGGGGAGACATTTGTTTGACAGATCGATGGTGACTAGCGAGGTTTGCTCTTCAGAATTACTTTAATCTCTGGAAGGAGTCACGGGCGGATGTGTGGATTTTAGTCTTTCTCACTTTCCGTCAAGTTTGCGTCCAAGTTGTTGATGCAGTAAAGGACGAGGCCGTCGTCCTCTAATTAACACACATCTGAAAGTTAAATGAGACTCCCAGGTGGCTGAGAGTTGATGCACACTGTCTGAACTCTGCTGCTCTCAGATTCACACACACAGATGGTACAAGGCTTGCAGATGTAGTGCCGTCAAAACCTCCTTCTCTGGAGAGAGGGAGCATATTTTTCTCTTCTTCAGTCACTGAGTAGAATGACCCGAAGGTAAAGGTGAAAAAGTCCCAGGGTGATTTTAATTCATTTAAATTTAACAAGCAGGATGAAGGGAGAAGCAGAAAGTGTCCCGTTTGCTTTTAACCTAAAGGAGAGATGGTTAACTTTTCTTCTTACACATACATGGCTTCACATACGGACATAACAACGCTGCTTCTTTTTTTTTCTGTCACGAACCAAAGACAAAGATCAAACTGTTTCATAAAATGACGTGTTGGTTTTTGTGTTTTCTGCAGCAACACGACAGAGTCTGGTGGGACCTACATCAAGAAATGCTGCAAAGGTTTCTGCATTGATATCCTGAAAAAGATTGCCAAGTACGTCAAGTTCACCTATGACCTGTACCTGGTAACCAATGGAAAGCATGGCAAGAAGATCAACAACGTCTGGAATGGGATGGTGGGAGAGGTAAAGGGAATTCTCTTTTCTTTGTTTCTGATCCAGGGAGCAGTCAGACGGCAGGTCTAGAGATTGTTATTGAAGGCACGTCACCAGTTTCAGATTAATATACTTTGTGGAGCAGTTCAGTCTCCATGCATGTGATGAAGATGAGTCAAATTGCATCTACGGGAAAATATGTTTCGCCCACTAGTCTCCACAGAAAACAAATGAGTTGTGTCAAACCAGATGAAGTCAGCACAGAACCTCAGGCACTAAAATTAAAAGAAGAAGAAATTAAAGGGAAATCAGACAATAGAGACAGAGATATTTGTATGATAGATGTTTTAATCGGTGGAACTGTAAATGCTGACCACCTAAACAAACCCCAGCCACTCCTGCAGGAAGTCTTTAATTACTGGCTTTCAACTTCAAGTCCCAGAGTTCATTTCAAGACTGTAAACTTTATAGGTGGCTGTATTTTTTTATGGCAGACTTTGCTCACCGAGTTCATCTGGAATCCGTCTCCGCTTGCGTATTGATCGTATCGGGGAATAGATCAGTGAAGGTTCTCAGTCATCCAGGACACGGCACATACCAAGACAAATAGGACAACTAGACTTAATGGACATGTTGAGATTGTTTCGTCCAAGTAGCTTCTTCAAGAAACCCAACAAGTACAGTTTGTCACAATAAAAACTTGATGTGTAGTCAAAGAAATTCATATTTGGTCGTTCTATATCATCGTTTATCGTTTATGGTGTAGTTCTTAGGCTCCATGTTCATGTGCTCTGATTAACTAAAAACTGAACTGGAACTAAATCTTGTTGCACATGATCATCTTTCTTGTGTGGATGCAAACATAACTAACGTCTCTGTTTCCCATTTTTCTCTTCCTCCTCCTCCTCCTCCTCCTCCTCCTCCAAAGGTGGTCTATAAGAAAGCCGTCATGGCCGTCGGATCTCTGACGATCAATGAGGAGCGTTCTGAGGTCATCGATTTCTCCGTCCCGTTCGTGGAAACTGGGATCAGCGTCATGGTCTCCCGTAGCAACGGCACCGTGTCCCCTTCTGCCTTTCTTGGTAACCGTCACTAAATATGATGCTTTTTGTTGCTGGACTCGGTAGAGAATGAGAGGGAGACGTGTCTTGTTTGCTTTTTCTGTTTTTTTGTTTTTTGTGTGTGTGTTCCCTGAGATACTGAAAAGAGTTGACAACATAATTCAGTTCCGTTACACAGCTGTCAATACTTGCTCTTTCATCGGAGGGATTTAGCTCCACGCTTCCTTTCTGCCAGAATAACTCTCACTCACCTGAGAGGGACTTAACCGCAGGATTTTAACCTGAGAGAGCGTGGAGATCCCTGTTATAGCTGCTCAGTCACGTTCATTTGATGCTGAGTGCTTTAGCATCGACGTCCAAGTTCCTGCACACACTATACATATACATATATATATACACACGGACACAAAGGCCCACACAGGCATGAGCACAAAGTGCCAGCAAGACGTCCCGTAAAGCGAGCAGGCGTGTACTCGCTGACATGTATGCCGCGCGCAGTTAGAGCTGTGAAAGTGGCAATTATAAGGACTTAGCAGGAAAACCCCGTAATGGATGCTTGCCAGGGTTCACACACATTAGTTGCACACCCACACAGCGAGCACGGCCCTGTGCCAGCAGCGCTCTACCATACATTAGACTTTAATCTCTGCGGTAGTGTTGTGAGCTCAGAGGGAGGACAGGAGTGCTGACACCAGGGCTTCCTGTGCTGCTCCCCTCCCTGCATGGTCAAAGAGGAGGTGTGCTTGTGTACAGGGTGCGTGGGTTTGAGCCGGGGCAGCAGAACTCTGGCTCTCCGTGGAGTTCTCTCCTCAACACGTGCACATACTCCGGATCAATTCATACTTTAACTTTTCCCTTAAAAGACGGAAAGAGGGCGAGAATGAATCAGAACATAAAATATTCAAAGGAACACATGTTAATGGTTAATCTCTGTCGTCTTTCTTCTCCCACAGAGCCATTCAGTGCATCAGTATGGGTGATGATGTTTGTGATGCTCCTACTGGTAACTGCAATGGCTGTCTTCATGTTTGAGTACATCAGTCCTCTTGGCTTTAACAGAAACCTGGCACAGGGAAAAGGTGAGCACATCTACAGCACACCTGCAGCACGTCTCATCCCTCGTTCAGACAGATGGTTAAAATAACACTTGTCTCTTGTTTTCTATCACTCCTTCTCTCAGACCCCCACGGTCCTTCCTTTACCATGGGCAAGGCCGTGTGGCTGCTGTGGGGTCTGGTCTTCAACAACTCTGTGCCAGTGCAAAACCCAAAGGGAACCACCAGTAAGTTCATAGTGTCGGTGTGGGCCTTCTTTGCTGTCATCTTCCTGGCCTCCTACACTGCCAACCTGGCCGCCTTCATGATCCAGGAGGAGTTTGTTGATCAGGTCACCGGGCTCTCAGACAATAAGGTAATGGAGGACGAACGGAAGAGGTAGCTTTTCAGTTAAGAACGTTCTTCCATCCTGCTGCAGCGTAAAAGATGTTTTTGTTGCTGCGGCTCTAGTCGACCCGAAGGAATCTGTCTACCTTCATGTGCTCAAGTGCACATGTTTTATGCTCATACTTTAAACACAACTTGTTTTGCAAGCATTTCTATAGGAGGTAACAACATGGAGTATATAATAAGAGCCTTTTGAGTGGCCATGTCAGAAACCAAGTGGAACACAGAAGCACTTGCTGCAGCAGTAGAAGTGTAAATGTGTTATTCTAACAGAAATAGTGTTCGCGTGGTCCAGCATGAATTTTTCAAAGGTGTGTCACAGGTGCAGCTACATGCACTCACAATATGTACATTAGAACGACAGGTATGTAGAAAAGTGGTGCGTGCAGCGGGAGGAGGACGGACTGAAATATTAAAGGAGAATACAGCAGGAATAGAAAAGGAAGACAAAAAGGACAGAGCGTTCCTGAGCGAGGGGGAGATGCTGCCGAGGAGAGGCTGATGTAGAGCGTTTTGACAACATACAGAAGGAGAGAGGCAGGGAGGGACGGAGGACGGGGCACATCGACTGGCGGGAGGTTGACTGAGGACCAGCGAAAGGCCAAGACACACAAGATGGTACAAGACAATCAGCGGACAGATATGGGCCAGGTTGACGGCCGGTGGAGGGAAAGGAACGCCGTGAGGAAAGAAAGGGACCTGGAAGGACGGGGAGGGTCAGGGAGGAAAGGAACCAGACAAAAAGGGTAAACGGGTAAACGGCCGTTCAGACAGCTGTGCAGAGGGAGGCTGGACAACGAGCCAGGGAAATGATTAGGCGTATTCCCCGTCAACACGATAGTTGCCCTGAGAGGCAGCTTGATTCTCCCAAGATTCCTGAGGTCACACTGCAATCTATCTTGCCAGGCACTTGAGTCAGATCCACAGAGGAGCGTCCTGGGAGGAAGGAAATGAGAAGTTGGAGCACTTCATGAGCAAAAGAGAGAAAGAATCATCCACTGGCATGCTAGCTGTTTAGCTAGCTACACTCACTGCTTTCTAGCCTTCAAAGCCCCAAAGACTGTAGATGATTGTATTTAGCTCATGGTAGATGGTGACAGACAGATGTTTAATCCAATTTAATTGAATTTAATTTGTATTTTATTTATTTACTTTGTGGAATAATTGTCGGGAAATTATTTCAATGCATTTAACCTGTTCATTCATTCATTCATTCATGTGCCACCTGGCAAATGGTTTAGAGGACCTGTGGCCTTACTGTCCCAGAGCTACTTCTCTAACAACTAGTCCTGTTATCACCAGGTCCAAGTATTTATTTGTGTCCACGACGTCCCAGATGATCTGCCAGGTCAGGATAGCATTCATAGTGTAGCACCCTCAGTACAGGCACACATATACTTACTATAGACAAAGGTTTAGTAAGACAAAAGAAATCAACATAACACACACACAAACACTTTCCAAAAGTTAACTTAAAACTCAATTTTCACATTATTCTGCATCGACTTTGTCATTTTGTCAGAGTGCATTGTTGTTGTCAGTCTGTCTGAGACACAAAGCCTCTTGTTTTTATTCTTTCATCTCTGCATTGAGCTTTTTGTTTGCAGCATCCCGCTAAAAAAAAAAAAGGTAATCATCCAGTTAGAAGAGAACCCCTTTCACAGATTCTAATCAGCGACCGCTCCCTGCCACATTTACTCTCCTCTAACCTTCCTTAAGGTTTCTTAAGGTGGAGCAGGAGCTCTGAGGAAAGAAAGATGAGGGAACGAGGAGAAACAATAGCGAGGAGAGGGAGTCTCCTGAGGGCTTCAGCTTGTTGCAGTGACACACAAACACACACACACACACACACTGTGTAGCATGGACGCTAACGTATGCACACACACACACACACACACACATATGCACGGCAGAGTTTGACTTGTCTGCGCGCCCTCACTCTGATCTGATTATACAACAGAAAGGCTCATGTGTGCAGGCAGAGACAGTACGCAGAAACGCCAAGAAACGTTAGCATTATATTTTGGAGATGTGACGTAAGAGGTTCACAGAACGGAGCAAACAAAGAAATAGAAAGCACATGCAGATAGAAGATGCTTGGACGCCCTGCAGTCTCTGCAGCGTCCTATGAATATGTGAAATAACATGTCGTACAGTTTGACTTTCTGCAAGGGTTGAGTTCTGAAACTGAGTTTTTCCGCAGTGTTTGAAGCTGCTGCTGCAAAACTATTGACCTCTACACTCACACACTGACTGGGTTTAGTGTTCTCAGATACAAAAACTGTTCAAAAATCACATCAACTATTAGACTGATATTTTGTTTAGTACTTTAACCATGCATATAGCTTCTGCTAGTGTAGCTTATCATAAAAAAAAAAAAAACAGTTGAAGCAACAGACCTCACATCTAGCTACTGAAAAAGTGTTTATGGATGTCATGTAGTTATGCAGGCTAATGGAGCATTTCTCTGCTCTTTAGAAAGCGACTCAAGCATCAAATGTGCTCTTGCACGCACACGTAGTCTTGGGAAGATTAAAAGCACCGAGGTTTAGTTTCAACTCAGCGTTAAAAATAATTAGAAACCTGCTGAAATGATCCTGAACCAGCACAGATTGTGTTAACCATCAAAACCGCCTGACCTGGCAACACTGACTGGACCGTGCCTGAGAGAAAAAAGGTTTTGGAATTAAAGAGAAATAAATTTAAAAGTGACAGGAAGAGAAGCGGCCTCTCGACTGTGGAACCGCTCTTAAAACACCCTCCTTTCTCCTCTGCATCCTTTCTCCCTGCACAGTTTCAGAACCCGTACGCATACTCTCCTCCGTTCCGTTTTGGGACGGTCCCAAACGGCTCCACGGAGAGGAACATCAGGAAGAACTACCCCGCCATGCACCAGTACATGGTGAAATACCACCAGACCGGGGTGCAGGACGCACTCGTCAGCCTCAAAACAGGGTAAAGAGACACTATATGTGTGTGTTGGTGCACTTGGATTCACCTGTATGTAGTTTTGTGTGTAATTGTATGTCCTGTGTCTGTGGGTGACAGCTCCTCTGAGGCCGGGGATGAATGGGCCTCCTTATTGGGAGCAGCAGGAGCTATTTTTAGTACGGGGCTCTATAGTGGGACTGATGGTATGTGTGTGTGGTGAAGGTAAAGATGGTGAAAAGATGGAAGGAGAGGCAGAGGGGTGACTCTCATCACCGTCTCGTCACGGGGGGAAAAAGGGCAGGGGAGAAGGGGGCGGGGTAGGAATAGCAAGGGCAAAAGTCTGATCGGAGGAAATGAAGGAAGGGTTGAGGACGAGTGTTCCAAGAGACGAGAGATGAAGAAAGGGAGGGCAGTGGAAGAGGGAAGGAGGGAAACTGAGGGTAAGAGTATAGAGAAGGAGAGAAAAGAGGTGGACAGGAAACGAATGAGGGAAAAGGGACGGGGGAGGGGGGAGGTAAAGGACAGAAGGGTTGATGAGATGTATGACAAGGAGGTGTTTCTGATTGGTTAATGGAAAAGGGGGTGGGATCCAGTCAGAGCTCCTGGCTTAAAGGACGAGGAGAAATAATATGAAAGAATGACTGAAGATTCATTCACTCATTGTTTATCCAAAAACCAAGCTACAAAAAAAAGCAAGCGGACTAGTTAAAGACGTTTGATCCAAGTCTTCAACTCCAAATGACCAGTTAGGGCTTTAGGTTTTTATTTGGAACATCTGTGGGTGGCGTCCACCTGAAACTCACGCGACTAGGGTCAGGTAGAGAATGAACAGACTGGAGGAATTGTTCAGATTAAACTGTGCAGCCTCACGTTTTAACAACCCGTTAACGGACAGAAGCTCCAGTCTCAGGGTGTGAAACTTTTAGAGGACAGATGTTAGGACTGCGTTGTCAGAGGCTGCTAATTTGTCTCTCACACCTTCTCCAGAGAGGGGCTTTCTGATTCCAAGCCATCTGGGTAAAATTAGAAAAAGGCGTTAGATTCTGCGCCAACCTAACACAGAATCCTAAACCTCCTACTACAGTCTGTCCCCCAAAAGTTTCACCCTCATTCACACCTAGAGTCTGGACGTTCTGGCCACTAAAGGGTCGTCAAAGCACCACTAAGGTCAATCTGTATAACATCTCATGACATTTGGAGATGTTACTGATGCTATATGAATAAAAATGAAATAAATAAAAGCATGTGATTGGTTACAGATCCTAGTCATTTGAGTTTCAGATGGACACCACCCGCGGATGTTCCTAATAAAAACCTATACCTCGTTTAGATCTGAAGACTTGGATGAAACGTCTTGAAGAAAACTCAACAAGTCCGCTTGTTCCAGCTTTGTTTTTGGACATAAAACAAAAAAAAAATGATAATATGCAACAGATCTGAGTATAAAATGCATGCTTCATGTTTTTTTTTTTTTTTTTATGCAGTCTTGTCTTTCAGCTCATTATCTCTCATCCATAAGTCACAAGTAAACCGGATGTAAACATGTAAAGGCGGCTTAAACCCACTCCAGCGTCTGTAATCTGTGAGTCAGTGCCGTTGAATTAACGTGGAGCGCACAAACGAGTGCGTGAAGGTAAACTATGACTCCGGAGAGAGCAAATACTCAGAAATAAAAGCAGGCGTGAACGTCTGAGCACGCCCAGCCGGCTGCAGGTGTGTAATACCCTCATTGATATTTCTATTCTGTGGTATTAGCAGATGAGCAACACGGCGGCGTTCTGCTGTTCGAGGCTCGATGGCGGGATTAGCTCTGATCACACGCAACAGGCTGACAGGCTTTACACACAAATCTGTTAGAGCCACAAGAACCGGCACGGCGCACCGGGGAGCGAAATTGATTT
Source organism: Chelon labrosus (assembly GCF_963514085.1). NCBI lineage: Eukaryota > Metazoa > Chordata > Actinopteri > Mugiliformes > Mugilidae > Chelon > Chelon labrosus. The sequence continues at coordinate 23,608,348 of NC_140354.1, forward strand.
GATTACGTTCAGGGACCGGAAATTCAAGAACAGAGAGGGTTTCTTAAATGTAATTAATTTCAGATCATGGTGTAAAATCCTCCAGTGACACATTTACTAGTCAGAAAGGATAAAATACACTTTACCGTGTGCACCATCCACTCTGACAACCTCTAAGGTTTGTATGCAGTTTTGTATGGATGTGTAAATTTCATTCACTCAACCCAAACTTGTGACAGCTGGCAGGCAGCCGAGGCTTCTCCAGAACCAGCAGCACATCCAGCTCAACGCTCGCAGAAAAAAAAAAACCCACCGGTGTCACGCTCAGAAGAGTCGATGCTTGGTAGTGAATCAGAAGAGCCCATTCCTATTGAGTGAGAGCCGGCTCCCCACTATTTTTCCTTTTGCCTGTGACGATTTGGGATGATACAATTATGTGAAAGCTAAAATATCAGGCTATAAACGATGCTGAATAAAGAGCTGACTCTTCTTTGGGAGCCGTGGTAAAAGTGCCGGCTCTCAGAAACGAGCCGAGCTTCCCATGACTAGTGCACGCCCTCCTACGCCCGCCGACCCTCGCTCCACATGTTTGGACACACAGCAACGCGTGCGGATGGAGCCGGGTGCTGGGTTAAAGCTAATTACACAGCTAAACTATCGGCTGCAAGCCTGCGTTAGAGGCCTGGATGTGACATTCAGTAAATGCCAGGCAGTCGCTGCACTATTAGCAGGACTTTCTCTCTCTGTGTGTGTGTGTGTGTGTGTGTGTGTGTGTGTGTGTGTGTGTGTGTGTGTGTGTGAGCTGTGGTTGGTGACGGCATCAGTTACACTGGAAATGTCAGTGTGAGTCTGGGACGTCTGACGTTCCACTTTACAACCCACTTATTTCTGAGTGTGTGTGGACAGAGAGAGAGAGAGAGGGTAAATGTTTGTGTCTGTTTAAAGTTTGTTTAGGGTGTTCATGTGCCCCCCTCCCCTCCCCTCCTCCTCCTCCTCCTCCCCGAGGTCCCACCATCAGTGAAGCGTGCTGTATTGAACCGCCACCACCCCCTACCCCCACCCCCACCGTGTCCTCTGTGTGTTGGGACTGCGGTCCTGTTGGAAGATGATTTCACAGCTCACGACTGATCTGCAAACAACAACACGTTTCTGTAAAATAAGGCCCTCTTCTGCTCTCTGTCTCCACCTGTGCACTCGTCACTCACTCTCTTTAAAAAAAAAAAAAAAAAAAAAATGTGAAACCCTTCACATTTTGTCTTCATCCCATCCCTCCGTCTGTTTTCCTGTGTTCTTTTCTCTCTTCCTGCACAGCAAACTGGACGCCTTCATCTACGACGCTGCAGTGTTGAACTATATGGCCGGCAGAGACGAGGGATGTAAGCTGGTGACCATTGGCAGCGGGTAACTAATCCTTTAAAGAGACACGCTTCTTCTCAACGTCTCGTGTGACTCTGTCATTCTCTCATCCGAAGCATTGTGTGTGAAGGAACGGCTTTAAATGCTTGCCGCTGCTGTTGTCGTGCGCAGACCTCATTAAAACATAAAAAGTTGATCTTTTTTTTCCAAACACTCACAAGCCCATCCGCTGAAAATGTTCTTAGCCACTGCAGACGTTCAGATCTTAAAGCAGAACAAACGACAGAATCCACAATCATCATTCTTGAGCAAACACACCGTTTGACAAATCAAATCAGTATCTCAGTTCCCTCTCCGTGTTTCCTGGCGGCGTTTCGTCGCTGAGCTGCAGCGACGAGATAAAGACAGGGAAGAGATGTTCTCCCTAAAAAGTAAATAACTCTGAGAGATACTCATCTGATTTGTCGAAGTCAGACTCAGCCGACGCTTCACATTATTCACATTAGCTCTGACTGTGGATTGCTTTAAGAGATAATCTCGGCGTTGTCTTGTGAGGGCTCAGACTACAGGAGAACTCTGGTCGGGACCTCGCTGTGCGTTGATGGTCAGCTCAGATTATCTTGTAATGTGAGGGGTGCACAGATCTGCAGACTGTGATTAACATGTTTGATATTTTTATTTTTTTTTATGACGGACATGGAGCAGCTGACGGTGTTGCGATAAACATTCTAGCCCGCTAGGCTAACGTTAGCTAGCATGCTACTGTAGACAGATATTAAGGCAGACAGTTAAAATCTCAGCGCTCTAGTTCGTTTTCTTGTCAACTCTTTCTTGTTTAACCTTCTGCTTCTGTTTTTTTCTTACTCCAAAGTAAGTTACAGCAACTGCTTCTTCTTCTTCTTCCTCTTCTTCTTCGATTGGCGATTGGTAAACCAGCTCACAGGTGCATTACTACCACCTACTGGCCTGGACTGGAGTGTAGATCAAGCTATTCCTCCACAGGCTCCTTGTATTGATGGAGGGCTGATGTATTCCATGCTCCCTGATCTGTCAGGATAATCTAAATAATTTTGTAGCGTGTGCAAGTTTGAAATTAGCGAGGAGAATATCTTTAAAGATTTTCCTTAGGTGTGTGAGGCACACGCCTGTAGTCTGAGCTCGTTGCCTTCACTGTTTGTGCAGTATTCTTGGTGATTGTGCATCTGTGACCTCAATCCATGACATTTCTGTGCATCGTTATGCATGAGGTTTCTCCTTAAAGAAATCACAGCGACATCGTCTGGAGAGATAAAGGTTAAAATATTTGTTTAAAGGTTAAAATATGAATGTGTGTGTGTGTGTGTCCGGACGTGCTTGTGTTCAGGTACATCTTCGCCACCACGGGTTACGGCATCGCTCTGCAAAAAGGCTCCTACTGGAAGCGGCAGGTGGATCTGGCTATCCTGGCGATCATCGGCGACGGTGAGACACACACAGGCGACGAGCAAAGTGCATGACAAACGTCCGCGTTTGGGCGAAAGGTTACGCTGCTCCTCGCCAGCGTTGGGATTCACACACACACTCATCTGTGCTGCCACGTCTGCTGTCACAGCGCAAAGAGAAAGAAGTGAGGTATAAATAGTCCTTTGATGTTATTCCGGACACAAAGGCTCTTCTAAACAGAGGGCAGAGTGTGTAAGTTATTCTAATGTATTCCCCTCTGCAGCACCAGATCTGTGTGTGTGTGTGTGTGTGTGTGTGTGTGTGTGTGTGTGTGTGTATGTGTGCATGCATGTATTAGTCTATCTGAACCAACACATTCCTTTATTACAGCAGCCTCCCAGGTTTTTACATAAACAATTTCCTCGTGCAAAACCAAGAAAAATGCGAGACAGCCGGAGCTTTTAGAGACGGATTCATTTACATTTGACATCAGAGGCGTTTTGCTGATGCGAGTGTTCACAGCCACTCACATTAAGTGCACTGAAGTTGATTAAACCAACATTGGTGTCACAATAATCCGCTCTGAGCAAATCTTATCAGGGCTTCAGAGCACGCGGGCCACACTCACATATTTCACAGCTGAATAATTTGGTTGTTTTGCTTTTCGTTTTCCTCTCGTGATCATTAATTCCTTCCAGTCTTTTCATACTTTTTAACAACCTTTGAAAACTCTACCTGAGGATTGTTTAAATCAGCTTTATCTTTGCACAACGATGAGAGCTCCAGTCTTGTACCTGTCGCGGTGTATTTAAAGAAGTCACAAAGGTGAGAAGAGAAGGTGAGATGGAAAAAGGAGAGGCAGAGTTTGTGTGAAGAGAGAGAGAGAGAGGGGGAAACGGAAGGAGCGCGAAAGTGATGACGGTGTCAGAAAAGAAGCAGCGTGACGGTCAGAGAGAGGTCGATAAGAGGACGAAGCATGGAGCAAGGAGAGAGAGGAGGGCCGCTCCGTGATAGACGACCGGCTCGGCAGAAGCTGCTCGATCAGACAGACACCAGGTGGGTGGAGAGAAGATTCATTCGGAGAAAATCCAGAGGAAGGTGAAGAAACGGAGTGGAGACGCGTGGTCAGGACTCGGCCACGGATAAAAACATCTTCACACGTCTTGAACAAACGTCGTCCTCCTGTCTCTGACGCCTCAGACTAAAACATTATTAAACGCCCTGACAGTGCAGCTCGTAGAGACTTGTGTTCCGACTGACTGGTCACCAGACGGTCGCTTTGTGACCTCTTAAAAAAAAAAAAAGAAGACAGAATTAGAACTGCAGCAACACGTCTGCCTGGAGTCAGAGCAACAGAGCAGCAGCAGCAGCAGCAGCAGCAGCAGCAGCAGCAGCAGCAGCCCCCCCTCCATTAAACAGTGACCTGTTACTTAAAGAACTCGTCTTAATCCATCTGAAGCCAGTTCCCGTCACGTCATAATGTCATTTAAAAATGCTCGGAGGCTGCGTCCATTAGTGCGTTCGACACGAGGCTAATGTTCTCCAATTGTTCTAAAGGGTTAAGTGAGTCTGCAGCCCAAAGACATCTGGCAGAACAACCACCGTGATATTTGTCTTCCCCCACGAGCAGCCTTAGTTATCGGACTCCGGATGACAGGGATTGGATTAGCCACACGCCAAATGTCAAAGAGGAAGCCAGAGAGGGAGAGAAGGCGAACCGGGGGAGGAGAGAGGAATGAGAAAAGATAAGGTCTTTGTTGCTTTCCATCCCTCTTTTATTAACACTAAAGAAACAATCTCTTTGACCTGTCAGGCGACGTGGAGGGGACAGTAAGCCCAGGAGCGGGTGACACCTGAAGAAGAAACACAAAGACGATTTAAAATGAACAGAAAAACATTAACTTTTGCTATTGTTCATGCACATAATGCAAATGCATGAAAAATATCAAGAGACCACACAAATATAATTTAATATACGGCAGCTTTTACAGAATATATTTATTTACAGGCAAAATAACATCTGTTAATTTGCAGAATTTGGGTCTAAACCTCTACCTTCACTGGAATGCAAAGATTAAATTACTGTTATTGTCAATGCTCTATATTTGCAGGACATACAGAAGAATCGAAAAGACTCTCACCTTAAAACAGGCAGTGTAGATATAAAATAAAATAAACTATGTGCAACAGTGCAGATCCACTCAGTGAAGGATTTGAGTCTCTCTCTGTTCTTTTCCTTTCCAGGTGAAATGGAGGAGCTGGAGGCCCAGTGGCTGACGGGGATTTGTCACAATGAGAAGAACGAGGTGATGTCCAGTCAGCTGGACGTGGACAACATGGCGGGCGTCTTCTACATGCTGGCCACGGCCATGGGCCTGTCCCTCATCACCTTCGTCTCAGAGCACCTCTTCTACTGGAGGCTCAGATACTGCTTCACCGGGGTCTGCACCGGCACGCCGGGTCTCCTGTTCTCCATCAGCAGGGTAGGTGTGGCTCCGTGTTACACAAGATGCATGTTTATCATGTGCAGGCGTGTTCTACAAGCATCCTGATGCTTTTGGCAGAACTGAAACCTGCTGCGGCTTTACAGAGAGTTTTAATATTTAATCCAAACAAGCAACTGAAGCAGGCCTTATTCACATGTGGATATCTGGGCCTGGGGTGGTCTGACTGGGTTAACAGTGGTCATGTTCAAGGCTATAAGGTGCAGCGAAGCACTGCAACTATGCTCAGGGCTAATGCCGCATTATTGGGGTCACACAGGCCTGTCTTCTATTTTCTATCAGCGGAATAAGAGAGCAGAGCCAGCATGGAAACACGCAGAGAGGGAGAGAGAGGGAGCTACTGCTAAACTCAGAAACTGAGTTAAACATGGCAAGGGAGGGAGGGAGGGAGGGCTGCACACAAAGGAGGATGAGAGGGAAGGATGGGGATGGAGACAGGAGGAGGAGGAGGGGGGGTCACGAGGCAGCCCTGAATATCGACTAAAATAGATCCTAATTGCTGCATGTTTTTGGGTGAAATCAAGGCGGCCCACGCTAAATCAATGTATTCTCTCTCATTGTGCTGAAAGGTCAGCATTCTCCCCGGTTGTGAGAACAGAAGACGTGGACGTGCATCCCTAAAAGCACTGCAGTGTCTCTGCACTATTTTCTTTTTTTTTTTGAAGCAGAGTCTGACGCTGTATGCAGAAGTTAACAGGGGGGGGGGGCAGCGAGGGGCAAGGAGTAGAGACAGAGCGCGGCGTCGGAGAAAGATGTTGCTTCAAAGCCGTTCTCAGGAGTAATTTAGAGCAAAGCAGCTTCTTAATGGGCCTGTCTTTTGTTGTGAAGCTTCACAAAATGAGAACCAAAAAAAATCTCTTTTAACATATTAATGGGATAAATACTTTGTGAGGATGGATGTGTTCTGGGAAATGGTGGAAGAAAATAAGGTTTGACTTATTAGGCTGTGTCACCTTTGGACCGAGGGACATCTGATGTATATAATTATAATTATGGGACAGTTAGTCAGCTTCTCATTTTCTCTGCTGATCTAAGTGACTGTAACTAATGTAAGAGACAGGTGCATTTTGAAAAACTGTCATACTGTAAATAGTGGATCTGCAGACAAACATTTCATTATGTTGCATCACACACGTGTCCCTTCTGGGAAAAAAAAACAAAAAAAAAACACAGTGATAACATGTTTAAGATTCAGTAAAAACCGAAAACAGTAATTATACTTTTGGTTACGATGTGCAGACTATGTTAGAGCTATATTCATATGTGACAATGATTATTTCATTCTAGGACCAAAATGTTTGATTGAGTTAAGTTTCTATCTTTCCTCTGGGAGACGGTCAAATTGTCTTTGTGAATTTTATGACGTCTCACTGTGATTTCACTGAGTCAGATCTCAGGTTTGTGTGGATAAGCAATGATCATTCTCTTTCTTTCTGTCTTTCTTTCTGTCTTTCTCTCATCCTCTTTTGCGTTTGAACTTCCACCTCTCCCTCCACTCTCTGTCTTTCCTCCTCTTCATCTCGTTTCTCATTACTTCTGTCCCTCCTCCTCCTCTTTCCTCCTCCGTCATCCATATGTCTCTCTGCAGGGAATCTGGAGTTGCATTCACGGGGTCCACATTGACATGAAGAAGAAGACAGACCTCGACTTTAGCCCTCAGGACAAAATGCTCAAGCTCATTAAGTCGGCGAAACAGATGACCAACATGTCCAATCTGAGTGGCTCCCGCATGAACTCTCCGAAGCGAGAATTCATGCACTCGGCCGGCCCCATGATCATGGATATGATGGCGGAGAAGGGCAACTTCATCTACGCCGACAACCGAAGCTACGCTCCCAAAGATATGATCTACGGGGACACTGGGGACCTGCAGTCTTATCTCGCTAACCGCCACAAGGACCACCTGAACAACTACATCTTCCAAGGGGGCCAGCATCCTTTGACCCTGAACGATGCCAATCCCAACACGGTGGAGGTAGCAGTGAATGCTGACACAGTCCAGACCAACGCCAAGCCGCCCAGGACGCTGTGGAAGAAATCGGTGGACACACTCCGCTCTGCGCCACCCGGACCCCCTCCGATGCCCGACATGCTGATGCCAGACCCACGAATGTCGATGAAGACGCAGCGCTACCTCCCCGAGGACGCAGCCCACTCCGACATCTCCGACTGTTCTAGCAGGGCAGGCTCCTACAAGGACCCAGAAAACAACAAGCACCTGAAGCCCAAGGACAACTTAAAAAAAAGATCGGTGACGTCAAAATACCCAAGGGATTGCAGTGAGGTGGAGCTGTCCTACTTAAAAACTAAGCAGGTCATCGGCGGAACCAACCAAACCGGGAGAGGAGGGGGAGTAGGAGGAGGAGGAGGTGGAGGAGGAGGGGGGGGGGGAGGAGGAGGAGGAGGAGGAGGAGGAGAGAAAATCTACACCATCGACTCAGACCGGGAGCTTAGCCTCCACTCAGACCCCATTCACTACCGTGAGAGTCACGGCCTTGCTGCAGACGATTTGGATTACCCCGAAATCTACTCCGACCACAGCGACAACTACAGGAAGTGTGAGCAGCCCATCATTCATCTGAACTCATCACCACTGCATCACGCAGACTCAGATCTCCTCCCAGACCCAGCGTACTCCAAACACTACAGCCTGAAAGAGAAAAACCTTTCCCCACATGAATCCATCGACCGCTACAAACAGACACACTGCCGTTCCTGCTTGTCCAAAGTGACCGCTAGCTACCCGCCAGGAGCGCCCTACACCCCTGCTGCAACTGCCTCAGCCTCCGTCACACGCTCCCCCTATAATCGGTGTGAAGCATGCCTCCACACGGCCAACCTGTATGACATTAGTGAGGACCAGTTCCTCACAGACCCCTTGGTCAGTCCCACCTTGCAACACCAGCAGGAGCAAGAACCGGACGAAATGTTTGGTCTGTATTGGCCACAGACAGACGGGCCGCATGTCCAAAAGAGAAACCGCTTGAGGCTGAGCCGCCAGCACTCCTTTGACAACATCATGCTCGAAAAGCCCAAGGATGTGGACCTGAACCGACCGGCGCGCAGCGTCAGCCTAAAGGAGAAGGATCGCTTCTTGGACTCTGCATCTGACTCGCACTACGCGAACCTCTTCGGCATGCGTCCCTACTCCGGCAAACTGTTTGGCACTGGGTCCAAATCAATGCTGTTTAACCACAACCTGGAGGAGAGCAAGAGGAGCAAGTCCCTGTACCCGGCCCATGGCTCGGATAACCCTTTCCTCAGCCATTCGCTGAGGGATGATACCAGCAGCAGACTGGTCCATGGGCGGAGCTCCTCTGATATTTACAAACAGCTGGCGGTGGCTCCACCTGCAGCGGCCCCCATCAAAACGCGCAATGATGCGAACAATCTCCGCTCTTCCGTCAAATCCACCACTTCATACTGCTCACGGGACGGGCGGATAGCTAATGACATGTACAATAAAGAGCATGTGATGCCTTACTCAGCCAATAAGACTAGTGCATACCCAGCGCCACGCGGCGTCCTAAACTCAGCCCAGTTCAGCAATAGACGGGTGTATAAAAAAATTCCCAGTCTGGAGTCGGATGTTTAGTTGATAGAAGAAATGATGTGTTCTCTCCTTCTTACTCCTCTCTGGGTTTGTATTATAATTTAACAACTATGTTATCCACTAAGGGATGCCATAGCCACACTATGTTTTTCTTCTTCTCTTCAACATTGTAATCCAAAAGAACTCGTGCCCACGTGGGTATAACAGTATTACTACTACTCTCTTTGCAGATGATCACCATTTGTGTCCATTCTCTCCCATGTACCAATGAGTTGGCTGCATGGCCAGCACTCTGCCATAAGGTATCCTGCTGTAACAGGGAGGGGAATCAGTAACCCCGAGCTTTTTGAGGAAATGGCATGGTCCCATTGTTGGGGCGGAGAGGAGGGTATAAGATTGAGTGAGGCACGACTCCTGCAAAAGTTGTTGGCCTGGGATTGGAGTGCACGAGGAGGTGTTGGGGAGGATGGGAGAAACCATATGACGGAGGGGTTACCGTCTCCCATTTTTCCTTTCCACCTCCTCTGTCAAGCTTTGGCCTCGCTAGTTGAGGAGAAGAGGCCTGACAGGGAGAGCAGATGGGTGGGCCAGACATGGAGGCTTCCCAGGAGGGCAGGGGCATCACGGCGAGCTAGTCCAACGGTCTGCTGCTTGTTACTCTGACAAATATGGCCACTAAGACACCTGGCAGTGGACGAGGAGAGAGAGGGAGGAAAGGCAGGAGACGAGCGGCCGAACGGCACCGAGCGGAGCGAGCAGAAGTTCCTGGCAGTTAGTGTGCTCGGTCAGATCATAGTTTTACGCGTTAAGCCCATGCCAAAGGGCACGGCAGTGATGATAAGCTGAGAGTAATGTAGGTGCTATCAATGATTAATGTTTACAGACTGACGGGTAAAAGACAGACTGACAAAATGACTGATAGGAAAGGACGGACGAGGAGGGAAACCTGAGGCAAACGATGGGCATTTCATTTGTGGCACTGCACATAGAAAAATAATCGCAAAGTACTGCTTTTTTATTCTATTGAACTATAAGATTTATCAGGGATTCTGGCATCTGGATCCCCCTATGTAGGATTTTAGCGTTTGCTTATTTGGTAGCACAATAGCCATTAGTTTAAAAAAAAAAAAAAACCTCTCTCCCACGTTTGCTTTTAAAAGAGCATAACTTCCTGAGAAATACCATTGAGAGTAGTAGATTATTTTGCATGTGTTGATTTCTTTCTGTGTCCGAGAAGAGAAAATACACACTTATACACTCTCAGGCACATACATGTTTTTTGGAAACGTGACGGATGGATATGTGTACAATCGAGACTTTGATCCTCTGCTTAGTAAATATGTTTTTGCTGCAAACGAGCAAGATAATGGTGGAAGGGAAGAGATGCAAAGAGGAGATAAACAAGGGAGAAAATGAGATGAGACGACAACTGTGTCCACCGCCGCCTGGTCTGAGGTGGACACCGATGTGTTTTTTTGTCCTTTGACCTCCCTGCCACTGAGAAACAGGGTATTAGCTATTAAAAACACTGACGATTCCTTTCTTCTTTCTTCTTTCCTACTTCCCTTCCTCCATCAACACGTCACACACTTTTTGTTTCTTTGGGTTCACATGAACTTGCTTGGTTGTTCCAGTTCTAATTAACCACTTCTGGGGATTGTCTTGAGACATTTCCGTGACCCAGCTGTTGATCTCCAATCATCCGGGGCTGGAGGACGTGAAGACTACTTGAGACGGATCCCTTGTTTATCTTCAGGGCGTCGTTTGGGTGGGAGGTGGGATGTGGGACGGACCGGGTGGGACGAGATGGATGGAGCCCAGGAGGCTCCACTCTGATGTGCTCATCAATCATATATCCATTTCAGTGTGGAGCACATTGTGTGCGCACGTTGCAGAACTTGGGTAAGCTTGAAGTTTTAAACCAGAACATTTGGTTCCTGATCCGACTGCTTCTGCGTTTCTTTGTTTGTTCGTTCTTTTTGATAACACTTAGCCGAAAAGACTTGCACATGCATACACGTCCACGCGTGCCCACAAAAAAACCCTTTTTCTGTTTTGTTTTTGTTGTTGTTGTAGCATCATGCTGTACAGATTGTACAGTGAAAAGAAAAACCATCTTAACTGACTGATTTGCTTGATTGATTGGGTTCACAAAGCCAAAATTTTATCAAATAAAATACCTCAGGATGATTCTGTTCGTTTTCGGGAGCGCTGCTGTGTGACAGTAGCAACAGAACAGGATGTGCCGCAGGTTTTTTGTAGAAAAAAATAAACTTTTAAAAAGAAAAAAAAACTAATAAATACAACACAGTTTATAGCGGCCAAAAAAAAAAAAAAAGCAGAATCAAACGCTTCTCCTTTTTGATGTTTACCAGTCCAAGGTCTTCCAGTTCGGCTCTGTGCCCGAGCTCATGCAACCCAAGTAAAGCGAGAGAAGAAGAGGAAGAGACAGGAAGGAAAGGAGGGATGCTGGTAGTTTGTTTATCTCAGTTTGCGGGGTGGCGTGTGCGGCTCCCCTTAAAATCTGAAAAGCTACCCTTATGTGGAAAACACAAAACGGGAATATCTCTCTTTCCTCTGCGTGGTTTTTAAACGGCAGTCGACTGCATTAGCCACTGTGTTTCAATCGAAGCTCCATCTCTAACAAGCACTGTCATATCAGCCTTTTTTGTACTCTTGGAATACCGCAGAGAATCTCTCCTCGCTTCCCGCTCAGCTGACCCCACGCTGACTGACGAGCAACATTTGTCCTGTTTTGCTTCTTCTTTATCTGCATATTTATTATTATTATTATTATTATTCCTTATCATATGTATCTCCACATGCTGCTTGCGTGAGCTGACAAGTGAACAATATGCACATGTAAAAAAAAAAGAAAAAAAAGAAATATCAAACGGCACCCTCGCGTTTTATGAACTCATGACGATTTGTTCAGTTTGTTCTGCTTTTACAGAACTGTCATGTAAACTGATGCTGTTTTCTGTTCAAACACACACACACACACGCTCAGACACACACCCTTGTGATGACAACCCTGCTCTTTTTAATGGCAAAAATGTATTTTAATTACATTTAATGATAAATAATGAGGTGATGGCATGCAACCCCAGATGTAACGATTTTAATGTTTTATGTTTCTTTTACGGTTTGTTCTTTTTGTTATGATGTTATGATCACTAATGCGTTGTAACCAGGTGTGAGTATATACATATTTGAGAGAAAAAAAAAATAATAATAATAATTCAGTGTTCAACACGACGAAGATGCTGCTGCTGTTTTGGGGGAGAAGGCGAGGACCTGACCCCCCCGCCCCTCATCCCCATCCCCGGTGCACCGGCTGACTGGTCGTTATCAGGCCACGCCCAGCCCGGTGCAGCGGCGGGGTCGGGGGGGCCAGGGCTCGGCTCGGTGTGGCGGGACACATCCTTGCTCTTCCTCCGATGGCAGGTGAGAATTACTGTATCACCAGCTCTGCTTCTCTCTTCCCTCTCCTTCATGTGTAGTCAGGACTTCAACAGTAAAGAAGATAGAAGAAAAAAATATATATAAGCAACCCTCTACTTTGAGTCTGCTATCCCTCCAAAGATACAAGACCTCTTTCTTTATGGTTTGCTGTAAGAATAGAGCTTTTTCTTTTTTCTTTTTTTTAAAACTAATACTTCCTCAAAGACTTTTAAGGAACTATTTTGAATATATTTAGAAATGACACCTGTATACATCGCTTGTAAATTCATACTGGAATACATCATCATGGAGAATTATAAATGATAAAGAGTAAAAACAATATTTTTTGTGTGAATTTCACAAGAGCTCTTCTGTACAGTGGCACTGTTTATCTCTCTCTCTCTTTCTATCTCTATCTCTCTCTCTGTAGAGCGACTAGAATAAAATTTCACCATTCACAAGGCTTGCTGTCCTGTCCAAATTCACAATCTACACCGGCGGCTCTGCGTCTCTGTCGCCGCCTCCTCGTATAAAAGCCGACCTCCTCTGTCAGTTGAAGAGAACGGATTATCATGGTGAAGATGAGAAAAAGCGCCGCCTGATTCTCTGTTGACTCCGTTTATTTTGAAGCTGAAGATATTGCTTTTACCTCCGTGTCTCAGTTGAAGAAACGGAGGCAGTAGACATCCATTGGATAAGACCAACTGCTTACACTCTAAACCACATCTACAGAAATCTAATTTTTCCTACTTGCCAGGTAAAAGATCTCCCCAAATAGTTGGCAGATGATCTTTAATTCACAATACTTGCACCTGAAAGTAAACTTGATATTTGCAATAATGATTTGCACCTTAGTTTTGTAGAGACCTCCTTTATCTCTAATTGGGTGTGAGTCCCTGCCTCGAGCGTGTTTTTATGAATGATGTTAAAATTAAGAGAGAGACAGTGAGCAGGGACCTGAGCCTCGAGGCTTGGGATATTCATTTATCAATCGACCTACACTCCAACTACGGTCACAAACTATGGCTAGTGAACGAAAGAGCGACAACCGGTTCCTCCGTAGAAAGGCTGGGCTCATCGTCAGAAATACGAGAGGGTGAGGAGCTCGGAGCAGCAGCAGCAGCAGCAGCAGCTCTAGTCCGAGCTCCCTGCAGATGGTTTGATGGTGGTTCTGACATCTGGTAAAGATAGATGCCTCCTGGGCTCCTTCCCTTGGAGTTTTAAAAAGCACAGCCAGCTGGGAGGAGACCTGGGGTAGACCCAGAATCTGCTGGGGTGATCACAAATCTCCTCTGGCCTGGGAACTCCTTGGGATTCCTTACAAGGAACCGGAAAACACTGCTAGGGAGAAGAACATCTGGAACACCATGTTCAGCCTCTCTCCACCGCCACCTGACTTCAGATAAGTGAACAAAAACAGATAAAGAGTCCATTAAACAACACAGAATGCATTCCGCTGCTGTTTATATGTAGGCACGGGACAAACGTTTGCAGCCAGAAGCTTTTTCGTGGCTTCTTTTTGTACTGAGCAGGATTTTGTCACGTACAGGTAAACAGTCCCTGCAGAGAGGAAACGTTCTTCAATCTAATTCCTGAAACAAGGAAGAAGACATTAAAATGTCACATATGAAGGTATATTCTTACTCACAGTGACCTCATCATCCTTTAAACACTCATAAATGTCATGAATTTTGTATGTAGACAGGGTATTGGCTGTTCTGAACCTCAGCTAAACACATAATGTTAATCTCCTGCAGGAATGTGGTTCTCTAATGAGCATGGACACAGGTTAAAGTTTCCTTGAACACATTTTTGCCCTCCCATGTTTGTGTTCTGTAACTCGTATGTGCCGTGTGATAAGAACCAGCGCTAGCCATGCTGAGGAGGCCTCTGTGCTGCGACCGCTCGCTGACCTTTCCTATTTATGCATGTGTGAGTTTGTCTAGCGGAGCATCAAGAGGCCGTTTGGGCTGCAGCCACCTTTACCATCTGCCACGCTCCTCCTGTCCTCATGTCTTTACATCTCTCGCCCCCACCCATGAAATCCATCATATTCAGTCCGTTTGTGCACCTCAGTAATCATTCTTATTACTGTTCTTCAGATCACTGCCTCCAACTTCTTCTTTAATAAAAAACATTCATTCTCTTGAGTTTTCCATTAACACTCTTCAGTGTGTTCACAAAAACGAACGTGTGACCATTACTAATCTGTTCATTTCACATTGCACCTGTAGTATCTGACTTGCTACCACCATGTAGCATGAGGCTATTGCAGCTTGATTTATACATGTGGGGACGTTTGTTCAGCTCATACTTGCTGACTGGTGCTGCTGGCACAGGAAACATGATGCATCTTTAAAATGTGGCCCAGCTGCATTCAGTGTTCAAAATGACTAAAAGACTATAAGAGAAGCTGCAGCAGCGCGGAAATGTTCAGACTGAAAGATTTAAGGGTCAAAGAACCTGCTGTGACGTCACCCACATGTTTCCTGAAGGTTCTGAAGCTCAGTGTGGCGTCTCCGTCCGTCTCCATCTTTGTCTCACTCCCATCTAGCTCCCAGCTGATTCAGAAATGGTCCAAGAGGTGGAGAGTGGGTGGAGCTGAGGCTAAAGACAGCTAGCAACCTGTCACTCAAAGCAGCCACGCCCCTTCACCAGACCACCAGTTGCCATGCCAAGTGCTCCATAAAGTGGTCTTGTGTGGCCATGAGAGTTGTAAAACAAAAATTAAATAATAAGTCCAGTGTATAATCCATCATCTCCTTGTAACAGGTGGAGGTAGAGCAGAGCGTAGCATTAATTAAACTAAAACATGAGTGAGTCTGGAGGAAGTGTGGGCGGGGCATCAATATCACGGCTCCACGTGGCTCCACCCTCAGACCGTACTGATCAGACTCTGGATCCAAACTCACAAGATGGCGCCGCCGGGATGTTGTCCATATTTATATACAGTCTGTGGTTTCAACAGTTGAGGAGTGAACTCTTAGCAGTAGAGCTCCTTGTCACCTGTCTCAGAACAATGCTCTAGCTTTTCACTTTGTATTTAATAAAAAGTAAGAAGTATTGAGAGACATTCATTTCATTGAAAGACTGTGACCACAGCTCAACGTGAAAGACATCTGCTCTAATATACACACTCACACGAGTATGTAATCCTGACATTAGCCTGGGAGGGAACTCAACACCCCCCTCAGAGGCGCGTTGTAGAATGAGTGACAGGCTGTGTTACATTATGTGATTGGTGAAGAACCAGAATAGCCACATTTCTACTCTCCATCCCGTTTAACCCCCCACCACCACCACCACCTCTCTGCCCTTCGGCCTTCGTCGTGGCTTTAATCTTTAACAGCCGTCTAAGACAAGTCCAGCTTTCTCATCAACATTTCCTCCCAGTGAATAAAAAATATAAAATAAATGGAGAGTGGACACCTCACTAGATCAGGTTTAAGGGGACGGGCTGGAGATGGCGAGCACGTGAGCGAGGAGACGGCCTCAAAGACAACCGGCGGCACAGAGGAGGGGCGGTAATTGAAATGGGGGGGTGTCATTCATCAGATCACACGGAGGCAACAGCAGTGTGGTCCAGACAGAGTGCTGCAGAGCGAGGATGTGTGTGTGCGGCTCGACAAAAAGACCGTGGCAGATCATCCCTCTTCTGCAGAGGGGCACATGAAAGGAGAGGAGGAGGGAGAGAAGAGCACTCGTTTATTTTGTCATTATCTATTCCACCCTTTAGTCCTCAGAAAATCACCTCCAATTTCATTCAGGGAGACAAACAAACGGCACGATCAGCTCCCCCCTCCTCCTCCCTCCTCCTCCCTCCTTGTGTCTTGGTGTCCCTCCATTCTGCACCATATACATACATACATGCACACAGTGGGAGGCTTTAAACCTGTTCTTACCCCGCTCCTAATTATCAGCGACTAGTAATGTGTCACGCTTAAAAGAGCCGGCTCTAAGAGTCGACGCTTGGTAGTGAATCAGAAGAGTCGATTCCCATCGAGTGAGAGCCGACTCCACACGATTTTTCCTTTTGAATGTGAGGATCATACAATTATGTGAAAGCAGAGAGTAAGACAGCAGAGATGTCACGGATATCACGTAGAGAAGAAATCCCATCAGTCCATCTAAGCTGCAGCATCGGATTCTTCTCAATTTTCACAAATATTCACTAAGGACATTTATACCGTTTGTTTACTGAGGTTGGTTCTGTTTTTGCTCGTGTGGGTTTGATTGCAGATTGCATTTGTTTGCACGATTACAGTTTTATTGAAATATTAAACACAAGTAAGAATGCTTTCGTAACAGAATAACTGCACAAAATGAGACAATTATTAGGCTTCTCATAAAAACGTTGAATGCAAAAGGGCCTATCAACACACAAACCATATGTATTTACTGTGCTGGGCTAAAATATTAGGTTATAAACGATGCATCTTTTTTGGATATGCCATGACTTGGGTGACTGAGAAGCTTCACAGACATATAAACGATGCTAAATAAAGAGCTGGCTCTTCTTTGGGAGCCGTGGCAAAAGAGTCGGCTCTCAGAAAAGAGCTGAACTTCCCATCTCTATTCCGGACTACTTTGAAGGTCGCCTTTAGAGGAGCCTTTGAAGCGTGAACGCCATCACACTTATTTTAAAAACTAGAGTATTAGTGTCTAGTTTTCCATGTGTGCTGTAAAGCCTCATGCTTTGGAACATATAGAAAATTAAAGGACGAATAATTAACAGCAATTAAGGAAGTTTGGTAATGAAACACAAATGATTTTATGAAATTGAATGAAATGTAAATGACACAATTATCCAAAATCTTCTAATTAAGACGAGTGCACATGGTGAAAAACCCTTAACACACAGCATAGCTGGTAAACTCCTCCTGGCTCCATGTCGTCACACTCGCCGTGGTGCCATCCACGTTCCACCGTCAAGTCAAGGCGAATTAAATCTGGTTCTGCGGGGTGACTGTACTCATGTTTTCTCAGCTGGCAGCAAATAAAGACACTGGTTTAAATGAGAAACAGGCCCAAAGAATAATAACAAAGCAGTAGGCTGCAGCACCACTGTTGGAACGCTCTGATTGAGCCCCCGCTGCCTCCGCTTTAGTTGCAGTTTAGTCTCCGTGCAGGAAAGTTAAAATGTGCATCTCCTCCTGGTGATCTCATCTGAGTCTAGCAGAGTTTAATTAATCATAGAACACAAGAAAAGGCTTTGGCGCTGCTCGGTGCACGCTTAGTTTACCAATTCTAAAGTATTTATGCAGAATTATATTCCATGCCATGCACTTATTTTGTGCAGGACAGAAAGATGAGGACCTCCTTCTGTTTCCATTGTTTCAAACCATTTCTGGCTCTTAAAACTCCACACATTTAAAACTTATGATGGCCTACAGGGGACGTTCATGTGCATTAACATAATGGAAAAGCGGATTCTCCTAAATTGTCGGAGGCATATCTTGACTGCAGGGGTCTTTGGCCCCGGCCCCTGTTAATACCGACCCCGCCGCTCCATTACAGATTTTTATTGCCGAAGCACTTTGTGTTAGTGCCATGGTCATTTTCACCCCGACGCTCTTAGTGAATTAATTTTAAAGCCGTGAACGGCTCAGAATGAGTTTTAAAGAAATCTCACGGATGGAGAGATCGGGCGCGTTCCAGTAGCGACTGAGAGACGCTGGCAGCAAGTCAGCGTGGATCTCATTTACAATCATCATGCAGACAATTATAGACTGTTTGATTATAAACCAAAATGTTAATGCGTTGTCTCTCGTGTGGGAAAGCGACTCTTTATGATGCCACAGATGTCTCCCTGTGAGTGGCTGGTTTGGTTACAGTGCAGACAAACATATTCTGCTGCTCGTCTTCTACTTCCACTATTTCAGACAGTGTCACACAGACAGAACTGATTCCTGGTCTCCACGAAGATTCAAGATTCTTTATTGATGCACAGAGCCCTCTCCACTTCACAGAAGCAAAGATACAAGCGATAAAATTAAAAAATAAGATTAATATATAGAAGCAGAGAAGTTGAGATGATATTCTTGTGGATGCATGTGTAATACGTCCTCCCATTGTCTCCAGCAATGTATGCTCATTCAAGTCTTCAGTCTCCACTGCACAGAACATTTAGTTGATTTATGGATATCTTGGTGAGGTGGTGGCAGGTTTGTCTGACTCACCAGATGTTCAGGTTTGAGATAAAGCTTGCAGATATTTCATGCCGCCTGCAAGAAAACTATTTGTTTTGGGGCAGAAAGTTGATCTTGAGTCTCTGCGTTGGGACTTGATTCTGCTCCAGCAAAGATCTGCAGGACCAATCAGATCGTTTAATAGTCATACACATCATCTGAATTAGTTTGTGACTAAATGGCTGCAGTTGGAGCCAGTCAACATACTGTACATCTTTTATTTGCCTTCACAACCAAACCCAGTTTTTCTCCAACTCTTTACAAAGCAACCAGCGCCTAGTGGAGCACAGAGAAATCAAAAACGAGCCAGAGTGCGTTTCTATCCTCTAATAAGAGGACGACGGGTGCAGCCAGAACTTCCTCCAGAGCTGACACAGCCTACGTTTAAAATAACGCTGAGGCTCTTATTCGCCGCAGGGGAAATCTTGAGAGACACCAAATAAAAGTTTAGCTTGTGTCTTTATGAGGACGCTGAATGCGTCTGTGGGAGGTAATGACTAAACCCTTAACTGTTCTCAACTTCCCCGTGAGTAATAAGACGCTCCATTCACACGTATAAAGAACAAACATACCGCTGTCCACACTCACTGCATCAGGCCGATGCATCAGAGTTGCTGACCTGCTATGTCAACTAAAGTCTCCAAACCTCTCTCTTGACTTGAGTCTGCAGTTTTTGAAACTCAGTAGCTGTGAGTTCAACAAAGCAGCGCGAAGACACAGGCGACACACAGATGCTGGTTGTATTGTCCTGTATGAGGTGCTGCAAAAACTTGACAGAGACAAAGGAGACGTGTTAATGGAAGATTCATAATCATATAAAAATGTACGGAATATATGGCCGCTGCGCTTACACAGGCAGGCGTATGGTCATTCATCTTAAATTACAATCTGCAATCAGTCATCAGCATCTGGGGCTCGAGCTCCTGACCTCTGACTCCTGAACAGTCTCTACCCCAGACGACAGCCAGTCCCTCAGCAAACAATAACACCCACCTGAATATTTTAAAATTCTTGTGCAACATATTTAATATTTATTATGTATTTTTTATGCATGTTTGCTGTAAATGGGGATTTCCTTTTATCATGCATACAGTGACAGTGAAATAAAGACTTTTCTATGTTTTGTCTCTAAAATCAAAAGCTGTAGTTGCTCTGATGGCCACATCATCATGGCAGTCTACAGGGATCATCGGTGTCCATAGACCTCAACTTCACATCAGAAATAAACAAGTGTAGGTCTCTACAGATTATTTCTCACCTGTTTAAATTAGATCAAGGATTAAAGGTTCTGCAGAGTAAAGGGGGTGTGGCTGCTTTAATTGACAGATTCGTGTCCTCACAGATTGCTCGCCGTCTTTGGCCAGAGACACCACACTGAACCGATCTTCAGGAAACGTTTGGGTGCCGTCATGGAGGGTTCATCCATCATGCATTGAATTGAATATTTGCATGAACAAAGAAATGTACAGAAATATTTCCTAAGTTTTTAAGTCATGAAGGAGGATTTAAGAAAAATAGGTGTAAGATAGTTAAAAAATAATAAAAAATAAAAAACATCTGTATTATTATAATATTATAATAATAACCACTACAATTGATTAATATTTCATTATTATAATATTAATAAATTCCAACAAATAAAAATAATAATCGTCATATGTAATATATAAGCATTCTCATATTATTATGTATTATAAATAAAATAAAATAAAATAAGAGTAGTCAGCTATGTCTCCAATTTATACAAAAACGATTAGCAAAAACAAAAATAGGTGTAAGATAGTTTAAAAAAAATAATAAAAAAGCATCAGTATTATAATAATTATAAGAACCACTGTAATTTATTAATATTTCATTATTATAATATCAATAATTCTAACAATACGTATAATAACTGACACCTATTTTTTACTATTAATTAAAATTTATTATTAAAATATTAATTAATTCCAATAAATATAATAATCATCATCATATATATTATATAATAATTCGAATAATTATTATGTATTACAAATAAAATTAAATAAAATTAAAAAAAATAAAATAAAAATAAAAATAGTCAGCTATGTCCAGAGCTTCAGATGTTCAGTAGTCTGTTCTGTCTGTGAGGCTCTGTGCTGATGTCCATGCATCATGTTTCTACCAGCATACGTTAAGATCACTACCTGCACATGTGTCCTCCAGGCTGACCAGAGAGATTAGAAGAACCAGTGACTGTGTTTGTGTCTGTGAGGGAGAATAACTGAGGCCTTCAACAGTGTGAAAGGAGGATCTGCTGAGACATGAGACATGAGACGTGAGACGGGCTGAGGTTATGTCCAGTTTCTGTGTTACATGCTCTGACTGCTGACTTTGTCTGTTTCCTCGTCCTGTTACAGTCTGACGACGGCGCACAAACAAGCACCTGGAGTGCTCCTGGGTCGCAGTCGTCCTATTTAGTTTTCTGAGCGATACATTTAAAACCCTGTCATTATCTGAGAAGAGGCCTCGGACCGAATCCATAACCTGGACTCTGTGTGTATAAAACAAGTGTCATTAAGTGCTGTCTCATGCACTTTGAGGACGTGATGTGATTGCATCGATCTGCTCTGGCTGCGTGTAATATCACTAAGAGCTCTGAGGCCATTCAGGCCGACTTTCTCAACACAGTCACGGAGCCTTTCATTCCTCATAATACAGTCACACACCAAGGATTTCATTAGGCTGTAATAGCAGCGTCTGGGGCGCAAATAAAGAATTATGCTTTGTGTCTTCTCACTGAAATATTGCTCATATTTACTGAGCCTTTAGTAACGTATTTGTTAAACTTACTTTTCGCCTTCGTGCCAAGTTCAGAAAGCAGCTCCTCTGTTCATCCACCTGGGATTTCTATTACAGCTTGTTCCCTTGATTATTATAGTGTCTCACCTTGTTATAAAATGGAACAGAGCAGAACAAAACATTGAATTCAAGATCGTCTGCTTATATAAGTCAATCACTTACATAAGCCTGGAACAGGAAGCCCTTGGCTGGGAATCCAACTGTTTGTTGAACAAACTGATATCTTAACTCAAAAATAAAAGTTGCCAAAAGACATTCGCTGCCACGAACGGTTATGTGGTGCACATCTTTCCCCCTCGAATATCCTCCTCCTGGCAGGCTGATATTAGCCCGAGGAAGCATGTCCTGGCTGACAGGAACAAGCCACCAACATCCGTGTGTCCTGCTTTACGTGTCCTTGCACAGCGCGCCCAACGCTACCTGCTCCAGTTTCCTGTGGGTGAGAGCCTCGGCTGCTGCACCTGGAAGAGCCGAGCGTGAAGACGAGCTTTAAATTAAAAAAGCACTGTTGCACGTTCTGAACTGTGTGACGGTTAAAATCTCTCACGCGGGCGTAATAGATAAAGTTAAGTTCAACATGAAAATAATGACGTGGGGTTTTTTCTGCTGGGGATGAGGAGAACAGAGGGAGAAAAGAGCCCATGGGCACGAGCAACAAAACACGCAACAACAGCCCAATGTAGGATAGCATCTGTGTGTGTGTGTGTGTGTGTGTGTGTGTGTGTGTGTGTGTGTGTGTGTGTGTGTGTGTGTGTGTGTGTGTGTGTGTGTGTGTGTGTGTGTCGGCTGATTCTGACCGAGGCGAACTACAGCTGTGTCTAATGCACATTAAATTAAATTATTTAGGGAGGGGGCATTAGTTCTTTTAACTGGGTTGTTTTTAGTGCTGGAGAACATCCTGCTCTCTTCTTCTTATTCTTATTCTTCTTCTCCTCTCGTATCCTCAGCTTGACCCATCAGTGTTGTGCATCTCCATAAAGGGCCCCATAAATCATCGCAGGTGTCTGTAACGCGCCTGCAGGTAATTAATTGCCGTGGCGTTTGAGCCAAGCTGAGCCGAGTGGAAATAAAACACACACACACACACACACACACACAGGCTTTCCTCTCTGTTCACAGCCCTGAGCACCGACCACCACCTCTATACTTTATCTAATTATTATTAAACTAAGTGGGGATTTCTCTCACAGTTATTTCACTTCTTCTAGGTTTGTTTTAGTTTCCTAAGCAGAAACAGAGCAGGCAGAAGACAGACCAATTTCCCCGCCTACTAATTATTTGTTGGTGTGGAGTCTCTCCGTTGGATTCTGCTCCAGACAAACATCAAATCAGATCCTTCGTATAGGCTTTACGTGGTGATGGATAGAAAAGTAAGATAGTAACCTTTAAAGGACGAACAGTTAACAGCAATTAAGGCATTTGTCTGTGACTACTGAGCTGTGTGCAGAGGTATTTTAGGCTGAAACATGCTCCATAATGAGTGTTACCAGACTCCTCTTCTTGTAAGAACTGAGTCTGGCGGCGGCGGCGGCGTTCTTGAAGGCTGAACGGCTGCTGTCATAGAGACCAACCGGCAGCTCAGTTCATCAATTAATAGTCTGATTTAAGTAAAAACATTTGTTCTGGGTTTGCAGTCACGACAACAGATAGAGATGTAGGTAGAGTCTCCAGGCGTCTCTGAAAAGGTCAAACAGAGACTTTCATTCATGAATTTATCCTCAGAACATCAACTTTCTTAACATTAGGTTGTGTCGTTGATCTGATGCTGGTTATTCTTTATAAAACACTATATCCCATGAATCTAAACACTTGTGGTTAAATGTCTTGACTCAGGAGGAGGACAGGGAGGGGGACGTGACTCATGTTGTAGTTTCTGTATTTCTGTATTCTATAAAGACTGGAACAGTTCCTGACTTTGTCTCCACTGACATTAAAATGTTCACTTCATAGCCTCGCATCTCCTTCATCTGTGAGCTTGACCGACTCACCGAGGCTTTAATTGAAACGAAACAAAAAGCGTGGTCCCGTGAACCGCCGCGCTGCCGCCACGCTGCCGCCACGCTGCCGCCACGCTGCTGCCACTGACCTGGCTGTTTCCCACCGCATCGCGCTGCCCTTTCAAACGGTGATAAACTAGCACGCCAGGGCTGGAGGCTAATTGCACATCAGGCTAATCACCAACACGGGCTAATTACTTGTCGCTAAACTAGCCCATATGTGTGTGTCCTTTTGTTATGAATGTGTACTGCAGGTGTACACTCATGTTTGATTAAAAATATCAAGCTTGATTGCAGCGTACCAGAGGGAGGCTGAGGTGTTAATTGGCTCTGAGTGTGAGTGAGTGTGTGTGTGTGAGTGTGTGTCCCTGAGTGTAAAATGTTTGCACATGGAGAATCACAGCATTTAAATAACACAATCACAAACCTCCTGCTGCTAATCAGTCTGCTCGACAACCTGCAGCCGCCCAACAAACAGCAGACAACGGATATGTCACGTTCTGATTCCTCATAGGCTTGTGTATTTCTGTGTGTGTGTGTTTGTGGTGTAATGGCAGCGCTCAGTCTCACAGAATGACGCTCCACCCCGTGTGATCCAGAGGCAGATGAGCTGAGAGCGGCGGACGATGAAGATGAGGTGATCATGTGCACAAAGTGTGTTTGTGCGTCTCATCCCTGCTGACTTAAGCAATTGTAATGTAGAATTATGTGACGAGACTTATTTGGGTATCTAGGACAGTCATTCAGATGTCTTGCCTGCAGCCTGAAACACACACACACACACACACACTTCCACTGCAACATAATTCCACTTTCTCCTCAGCTCATCCGTTTTCCTTATCTCGCTCCGCGTCTCTCGCCGTCCTCTCGTACCTTCGTGATGTTCTAGATAAACACGAACCATCTGGGCAGAGCTAAAATCTCCAGCGGTGCTCCCTGACTCCTCTTCTTCTGCCTGATGGCATTAAAAATTCAGCAGCTCTCACCATTTTGAAGCCTCGTAGCCGCGGAAACAGACAAAAACATAAAAAAATAAAAATGTGGATGGTAATCTGCGAGGAGCAGGAGGACGTGTGTTACCTCACTTCTTAGCCTTTCTTTGTGTTCAGCCATAATGCATAACTTGACAGTTTGTTCTCTGCATTTAAAGCCATGCAAGCTGTAGTAGACACTCTGGGGCAGTTTGCAGAGTGTTAGCTGCTTCTCTAACCTCTAATCTCCCACTGCACAGTTGCCAGGAAAAGAGAAATAAGCTATAGAGACCAGAACAGGCTGTAAACATGTTTGTTTCTGCAGCAAAGTTGGACATTTTAATGTCTACGGGGGCTGATTCGCTGTTGGAGCCTCTAGTGGTCGTTAGAGGAACTGCAGTTTTTGCCACTTGCATAAGAATCCCCCCCAAATTACAAATGACTTGAATGAAAGGTTTCAATCACTTCTCATATAATCCACACCTATAATGTGAGAGTTAAAAAACATATGTGCACTCCTTTAAAATCCCTTCATAAATCAGCTGCATTCAGATGGAATAAAACATCTGATGACTGGACCAAAAAGTGCACGTTACAACGGGATGTTTTGTTGTTCTGAAGTCCCGTCGTGGTGGGTGACAAACCTGGAACCTGCCTCAGACGTGTCCTGAAAGTGAAGCAGCTCTGCCGCGGGGGGGCGTCTCATGGTTTTTGTCTTTCCCCGTCCGTCTCATTTTCTCTAAACTACTGTTGAATTTCTTTTCATGTAGCTGATTTCATAACATCCCACTCATTGCAGGCACGCACACACACGCAACACTTCAAATCGAGTTGTTGTTAGCCCAGATAAAAATGCTTAGCCGTGCTTGGCCAGCCCCGTTATATAACTCCATCACACTGCCCTAACTCCGGCTCGCCTCACAGTGAAGGCACCCCTGGACGTGGATTTGTGTTTGTATACACGCGCCTGCCTCTGGGTGTGTGTGTGTGTGTGTGTGTGTGTGTATAGAGTTGTGTAACTCCTCCACCCATGTTCTCTGCAAGTGTGTAATAACAAGTCTCAGTATGACCGTTCATGTTAAAGTTTCATGCTTCTCCAGCTGCACATTCAAAGCTTGAGCATCTAATGAAACAGAATCACAAAATACAGCTTTAATCAACACACTGATTCTCTATTAGAGCCAGAGGCAGCGCTGTGTAACTGATGCTAACCCTGAGCATCAACAGTGTCCCCCGTCATCAAGCCAAGCAAATGTTATGTTGCCAGGATTCATACAGCCCTCTTAAAAGCGCTGCGTTAAAAATTCATGACGTACCACAATACCAAAAACTATTTTTACTTAATTCCTAAAAACATGATTTCCGTCGTGGGGGCGGGATGAACCAGTTATGCCACAGATGATATCTGCAAAACTCTTGAAAATGCACAAACTTGCATGCGAGCGAGCTATATGTGTTTCTGCTTCTTTTTTTATTTATTTATATATATTTTTTTAAAAACAGGGTGCCCGCCTGCAGGATGTGTCCGAGCGCCTTAGTCTCCACCGTCGCCCTCTCTCCCAAAGAGATCAGGTACACCGATCCCATCTGACACGCAGAGAGAAGGGGACGCAGCGGGAGAGTCAGACAAGAGAGAGTGAACCGAGGATCATGTCTCTTTGTCTCCTTCTGTAGCTCCTTCCTGACGGTGCAGCGTTAAAAAAATCATTAGGGAGTGATGAAAGGACAGAAGCAGCAGCGACGGCGGCGGTTATGAGCGCATAGAGCTGACAGAGAATAACCGTGGATCCTCTGTAATGACTAGGCACGGATGAATCTTCACTACCTGTTAAAAGCTAATTTGTCTTCTTACGGGCGGATTAGAAGGAGACTGAATCAGATTCTTCACTGTTTAGATTTAGCAGCATCCGTGTCACACAAGTGGAAATATCTGATTTGAGCAGTCACTGCAAATCCAGCCACAGAGATGAGTTTCATTACTGATTCCCTTTGGCCTTTTTCTTCTTCTTCTTCTTTTTTTTCCAGTGACGCATCTATTTCCCGAGCGTCCCACTCTCTTTCCTTCATTTTTAAAAAATGCAAGAGCATGAAGGATAGGAGGCAGAAATTAAATGACCCAGTTTGTTATGTGCAAAGGGAAAAATGTTGAGTTAGATAATTATTAGTGTTATTGTCGCCACTTTCTCTCCTTGTGTTGATGTTATAGCGGCGTCTGTCCATCATATCATACTCATTTCATCCTTCCTCTCTCAGTTTGCTCACACATTTCCATCAGCATCAGAGGGACGTGTGTCAGCGTGTACGGATGAAAAAAATTCTTAGCTCCCTCGAAGCGGATTTCAGTTTACTTTTAGATTACTTGCAGAAAAATCTTTACTGGAGCATATTCATAAATTCTGAAAGAAGAAAAAAATAATTCCTGATTCCTGCCTAGAAGACGTGCAGGTCAGCACTATACGTTTACAGGCCAGAGAGTTTTCACAGACGGATGCCTCCAAATACTCAAGCAGATGGATGGAGACTCTTATCACAGATCTCCTCCAAACTTCTGAGAGATGTTCTTCTCAGATATTGTAATTCCGTGACCGATGGGTGATATTAAGTGATTTAAGCTTAAAATAAAGCAGTAGCTAATAACTTAAATGAAAAGAAACACGTCTATTCTCTGTGAACGTTGAGCGAGGGCAAACTTGAATCCTTTAACTGCTGCTGCTATTAGTTATTATCACCTTTATCATCTTGTGCATTAACAGAAACAGCCTGAAGGACAACCGAATCAAACTCAGAAATTCTTCTTTAAATATTTAAAATAAAATGTCCCTTTGTGCAGAATTAAAACTGGAGCTCTGTTAGAAAAGACAAAAAGAAATTCTGAGAGTTGTAGAAGGTGTACAGCTCTCAGTGAGGTGATCAGTCTTCAGTATCAGCTGGCCAGCGCTGGGTTATTAACACTTGGAGGAGGATAATGTCTTCACGGTGGTAATGAGACAAACAGGAAACCACAGCAGCTGAGGAATGAAGCAGAAACCTGAGGACATGAGTCCTGCTCACTGCAAGACTCTTCTCAAAAGTATTGTTTCCTCTTCTGATGCTTTTGCTTCAAAAACTCATCTCATGTGTCTCCAGCTAATGACAGGACGAGAGTGAATAACAAAACCTCTTCCAGAATTAAACATGTCATTTAAACAAGACCATGTTCATGAGAACAGGAACGGTTCAAAGTCTAAACCCAACACTGCTGGTTTCATCTCTAGTTGTTGGAATAAACCCATTCTCTCTGAGCATGTCTGCTGCATGTGGGAGAAACGTCAGGTGAGGGACAGAAACATGGACTCACACCTACGGCCAATTTAGAATCACCAATGAACCTAACCAACATGTCTTTGGACGGTGGGAGGAAGCTGGAGAACCTGGAGAGAACCCACGCAGACACAGGGAGAACATGCAGACTACACACAGAAAGGAACCAGTCAACCCGGATTAGAACCCAGAACCTTCTGGCTGGGAGGCATCAGTGCTGACCACCACACCAATGAGCCACCCGGGACAGAAACATGAAGGTTGTTTGAAAAGATGAACCAAGCTGGAATCCATGTGGACAGCAACGTTGGAGACGTGGAGACATCTTGGTCGTCTTCTTCTACTCAAGACATTCAGTGTTATTGATAAAGTTGGAGAAAAACTTCTTTTTCTTCTTCTTCTGTTCCATTTCCAGCAGGTTTAAAGCTCCACAACAACAGAACCTCAGATCATTTCATTTGATATAAAAAAGTAAAGCTGGAATCTGATTAGAAATATGCGTCCATGTAAAAGTAGTCGGTGTCTGGTTTACCCTAAACCCCCACAGGTCCATTTAGAAGATGCAGACAGTTTAATTAAATCCATGATACAATGAAGACGACATCTGGGTCTTTTCACCTCAAAGATGATTCTCACATGAATCACTGTAGCTGTTTGCTGTTTCTTATTCGTCTCATTTTCACACTCTGAGCTTAAAGCGAGGATAGATGAAGGTCTGAGACGTCTCCCTCATTACAGCATCATGACCCAGCATCAGTGCCCCATCTGCCACTTATTTAATCAGCATCTATGATTCATCCTGATTCGTGACGAGTCCCGGGTCAGAACCTCAGCTTCTCGCGTGGTCCGTAGAAGCAGAAACAAATTAAAGCGGAGAATCCACAGGTGAGCTTTGACATAAACTGTTATAAAACACTTTAACTGAGTCATGGCTCACAGTCAGGGACGAATTAGCCAGCGTTATCCTCCCTCAATGAGCTGGCGTTCTACCGGGTGTCTCTCTAGGATTAGGCAGCAGGTGTTTAGAATCTGTAATGCAACACACATTTGTGGATATTTTGTTTTGACAACCTGCTCACAAAGGATCTCCTGGTGTATCTTTAAGATCGCTTCGTGGAAGGAATAAGAAAAAAACTCCCAAAATAGTCCCTGTCAGAAAATGGAAAATGGGTTGAAAGCTTGGGTTTGGTGCCGCTCGTCTCATTTTAGTTATAAAAAGTAAGATTTCCAGGGTCTGCTGGAAGATTTCTCAACTGACTGAACCAGTGGAACCACATGGGACCAGCTTTCATGAAGCCTCGGCTTTCTCAGCTGGATCCTGTTCCACTTTAGCACATCCTTCCCCGCCGTCCCTCCCGTCCCATAAGCGTTCAGGAAAAAAGAAAAAGAAAGCGCCCCTCTGCTCCTCTGTGTGAGAGCAATTCGATGAAGGAAGGGAGCGGGGTAATTAGAAGTGGATTGGCCCGCTCAGCTGGGACAGTCCTGCCAACTTCTTCTCCTTTTGTCATTGCGACTGGGGTAGCAAAAGTTTTGAGCAGCGTAAGCAGCACAGAGCCCATCAATACCACCTGAAATCACATTACTTTTTTATATATATAATGCACAGAAACTGTTTCCATGCACTTGCAATATTTTATATGTTTGCTGCAGCCTAGAGAAAGGCTGAGAAGAAGGACGAGTTTAGCAAAACGCATCAGTTAAAATAAAGCGCCTTCTAATCTGACAGGAAGTAAATGTTCTCTGCTGTGAATCTGTTTTATTCGAACTGCACAAAGCTGCATCGTGACCGGCTGGATTTACGGTCTTAACAAGCTGAGTGATGCAATTCTTCACACTTTCCAACTTCTAATTTTATCCAGGCAGGAAATTAGTTTATTGTCACTTCATCCTTGTGGGGAGTGATATACTTGTTTTCAGATTTCTGCATGAACGCACTAAAAGAATGCATTCATTAAAAATTTTTTGGTGAACGCTGAATTAAATGACTGTGTTTGCTGATAAAGAAGCAATGATAAGTGGTTCTGGATGCTGAGGCACAGACACCAGTGCTGAGTAAGACATTCATTATTAGAGCAGAGCGTAGTATTAATTAAATGAAAAAGCTAGTGAGTCTGGAGGAAGTGTGGGCGGGGCATCAATACCACGGCTCCACGTGGCTCCGCCCTCAGACCGTACTGATCAGACTCTGGCTCCAAACTCACAAGATGGAGCCGCCCGTATCCCCGGGAAAATAGAGTCAGTTTGGCCAATGAGAGGAAGAGCAGACGTATTGTCCATATTTATATACAGACTATGCTACTGACACACAGGACGATGTAAAACAGACCCAGAAGCAGAACACATATCCAGAGGTTTGTGGTGAAATGTGATATTTATTTTAATCCTGGCAGGTAAAGATGAGGCAGGCAGGTAGGAACCAGACTGAGAGTTAGTGGAGTTGGGCTGGAGATCTGACAGTAGAGGTGAGAGGTAATCATCCTGGAAAACAGAGATGGACGGGTTACTAAGAGATAAGCTTCAATACGAAAACAAACAAAAAAAAACTCTTAATCTAAGAAAGCTGAGATCATTGAGTTAATAAACAGAAACAGACATACTGCAGGGTTTCATAGATGGAAAGGATTCAGGTGTGCAGGCTGATTGGAAAGCCACGTCCAGAGATGAAGACCACCAGAAACACGAGGAATAAAACCTTGACATATAAACACTTGTGTGTTCTTTCTGCATGAAAGTGTCCTGAAAATAAATGAATCTGGAAATGAAAAGTGTTTCACAGGAACCACAGGAGCAGCTGCAGCAGCTTGGAGATGGAAAACAAGCATGAACCCTAGGACAGACTTTATTCATCCACGAAGAAACTGCTTGATCACAGTAGCTCAGTTGCAAAATAAAAAAATACTCGAGAACCACAATAAAAAATTAAAAATAAAATAAAAATCCAATGAAATAAAATAGAATAAAAACAAAATATAAGTAAAAAAAAAATCTAGTAAACTGAAATAAAATGAAATACAATTAAAAATCTAGTAAAATAAAATATGAGTCAGAATCTAGCAAAATAAAAATAAAATAAGTACAATCTGGTAAAATAAAATAAAATAGTAAGTAAAAATGTACAAATATACACATTTGCATATAAACAAAAGGATTTCCTTCAGGCCCTCATGTCCAGTCAGGTTCCTGTCAGTTTAAGATTAAGATTAAGTGTCTATCGGCCAAGTATACTTGTGTATACAAGGAATTTGGTCTCTGCATTTATCCCATCCGTGAATTAGTGAACACAAAGCACACAGTGAGGTGAAGCACACACTAACCCGGAGCAGTGAGCTGCCATGCTACAGCGGCGCTCGGGGAGCAGTGAGGGGTTAGGTGCCTTGCTCAAGGGCACTTCAGCCGCTTTCTACCGGTCGGGGGTTCGAACCGGCAACCCTCCGGTCACAAGCCCAAAGCGCTAACCAGTAGGCCACGGCTGATCAGAATAAAATACTAATAATAAAACAGATACAGAAACTAATTAGAAATATGTCTGATCTGCATGAAATAGCTGCAGATGTTTTGACACATTTGATATAAAGACATTTGAGGATTTGGAACAATTCACACAACAGAAAAAAACAACAAAACAAATCAATGTGAGAGCTCGTGTTGCATGTCAGAGGTTAAATGAATCGTCCCGATGCATGACACTTTATCCCCCCTGGCCCAGAGCTCTAAATAACCACTTACCCTAATGCACAGAGACCTTAGAACAGACTGTTTATCCTATAGAACGTGCATGTTCTGCACACACAGCTACACAGCTACACAGCTACAGGCTAAGCTAAAGCAGCCAGGCGTCTATACGTGTTCACAGTAAACAGCTTGTGGATGTGAGACCATGTTCTGTCCGATGATGCTTTGCCTTTAACCTTGCTCCCGGGACTGATCTGTTTAATGTCGGTTACTCTGGATATACGAGTGTGTGTTAGCAGTGTTTGTGTGTTAGCAGTGTGTGTGTGTTAGCAGTGTGTGTGCGCCTTAACATAGGAGTCAGAAGGAGGACAGGGTAAGCACACGGCCAGAAGCTACAGCGTGTCAGCATTAATAACAACACACAGAAGGAGAGGGGGAAGCATCCATGCGCGGGCCGGGCCCTGCGTGCGGGTGAGGGCTGGAGATAATCAACTCTCATAATGTTCAGTGGAAGATGAGCGCTGACCCTGTTTCACCTGGCCCTCCCTCTCTCTCTCCCTGTTCTCCCTGCGTCGCAGAAGAAGAGCTTATGCAGGTCTTTTGTAACACTTGAGGGATACTTGGTCTCCAGATGGATCTCCGCTCCCTGTCACTTAGCCAACACTTTGCTTCTGTGCTGAATTTTTTATCAGCAACAAATTTCGTCTGGAAACCTGAAAACGCTGGCTCACGTTGTCTGTTAATGTTTGGCTGCTTGGACGTATGCCCGACAGAAGCCTATGGGATCAGCCTCACGTGCGTGTGTGTGTGTGTGTGTGTGACTGGGATCTTATTTCTGTCCACTGGGTCTTTTGGGAATTATTCTCTCACCTCCTTCTCTTCCTTCTGTCTCCTCATCGTTTAGCAAAGTCTGAACAAATCTTGGCAGGTGGATAAAACGGCAAGAAATAACGAGCAACAAACACATTTAAAGCATCTAAAGCCTCTGAACATCACTGATCACATTTTAAACATATTTTACTCCAAAAGAAATTTGCCAATTTAACATTTTGACTTTAAACATTCTTATATCATTAATTTACGTAGCTGTCATCTTTTATAAAATTAAAACCAAGTTGAGATTATAGATTTTTGTAACCTTTAAAATTGTTAAAACTATTTATTTTAGGTTTAAATATACACCAATCAGCCATAATATAGTGTAGGTGACTCATCAGAGAATGGACATGGGCCTTCTGAGGGTGTCCTGTTGTTAGTGGGGGGGTCTTTAAGGGGAGGGGCCTCTGTGGATCATCCCATAGATACTTGATCAGTTTGGGATCTAGTGAATTTGGAGGCCAGGTCAACACCTTGTGCTGTTCTTCATGTTTATTGAGTTGTTCCTAAAGTGTTTTTGTGTGTGTGTCTGTGTCAGGCTGCATCCTGCTGGGGATGGCTGCTGCCATCAAGGAGTGTCATTGCTATGGGGTGGGGGTGCCTGGTCTGGTCTAGGTGGGGTGGGGGTGCCTGGTCTGGTCTAGGTGGGTGCTACATGTCTAAGTAACATCCACACCAATGAATGCCAGGTCCAGAAGTTTCCCAGCAGAACATTGAACTGTCACAAGATGTTTTAAATGTTATTCACTTCTACTCTCAGTGGTCATAATGTTGTGGCTGATCGGTGAATAGTAACCAGAAGGACACAAGAGCTCAGGCTTGGGTCAATGTTTAAGGAAGGATAAGACCAGAAACAAGACACATCATTAAAATTATAACGGATAACAGAGAATTTAAAGATCACCTCTGAGAAAATGGTTCCTGGTGGTTCAGTTTTAAATGTGACTTTTGGAAAAAAAAACAAGGTAAATGTCACTGAGGTAGATTCTGGTTGTGATTGCTTATCACAAACTAAACAACCTTTCTGCAGTGTTTACAGTGAAATCTGTTGCAGAAGGAAAAAAGAAGAGGAAGCAGCGGCTGCAGACTCCTCAGCAAGATAATGGTTCAGTTTGATGTTGAAATAAGTCAAATCAGATCCTGATCCTGATATTGATCCACCTCCATCCTCTCTTCTCCCTCACTTTCTTTTCTTGTCCATTCACCCCTCTGCCCTAGCTTCCCCTATACGACTCCATCCTCATCCTCCTCCTCCTCCTCCTCCTCCGCTCCCCCCATCCTTACATTTGTTCCTCCCGTTCCCTTCCCCTCGTCTCCCTGTGCCAGTTTTTTAGATGTATGATTCATGGTTCTAGCGCAATGACTGAGCCATGAATATTTTACTGGAACCAAATGTAATTTTTCTGGAGAAAAGAAAATGGGGGATGGAGGAAAAAAAAGGGGAAGATGGAAGATATGGAAGGAATGATGGGAGTTAAAGGGGGATGGGTCTGCATAAAACAGCTGGGTAATATAAAAGGGTTTGTAGATCTGAAACCAGACCAGAGTCAGTACAGGCTGTAAATGACAGGACGGGTCAGAGAGGTTATTATTATTAGAAATCTAAACCTGTTTGTTTGTTGCTGAGAGAGCTGCAAAGAGGCGATAAACTGAGAGGAACAGCTTGTTGGAGCCGTTAGGAGAATACGCCGTGAGGGAGCTCCATGACTTGCTGACATCCCTCCGGTGTACGTACCGCTGCATCATTTCAAATGCTCAAGGTGTGATGTGTTTCCTCGTTCCGCATACATCAGGATGCTCAGTCCTCAGAGCTGCATCTGCACCGCGTCGCATTCCCCAGTCCTCCATCTTGCTTTGCATTTTGTAGCACATTCACAGATGAGATACATTTGTGAAAATCTGTTTTATTCTCATGAGAAACAATCCACGTGTTAATTCATTGGAATTAAAAGCATTTAGACAGTTTTTCTTACACATAATAATCACTGCTGCAGACAGACGTGTGAAGCGAACGGCTAAAGAATCCAGACATTATTTCTTGTATCTTTCCTCTGCAGAGGTGTGTTGGTGTAGCTTTGCAGCTCAGATAGTGAGACGTCAACGGGGAGCGGGGTGACTGACAGCGGGGACAGATGATCATCAGCCAATAGAGAGCAGATAGCAGGGGAACACACACACACACACGCACACACACACACACACACACACTCTGAGAGAGAGAAAGGTGACACAAACCTCACGATGGTACAAAATGATTGTTCTATCAAGGGCACCTTGTTACTGGAAAATATGGGAGTGTGTATGCACGCACACACACACACCCCATCACTAAAACAGATTATGCTGACTCAGTCAAACTGTCAATCAAGCTGCAGTTCCATCTCTTGCACACAATGACTAAACTTAGACACAGAACGACTGGGAGCGTAATTTGCCCGTATACGTGTGAGGGATAAATCTTCTTCGCCGTGTGTCAGAGAAACCTTTAAACCTGCCCAACCTCTCCGAGCTGCTTGTCCTCCCACTACATCTCTCTCTTTATATATATATATGTATATGTATTATCCTGTCCTGCGCTCGGGCCCTTCACACCTGCATCAGACAGGGTTTAGGGACAGAAACACAGATTTTACCTCAACAACTAGAGGCATTAATGGGATGTACAGTTGTTAATAGGAGTAAATTTCCTTTCAACATTTCAGCATCTGAAACTCTAAATCTGGAGACGAATGACTCCAGAGCCCTTCAGTGTGTGTACACTTGTTATCGAGGTAAATGCACACACCAGAGAACGTGCACATTTTTCCCATCCGCACCTGGAATAACATATCTGAGCCTTATTCTGCGCTGGGCGGTTGCTCGTTTTCCAGAGAGAGAGAGAGAGAGAGATTCTAAAAGCGTCTAAAAGAAGTGAGAAAAGCGCCGGTCCACGGGGATTAGCCTTTAGCCTGGAGCAGATGTAGCAGATTTGTGTGGTTCCTCTGGGCCCGCTCGCCACGCTCGTTACGCTCGTTTGTCCTCCTTCTGTGGACGCTGGTGGTTGGAGAATGTGCCGCTGGATCTTGTGTGTTTTGTGTAGAAACCAGAGATTATTTAGAACAATAGCCGGTAATCTGATGTTTACTGTGTCAGAATCCAAGCTGGGAAGGATGATTCTGCTCTTGTTGTTTGCGCTGGCGCCAGTGTATTTATGTGAAGCTTTAGGTCACGATAACCAGGCTGGCTTAATGGTTCATATGATTCATAGCATCAATCAGTTGATGCACCTGATTGCTGCATGGGTCATTGTCCTCCCATTGTTATTTTAGCCTGCTCAAAGCAACTAACATGTTGCAGTGTGCCACCTTCATGCCGTTTATCCGATCAGGTCAACAACTATGAGCGCTACCCTTGGTTGACAGGCTCTGAGGAGAACTCTAAATACTTTCTAAAGTTCTGGTGAGTAAAATGAATTATATTTACATCTGTTATGTATATTTTTTGCCATTTCATTGGGTCGACATTGATGCTTCTGCTGGATCCTTCTGCAGAGAGTGAGAGGAGACTTGATGAATTGTTCTAAGTTTTTTTCTCTTCTTTAGTAATGACATTCATCTCTCTATATGAGGTACCCATCTATGATGCAACGTCCTGTTTTATTACATATCTGTATTATGTTGATGGTTTGAGACACCGTAATATGTTTTCCTCTTCATTCAAGGCCTGCCCACTTGATAGTAAACCACATATAAGTGCGTTCTGTTCCCTTGTGGCTGGTACAGAGTATTTATTCTGCATTTCAATGTGTTAACCTACTGCTGAAGTGCCTCTGAAGGGTGATGCATTCATTTGCACTAAACTGAAGTGCACTTCAACGTGATTCGACCACTTAGCCTAGCAAAAAAAAAAAAAAAAAAAAAAACCTACATATGCGCGAGCTGAAGTGAAGGCAGCGATTCAGATCAGCAGAGTCATTCATGATTTCCACCTCTAAAGTCATTACTACGACCAGATTACATTGGCTTCCAGAGCAGCAGTCTGCAGTTAGTGGGAGCTGATTTCCAACAGGACCAGATGGCAATCTGCCCGTCTCTGTATATTTCTCTTTCTATTACACGCTCTGCCACACTTTCACAGACACACACACAGATCTGAGCACATCAACACTCCCTCATTGTGTTTGTGTGTGCGTGTTCCCACCGTCTATGGTTTTACCTCTGCTGCAGATACTCTGACCTCTGTGTTTGAGACTTAAGGAAGTGGAAGGTAAAGTTAGAGCGAGGAGGAGGATGTATGAGAGAGAGGAGAAGCTGACAGATATTATGACGAAGAGTGATGAGATGTAGAGGGAAAACAGGAGGAGATACGGCAGAGACACAAGCCACTGTACGGTTACTAGAAGGAAAAAAAGAGGGATGCTGTCACTTGATTTCATCTCGTTAGAAACTTCTTTCACCAGTGGTGGTTCCATCAGTGCCAGCAAAGCCTTCTCTAAGCTAGCGGTTCATGTTCATCTGTTGCTAGCTGCACAACGTTAACGTTTTGATAGCTATATGTTGAAGCCACCATGGAGGAAGGAGGAGAGGCTATCCATTTGGTTGCAGATCTTCTTAGAAAGACATTTTCACGGCGGACTTTGAAGGAAAAGCTGGATATTGTGAGGAAAGGCCGCCCAACCCTGGAGCTAGCTAGCCTGACCCAGCCGGGGAAACTTTCAGGTCAGCAACTATGAGCGCTACCCTTGGTTGACAGGCTCTGAGGAGAACTCTAAATAGTTTCTAAAGTTCTGGTGATTAAAACTCCTGGTCAGATTTTAAAGAGAAAAGGTCAGAAAGTGACATTAGATGCAAAAAAAAATAAATAAATAAATAATCTTTCCACAAACTCAAAGTGTTTTTCCTGCTTAGAGTTAGCCACATACAGTAATAATGATCTGAACCCTTGTTTTGTCTCCATCTACCTCTATTACCACAAATTAACTGGGAAAACAACAACTAATAAGTAAGTATGACTTCTAAGACAGATTGACCTCTATAGAACTGGGTCATGTCCCGGGACAGAGAGATCAGAGACTATAAACCAAGCAGAGCTGGACTTTTATTGTGCAGGTCAGTCAGAGATCAAAAAATTGTGACAAACCCCAAAAGATAAATTGAGTGAGACGACGACGGAGTAAGTGGAGAGTGGCAAGATTTACAGGAATGAAAGGAAGGTGAGATGGGGGCAGGTGGGAGATATTAGGAGTAAATATGAGAGGATAAAGGGATAAAAAATAAGAAAGGATGGAGCTCAAAGGTCAGCTAAACAGTGGCGACAGAGAAATACAATAGAAGGAGGAGGAGGAGGAGGAGGAGGAGGAGGAGGAGGAGGAGGAGACAGTTTACTGAAAATAAACGGACAAAAGGGGTCTGGGAGATGAGAAGGCCGGAGAGACGGAGAGGAATTTAAACATTTGAAGTCGGGGTTTGGCAAGAGGAGCGCTAATTTGTCTCTGTCAGATGAATGAATCCTGACTACCCCTAATCTGCTCCTGCCAAATAATAAACTGTGTGCAGGTGCAGGTTTTTCATTCACAGGTTACAGCTCGCTCAGGTGTTTAAGAAGCGTTAGAAAATCCAGCCAAGGCGATGAAACAATGACGGAGACAGATGACGGGACGCTGGGCGTATCTGCATTCACATGATCTCTGGTTAACACAGAGATTACACAGCGACTTAGCCAGCTTTACCAGTGTGACCCTGCTAAGCCATGCTAGCTCTAACAGCTAATAAGCGTTAAACAGCAGCTGCCTCAGACTGTGGCAACTTTCCTCCTCCTTTCTCTCCCTGATTGCACTTAATTCTTCCAACCACCACCTCTCTCCATCTCTTTCTTTCTCCGTCTCCCTGCCACAGTCAGATTTTCAGTTCATCTCCATTCCTCAGTGTCTCTCTTTACCCTTTGTTCACCTCTCCCTCTGTTCTTTTCCTCTGCATCGCTCCCATCTTATTCCCCCCCACCCCAATAAGAGTGCCATGCCTTCTCTGGCACGTGAGCCGAAGCCCAGCTGTCTGCACTGGCTGCTGCTGCTGCTGCTGGAAATTAGGTCATGTCGAGAGAAAGAGAGAGCCAGCGAGGGAGTGAAACAAGTAGAAGGGATGAAGAGGAAAGTCAAAGGAAATGGAGGAGGAGGAGGAGGAGGAGAGAAAAGGCAAAAAAGTAGAAGTCAAAATAATTGAAGGTAAGACGAGAGGTAGCTCTTGAAAGAGAGCAGTAGAGGGCGGGAGGGATGCTGAAAACGATCCTCTGTGTTCCTGGCAAACAACAAAACAAAAAGAGCACATTTACATTTACAGCAGCTGCTTGTTAAGTTCAAACATCCACTGTTTACATACGAGCCACGAAGCCCTAGTCGCTGAGCTCCACTCGTAATCTCTCATCTGCAAAGAGCAATTAGCAGCAGTATATGAGCTGTGATCGTGTACGTTGGAAGAACAACCAGAAACATGTTAAACAAATATACACTGGGTGGATCCTCAGCCGTGGACATAGAGGGACGCAAACCTGTGACCTTACAAGTCCTGGAGTTGCCTCTGTAACCTCCACGTATCAGCGTTGGTGTCTCAGCATGGATAATGACTAGACCTGCACAGACGCAGCCCTCTGCTGCACCCATGCAGCTCCACACACACATTTAAACAGGCCATTACGTTGATAGATTGCTGAGGACGTCTGAATGCATCCTCAGGCTTTAAAGATCCACACTCTTCATCATCATCACCCTCACTATCTGCTACTGAAATGACTCAATTTATACAAACACTCAAAGGACCAGTGGACGGGACACGGTCATGAATGAGACATTTACATTAAATAGTCAGCACTGATGCCTCACAGCCAGAAGGTTCTGGGTTCTAATCCAGGTCGACTGGTTCCTTTCTGTGTGTAGTTTGCATGTTCTCCCTGTGTCTGCGTGGGTTCTCTCCAGGTTCTCCAGCTTCCTCCCACCGTCCAAAGACATGCTGGTTAGGTTCATTGGTGAGCCTCTTGCCCAGTGACAGCTGGGACCGGCTCCAGCCTAAATCCACCTAAATCCAGCATGCGGAGCGTGTGTGTGAACTCTAAATGTGATGTATTCAACCACATAATTGTGTCTGTGTCTCCTCTGAGCATCCAGCGTGCAGAATAACCAGATCCAGGTACGTCACAGACAGATGTGCTCAGAGGTGCAGTCAGAGATGTGAACTATTCTCAGTTTGACTCAGTGACTCTCACAGTGTCAGGTGTTTCTGATGCATGTCAGCACTCTGCCGTCTCCTCCTGCTCTCCCTTCACCACTCCCTCCATCCGTCATGGACATTCTGAGTTTTTTTATTTATTTATTAATTCAAATAATGTTCTGTTTCAGAACGCTGCCTCGTCTTCCTGGGAGTTTACAGTTGCAGGCTTTTAGCTAATGCCCTTATCCAGAGTTTACAGCAGAATAGAAAACAGTCGACAGAGAAACCGTGACAGCGTGCAGCTGACTGACTGAAAGAAAAAGTTAAATGTCAAGGAATGAACCGTCTCCTGGTGATTACTGCTCGTGTCTCTTTCCCTTCTTCTCTCCCTCCCTGATCAATTATGCCATCCATCTTTCCACCTCACTCTTCTCGTCCATTCTTGCATCTTTCCTTCCCCTCATTTATCCTCCTGTCTTTCCTTTCTTTCCACCTTTCCCATCAGAACCTCGGAATCTGCTAAAACACGCTCCAGAGAGGGAATTAGTGGTGAAACGATGGAGAATCAGTAGAAAGGAGGAACAAAAACGACATGTCTTCATTTACAACGTGGAATAAAAAAAAGGGAATTAAAAGGAAATTAGTGAATGAGACGTGACAGACAGGAGGAGACGGTGTAATAGGAGCACAAGGGAAAGGCTGTGTGATAAATAAAGACAGGGAGAGGGAGTGCAGGGGAATCGAGATAATAAATAATGATCCAGTCACGGAGAGAGAAGGAGAAAGACAATCAGGGTAATTAATGAAGGGAGGAGAGAGGGAAAAACAGAAGATAAATCACATTAAACAAGGGAAATAAGGGGCGAGCAGCATCAGCCCAGAGAAACGTCCAGTGAGTGCACCATCACCACACACCTCAACCAGAAGCTCACAACTTCAGCCTTTATAGAGAAAAGTGCTGAAAAATGCAGAGTGCTGACAATGAGAATGTGTCACTGTCATAATATTTAAAGGCCTCACCGGTTGACCTTTAAAGTGCAGCACTAATTAATGAGGTGTATTTAAAGGTTTGTCCAATTTACAACGTTACCTCGTTTACCTCTCAGGGGAAGTGACACAACACAACACAACACAACACAACACAACCCACACAGTGTTTCAAGTTTGTGCAGAGAGACGTTCATCATGCATCCAGACATCCAGGTAACGTCAGGACGCTGGGAGCCTCTCACGTATATACTGGAGGCAGATAAGATCCAATGTGTTCTGGTCACTTTTATCAGCCTCCGTCTCCTCCGGCTGATTTCTCTTTGAAAACGGCATCTTTAGGCCTTTAAGAATACGGCCTGTATAATTTTATTCCTGCGCTGTTAAACGTGAGCCAGAGAGCTTGTCAAGGTTTAATAAGTGTCGGAGGAGGAAATGAAAATATC
Organism: Chelon labrosus; assembly: GCF_963514085.1. Lineage (NCBI taxonomy): Eukaryota > Metazoa > Chordata > Actinopteri > Mugiliformes > Mugilidae > Chelon > Chelon labrosus. The sequence goes on from NC_140354.1 coordinate 23,649,044, forward strand.
ACAGACCCTTCAGAGGAATGGAGCGGTGCTACAGCCTTCTGGGGAGGCAAATTTTTATGTTGTGTGTCTTACAATGTGTGCAACACTTTGGTCAGCTCTGTGCAGTGTTCTGTTCATGGAAACAATCCAGGAAGAAACCTTAAGCTGAACAAAGGTCATATGGAGGGAAACATCTGCTTGAGGCTGACGGAAGCAGCGTCCTACATGCAGCATCTATGCTACAGCTGAAGCACGTTATACAGAACGGACAGAGTGGAGTCATTCTGCTACAGGTGATATAATGTGAGAATATAAGAGGTCGAGGTGTGAATCATAAACAGGCTGCAGACGTTTGCATTCAGGTAGGAACTGATGACTGTACACCATGAAGACCTGAAAGGTTGATGAGGCCAGGGACACAGATGGGAGGTATGCAGCTCTGCAGCTCAGAAACACACAACTCCAGGACAGAGACATTCACAAGACGATGGAGGAGGAGGACACACAGCTAACAGCCCACAGCAGCCTAACTAAGGGATGGCTTAGAGTCACCTGAGTCAGCTCTAATAACCTTAAAAGACAGTCTGACTCCTGAACCCAACTGGTTCCACAGGAGAGGGTCCTGGTGGCTGAAGGCCGTTCTACTTTAGAAACTTTAGGAACCGCCAGTAAGCCTGAACTTTGAGAGGAGAGCGATCTATAAGGGTGAGATGATGGAGCTCAGCCAATGAAGAGAAGCTAAAACTGAAGGCATTTTTATCTGACTTAATAATTCCGGTCAACGCTCTCTGACGTATTTGGAAACAGTTGGAAGCTTTTTAGTCAGTTCAGCTTGATTTGATTTGACATCTCTTTGGATTAATGAAGATTTGCCCGAATGCACCGTCAACCAGAGGCTTGTTGCTCAATGCCAAAATAAAAACAGAATAAAAACCAGAGAAACAGTTTGTGTCAAAAAAAAAAAACAAAAAAAAAAAACTGGCTAATACTCAAAATGCCTTCTTCCTGTCTACTTGTTAGACCAGTGTGGCCCGTTTAGTTCCTCTATTGTCCACTAGAGGCTCCATCAGCAAGCCAAACATCCAACTTCACCGCAAAAATTAAATTATATCAAGGCTTAAAGTCATGTAGAATCAGTCACCCGTCTTCCTCTCTGCAATGATCTCCATCAACTCATCTCCCCCGTGCACACAGCTGCACCTCATCCTCTGTACTCAGGCCAGCATATATTCACTAATTCTATTATATTCACTCACTTGCCAGATTATTCTTTGTCATGCAACACTCTGCAGCACTCTTTTGCCTGACTTCCAGGCACCAACGCTGCCCGTCTCTGGTTGCCTCCTGAAAAGTTCTGCCTTTACCCTCCTGGTTCCAGTTTGCCTGATTGAACGGTTGAGCTCCGAAATTGGGTTTGTACACCACCCGTCTCACAGAATGAATGGGCGTGGCTGCTTTGAGTGACCATCTGTGGTGCCTTCAAAATGCTCCTCAGGAAACCTCAGAGGCTCCGTCAGTATGGAACAGCTCCTTTAAAGTGAAGCCAAATCAAGTAGAGCGCCCCCTGGTGGCTGGCTGCAGTGTAGGTCATAAGCTCCACCCCCTCCATGTTAGTGGGCGGGACTTGGGCCAAACTAAAACACTAAAATACACGTCAAATATATATATATTTTTTTCAAGGATGGTTTGTGTCGTTTTTGGTAGTTAATATAATGTTGATGAATGTTCACGTGTCATTTTTTTTGGATAAGTTTCATTTTAGTTATTTGACGCTATAGAAACAGGATGTGAGATAATGGTGACTACCAGTTGCCATGCCAACTGCTCCGTAAATCGGTCCGTGGGATCGTGAGAGTTGTAAAACAATTTTTAAAAACAAGTCCAGTGTATAATCCAACATTTCCTTGTGACTGGTGGAGGTAAAGCTCCACATTTGGGTTCGTACACCACCTGTTTAGTGTCAGTAGCTTCAGTTTGGCCAATGCAAGGAAGTGGAGACATGTTGTCCATATTTATATACAGTCTATGTATATGCACTAAATAAAATAAAAATAGAAATCCTCAAAACTCACATCTAAGACTGAATATTGCAACCAGGGAGACAAAATGTGAGCGCGGACATTAAAAATGTGCCACAACATACTGTATGACCTGATTATTTTAGGAAGGTGTATACGTTCCCTGGAGTTCATGAAACATCGACATCATCTGTTCACTTCACGTGTGTGTGTGTGTGTGTGTGTTGTTCCGTATGCACTGAGCCTGCAGTCCTCCCCTCAGTCCCAGCTACATAATCAACTTCTCACTTTCAGTCCTAAATGCTTCCCACATGCAGCACAACCTGCCTCCAGGGGAGAGTTACAGTGAGGAGGGAGAGAGAGGGAGAGAGAGGGAGAGAGATGGATGCAGGGGAAAACAGGGAGAAGGAAAAGAGGATTATGCTCTCCACTGTGGGCTGTGATGGTCAAGGAGAGAGGAGCAACCCTGCTTTAGCACCATGGCTAACACACACACACACACACACGAATAATCATCATAATCGTTGTGGAAACACACGATTCAAATCAGCTGTCAACTGCAGGATAAACCCTAACCCTAGCTAACACGTTTATTATTATCTTTAGAATAAAGTCTGCTGAAGAACTCCACTCAGGACTAATGTGTGAAAACAAAGCTCCACATCCGGGCCGTGTTTCCATGTTAACATGTTCGATCGTTTGCTGCGAATGTTCTGTTCACTCTGGTAAACGACCAATGGAGGGAGATGAGCTGGACTCGCGTGCATGTGTGTTGGACAGCTATAAAGACAATGGCACCACTGAGGACTCTTCTTGGCAGACTGACAGAAACACTGATGACGAGTGATTGGATAAACCATGCCTGCAGGAGACACACACACACAGAAACACACTTCCACGCTTTCCACTTTTTATTTTTTCTCTGACCCTGATTTCATGCTCTCACTCTGACTGGACGCCTCCCTCGTCACGCTGCGCACGCCGCGCTCTGATTGGCCGACTGCTAAAACTGTTCAGAGTTTGAGATTGATGCATGTGAAGGCGGGTTTATGACTTCCATGATCCCGTGCATCACGTCAATCATCTGTGAGCATGCAAACACACTCGCAACATGAAAATAAATGCACCAAAGTTGACTTACTGCAGCTCGCCACCTCCTTCCATGTAATTGACGTATTGACAGATGCAGATTCTGTGTGTGTGTGTGTGTTTCATTAGCATAAATGCCTATGCATAAATATTTGTGTCTATGGATTTTAGATCAATAGGAGTTCAGGCCAGATGTCAGAGTGGGAGCCGGCGATGAATGAGACCCGTGAAAGTCATCACTCACACAAAGCCATCATACACCGTGTTCATCCCCATTAATCACAAACATCATGGCATCTTGTGCAGGTAGACGCTAATTCAGACCTGATACCTGCATCTTTAAAAGGAAAGGCAGCCGTTAACGGGTGACTGCAGCGTGCAGCAGCGTGCAGCGTGCAGCGACACATGCAAACACAGACAGCATGACTCACAGCCACTGCGTCTGTCAGTGATGTAAATAATCATTGACACAACCACACACATCATTTATCAAGCTTAGCGTGGCTGATGACTGACTGCTGCAGGCAACGACAGCTCTCTCTCTCACACACACACACACACACTCTTATGGCAATCTTTCAAGTCAAATCCCTTTTATTGACCGTGGAAATCATTACAGAGTGAAGCATGAGGGCGTACCAGTGGGTCCATGTACGCGCCCTTTATACTAATATATTAATGTGCTGATTATTCACCAGCTTTTTCTTTTGTTATGTTTGATGTGTGGAAGTGTTGTGATCTCATTAGATTCTGACATCAACTGTGTTTAGTTTTTATTTTCCTAACAGTCCCTCAGTGGGGAAGCTTGCAGCGTTCACGTTGCATCCATGCGTAGGTTTCTTTGTGGACGTTCCAGGCTCTGGTTGCCTTCCTGTGAATCTGGTGGACGGTGCAAATCAGTGACTGGCGTTTCCAATAATATTAATAACAGATAAGAATCATTTATACTGTATTAATCCCCTGCTGTTTGACCCCTCCATTCACTCACACAGTGTGTATAGTTGGAGCAGCGGGCTGCAGCCTCCAAGCAGACTGCATCCAGGGATCAGTCTGGGGGTTAGAAGCTGCACCACTACTCCACATCTCCCCCCTTTTCAATTTGCTCTCATTGGTTGCGTGCAGTCCCATTGGCTCCCCAAGTTTTTCTTAACCTCTAATCATCGATGCAACTCTCACAGCTCCACCAACATTCAAGGTCTCTGCTAGTTTCTTATTGCATGATGAAATTTACTTCTTCAGCTATAAAGAGCTGCAAGTTTTGAGCTCTTGGAAAGTACAGATGACTCCCAGAAATCAGATAGTTCACATGAAGATGTTTTTTTTTTTTTTTTAAGCTAACCCCAACCAAACAAAGAATAACTTTCCCATTCAGCTTCCATTACTGCCAGAGCAATTTAAACAAAAACTAGCCTGTGAAATAGAAGCACCGCAGTTAAAGCAAGCAATCTTCTCAAATTGATGATAGTGGTCGATGGCCGGTGGCAGCGGGGCAGCTTCCTATAAAGAACAGGAGGCTTGGGAATGAGAAATGGAGTGAGTGTGAAATTCAGCTGGGAGAAAAAAATAAAAAAAACGTTTGAGAGCAGATATGAGACGAGAGGAAGAGGCAGATAGGAAGGAGGAGGGCAGAGTTAAATCTGAAGGGAAAAGGATGGAAAAAAAGAAGAAAGAGCAAAGGTTTAAAGGAGAGGAAGGGATGGAGGTTAGAGAGCGGGTGGGGGGGAGGAGGGTGTAGAGATAAGAGGTAAAGGGGATCGAGGAAAATGGGATTACCTAAACCTCTGCATGCAACTTACAAGCACATGGCAGAGCTCACAGACAGGAACATGAGCTCACAGAAATATCTGACGTTCACACTGGATGACACAAACAACCAGTGAGAAGATGTTAAAGATAGATCCACACTTTAAGTTCTTAGTTTTTAGGATAAAATCTAACTCCATTTGTCTCAAAATAGTCTCTACATCCATATCTCATCATCATCTCACATATAAAAGGTTGGATTTTTATATAAAGGTACAGGTTATTCCTTAATACCAGCTGATGAGAACACATCATTTAGCAGAGAAACACCAATGCAGATAGATGGAAGAGCTCATAAACTGTACGTTTGTTCATCTTTTACTTCTGTTGATGTGCAGAGCATCCATCTTGGCTTTTGAGGTCTGGCTTGATAAGGTTCCCCTTTCTCTCTGAATCAGAAATCAGACTTACGAGGACTTCCAGTTGAGATCTCTTACTGGGGACCTGTGCAAAATGGTTCAATTTTTCCAGCTCAAATGCAACGCACCATAAGTTTCTAAATGTTTGCGTAACTTGCACGTGCTCAAGTTGATGCAGGTCTATGTGGTGCGTTTGCACAGGATTAAAAACTCGTTCATGCATTTTCTGTAACCGCTCATTCTCTGGAGGGAGGTGGGTTACACTCTGGACAGGTCAAGCATGTCTAATGAGCATTTCTCTGGACGGTGGGAGGAAACCACTTCACTCCACTGACAGAGTTAATATCTACCTTCTATACCTCTACACTTCTTGACGCCTTTAGTTACTTTGCAAAACCAAATGTATTTTTACAATAAATATAAAACATGATGAGACTATTGATGCTGGAGGTGACTTTATGAACCCGTCAGTATTTAAATCAGTCCTGACCTTCACTGGTGTGATGAACACATTAATGATTGACTTAATAAAATCAGATACATGTCATCCATCTCATCATCCTTCATCTCATGGCTTTGAACTTGTTTTGTGTGAAAGGGTGCAAAGTGGAGATGTCACTGACTCCAACATCTGTCCAGATTTACAACACATCCTTTATAATTAAGTCAAAAGAAACAAAACATGCCCTCAAATCACAAAGATGCTGATTCTCTCTGGATTAGTTTTATCTGTGGACCTCTGTGTTAGGAGACATGTGGTCGGAGGCGTCATTTTTACTTTGGATGATTCACACAGGATTAAGATCACAGACGACCTCTGACATTACAACACACTAGAGGTGCCCAGGTGAAACTAGTCCTGTGTGAATAGGGCTTTAATCCAGTGAGACGTCCCAGAAACCCTCACCTGGTAGAAACCCTGCTCCTTCAGCCTCTCTCTCACTCTGCTGCTGGTTCTTATCACCGTCCTCCAGTTGCCTCGGCTGAACATGCCTCCAACTCCTCTCTAGCTCACCTGCCTGTGTGTTCTCTGCACACAAGCCCGTGCTCTCCGTACACATGTTTACAAGTGTGTTTCCCTGTGTTTATTTCAATGACATTCAAGCTTCACAAGAGACGGTTGAGACGGCGTGACTGCCAGAATTACACACAGCGTTCCCTCTTTCTGCCCTCGCCTACGTCGCTCTAATCCTACGGCGGTGGTCCATGGCTCCGCTTTCAGGAGACAGGGTGAAGGATTACCTGCGTTTCTCGTCCTCCTCTTCCCCTCATGATAAAGATGCTAAATTTTATTTTTTTTAATTCAATGAGGAGACGCAGAGTCAGGGATTATTTTAGGGCGTGGAGAGAAACACGGGACAGGGATCAAGGTGTGCACCAGTAAGTTTAGTTGTTGGGAAGCAACGTCTCAGAACGACATAACTATGTTAGAATATTAACTTAATGTTATAATAGATACCTGAGGAAATGTGAGAAAATGTTTTGGTGGACCTGACAGAACCACCACTGGAGAAAACAGAGGAGAGGGTTGGAAACAGTCTGAGACGTTTGTGATTCTTCAGTCATCTTAGTGAGATCAATAACGAGCTGTTTAATGATTACCTGCTCAATACTGTCTATGTTGTGTATCTATATTCATGACCCGCGCATGTAACCACTGAAGCTTCGACGTGTGCACTAACCAAATCATATATGCACTAAGACAATGAGGTGTGCATGTCAGCAGTGTGTTGACTTTAACCTTGAGAAACGCTAAAGTTGAGATCAATGCTAGATAACAGGTTTAAAGCTGACAGGAGGCTGCAGTTTTCAGTTGCAGCCTTGTGTTTGTCGGGTTTTTATTTCACCGTTGGTGTGAATTTAAAGCCCCTGGAAGGACGCTCACCTAATTACAGAGAACATTTTGCAGATATTCCGCCTGCAGGCTTGAAGCTGGAAACAAAATGTCAGAACTCTGGAGGCTGACACCGCAAGGAATTCTCTTTAATGCAACAGTAAGAAGTCTACGATGCCATGCATGATACATCTTAAAGCTCCAACAGGAGAGATCATTATGCAGAACTGACAGCACGTAGAGGCAGCAAGCCAGAATGGAGCAACACGCTGCACAATCAGAGTTGTAAAAACCCCACAGTTGAAGAAATGTAAAAAAAATACTCATTTAAAATAGAACAAAATGAGGCTCTAATTGAATGGCTGATTTAAAAACAGGCAGTGTCTGTGCCGGTCTAACATGTAGAGGCTAACTCCTCCAACGTTTGCCGTCTGTAAATGCAAAATGAACCATCTCCTTCGTGCCTAAGCCTTAATCCCTCAGTCAAGCGGTCAGCAGACCTGAGAGACCTTAACGGGTCGAGTGGTTGTAGGAGCTCAGAGGAGTAAGCCAGGTCTGTTTAGTCATTTGTATGCAAACACTTAAATCTTAAAATCGATACCCAGCGAGGGGAGGCCGGACCGAAGGAAATGTGTTCTGACTGTGGTGTTCATGCACAAGCGTGAGAGAGAGCGGGCTGAGAGCGGCACACGGGGCAGTACAGTCAAGATTAAACAGGGTTAACTGATTCAGAAAGAAAGGTTCTCATTCGTCCAGGTCATGGTACGGACTCCATCTTAGTATGAGGATGAAACGACCGTGGTGGTGCTGGTGGTGGTGGTGGTGGGCCTTCTGAGTTTCTAAAAGCTCCTCACCAGATTCAGGAGGAAGCAGCCTATAGAGCTATGGGCATCATGTGACTTTTTTTGTTGACACCGCCATATTTTCCTGAAAACTCTGAGGAAAAATAAAGGCTGTCAGAATTTACTGATATAAATTGACCGGGCCGAGGCAAAACTCCACAGATTATACATCATGGACACGTATCGTGCCCCAGGCGTTTTCTCGTTCCTGCTTCTTGTGTGTTTTATTACAGTAATTACAATTGCAGGATCTTTGGGAATCCTATAAAACGATTTCCCCTTTTCTTGTCCCAGACTATTCTGGCGTCCCGGGGCACAACAGCTGTCGACCATTTTTAGTTAGTTAGCAGCTCTCACTTGTCAACCGAGTAGTAATTCATAAAACGTGTTTTCCTGCCAACATGGCGGTGTGGTGATTGTCAGTGTAGGGTGACGTCAGCTACCAGAGCTCTTTACACACACCACTCTTCATCATAACACAGCTGTGGTATATGTCTTGGGGTGCAGCTGTGGGACAGTTTGACATGGTCCCTCTGTTTGCACATGTAAAGTTGTCATTTTCTAAAAGTCTCCAGGAACTCGAATTAAAAACCTAAAAAGCAGAGAATTGTTTTTTATCTGTTTTATCATTTTAAATGTGTGAATAATGAAGCAGGAAACCAAAAGTGTTTTAGCTTCTCTTTGCTTTTTACCCTTCAATCCTCAGTCCCTCTCTCTCTCTCTCTCTCTCTCTAATGGAGGTACTTAGCATGTGCAGAGTGTAAGCAGTGCAGAGATGTGTTGACTCTGTATTCAATTAGTCATGTCTGCACCACCGCTGCCTCTAATTGTTCATTTTTATGTTTTTTAAAACTGTCCCTGGCTGTTTTCAGATCAGTTTTATTATAAAAGGTGGAGTCATATAATGAGTAATAAACCGTTTCTTTCTGATTTAGAAAGCTGCTGTCTCTCTCTCTCACTCCACACCTCTCCACCTCTTGTTCTCTTTTAGTATTTCATTCTCTCTCCACTTCCCTCCTCTCTTCTTCTTCTTCTTTATATTCACTTCTCTCCTTCACCTCAAGCTGCTCTCTCTATATTTTTGCATATACGCCGATGATTCATAATGGATTTCTGTGCACTTAGTGTTTCACAGATTTCACTCTTCCGTCACGTTGCATGTTGAATAACATTTTCTGGAGAGAAACTCTTGCAGAGTGAGAAAGCAGAACTTGGAAACAAATATCAGTGGAGCTTCAGAGCGTTGAGACTTTCAGAGGGACTCTCTTCTAAAAGCATGCACGCAGGAACGTTGGTACATTTCACTGTGACCCTGGGGATGGGTCTGTCTTTCTGCCATGGACGGTCGACTTGACCTGCAGTTTCTCCAGCACAAGGACGCACGAGATGAAAAGACAAGATCCCCGACAAAATGGACGGTCATTAAAAAAAGAAATGTGGAGAAGAGAGGCAGAGAATATTAAGTTACATCCAAACTAAATAAATAAATAAAACAAGATGAAACAAGGACAACTGGACGTTTCACTATTTATCCAAGTCTTGGACACGCGTTATTTATTTTTATTCCAGTACTTCTACGGCACCTAAGGAAGACCTTGATTTTGATGTACTTGACAATAAAGACATTCTATTTTATTGTATTCTATTGTTTCAGCTTGTTCTTTGGTCTTGTAGAAGAGACACCGACTCTGTTAATCGTCCTGTCCTCTGGTTGATCTACATTTAACACAACCACAACCTAGAACCCTCTTGCTGTCGTACATCGCGTCACATTCAGGAGAAGAGTCAGTGGTGATCAAACCCGTTCCATCTGAGGATGAATGAAGATACGTTTAGATAATTATTTGAGCCAACTCCTGATCTCATTCTCTCTGTTGAAAGCCTGGCAGCTATTTTACTCATCCGTCCTCTCTATGTGCAGCGATTGATGGAGTCCTAGTGAGGTTTCTGATGGTTCACTCATTAAACCTCAGCATCGTTTACTCTAATGTTTGTGTTCTTCCATTAGTCTGATCTAAATGAGCGTTAGCCTCGTCTGATCGTGGTCTGGAGCTTCGTGTGAACACTGATGGAGTCACATTCCCAGTCTGAATTATTCATTCAGTCCGTCTCCGTCTGTGTCCTCCCTGCGTCTGTTCCTCTGGAGGAACTGATGAAATGATGTTATCAGGTTCATCATGTGTTATCCGTGAGGTTTACAAATGAAGGGACGAAGCATGAATCTAAAGATCGTGTGAATCGTTAAAGCGAGATTAAATCTAGACGCACTTTGAGTTAAACTTTTTAAAAGTGCTAAACTAAACCTCTGGCGCACCAACTTAATGTTTTAACAGCATAAATTTGTGATGTCCACTTCTCTCCAGCAGTTATTCTCCACAGCGGTAAAAGGACTAAAGTCACTTTTAGTTGGCTTTATGTCTTCATTCAATCCTTTGTAATGTCCTCTGTGCTTTTACACATCTTTTCTATATTAGCTGTGCTGAATAAAAAGAGGAGATCCCAGTGAACGCTGGGTTTTTATTGTTGATTTCTAGATATAGGTGCGTTTGTTTCTGATGTATTGAAGCAGAGACACAACCAGGACAGAGGGAAGTCTCGCAAGGAGGACAAACCTCATTTCACTGGTCTCTCACACATGAAGGGAAAGACAGAAAAAGAAGAAGAAGAAGACAGAGTCAATAGCAGGAAGTGACTGGAATCACAATGCATCACATTATACAGGGAACCCAAGCACCGTTGGATCCTTGTCAGCCTTTATGAGTCCAGAAGTGGTCCCAGGGGGAGATCCCATCCTCTGTGTTCCCCATTAATCTGTGCAGCATAGACTCATAAGATGCTGTCTCTACCGCTGCATCAAACTAAGATAATCCTGGACTCCATGATGAATCCAATCAATGCATGTTAGAGGTCAGAGGAACCATGGAACCACACCAACGTGAAGCACCGTTGTTAATCCTAGCCATGCACATCCTGCATTCGGCTCTCAGAAATATTTGTCTTGTGGTTAAATCCAAGGTGTTTATATCCAGATGTCGTTCTTTTGTTCCTCTAACAGGCCAGATAAGAAACGGATCCTCTAGCCGTTACCAGACCAGGTAAATAAGCTCTTCCATGAGCCGCTCCAGCTCATAAGGGCATGTCAGCTCTGTAAAGGGCAGCAGTGTCTAAAAGATCCTCACATTAAACTCCAAGGCTGTCTCTAGAAATGCCAGCGGTGAAGTCGTGAAACAAAATGGAAGGAAGGTTTTTTGTTTTGTTTTTTATGGCTGGAAACAAGACGATTCTACAAATGTTCCTTGTATTTTTTATTTCTGGTTTTTAAAAAAAAAAAAGAAAATCATCTTAGACCTGCACACGCTCCCTTTAGCCTCTGTGTATTAAAAGTTCAATTTATATTCTGTGCCGTCAGCTTTAAATGATTTCTGCGTCTTTAGCAGGTGTTTTAGGAGATAACCGAGCCGTGTGTTGTATCTGCTGGTCACATACTTTAGCTAACCTCTCTCTCTCTCTCTCTGTACTGTACACACTGTTAATCTCCCAGGCTACAGATACAGCCTCTTCCACCTGCTTCAGACGCTCCTTCCCTCCTTTCATTATTATTATTATTTCATTATTTTTTATCCTTCCAAACTTCCCACCTGGATATTTGCATGATCACCGTGTTCCTCGCTCAAACCAACTGGCTGAGTTTTTCTACCGCTGCAGCACTTCATGTTTTTTGCAGCATCATCTTGTGAAGTTTCCACACAGTCACACTTTGAGTCATTACCAGGTTTATTTGATATTGTTTCAGCTTATGGTGCTTTTTTTGCTTATAGGTTTGCTTCATCTTCATGACTCTGTAGAAGTTGAGGAAAGGAAGCGTCCTCCACGACAGTGACGCTCCTGCTGCATCTCTTTGATGTTTAAACTAACAAAAGGCTAAGGAAAGTTTTTATGCTGCTCACCTCTACAATAAAACTATCAGTTACCCTCTTCAGGAAAGTCTTAAAAAAGGTTTAATGTGATGGAAGCACAGTTATACATAGTCATAGTGGGAGATTAGTCCCACAGCAGCGGCATCATCAGCAAACATGATGGTGACGTTGGAGTCTGGCGTGGCCTCGCAGTCGTGTTGCAGCATCTGTAGTTTAAACAACAATCTGGGCGATTTGCAGCCACATTAAAGTCATCCAAAAGTAGAAGATCCACCAGGAACGCTGCTCAGCTCTGATTGGACTGTATTCAGTGGACCAAATGTCTCCAACGGTGACAGCTGTACAAATACTGTGGGTGAGTGTGGTATGTGGTAAAATGTATCTCTCTCTTCTTTTAGTCGGGGAACCGAACCTGCAGAGAATGATCAGCCTATTCTGCAACGTTAAGGCTTTCAGGTCATCGTTTAGCTGCAGAGTCCATTCATCTCTCTGTTAACTCAGAAGCTCTAGAACCCAATGGATGTAGAAATGAACGTCCAGGTCCCAACGAGATCAACTGGAAGGAGTGAAACGTGAACGCTGTGTTGCCCTGAGACAAATCAAAATACTCTGAATGAAGTAGGCGACAAATATCATGTAAATTATGGTGTAAGATGAATTAAACTGATGTGCAGCTCTCCTCAGAGGAGCCACTCTTTTTTCTGAAACTGGTTTTGTTCCTGTGCCTCTCAGAGCCACAGTCCTCCATATTTTCCCTCTGCTCTTGTATCTCTCCCTCCTGTCCTCTCCCTCCTAACCAGGTGCTTTGGGAGATAACTAACCTTGTACAGTCTGCTTTCATGCCGCGGCTGAACTCGTTTTTTTGCCTTCACCTTCTCTTCCTCGCGTTACGTTTTTCCATCCCTCTCCGTTTCGTCTCCGTCACCGTCCTCTTTCCCTCCTTATCTCCCTCCAGGCCTCTCTGCCTCCTCCTTTCTTCCTTCTTCCTCAGTCACCTCTTCTTCTCCCCTGCCCATCTTTATTTCCCTCTCCCCCCATCCTTCCCGTTCCTCCCCGCCCGGCTCTCTCCTGTGTTTCACCAGTAATGGTGGGCTGCGTTTCATCTGACAAAGCTGGGCTTTTGTAGTGGCGGTCTGTTTACCATATCAAAGGCAGTGATGGCACGATAAGGCTGCTTAGATGAAGCAGGGCCTCTTCCAGAGAACAAGAGGAAGTGTGGAAACATGTGGCGCACAAAAACAGATTTGAATAGGCCTCCATGTAGCATGCATGTGTTAACGTATTCCTCTTGGGGTCGGCATTAAAATAGACCGACTATAAAGAAAATGTCTTTAAAGCTGGACGACAAAACTATTTCATGTCTTCTGCATGTTCTGACTGCAGAGGTTCCAGTCCTAAAGACCCTACAGGTTCCAGTTAATGCTGTGTTACCCATGAACAGTTGCATGATTTCTTTGCAGTATAAGGCAGTATAGTCTGTATTTATTATTTCCTCATGCATCTGTGTGGTCATTACTCTTTTCTGGTTAGTTAAAGGTGTGGGAATTTATTCAAATACCTCTCAGGTCTTTAATGTTTGTCACGGGTCTGGGGCAGAAAGCTCAGTCGCTGTGTGTGTCTGCAAGAGACGGGGAGAGATAAAAATTTCATCTACTTGCCACCGCTCCTCAGAGACAGAATCGATCTTGCAAGAAGACAGAGCTGAAAATTGAAACGGTTAGATAGTCTTCTCTTCTTATGCTGCACGCTGAGGGGGAGGGGGGAGGGGAGAGGAAGGCCATCGTCGTCGTTGTCACCGGGTCGTCACCTGAACCACAGGAGCCGCTCCCGGGACTCGTGCTCCGTCTACCATTCACTGGTTCCCTGCTCTCAAAGCTCTGCAGGAATCGGTTATTTTGTGCAAAGTGTTCTGCACACAGGTGACGGGATCCCTGCAGCAAAACTTAATCAAATGCAAATGCTACCAAACTAACTCCAGACAAAAACAAAACTACTTGATTAAATAAGAAAAAGCTGCAGTGTGACACGTTTCAATCCATTTTCAGACACTAGCTCGACTCACTCGAGCACCTGCCATCTTCTTTTCATGTCAAGTCTGTTTTAGGTTTAAAAAGATGCAAGAAAGACTGATCCAGCTTTGATATGCTGAGAGCCAACGCCTGTGCGCCGTCTTCCCTTTGACGCTTGTTAGACTCTAGTGCATCCACACACTCTCCCTCACTAATTGGTCAGAGAGTGACCTCTGAACAACGGACACACAAAAGCTTCCAAACGCTTTCATCTTCCTCCTCCATTCGTCTTTATTTCTCTCTTGCTCCCTTTTAAGTCTTCGCCCCCTTTCAGCGTCGAACCTCTGCTGAGACCTTGACAAGTATCCTCTTACACACACTTCCACATAATCAGAGTCATCCTGAGCCACAACACTGAATACTAATCAGACGTTTAGATTCGCTTCTTTGATCCCGACTCATTTTCTAGAGGCTTTACGTAGCGACACTTTATCGCCAAGTAAAGGACGATGAATCAGCGCTATAGTCTTCTACTGTTTACCGTTTACCACTAAAACACAGAGAGCTGCAGTGGTAATGAACATGGCTCCTTTTGTTTGGTTTGAATCATTCAAACAGCAGATTAGAAAAAGAAGTGCTCCACAAATAAACCGTTTACGTCAGAATAATGTTTGTCACCAGCGAGCTTAAGGAGTCACTTTTTTCTCCAGTGAGAATGAAGACACTGTCAGCTGATCGAAATAGAATTAGTTTCTGGAACAACTGGAGCCAGAGAATCAGGGTAACTCTCACAAGGAGACGTGTTTCAACCAATACAGAGGAAAAGATGACGGGTATGACTACTGTTACCATATTAAGCCCCGCCCACAGACAATCTGATTGGCCCAGCAGATCTTTGCAGGAGGAGACTCTGTTCCCAACAGAGAGACTCCAGACCAACTCTCCTCCACTGGTTTCCAGCCCAGAGCAACTGAGCTGCAGCAGCAACTATCTGATTATATTCTATCAGCATAATTAGGAAACATTCAACTTTGCAAAGTGACAAATATAAACTGATACTGACATTTTCTTTTCTGCTAAACATCCAGTCCTTCAGTAGAGGATGTGGTTCTAATAACTATTATTCAACTCTTGTCTCAAGGTGCTTGGTGAAAGTAAACATTTTCAGTTTTTATGTTGAAACAGGCAGATTACACTGTGTTAATGAACAGAACAACTCCTGGAGTGTTTGCTGCTGATTCAGTGGAAGAAATAAAAAACAAACCTACATTGAGAATTCTTCTTTTCTACAAAATAAAAAATAAAAGTGACCTGTGGCAGCTAGCACCAGTACCTCTAGTGACTCACTAACAGATGATAGCTGATGAAGTGTTTGAGGTGAACATGGTGAACTCAGCCTGGTCCAGTCTCAGTGCATCAGACCAACAAACCTTCAGGTGACAAGTAACCAGTCACTCAAAGTCAGCAGAGAGGTTCCATTCAGTTCAATTCAATTTGATTTATATAGCATCAATAATAATACAAACTGTCTCAAGATGCTTTATAAAAACTGGTCTGAAAGAGCAAGCATGAAGAGAGGGACACGCAGCAGTTAAAATGCTATACAGCATGAGACGTAATGAAATTAGAGGATAGGAGCTCTGTGCAAGAGAAAGGAAAGTAGAGGACATGTCCTCAGTGCATCGTCCCCCAGCAGCCTTGGCCTATAGCAGCATAACTAAGGGATGGTTCAGTCCAGCTCTAATTATAAGCTTGAACAAGAAGGAAAGTCTTAGTCCTGACCTTAAAAATAGAGAGGTCTGCCTCCAGAATCCAAACTGGTTCCACAGGAGAGGAGCCTGATACCTTCAGGCTCTACCTCCCACTCTACTTTTTTTTTTTTCTAAATTCTAGGAACCACAAGTGAGCCTGCACTTTGAGGTTAAAGATTACAGGAAGTAACCGCTGGCAAGTGAGGTGAGCTTCACATTAAATCTGACTAATAAACTAGGACCCCTGTAACCTGATGCAGAGATAGCTGCTGAGTGATCGGAGCCTGAGACTGGGCATCGCTCCAGTCAGTCACGGTGGAACAGGGTTAACTCTGAAGGAGGATGATGATGCAAGGCCATCTGTAACATTTGAAACTCAGTTTTAGAGTCTATAATCACAGTCTTTTCCTAAACTGAACTAGATTGCTGCTGATGCATAAAGGGAAACAGATTTGTGGATTCAAACCCTCTAATCTCTGACTGCCATCCACGCCAACCTCCTCCTGCTCAGGTCCTTCAAAAGTAAATAAACGCTGCCTGTGCATGTTTCAACACAACAACTCCTTGGCCTGAGGGGTGGCTGCGTGCACACACACACTGATCATGTGTAAGATGATCACATAGAGCTATTAACGTGCTTATTTTCATTTGTTGGCCCATTTGTTTTTGCTTTTCCCTTTTTTATATTTTAACGTACAGTAGGAGGAGGCGTTTGTCAGCACACCACCCCCACATGTTGACTCTGACAAGTGATGGTGGGAAGCAAAGCTCAGAAATACCTGAACGTGCTGAGAGTTTTACATACATTAGCATTTAAACGGAGAGAAACACTTTGAGTCATTTATGCTCTGGGGTTTTAATTGTTGGTGCGTCTTGAAATTGCAGCAGAGTAATACAAAGCCACCTCCAACAGAGTTTTAAAACAATGTTAAAGAAATGTTTGCATGAGTGTCTTTATAGTGTGACGAGCAGGTTTGGAGACAGACCTTTATAAGCCTGAGAATTAAGACCTGGTTTTAGGGTTAGATTCAGTTTGAGGCATTTAGTTGCGATGGTTGAGAGTATTTTAATGGGCTAGTGAAAGCTTTACAACAATAAAAGGGCCTCACACAGATAGAAGTACGAGTTTAGAAGAGAAAACAGCAAAAGTCCACAAAGTGTCAGAACCTGAGAGTTTGATTTCTAATGTCTTAATTATAGTTCGAGCTCGGTTATTGCCTTCAGAGAAACAACTAACTGATAAGCTGTGCAATCATTGCCCTGATTGGTATGTGTGTGCGTCTGTGAGGGCAGCGTGCAGCCGTGCACATCATTATGTTTGATATCACTGTTTTGTCTCCCGGCGATAAAAGCCAACATTTTCCTGCGCTGACATCCTCTAACCGTGCTCGCCTCACTGCCTTTTACTTTCTCCTCGATTGTTTCCAATTATCTTTCTTCTTCACTCGCACAGATTAAAAAGACTGTAACGCCACACAGCAGACTGATTGGAGCCCGGCTCGCAGACGAGCAAGTTAAAGCGTTAGAGTAAGCAATAAAGGCTAGGGAGAAAAGGCTTAGTGTTAGAATACAAAAAGAAAAGCTTTCTCTTGTTTCATTCCTTGATTTTGGTCCTTTAGCTTCATTCAGTCATTCATTCATCCATCTTCTGTAACCTCTTGTCCTGCGTAGGGTCCTATCCCAGTTGTCATTGGTCTAGAGGGGGGGTCCACCCTGGACAGGTCTCCAGTCTATCACAGGGCTAACACAGAGAGACACTCACACCTACGGCCAACTTAGAATCACCAATGAACCTAACCAGCATGTCTTTGGACGGTGGGAGGAAGCTGGAGAACCTGGAGAGAACCCACGCAGACACAGGGAGAACATGTGTCTGCATGGTGTGGTCTATTACCACCGCACCACTGTGCTTCATAATATATATATATTTTTTATACAATGAGACGTCTTGTAAACCTCTGTATTATGCTCGTTTTGGTTGGATTAGACCTGCAGTAGCGTTTCTTCTTGCAGCATGGGTGCAGCAGTCTGCTGCTGAAGGAGCTGCTTAGGTCTGAAACAGTCTGATGCAGTGGGTGAGAGGGGTTGTCCATGATTGATGTCAGCTTGGCTAACATCCTCCTCTCACCCACCTCCTCCATGGAGTCCACAGAGCAGTCCAGGACAGAGCCGGCCCGTCTCTTCCCGTCCCTCTCTGAGCTCCCACTGCTCCAGCAGACCATTGCATACAGGATAGTAGAAGCCACCACAGAGTCACATCCTCCATAGAGTGTGGAGCTGGTTGAGAAACAATCAAGAGGATCTAAATATAGAGCTTCACTCAGTGCAGGAGATGCACATCGAAGCAGGATATTATGACAGCGCTGTGACACATCGTACGCAGTGTGTGTGTGTGTGTGTGTAGCATGGTGTGCATGCACAGAGACCTGCCACATCACCTCCATACCATATGAGGCTGCACATCATGACTCTGCCAGTTCCCCACAGCTTAATGTGTCACTGGCAGTTACATCACACACACACACACACAGAGAGAAGCATGCAGACAACTACACACATGCAAACTGGAAACAGACATCAAACACACACAGATGTAAGTTAATGCTGGACGAGCAAATAATGAAATCTTTAAATCTTTAAGGGCCGTCAGTCCACACTGTCTCGTTGCACTCAGAAATCAGTCAGACTACACTTTTAACAGCGACCAGTTATTTTGGGCGCCTCCTAATAGTGCAGATTCACACACAGCGCACACTTCCCAGCTCAGTGTGTGTAAACAGAAGGTGTTTCATGTAGCTTTGACATGAAGGGACTCACGAGCACGAAGAAATGTATAAACAGATTTCTGCTGCAGGGAGAGGATTTAAAAGTTTTCATGTGTCTGAAGGTGCAGGGCTGCTGAAACCATCACCAACACTTTTTAAGAAGTTGTTCTGTGCGTGTCATTCCTCTGATGTCCACTAGAGGCTTTATGCAACCTCCATGTTAGAAACAGAATAAACACATTTCCAGTCTGGTGCAAAAACTAGTTTGGTCATTTATTTCTTCAAATCATGACGACAAAGGTTCTGCAGAACTAAGGGCGTGTCTGCTTTGATTGTCATCACATGTTGCTAGCCTGTCTTGACATAGACGCTGTAACTTACGTACGTAGCCTACGCCTGTGTGAGCCATTTCTACTTGTACCTCGTCAGTCTGGCTCGCTCTGTAACAACTATATGGTGCTGTGTCTTTTTTGTCAGTCGGGTTCATTTTTGTTTTTACTTCCTGCGTCACTTTCAACAATGATGACTGAGTCATACAAATGTTTGTATCCCTGAACCTCCTCAGTTAACCTTTCCTCCATGTGTTCCATCTTTATTGATCCAAAACAATCGATTCAAAAATTGCAGAGATGGAGAAGCAGCCGGAAATACTAAAACAGAAACACGCTACTACCAACCAGACCAGTCACAGCTCTTAAGGTCTGCATCACCATGGGGTGTAGTTATATTTCTGGGTAGGTGCAGGTCAGACTATGTCGCTAGGGTCTGCGCTGTCAATGGCTTCTGCATCAATTTGACGTCTAAACGGAGACGCTCTCTCTTTAGAGTCACCGTTTGTCTGTTTTGGGCCATGAAACGTGAAACATGGCAGCGTGAAGCAGAACCACCTCTTTATGTACCACGATCATGATTATTATTCCTCCACCCTGCACCCCTACACTTATAGTATTTCTTGTTTCTTTTTCTTTCCCTCTCACAGTGATGGTGAAACTTTAATGGCCAGGTCATTTACCAGATTACAGAGCAGCACTGGTCATTTCACAGCTCTCTAAGAATATCCAGAGTGTTCACTGGTACCTACATGGCCACCATTCATTCTCTTTGCTGAGACTCAAATCACTCATATACAAAGGTGCTACAGGACACAGAGGATAAGAGGTGGTAGTTACGAAGGCAGTGGCTGTATACATAGAGATAAACAGATAAAGCCTGGGTGAAAGGCTAAGAGTATGCATGAGTTTGTGTTAATCAATAAATGGAAAGAAAAGAGAGTCGCTGCACAGGCACACTACCACAGAGGTAATCAAACCATAAACCTTTAGATGCACAGGAGTGCACTCTTATTTTCTGTCCTATTCCTGCATAAACTAGAACAAAATGCAGACGGCGGCACAATCATTTAGCTGCTAAATGGATGCTTTCATTCATATTAGGCCAACACTCTCCTCCATCTCAGTCGGGTAAAGACGACAATTTAGAAGACGGAAAGAAAAAAGAAGTTAAGAGGAAGTGAGGTGGGTTTTGGAGGTTACAGCATCAAGTCAAAGCTGCACGGTGTGCCCTCTGGGTGCAGGTTTGAGAGCTTCACATTCTCCTGATGAAGCCTCCTTCTCTTTGTTCATTTTGTGCCACAGAGAAGGGCAGAGATGTTTCAAAGTGTTGATACCAGCGATGTGACCGGCCAAGAGTGAATTCATTAATTACTATTCCCAATTTATATTCAGACCACTTTCTCTTTTCTTTTCCTGAAACATTGCACGTATGCAAATGCAAGGACCATAAGTAGGTCTGACAAACCAAGTTTTGCAATTTTGGTGACAACAGGACGGAGACCAGGTGCATGGACGAGGGGCTGAATATATTATTATCAGGAGGAGGAGGAGGAGGAATACAGAATGAGGAGGAAGAGAAACAACTAATTAGACAAAGACCTCCACAGTATTTTGACTTTTTATTTTAAATAGAATCTGTCTGCACAGGTCTGATGTGGGTCAGGACCGGAGTTGAAATGTGACTTTTAGAGAAACACAGAACATCGTTCACGTTTACATTCTGACAGAAGATCACGTTGCTGTTTAGGGACTTTTAAATATTTAATGAAGCTGCCGCGCCGCTATCCTTACAAGCCTCAGCTGGTTCAAGTGTAAATGTGCCAAAAAGAGCCTCAGTCACTTCAACAGACTGCAGCTCAGTCGGTGACGGTACACCTCCTTTAACAAGAAAAGGCCTTTAACCGTAGTGAACGCAGAGAAAGGGAAGGAGCTGTAAATCTCTGGAGACAGTTTCTGACTTCCTGCTAAATGTGACTGAACACACTCACGCCCGGCGCTTTGAACACATTATTTCTCTTTGTCACTAGAACAAACCCACACAACTCTCTCTGTGCTTTCTTTCTTTCTTTCCATCTTTCCTTCTTGAGTCAATTTGTTCCCCCCTTTTTCACCCCCATCCTCTGGTATTTAATTAAGCCATCACTTGTTCTATTCCGCCTGAATTCAAACGTGTTTAGTGAAATTGGCTTGTAATGGCCCTTTTAAATTTTAAATCAAAGTATGTTAATGTTATTACTCCTTTCAACTACATTTTCCTTTTCCTCTCGTTTTCTTTTTCTTCATCTTTTCTTTTCTTGTCATTTGTGGCATTTCAATAAAGCAAACACATCACAGTTTGTTGCGTTGAGGAAATAATTGACAGCAGAGGCCTCATGCAACGTTCCAACAATCTCGTACGAGTGCACAAGAGGGCACATATGCATTTAGTAAAACTCTACACAGTAGAACATGTCTGAATGTATTGGCATTTGGAGCAAGTTGCTAAAATCGTGCGTCTCTTTCCTGTCTGCTTGTCTGAAAGCAACAGGGGAAGGGAAATGGCATGAGTAAGACTGTAAACACAACTGACAGGAGCTGGCATGGATAACAGTCCATAAAGTTGTAAATAATAAAGCTTTTTATCAAAGATTTTACAGACAACTAAATTTATCACTGAAGCCGAACCCAATTTGTTGGGTGCTGTTTCTCTTTGTAGCTAGAAAATAATTGCTTGGACACCGACTGTTTAATGTCAGCAAGGAAAGACAGTAAGGGAGACAAACTACTGGGCTTTAGAGGATGGATACCAACAAAATATATATATCAAAATATTGAAAATTTAGAGAGAGAAGAGTAGAGGGCCTAGAACAAACCCCAGTGGAACTCCACAAGTAAGCGGAGAATTTGGAGAGGCCCCACCATTTTCTACTGAAGACAATACACTTGTCAGTAAATAAACTGTTTTAGTGCAACAAATAAAAAGATTCCAGGCAATTAATTAAATCTTTGTGTGTCAAACATATCAGAAGCCAGAGCTCAGGCTGAGAAGATTTAAAGCTGAACAAACAGTAGAGACCAGGGCACAAGCATAAAAAAATACACTGGAATCTGATGAAAAGAGGTAAATCTAAAATTGACAAGAAACACCGGAGAGGATTCTTAAGAAAAGCGTAAACAGTGATGAACAAAAGGAAAGAGAATAAGGACGAGGAGCGGTGGACAATAACCAGAATGTCTGGATGGACTCTTAAAGACTTTGTAAACCATGTGGAGTTTTGCAGGAGGAAGGATTTATAAATGCATGATATAGTTTGGCAGGAAGATTTCTTGAAAGTGAGTCTGAAGAAGCACAGAAACAGATTTGACAGAGAGGCAGCTTTTCTCAGACTTTTCTATTACAAAGCTGCAGCATTACTGAACAGTCCCTCCCCCAAAAAAGACCAAAAGCAGATGCACCTATCCTCCCAGTATATAAAGGGATAGTGTCAACCATTGCAAATTAAATAAAGGGGTGGTGTCTGCACCAAGGGCTGTAATTAATATACATATAATGTGCAGGAGCTGATCTTTTTACTCAGTTTTACTCAAAGCTAAATTTAATTAATCACAATTATTCATAAATAACTCTGAGAACTTTAACACAAAAATAAACTAAATATAAACCATTTACTGTTCAACCTCCCCCTCTCATCAGTCCGTTTGGTTTCACCCAATGAGTCTGATTGAAGCACCTGGTCCTTGTTAACTAGATTCTTACAGGTGAGCCTCATCTCTGCTAATCAGCTCAGAAAGCAAACTAAGTCCACCTTTGACCCACTAAACAAACCCTGAATTTAATCATTTATCGGTTTTATTCACCCAGGACTGTAGGAACTGTGAACATTTTCTTTCAGTAAAGGAATACCTGCAGCTGCCTCTCAGTCACCAGAGAGCCCCTACTTCTTCCAAAAACCCATAAACCTGGTTTCAATGTTAACATCAGAATAAAATCTAGGTTTAGAGGAGGGCTCAGGTCAAAGCTTAAAGGATTTTTGAATTTACTTTCCCATGAATTTGAGTAGCTATAAATGATTGATAAAACATTCTTGCAGTTGAATTTTTCTTATTATTTTTTTTTTTTAGTCTTTTACAGCAGCAGATTGACTCACCTGATACTTTACTGCTGGTTTACTGACTGACTGATTGTTTCTCCTCTTACATAGATTCTGTTTTTGTTGCTAAGCCAACAAAATACCTGCAGCTAATAAAATCACTTCCACTCTCAGGACAGTATTTTTCTTTAGGTCAGTGTTTCCATCTGTAGCACAGCTAGCCTCAACTTTAAAATAAATCACGACTCCCTGCAAAGCAACCGGTGAAGGTGGTGCAGGTTTTGTTGCAACAATTCAGAAATGTACAAACACAAATTGTTGATTGTTAAAGTCTTTAAGCCGTGATTCATGTTCTCCCACTATTTCTACCTTTATCTCATTTGGGGCAAATATGCACAGAAATATTTATTTCAACCAGAGTTAACCCATCAGATCAAGTGTTTGCATGGTTGTTAGGTCTGGTCTGGTCTAGGTGGGTGCTACATGTCTAAGTAACATCCACACCAATGAATGCCAGGTCCAGAAGTTTCCCAGCAGAACATTCCTGTTGGTGGTCATAATGTTCTGGCTGACTGAATGTAGCCCCTGTAAAGTTACTTCCCACTCTTCACGACTTCTCTCTCGATTTATGTTTACATCCCCATCGGGACCCTTTCCATAATGTGTTCAGTCTTTTATATGTGATAAAATAAAAACACTTTTTGTGGGAAATAAGACCCAAGTTAGAAAGTCCTGAATTTATCCTTTCATCCAGTTGAGAGCGAGTGGAGAGTTAAGGCCCGAGCAGCCTTGAACAGCCAGGTATCCGACAGCAGCAGCCAGCGTGCACGCCAGCACCTAAAGCCTTGTAACTCATAATGGCTTCTCAGGAACAGAGCGTGCTGCAGAAGGCTCGGCTGAAGCAAATCCTCCGTGTCTCTACCTCAAGGCCATGCTTTACTTTCCCCCCTCAGCTTTTAAAAGATGTTTTAATCAGTATACTTCAGAGCACACAGACTTTGAATGATGCATGAACCTTCTGAATAATATGTTGGATAAATAATGCACCTTTTTTTTTAGCAAGAATTTTGGTGACACTCAGATCTACTAGAAAGAATCTGGGCATTTTAGTTATATAATCATTTTGAGCTGGAAACATAAGCTCTGGTGAAAAAAAAAAAGATATACCAAGACAACCTGTAGCTCATTTAGTCCTCGAAGCTGAAAGAAACTGTTTTCTGTCAGAACATGATCTTTCCCCTTTGACACAGGAATAACTTCTGCATTAAAGCAGCAGAGAGGATTGAAGGAGTGAAACTACTGCTCTGTGTTCTCTCTTCCATCCCTCCCTCTGTGCACAAGAAGAAAACAGTATGCATGCTTGTTGATGCGTGAGCTGGGTTTGGTAAAATGTGTGTGTGACGGAGAGGAAGAGAGGGCGAGGAGGGTGCATGCTGGTGTGACACACAGCAGTCACTGTCTGATGCATCTTTACCCTGGCTCCAAATCAAAAACACTTGTACTGTATCCCCTCAGGGAGCGAGCAGACAGCAGTAGACTGGCAGAGGCACGGAGAGAAAGAACGGGGAGGGAGATAGAGAGAGAGAAGGAAGAACAGATGCAAAGGTGAAAACGCAAAAGGACAGACTGATGCATGTGGAAGGAGATGAGGGAGAAAAGATGGGAGAGAAAATTGATTCTTTGAATGAAGACAGATGGACAGACAAGAGATGAGGTGGAACAGGAGAAGAAGACAAAATTATGAATTATAAGAGGAAACTCATAATAGGAGGCTCAGAGAAGGATGGCTCACAAAAAGACATTCAGACAGAAAGGGAAATGAAGGCCGACTGTGTCTGCACCAAAACGTTGCACTTGAACGCACCACAAAGACTACAGCCAATGACCAGCTGCTACGTGTACTGCACCTGAGAGGAAATAACTGTTCATACCAGCAGGTGGCTGTTAGCTGGAATCATTATTCAAAAGGAGGCTAGGAAGAGCTAATGTTAGCTGGGAGGCTAGGAAGAGCTACTTTTAGCTAGGAGGCTAGGAAGCTAGGAAGAGCTACTCTTAGGTGGGAGGCTAGGAAGCTAGGGAGAGCTACTGTTAGCTGGTAGGCTAGGAAGCTTGGCAAAAGCTGCTATTAACTGTGAGGCTAGGAAACTAGGAAGAGCTGCTATTAGCTGGGAGTCTAGACAGATAGGAAGTGCTACTGCTAGCTCGGAAGCTAGGAAGAGCTACTGTTAGCTGGGAGGCTAAGTCGCCAGGTAGAGCTCCAAACCGTCATTCAGAGTTGTGCTCTCCTTACCCAGCTGAGCAGTTGCTCTACATTTCATTGTTTCTCGATCATGATGATGTTGAGGAAACATTTGTGGACGTGAACGTTCATATGAGATTAAAGTGAGAAATGAGACGAGTCTTCTGAACGACCAATCAGAGTGATCTCTCTGAGAAAAGTCCAACTAGATCCAACTAGAAAGTCCACTAGATGCTAACCCACGGCTCTACACCAGCAAACGGCCTTTAGGGGAAAGAGGTGAGATTTAGTCATGTTGGTGTTGTATGACATTCCCACAGAGCTGCTTCCTCTCTCCCCAGCTCACACTTCTACTAAAGGTCAAACAGATTGTGTGAGTTTGTACTTTATGTGCGACCTCTGTTATCCTCTCGGCTTAAAGTCACACCAGGTGAGCTGAAAACACGTCTGGGTCTCTGTCTGTGTTTGGGCTCTTTAGTTACAGTAAGGTGGTGTTTCTGACACAAAAGGACAAAAATGGAGCTACTAAACAGAGCAGAGGTTCGATCTCACTGAAATAATCTCGTCAAAGGGCTGATGTTCGCATAAGTAATTACATGCCCCCTCCCAGAAAAAAAAAAAAAGAACAGAGTAAAAGTTATTTGTGTCATTCTTTCCGGCCCCCCTCCACTCCCCTCCCCTCTCCTTTCACTTCCTCCATTCCAGTCATCTAATTTTATATTTTCCTAATTAATTCTCTTGATTCATTAGGGATGGAGAAAAGGAGGGAGCAGGGGAGTGAGGGATGAGAGAGGAGTGGAGCATCTTGCCATCTGCATTTCTCCCCTGCAGGGCAAAGCCATGAGTCTGTCTCTCCAAACTGCAGCGGAAAAAAAAATAAAATCCTCGGTGCACTGAAATAATAAAGAGGGGGAACTAAAACGAGACCAATCAAAGGAGGGAATCAACAAGAGTGAACTCAGCTAAAGGCAACGTGACCTCCCCTGCCTCCCCTGCCTCCCCCTCTAACCCCGACTGTTTCGCTGCTACCTCCTCGAGTTCCAGCTCCCTCTTCTCCCCCCTCAACAGCATTTTTGCATTCGCGTCATGTGTTATTTTGAGATTGGTTTCTGAAAGAGCAATGGAAATGTTCAGACAAAGAGGGGTAACGGTGGGTGGGATGGACAGAGACGGAGAGCAGACACATAAAGTTATAAATATAAAGGGAGGGAGGGGGAGGCATTAAAGATTCAAACTGTGAGATGGAGACAAAAACTATGGTGACAGAAGAATGGGATCTCCATCTATCTGCTCCGCTCTTTGGGTTTCAGAAAAAGTTTAAAGAGGAATGTGATGCACGGCGGTGGAGAGTGTTGACTCTGTGAATACAAACATCCACAGCTCTCTGGGACGGCGTGACAATGACAGCGCTCATGATTTTATCACCGGAGGCACAGAGAGGCTTTATCCTGTTTTGCTATTCTGTTTAGATTTTTTTCCGAGGCTTTCGTTCCCACAGTAACGCCCAAGGCTTGCTGAAAGATACGACCATGAATTATCCTAAAATATGACGAGGAGTTCAGCTAATATCCAGGATTTACTGCGAGCATGAAAACACAATCGATCTGGTGCTCACTGATAAAATGGCAGACGCTGCTGAAATAAATGATTCATTCCGTATTATCAATATTATTATCGTGCATTGTATTCTTCATGTGGCACTTCCTATTAGCACAAACTTTATTCATCAACTGGAAAATGTAATTTGATTTGCTGCATCTAGACTAAAAGGTTGCACTTGAATGCACCACGGTAGCCAATGATCAGCTGGTCGGCCCTACATGTGTTCAACACCTGAGAGGTTTAACTCTAGGCTACGAGGCTAGGAAGTGCTACTGTTAGCTGAGAGGCTAGGAAACTATGAAGAGCTACTATTAGCTTGGAGGTTAGGACAAAAGGAAGAGCTACTATTAGCTGGGAGGCTGGGGAGACCTACTATTAGATGGGGAGCTAGAAAGAGCTAGTATTAGCTGGGAGGCTAGGGAATTATGAAGAGCTACAATTAGTTGGGAGGCTAGGAAGAGCTAGTATTAGCTGGCAGACTAGGACAAGCTACTATTAGCTGTGAGGCTAGAAAGAACTACTGTTAGCTGGGAGGCTAAGGCACAAAGAAGAGCTACTATTGGCTGGGAGGCTGGGAAGCTAGGAAGAGCTACTATTAGCTGGGAAGCTAGGAAGAACTACTGTTAGCTGGAATGCTAGGACACAAGGAAGAGCTACTATTAGCTGGGAGGTTAGGAAGAGCTAGTATTAGCTGGGAGGCTAGGGAATTACTAAGAGCTACAATTAGCTGTGAGGCTAGAAGGAGCTCCTCTTAGCTTCCTAACCTCTGACCTAAAGGTAGACCTTCCTAGCCTCCCAGCTAACAGTAGCTAAGAGGAGCTACTATTAGCTAGGAGGCTAAGAGGAGACACTGTTTGCTGGGAGGCCAGGAAGCTAGGAAGAGCTACTATTAGCTTTCTTTTTATAGAAAATAAAACAAAAACAAAATAAAACTCTAAAATTAGCTAAATTATAACAGACAACTAAACTATAGATGTAACACATCTTCATGACTTGTTAATGTCCAAAAGTCAAAACATGTAAAATAAATCAGACTCTCCTTTAAATGTTAAACCGTCCAATCACAACACAACAGAAGCAGCAGATGTTTAAATGAGTTCCAGAAATAATCATAACTCCCATTCAGTCAGGATTTACTCCTCAGATGGAGACGCATAATAAAAACTCCTGTGAAACCACCTGTATGATGAGATCAGGCATTCTTATTCTGCATGGGATGCTGTTCAGTGGAGTGAGGCTTTCACAGGGGGGGCCTCCTGTGGATCGTCCTGAAGAGCGCCTGAAGGGTAACCAGCATCTCTGTGTGTCAGGGATAACGCTGACAGACCGGGCGACGGCTGCTGCTGCTAAAAGTTTGGACAAGCAAGGACGAGGAAGGAGAGAGCCGCCCGCCGAGGACAGATTGGGAACAAACAGATTGCAGTCCTTGTCTGATTGTGGTTGAGTCAGTGCTGTCATAGCCCTCTAACACCTGTGCACACACAAACCGATGCTACCGAAAGCAGAATGCCAAGTAGAGCTGAGTGGCATTTTATCTGTGAAGCAGGAGTCAGAAAACAGAAGGTGCAGTCACCTCCTGGGACGTCTGAATGATGACCTGGAAGATTTTATTATTTGTCTGAGCAGGGAAGGTTAGAGGCCTCCACCCTCACATCACCTGTATCTCATTACTGCTTAGAAGTACAAATGCAGCAGTTATATCTACTGTAGGCTATATAGATATACACCAATCAGCCACAACATTATGACCACTGACAGGAGAAGTAAATAATATTGACCATCTTGTGACAGTTCAATGTTCTGCTGGGAAACTTCTGGACCTGGCATTCATTGGTGTGGATGTTACTGAGACATGTAGCACCCACCTAGACCAGACCAGGCACCCCCACCCCATAGCAATGACACTCCTTGATGGCAGCAGCCATCCCCAGCAGGATGCAGCCTGACACAGACACACACACAAAAACACTTTAGGAACAACTAAAAAAAAACATGAAGAACAGCACAAGGTGTTGACCTGGCCTCCAAATTCACTAGATCCCAAACTGATCAAGTATCTGTGGGATGATCCACAGAGGCCCCTCCCTTCAAAGGCCCCCATAGACACCACAGGACACATGTCCATGCTCTGATGAATCACCACAAGGAAGACCTGCACAATATTAGGAAGTTGATCATAATGTTATGCCTGTTCTGTGTATCTAACTTTTGCAAGGTTGAAGCTGCATAGACGAACTTTTTGACGTCAAGTGGAATCAGCTGTGATTTGTGACAACACCGCCGCTAGGCAACCATCAGGGTCTAGACGCCACAGAGGTTACAACCTGTCTACATTTAAAGTGATTTTCTGGTTCTCCGTCTCTAGTTGACATCCCAGGCTCTGGTTGCCGTGGTACAACATATAAATATGACGCTCCAAGCTACTGTCATCATGGTGGACTTGGTGGTAGGAGCCAAAATGGTGGACGGTGTTTCCTTCAGGTAAACGTTTGGTGGAACTGTGTTTGAGTCATGTGTTAACCACCTGGATCAGTTGCTCCCATCGCTCCTCAAAGTTCAGATCAGTTCAGCTTTGTACCAGTCACGTCTCTAAAGGTTTTTTTTTTTTTTTCCTCCTTTCATCACTACGGCTCCCTGAGTTTCATCATCCTTCACATCGCTGCCGGTCTCTTCCTGTGTGTACGCCCCGTATTCATTTAACGGCTGGGTGACTTTACACAGGCAACGTAAAGTTATAATGAAAGGATGAGGCCGTTGGGAATATCAGCGTTTGCCTCAGACATCTTATAAAATTAAAACTCAATACGAATAAATTACAATTTACAAAAACGTCATCAAACACGTCACAACCCATGAGGGTCCTTATAAGGATGTGAATGCCTCAAGAAGATGCTGAACATAATGCATTACATTATTTATGTAATATACTAATTAAAGTATCGTTACTTTTCCTACTCTGCTCTGGAATTGTGTTCTTTATTATGTCTGTAGCGGCTGACACTAAGGTGAAAAGCAGGACTGTGTGCTGTAGTTTGCTCCGTGGAAAGCATTTAAATTATTTATCTGTAAAATCTGCATCACAATTTAAATATATATAAAATGCTGAGAAATTTAAATTAAAAATGAATCAAAAATGAACTTAATGAGCAGGGGATGCACGAGCCAGACGAGCTGCAGTCATGCACTCGTTGACCTGCAGCTTCCCAGATGTTGTTGAGACGTGGCATCTCTGCACGGTGAGTAATACCTTCAGTCACCCGGGAGGGAGGGACGGGGGCACGGGAAGGAACAAAGGAATCTGATAACACGCCATTTGGATCCATTATGGGCTGTGTTTCAACTGATGCAGAGCTGCAAGCTACTGGACAGTCCTACGGCGAAGTGTGATTGGCCTGGCACATCTTTGCAGGAGCAGAATCAGTTCCCAACAGAAAGACTCCAGATAAACTTTCTGCCACAAAAACCTTTGTCGGTGTGGGAGTCTTTCTTTCATGCTAGAAAGACACTGAGTAATGAAGTCTCCTGTATATTCAAATTCACAAAGTCACTTTTGAGAATAGAAATGCAAAGTTCAAACCATCATTCTGTCTTATTACAGCATTATTTAAACGTATAGGCTCCGTGGAAACGCTTCCCCTCGTCGCCAATTTAAATTCCCGAGTCTGTGTGTGTGTGATGAGTAGTGACGGCGCTGACAGTGGGTCCCAACATGATAATAGCTTTCTGTATAAGCAGGGACGCTACCATCTGCAAGCCCCAGCTCCTTCCAAACACTCGCTGTTTAAAATGCAGAGAGCCTTTGTCTTTAGGAAGGTCACCGCTCTCTACCTCTCTCTCTCTCCTCTGCAGAACAGCTAACTAATGTGACAAACTGTTCTTGATGCCCGGTGACGTAAAACTGGGAGTGTGGGTGTTAGAAAAGGACGGGGAGGGGTGCAAGAGGGAAGGAGGAAGGGTGAGAGTGATAAGACCAAAAAATGAAAAATAAATAAGTGCACAAATGAACGAGCTTATATGGAGATCTAAAAATATTGAGGGAGATAACAGAGAGTGGTGCTTTCTACGTGTCATTTCCACAGCTCAGTGCTCGGTGCACATTCTTTATCGGATCCCCACATGAGTGTTTCACATCACGGATGCATGTGCACATGCTCGGTGGTGATGTCCCATCAGAGGCTGGCGTGGGAGACAGTGACCTGGAAACGATGATCTGACGAAGCTGGAGAGCCCTGATTGATGTGTGTTTGTGTGTTTTCTGTCTCCTCTCTGTGGCTTTTCCTCTAAGTTTCTTTTTTTTCTTTTCTTTGCAAGACTAAAACGCAGAGCTCCAACTCTCCGTGAAGTATAAAAGTAATTCTTTGCAGCAACGTGATGGACCAGTTTCTTGCCTCAACGAGCACACGACAGTCAAAATAAAACATGCTTCTGTTCCATCTCGTTTTATTCTTCGTGTTGACGCTCCACGCTCATGAACTCCTCTCATCACAGACACCAAATATAATCCACACATAAACTCTGGACAATGACAGAAGAATCAGATGTTTGGTTTAGGTCAGAGGTGGTACCTGGGTAGACTGGTCAGAAGGAGGAGGACTCATTCATGGACGTCATGCTCATTCCACAGCGTCAGCAGCTGTTCATGAACCTGGCAGGATGACGTCTGCTCTGACTGAATTTGACATATTTATTAATCCATGTGTCATCTGGAAAATCTTTGCATATATAAAAGGTCACCACAGAGAGAACGTATATTAGACGGGCAGATGGAATGAGGGATCAGTGAGTGGAAGGAAATGTCACTACCATAAATGAAAGTAAAGGCCTCTGGCTGGTGCTTGCTCGCCAGTGGCTGAACTCATTCCATCATTTCCGTTTTATTATTTGTTTGGCTGGTAGAAGCTAATGTGCCTCTGTATTCTGCTGTTGGGTTAAATGGAGATGGAGTGTTGTCCTGCTCCTGCAAAGTGGTGGAGAATGAGTGTCAATCAAAGTAGCCAAGACCCTTAATTCTGCAGAACTTTAAGCCGTGATCTAATTTAATCAGGTGAGTTCTGTAGAAATTCATCGTGAGCAGAAGAAAACATGTTTATTTCTGCTATAATGTTTATAACGTGGAGGTTGAAGTCAGCCTCTAGTGGACATTAGGAGGAGGAGGAGGAGGAGGAGGGCTCTGCTGATCTGTGAGCTTCCTGTCATCCTTCATGAAGATATGGACATTATATTTGACTGTCCAAAGAGAAACTAAAATGTCCTGCGCAGAGACACTATGAGCACCAGGGAGGTAAAGAAGCCTAACGCTGTCCTTAGATTACCTTCATGTGTATAAGGATGCCTCTTGGTTTGATTTATTATATAGAGTGTGAGAAAGACAGTCTGATTAAAGCCGTGGTGATTCCTCTCAGCCAGCTGTTATTATCAGTCCGACTGACGAGATATCCAGAGTCCACGATAAACGGACGAGGTGCAGACTCTCTGCATGATGAGATGTAAGAACAAGAACCGTTTGACTGTTAGAGACATCTTGACTCTAAACTCTCCGTGATAAATTGCAAATAGCATGTTTCATTCAGAGTTCAGTGCCAAAATAATCCAAATGAAATATTTATTCCACTTAAAACGTGGTTGTGTCGAGATACATTTGGTTGGAGAGGCATGAAGATGAAGCCGAGAAAGCTTTTACTATAAAAGAAAAATAACTTTGAATATTAGTGGAGGAGCTGTTGGAGGAGCTGGTGGAGGAGCTGGTGGAGGAGCAGGTGATGACTGGAGGAGGCCTCCAGACATTTAAGGAACAAATCAGTCCGTGGATGTGTCACTCCGCTTCTTGGTATATTAAATATGAATCTCTGAGAGCTTTGGCATTTGTGGATTTGAGAGAAAAGAACATTATGTGTTTAATTATGTTTGTGTAGGAAGGTACATGTTGTGCTGCAGCCAGCTTTTTCTCTTTCAACTTTAAACGGACGGCTTTGTGTTTGGACGTGCCTCTGTGATATATCCTCCACGTCTGTTATCACCTTTTCTGCTTTATTTATTTATTTATTTACTGTCTGAAGGGAGGATGCAGGCGTGCTTCTGAGAGTTTGTTTCCCTCAGCGTGACGTTCGCTCTGGAGCTAAAAGAAGATGCTGAGCGGCGATAACCAGCGTGAATGACTAATTAGAGCTGGTGGCAGGCAG
This sequence comes from Chelon labrosus, assembly GCF_963514085.1. Taxonomy (NCBI): domain Eukaryota; kingdom Metazoa; phylum Chordata; class Actinopteri; order Mugiliformes; family Mugilidae; genus Chelon; species Chelon labrosus. The sequence goes on from NC_140354.1 coordinate 23,681,832, forward strand.
AGAGGCTGCCTCTGCCACTTCACTCTGAATGGGCCTTTGATGCTGAATCCAAGCCGTTTTTTTTGGTGGGACGCTCTCAGACACACACTCATGTAAAGAGGACGCACGTTCACACACAGATATATATGAGACACATGCACCACAACGCCTGTTTGTCCACATCACGCCTGTTTAGCCTCAGCCTTATTCTCTTTTATCCTATATTATAATCCAGATTACACCGTGTTTACCTTCAGTCTGACTTGAAAAGAGAACAGCAAACAAATTCAGTGCCAGGCTGACTTCACTGACCCACTTTCCTCTGTAGCTCTTCATTAATTAATTGTGATATTTGAATCCCTACGTACCTATTTGAAACAGACACTTAGATCCACATATGTTTGGACACGGATACTGATTTACTAAAACATATTCCAGTTCCACATATGGAATGAATTTGAGGGTATTCACATCCAGGTTCAGGAGTCACAGCCCTTCTCTTTTGTTGGTGGCCCATCATGATCGGACAATGACCCAAAACAATACCACGAAAGCACCTGTGCATTTCCCTTCAACAGCAGCTGCAGTAAAGACTCAGACAAAGCTGCACAGAGGAGGAGACCTGCTCTTTGATGACGGCCATAGGTTCCAGACTTGATGCAGTCAACATTTTATTTTGTGATTATCTCAATGAAAACGGTTCTAATTTGTAAGCCTTTCCTGCACTTTGGATGTGGATACCCTCAAATTAAAGCCCAGAGTCTGACCTTTAAGAGCATTTTCATTGTGTAACTTGTGAGAAACAGCTGTCGCTTTTATTTTGTCTGTTCAAAAAAATGAAAACATGCACATTTCTCTGCATCCAAGTGAAGGCCGTGTGTTTTCATGGCACCATCCTCAGATAGAGTCTTAAAGCTGTGATACTGTGTTCAGCATAAACCATCAGAAACCAGTGCAATGAGAAAATATGGCTTATTAGTATAAACAAATAGATTTATGACCATAAAAAACATAAATCTGACTCTGCAGTGCACATATGAAACATCTGAAAAGTGTACTGTGACAGTAAATGCAGTATTTTACTTGTTGCAGAACAGATCTCTCTATTTTATTCTTTTCTCTGCTGAACATTCCCAACCCCGAAACACAACACACACACACATGCAGTCCTGCTAATACTCAACTGTTTAAAAACTGCTGCTCTACTTTATAGCAGCAGCAGCAGCAGCAGCAGCAGGTAATGTGTAGCTCACACTGCCCCCAGCAGGCTGTGGTGAGCGGTGCAGCTCAACCTGACGAGGCCAGCAGCTGCAGCAGCAGCAGCAGCAGCAACCTCAGCAGCACTCGTGACTTCTCTGCTGTGAGATGACGCAATGTGAGGCTAGACAATAGATGTACATGTGATACACAACAACTCCCCACGACACAGAGACAGACGCAGGTTTAGAATACGACAAGAAAATAAATGTAGATAGATAAATATTGACATAATTAGAGGAATGAAGCTACCTCTGCAGACCACTTTCCTTCATCCTCCATCAACTCATCCTTCATCCGTTCATCCATTCATGACAGCATGTTTGTGTGTGTGTACACATGTGTCAGTGTGATATGACCTGACTCACCACAATGCGGTCCAGCAGCCGTGATCTGTGGCATCCATCAAACCAACACACACACACATTTAGAGTACTTGCCATCTTGAACTGAGTGCAATGCAGGAGAGGTTGCCAGAAGGAAAGGTCGAACTGCAATCACTCATAAGATTCTCACACACACACACACACACACACACACACACACACACACACACGGTCCTCATACAGTACTGGCATGCACCTGCTCCTCAGCATTTATTAGAGAGGTAACAGTAAATGTAGGCTTCTAGGACAAAGTAGATTCACACCACACCACAGCTGGTGTTCTACAAGAAATAAAAAAGAACCAAAACCAAAGAATAAACCCACAGTACTACACATCTAACACACTTCACTGGATTTAAAGACTTTAAACTTTATTTGCTTCATGTGCATCCCTCTCAGAACCACCAGAGACAATGTTCAGAACCAGTTTAGTTCAGTAAAATAATGAAATAGAAACAAGATGGACTAAAAAACTTCTATGTGATGAGTTTTTGTGCAGAATTTACCAAAAACGTAAAAGCTAAGCTACGCTAACAGGTTGTTCCTGATGTTGTATACTGAACAGAGAGATGTGACCGTCTTATCATTTAACTCCCAGATCATAAAACGTTGACTTGTCCGCTAATCTCTCAACTGTCCATGTGCAACTCTGACCTCACTGTGGAAACACAGACAACACCAGCTTCCTGCAGGTACCAATGCATCACACTACTGTAAAAATATTCTCAGATGTGCAGTTCAAAAGAAGACATGAACGTAAAACAGGTCGAACCATGACCTTTGTCAATGAAGGCTACCTCTGGCAATACTTCTTCAACCTTATCAATCATCCTGATCAGATTTTTCAAATTAACTGTTCTGTTCTGATCTGATTTACATGTTGACAGACTCCAAAACATCCATCACTATTGCACCTTATTCACAAAGTGGTTCTGCTGCTGTGGAGCCTCAAATCTGCTGGAAATACAACAGAAGAAGAAGAGGAGGTTTCCTCCTCCATGTTAGTGTCCAGTCCTGAACTGGTAGAGTATCTTCTACTCTACCAGTTCAGGACTGGACAACAGCTAGAGGTTGTACCGACTAGTCGACTTCACTGCTGTACCGTGACGCTTTAAGCACCAAGTGGACTAGTTGGCGATCAAGTCAAGTCAACACAACACAGACAACACAATGCATCCAGAATTAGTAAAAAGAAATACACAATTACATAATAAATGAAAATACATAATCAACAGGATCAGGTAAAAAGTTCATTCCAGCATCTCAGTGATAATTCATCATCACCTAACCTCTCTTTTCTGTCCATCCTGTGTAACCTGTCCATTAATGAACTTCACTGACAGTGGGATGAACCAGTGTTTGTATCTGGTGTGTTTACATGGAGGAACCCTGTACCTCCTTCCAGAGTTGATCATAACAACATGGACGCCTCCTAGAAGACAGGTGAGGAGCCCAGTGGGTCATCATCAAGTGTGTGGAAAGCATTTTTTTTTTTTTTTTTTTTTTATTGAAGTACTATTAAACACTATTGACTGTGCCGATTTAAATGGGCTAGACATATCTACAGCACGCGGTACTGATAAGCTCATGTGTCTTCTATTAGTTGACATTGTTGCTGTGGTTGTAGAGCGCCTTTTTTGTCCTTGATGTCAGTGAATGCACCATGTGAGAGATGGAAGTTATGGTAGAGCTGAGAGTGTTTATGGTGTTGAAGTGGTCTACGGCTTACAGTAGTTTGTGTTCAAGCTTCAATAAACTTGCAGTAAAAGCCTCTGTAGCTTCTTTTGTGTCAAACACTGTAATATGTGTTCAGGTCAAGAACATAGATTTCATTACTTTCTACTGTGTTTTTATGTGTGACGTCATCAACGAGTCGACGTCGACTCCAAAGTCATTCAACCCCTTTTTTTTTTTTTTTTTTTTTTTTTTTCTTTTTTTTGTCCTGTCCAGCATCGAAGCAAGCAGAATAATGATCTGTTCTTTATATTGTGCTGAGCAGATTTTGATTTGCCAAGGGGAGCTTTATGAATGATAAGGCTCCTCTTGATAATCTCAGTTAAACTTTATTTTATTTTTTATACATGTTGGTGGATGGACCTTTACATAATATTGCTGAACCTGACACGGAGAGAGAAAGAGAAGGAAAGATAGAGTGGACAGGAGTTGAGAGAAAAAGGGGGGGGGGGATGGAGAGAAAAAGAGGGATACACCAAGCAGCAACTGCTACACCTGTTGAGAAACACAACAAAGAACATCACCCGGTCTCGGCCGGAGAGCAAGCTGACAATCCTGAAAGGCACACAAAAGAGAAAGATTACGTCATTCAAAGTCATTCAACCCCTAATAACCCCTAATAACGTCCAGATCAGACTGGAAGAACCTTCTCTGAACAGATGAGGTGGACTGAGATTTAATCTGTCATCTATTTACAATACAGTTTTAACTTCTGTCCCCAAGAAACCTCATTCACACCTTGACACTGGAGCCTCTGACTGCCCCCTAACAACAGGTCAGTGTCTAGCCGTTAACGGACACTAGTCCCTACACCCACAGATGTTCCTATTTAAACCTCAACTCTCCACCAGTCCCATAGAACTGAAGAAGTTACTCTGATCAAACGTCTTCTCAAAAAAACTATTTTTGAAACACTTTTTTGTGCCATGACCTGGATGACTGAGAACTTTCACAGACAGTTAATGTCTAGAGTAGAGGAAGAAGACGACCAAGATGTCTCCACATCTACATCGTCTCTGTCCACATTGATTCCCACTTGGTTCTTAATTTTCTACCTCCATGTTTCTGTCCCTACCTGGAAACTCCTCACTTGTGACTGAGGCCGTTTTATTCAGATTATTGGTGGAATACTTGTGTCCGTGGAAGTGTAGGCGTTGTTTACCACCTAAAAAATCTAACAACTTGAGTCACAAAGTCAGACCAGAGAAGTTTTCAAAGGATGACAGTGGAGTCACGGACGGAGAAAACACAGAATCAAAGAGAATATGTTGTTGGGAGACACGCGGCGAGATGTGATGAAAGTGCGACGGCGACGGCAGCGGCGGAGAGCGTGAGAACACAGAGACAGTTTGTGTTGTGGCGTGGATCCGTGCGCTGCTCATCTAAGTGTGTTCGCAACTGTTCGCTGAGTCCTCTTATTTGAGAGTGATTAGTCAAAGCCCTGGGTTTGACACAATGAGATCAACGGCGCTGAGGAGAAGGCATACATTACTGTTCTAGGCCACCACACACACACACACAGACACACACACACACACACACACACTTTATAAAGGCTGCATGCACACAGAGAGGCAGAGATGCAACAGTGACGTCCGAGCAAACAGCGTTTTGTCAGTCACACACATGAAGGCGTTAAAGAAATGCTCTGAAGACTTTCTGTTTTCATGGATCCTGTTTCTAGCACGGTGTAACCATAGTTTGGGTTTATTTGATCATTCATTGTCATGATCATTCATATTGGGTATTACGTTTTGCATTGTTGCTTTAGGACCTTACGGGATTGATTTCTTTATATGGATTGTGATTTCATTATCAGCTCCTGCTCTTATTGTTTATGACTGCCTTAGTGCGAGAGGGAGTTTTGCTTCCTGTCTTTGTTCACAGCGGGACAGACGTGAGGGAGGGTGGGGTGCAGCTTACACCAAATTGCAACCTGCACATCACCCACGGCTCAGAGTCTAGAGAACGTTACCAAACAAGAAATCAGGGTTATGATAGGTAACGTTTTTTTGCTTTCACCCTCCCTCTTTCTCCTTTCCCTGTCTTCTTCTTCCTCCTCATCCTCCTCCTCTTGCTGCTCATCCCAGTCTCTTCACCCACTTGTCTGCCTTCCTGCATCACTCTGAGGAATAAAGAAAGAAATTTCCGCCCGTTCCGGTTTGCCTCCCTCCTCTTCTTCTTCCTTCTGTTCCCCCCCCCCCCCCCCCCCCCCGTTCCTCCCTGTCTCTTATGTGAAGGTCACCACAGTGTGTTAAGTTCAAATAAAGTTCAAACCCTGCAGGAGGACGGGTTCGCGTGCACGATGGAAGCGAGAATCTGAAAGTTTAGCACAGATAGTGGACATCTTTTGTCCTTTTGTAATTTCGGCTCATTTAGTTTGATCTGGATGGAGACGTGTGCAAAAGGACGTTTCCAAACCTTTCCTCTCAGTGACAGAGAAGGCAGTCCAAACTATCCTGAGGAAGAAATGACAGTAGTATATTGGTCAAAGAGGTGGAGCGTGAGTGGAGCTGATGCTAAAGACAGCTAGCGACCTGTCACTCAAAGCAGCCACGCCCCTTATTTCTGCAGAACTTTAATCCTTTGTATAATTTTAACATGTTCTCCAGAGATTCACTGGACTTTTTGTACCAGGCTGTAAACATGTTCATTTCTGGTTTAACATGGAGGTCTGGGGGGGGGGGGTTGACTCCTGGTTGGAGCCAGCCTCAGGTGGACGTCAGATGAACTTCTGTTTTTCAGTTCACAGTGAGATCACGCCTCAACCACCAGGGCTTCTGTGCACTTTCGACTGTGCAGGTTATTTGAGGGTCAGCAGCATCAATCACTGCACGGTTAATTCATAATTGATCTATCGACAGAAATCAATTATAAGTCGACCGCGCAGGGACCGACTCTGCGATAGGTACGTTGATGCATGTGCCGCTGTGGAGTTTGTGTCTCGGTGCCACAGAAGGATGTATGGATTTTAGCTGCCTCACTGCCTAAGTGGGACACTCAAAATAGCTCCTCGGGCCTCGCATCAAGGACACATCCTACTGTAATTTACCATGTGGGTGTGAGTCTGCCTCTGACTTTGAAAGTGCAGTAATTTGTGTCTGTGTGTGCAAACCTATAGACGTGCATGGCAGCATCTGTGCACTAATGTCAGTGCACCTGATATTATTCAGCGTCAGGTGTTCCTCATTGTCTCATATCGCTCCAGTCTGGCTGAAGTAATGGTTGGCTGTCCAACAAGCCGCTGCGACTTCATCAGACTGTTTAAAGTCCAGTGTTGTGAGGCGTGATCATAGTTTGCTCCAGACTGTCGGTGCTAATTTGTACAACAGATCAATTCAGATTCACGGCCACGGTGCAGTCGTAATAAACTCTTTGACTTTTATCTCCAGTAAAATGTTGGTGTTCTTGTTCTGCAGATTTCCCTGAAGGCCGAGCACTGGAGAACAAATATAGATTTTTTTACATGTTGTTAATTGTGTTCTAATTAAAACTTCCTTTTCAAGATGATTTATTATTTTTTACACGGTTAATAACCTTCATGGTGCAGCCTGGTCCACGGTGGGTGGACTGCATTAAATCAGCTCCTTACAGCAGAGCATGCACTACTACTACTACTACTACTACTACTACTACTACTGCTACTACTACTACTGAACTGCTTCACCACGACTGTTCTAGTTGTAGTGTTGTGGTGTTTTAATAAAAACAAAGTCAGTAAGTATGAGGAACAGGGATCGATTGTTCATACAGCTTTCCACATGAGAGAAGGGGGAAAGTTAAATGTTCATCCCCGGCCATCCAACTCCAGCTGACTCAGAAATAGTCAAAGAGGTGGAGCGTGAGTGGAGTGGGGGCCAGTGCCATCGAGAGAGAGAGTTGCGACACTCTTTGATGTCGCCGCTATGCCTGTCACGTGGTTCATGTAAAGGTTCATGTAAACCCAATTAGTTCCAAAACATGCGCTGGCTGTCATGTTCTTCTATGGGACAGACAGCAGCGATTGCATTATTGAACGGTAAATATAAAATAAAACACACACCCAAGTACTTTCTCAGCTGTTATTACATTATTGCATTTTTGTTAATGTCAGTTTTGCATTTGTAGAGGCAGGGTGACAACGAAAAACTTATACTTAGATAGGTTTTAGGCTACATGGAGGGAAAAGCTTAGTGTTCATGTTGGCATGGGTAGTAGCACTGGATTTAGAGGCTCTAACTTAATTTTTCCATATCATTCATCTGATGGTAGACGTCTCGTGATATTCATTTGAGCACAACTGGGCTGTATTAGGCTATTGATTCCCGTGATTTTGCTTATAAATTCCGATTCAGCTATTAGCCTACCTTCATGATAACGCAAAGAGGTCTGCCATGGCGGTCCGTTCAGAATTCGCCTAGAAGCTAGCTCACTTCTTCTGATGAGTGGCCACCCCCAGGACCACAACGCCAAACTCGCCAGTCCTAAAATTCCCGTTATTCCTAATTAAATAACCCTCGCTCAAATCACGAGTCACGACAATGCCTTGACATACGGGATAGCAATCTATCAGCATCTCATCAAGCATCAGCAAGTAGCGCTGGGCAAATTGTACACTAGCCAAGTGAACATGGAACAGGAACAGTACAATAAATTAAGTACAGCCAACACGTCACATAATTAAAAGTTAGTAGGCTATATCCCAAAATTCAATTAAATAAAAGTTGCTATAAAGGTAGTAGTGATTCATTACCGAACTACCTTCACAGCAGGGGAAGTCGCGCTGGCTAATTAGCTAGCAGGCAATGCTAGAAAATTGGTTGAAACAACCAAGATAAAATATAAATAATTACGCTGTGCATATACAAATGAAGACCAGTATAAGCATCGCAAAGGGCCTCTGATACAATATAGACAGTTGACAATTCAAAAGAGGTCGATATTTCAGCAGCTTAGCTCTGGAACAACTCAACTCGCAGCAATGTAAGTGAATGAGGTCCAACGCCCAAATGACAGTGTTTGGAACTAATCCGACTTTCAAATCCGGAAGTAGGCGGTTAAAAGCGCCGCCATTTTTTACAACGGAGGTCTATGGGAGTGTCGCAACTCTCTCTCTCGATGGCACTGGTGGGGGCTAGAGACAGCTAGCGGCCTGTCAATCAAAGAAGCCACGCCCCTTAATTCTGCAGAATTTTAATATAATTTAGATAGAAGAGTTAAAAGGAGAAATTAGCTCTAGAGACCAAAACTGTTCCACTAACAAAGACTCTAGACCACAGGTGTCAAAAATCTGGGTTAATCTGGGTTTAATCTGGGTCTAATCTGGCCCGCAGCATGAATTATTCTTCAGTGAAAATAACCGTTATCCCTAATTTGTGCAGTTTTATTCAGAGAAGTGGACAGAACACAACACTGAGACCCCAGGACTACACAGCAGACAGCAATGAGCCCAAATTCTCTCAAGAAATTTCATATTTTTTAAAGGATAGCACTAAAACAAATGGAAAAAATCTGGAGTTGTCGTTACTTATAGGTTATTATTCTATTATGTTACCGGTCCTGCCTTCTTGAGATCAAATTGGGCTTCTTTTGTTCCAACCCGTTAGCGCTCGGTTAGAAACGTCCTGACGGTACAGTGAGACTAAAAGCTTAGCTCCTGTGTCCTACTCCTGTGTCCTACCTCCAACAACTGACTCATGTCCTCCACTGCTCCCATCACCACACAGTCATCCAGTGTGTGCATGCATGAGTGTGTGTGTGTGTGCGTGTAGTTCAATCAGTGACAGCTTAAAACGAGGAATAATATGAGAAGACAAAACAACAAATGGAAATAAAGTTCTTCGTCTGAGGGCCCATGTGCATTAATGTGAGAGTAATGTGTGTGTGTGTGTGTGTGTGTGTGTTTGAAATTAGTGATGTAGAATATACACAATGTACATGAGTTTGTAAAAGCAGGCATGAGTGAGCAGCCTCTCATCGTCTCTGCTTCACATGAACCAACTGCCCTGGATTCATTTCTCTGTTTTAGTCACATTTCACTTCTTTCACTTTTTAGCAGATTTGTTGTATTTTTTCATTTTACTTTTATTCTCAATAGAGATTATTCTTGCAGAGGTTTTAGTCATTGAAAATTGACTCCCTCTGATGGACAACACCCTAGATTTGTTTTCATCAAAGAGCACACATATTTTAAAATGAAAAAAGAGAAGAGGGAAGTCAAAGCCAGGCATGTACGACCAGACTCATGCTATAGATGTACAGCTGTGTTAACGTCGGCTCTGTGAGCTGTGGGATATCCAGACTCAGCCATAAGGCCCAGTGCATCCTGGGACATGTGCAGAGCCGGGGCACTTCTGGTTTGATCGTGGCTCTGCTGCATTTTACTCAACTATAAAAAAAATAAAAAAAAGAATCAGCCTCATTGAGTCTCATTCAACCGGACATTTATTCACACGTATAGAGAGTTTTCAACTTTATTTTTTTAATTTGCTCACAATCCCTCTGTAAATGATTTTGTAGAATCTGTATATGCCGTTAGGAATAATTATCACGGTCGGGACAGCAAACCTTTAGAACACATGGAGCCGTTTTTAATAACAGCCATCCACACAATCCACTCTGCAGCTTTTGCTTCTTTGATTTTGGATTCTAATCACTGAACATGACGGCACACATGTCGGGCGTCTCTGAGCAAACAATCAGTAAAATGTTTAATGCACGACATCACAAACAGAGGAACGTCACGCACTCAAACACTGAGACACCAACACTGCTCCAGGTGATTACAACTAAACAGAGCAGGTTCAGTACAGAGGCAGGAAATGGAAGGCAGGAAGAAGATGTCAGCCATAAACTCTGAGTTAGAAACACTACTCTGTGTTTGTGTCTCATGTAGACGTAGGGCTCTGACTAATGCATGCTACGTCGTGGGAGCAGTCAGGCGTCAACTCCACTCACCCTGATGAGAAGTCATGAGGCTCAGACAAGAAGAAGGATAAAGAGCACAGAGCACCAAGGGTTCATGTGGTTCTCTACTTATAACTGATCCACTACAGCTCCTGGTGTTCTTGTGTGTTGTTCAAAGCTCTGGACTTCAATCCTGTCTGGAGTCTCTCTGTCCAATCAGATCATCTGAGGGCGGGGCTTAATGTAGTGAAGGACAGACACATGGTTCTAAATGTCTCTGCAGGTTTTATTTCTCTCTGTACTGGTTGAAACATGCCTCATAATCAAATCCACATGATATCACTGTAGAATGAGTTTTGCACCTTCCATCTCCCAGTCTGTCACGGTGGTAATAACTGTCTCCATCCTCAGATGGAATCACTCAGACGTACAGAGTCTGGTCTGACTCTCATGGTTTATTCCAGACCGTGGTTTTGTCTTGAAGGAAACTAAAGTTCAGGAGCTGAGCTACTTCCACCGTGTCACTGCATTAGTTCACTGGGCTGAACACACCTGCACTGAATACGAGAGGTAGATGGCAGAGATATCAGGATGAAATGGAGACAGAAATACACAGATTATTATTATTAATATTAGAATATTCATCTCATCTTCATGTCACAGCAGGAAAGATAAAATAAATGATTTTTGATTAAAGTTTTTACTTGGAGACAGGTTTACACATATAAATAATAATAATTAAATGCATAATTGATGTGGAAACTCATAAATAACTGATTAAAAATAGAAATATTGGGTGAATCTCTCATTATCTACCTCTGGATATGCTCTCCAGTGAGTACATTTAAAAAATATATATATTAATAGACAAGATGTGATTGTTTTTAATCTTTAAACTACCTCATTTAAAAAATGAGGGCATAATAATAACAAAATATATAATACTTATTATGTTAATCTACATTTCTGAATATAAATATAATGAAATACAGAATAAATGACCCAATTACCAGACGTGTCTGCCTTTAAATGCACCAACAATATTATAATTTGTTCTATAATTGTTTATAAAATGATTTCTTTTTGGCCGTTATGGTCCAGACTTGATGATGTATCACAGAGACGGTGCAATATTCTAACGAAGCGACAGCAGCATAGAATAATAAATAAATGAACTACTGTCTTTTGTCTTTAGATCTGAACCGTGAGACGATCCGTCCCTCAGTCTGAGAACTGGCTGCTTCCCCGTCCATCTCCATCCACTAATACCAGTTCAGATGCTCATTTTGCTCGCAGACATTCAAACTTTTAATAACGCAGAACGGTGGATTTAGTGTCTGTCACTGCAAGCGGTAAATTTTTAATCTGAGCAGCAGTGAAGAGGAGGCTTAGAATGGAGAGAGGGCAGAGCGGCTGGGCTCCTCGTTTCTCTAATCAGCTGTGTTGACCTCGCTTCAGTTCAGTCACACTGACACAACCCATTAACCCACACATCAACACACACACACACACGCAGGAAGCACACAACGTAATGAGACACACAAACAATGAGAGACACACACACTCTGATCAGAGACATAACGCTGGAGTCAGCAGAATCAGGAGGAGGGAGGGGGGGTGACTCAGTCGGACAAATACCACTGGAGCAACACACACTTGAGGAGTTTTGAGTATTTCAAGAGGTCCTGGATAATCTACGTGACCCCCTGACCAAATGTAGAGTGTGTGTGTATTTTACAGGCATGCATGAGATTCCTGCAGGTAGGTGCATGAAAGATGCAGCTTGTTCTGTCATAATGTTGTGGCTGATCGGTGAATGATGCACCTGTCTTCTTTAACAGCCACCTTATCTCTTGTCGTACATCCTCATATATTTGTGTCAAATGCTGCAAAAAATCCTTTTATGTCAAAATATTTCCAGGTCAACTAAAGATTAGATCAGATTATTTTTTACAAATGTTTTCATAAGTAGCATTTCTTATTCCGTTTCTGTGTTTTAAAGTGATTATAATCTGAGCAGACTCCCTGTAAACACATATCCAGCAACAACAGAAGCCGGGGAGAGATTCTACATTTGGACTGAACCTGCAGCCGAGCTGGCAGCTTTCCTGCTTCCAGTCTTAGAGTCAGAGAGACATATTCACTCCTGTGCCATCTGTAAAAAGGCTCTAATTAGCTGAAGTAACTGATACCAGCGTGGGCGTGCAGACAAGGGGAGATTATGTCAAGATATTTCCAGCTCAGCCACCGAGGAGTTCCATAGCAGAACATTTTTCAGGTGTCTGTAGAGTCAGCAGTCGTCGAGGGAGAGAATATCCAGGTTTACAGTCACATATATATTCCTTTCTACTCTGAACAAAGAGAATACAGAACAGCAGATAAACATGTTTATAGAACGGAGACACCAGAGCCATCGGTCCAGATCTGCTGCAGCTCTGAACCAGGTCCTGCAGAGGAGGTCCAGTAAAAACCTGTTAAAGCTGCTTTCTGTATCCTGCTCCCATGTGACCACTCAATACTGAAGGTGATGCTGAAATAGTTTCACTTCTCTTGATGCAATAAACTCTCAGATAAAAGCAAAGAATCAGGCACCAGCTCTTTGTCTAATCTCCAACTCTGCACAGAGCCTCTTTAGTCAGAGCAGGACGTCCACAAACCAGAGGGTCAGCGGTTCGATCCCTGGAGCATGGGCAACTTGAGCAACACACTAAACCCTGAGTGTGTGAATGTGCAACGTAACGGTAGAAAAGCATTTATCCACGTGAAGTAGTTTAGGATGTGATCAGCTGACCCACAATTCATTAGAGCCCCTCTGTGGTTATTTATTTATCAGCTGCATGTTCAGAGTTCAAACTCTCCGTCTGAAGCCAGTCTTCCTCTGGATTTAGTTGCAGCTACAGTGTTAAAACGTGTCCTGACAGGAGGTTTCCTCAGTGAGGCTCAGTCAGAAGCTCCTATCAGCCTGTTGTGAGCAGACTCTGCACTAATATACTAAACAGAGGCTCCAATTAAACGTGTCTCCATCATCAGACAGCTTTACGTTTCTTTGCTGGCGCCCCCCACGGCTCCTCTCCTCCGTCACCATCACTTCTCTGCAGTAGAAAGCCAAACTCTCTTTGAGTCAGCCCTCAGAAGTCAGAAGAGGCTCGCTGAAGGGCAATTGGTATTAATGTGAAAACTTCACCCGTGCAGCGTAGAGTGATTGTTGAAGTATCGGAGAGTGGCTTTATCTCACATCCTCTCCACTGTTTTAATTGTGTGAAGACCGGCACAGCTGTGTTTAGGATGTCACTGAGCTGATTGCCGCGTTGACTAATGACACATCATCTGTGATCTCAGACAGCTCTCGACTAATCAGAGGCAAAAAGGCGGCGTGCAGAACATAAAGGAACAGCGCTCGGCTATAAAAAGCTCGATGCACGCTCCCGCCGCCTCCCTGTGACTCCCATCACAAACATCAAATGACTGATAAACAAACAGGTACACGGCACGGGGAAAAAAATGACTACTGCAAATATTTACTGCAGGACCCGTTTCACCACAGCTGAATACTGATGCAGGGCTGGGTTTAAACTCAAGTTATCACACGTAGCAGCAGCAGTTTGTCCATAAGATGGAAAGATTGAAGGGAAGCAGCAGTTTAGCGCTGCAGGATGATGCTGATGCTGCAGCAGAGAGGCGGCACCGCTCCAACCTGCTGCAGACAGAAACTCTTAGAGGTTTATTTTATTCATTCTTTGTGCAGTTCCCCTCACCTCCATGGAGCATTTTAGAGACTTTCAGCGCATTATTTTTGTCACGATTCTGGTTAAGTTGGACCCAAATGTAATGACACTTTGGGGAGGAGGAGCACGCAACAAAATGACTTTAATAAAAACTTAAAAACCAGAACTTAAGGTGCTGCAGGGATGCCAAGGTAATCAAAACACGTACATGCAAAACACAAGAAGCACAAGTTCAGAACAAACAAGGGGTAACTGGGCAGAGGACAAAGGCAAAGGTGGGACTATATGTACACTCAAGGACTGATGGAATAACGAGAGACAGGTGAGACACAAGGAGAAACCAATCCACCAATCAAAGACGGGAAACACAGGAAGTAAAACAAGACAAGAAACACCAAAGAAAACTAAACAGAGTCATTGAAAACATTTCAAATTCAAGACGATGACAGTTTTAGTTTTCCAGCTTACAAATGAAACAGTTGGTTTCAGTAAGAAAGTCCTGGGACACTACTGCACCGTATTAATCCTTCCTATGGACAGAATATAGATTCACTTCTGTCTCTACGTCTTGTGCATCTGTTCATATGCAAATTCTGGACATTTTTGCTGATACTATTTTATTCTTTATAACTTGTGGTTCTCAAAGTGTTCAGGAGCGTCTCAGCTTGTTGTAGTGTTTATTTTTTTTGGAGATCCTAAAGTGTGTGAAACGCCTCAGTGTTGCAGAGGATTGTACTTTTTAAATGTGCTGACTGTGTGAACGTGTGACTGAGTCTGTGCAGTTAAGTGTGTGTGTGTGTGTGTGTGTGTGTGTGTGTGTGTGTGTGTGTGTGTGTGTGTGTGTGTGTGTTTGTATGCGTTGCAGATGGCCAGAGGAAGAGGCAGCCAGTGGCGGTGTCAGGAAGCATCTCATCAGGGAAGAGAGAGAGGGAGAAAAACAGATGAGAGGAGATGAATGATGCAGCTCAGGGGTGGAGAGCGAGGCCCCCTCTTCATCTGCTTCCTTAGCTTACATGCTAACGCTACATCCTGCACGTACTATAGTAACCTACTTTCATTATTTGCTCTAGGAAAAGACTAAAGTTCATAGTTCCCTCATTTAAATCTTGTTTTTGTTGCACATGTTCTACTGCGTTCATTTAACGTGAGAGGCTCTGGAAAGAAAACGTTTAACATCGTGGAGGCCTGTTATTTGTTCTCCATTGAAGAACGGGAACATCAGGCTCAGCTTCTCACCCCGAGCTACAATTTTAGTTTTTTTCTTGAGGAACCGAAGCAGAGCTCAGCAGAGCTCCCTGTGTGTAGTAGTAGTTTGTGGGCACGTCCAGCTCCACCATGGCCTGACCAATCTGCTCAGCTCTTTCAACTTTCAACAAAACTTTGTGGAAACAGCCGTTAGCCAGTGCGATGGAGGAAGAGGAGGATGAGGAGGATGAGGAGGAAGGGGCGTGAGCTCTTGGAAGAACAACAGAGATGAAAAGACGAGACAAAAAAATGTGAAAATAGGCAACAACGCTTTGAGGTGGAGGAGAGGAGGAGAGGAGGAGGCAGGGAACATGGATGATAACGTTGGGAGAACGTGAGGTTACTGTGAGCGGGACACGGGCTGAAGGAGGCGCAGACGGGAAGGAGGTGCTGGAGAAAAGAGACGAGCAACACTTTCATTATTCATTCTCTGCAGGTTATCTGGCTGTCCGTCCACCTCTGCCTCAGATCTGCTCATATGTTCTTTATCTAATTATTCCAGTGTTGTGCAACACTTTCATTTTTTTATTCTTTATTTTATTACCAGTTGGAAATAATATGTAAACCCATTTATTGTTGGAGGTCAGCTGCAGCCTCCTCTCTTTGTTGTCCTCCAGGTATACAAAGGAGGAAGGACAACATTGTCCCCAAAGCTGTCCTACTCCCCAAACCCAAACTCACCCCCCTAATCACACAAGCAGCCCACAGACACTCCTCCTCCACTGCACTGCCTTTTTTCCTTGTTTCCCAAGCACCTTATTTTATTTTATTTTTATTTAGTATTATTTAGTATTTTTTAGTATTTTTTATTTTTTGTTTTATTCTATTTATTACCCACACTACCTCTGCAATAACATGTAAGTATATAATCCCAGTAATTCCCGTTTACACTTTGGTCTCTTTACTCTTCCAGTCATGTTTCCATCCTCGATGGATGGTTTGGATAGTTAATTCATTCATGGTTCAGTTGTTTGTTCCTTAAAAGCGTCTTTACTTGCACATCATGCTGCTCACTTGTGCCTCAAATTGCCCCCCTGGTTCATGTATGTGGTGAGGAGGCCTCCTGGCCGGCCAGCAGGGAGGAGGGTCCCGGGGTAGAGTCAGAATGTGGTGCAGGGGTTATACTATCAACTGGCCTGGGAACCCCTTGGGTAAGAGAGGAATGTGTTTCTGGGGAGAGGGACGTCTGGAGTGACCTCAGATGAAAATGGATGGATGGATGGATGGATGGATGGATGGATGGATGGATGGATGGATGGATGGATGGATGGGTGGATGGATGTGTGACCGTTCCATTATGCACAACGACTAATATTTGATTTAATGATGAGACGTGAACCAGGTCTACGCTGTAACAACCTCTCTGGTCCACTGCAGACACATCCTCACCACTTACATAATATAAGTCTGTTCCTACACTTGAAGAACATTTCCATGTAATACATTCTTCACTTGTGTTTCCTGTCTCAGCGAAACTTCAGAATCACATTAGTAGAATCTAAACGTGTTTATCTGAATGAGGGATGTGCTGCAGACAATAACAGATGTTTGACTCGGCTAAAACATTTGTAGTTCAAGGACACACACACAGAGCACATCTAGGAGCTGAGCAGGATGCATCCTGGTACGTGGAGTTCGTCTTTTAAGATCATGAGAACTTAATTTCATCAGTGAATCCAGATGAAGGTAGACAGGTCAGAGGAGCTGTGGGTGCACAAAGCTCTGGAAGTGTAAATATGACGCTGCTGAGAATAAAAGCCTGAGAATCAATGTATAGATGGATCCATTACTTTAGAGCTGTAGTGTCTGAACTAATCCGTCCGTTTAGTCCCGAATGTCACTGGTGAATTACTTCCAGTTCCATATAAACGTCTGAATATAAATGTCCAATCAGAGCCAAGCATAAATTTAAACGTCCTCCTCTGCAGCTTTCCTGTGATATCTTATTACCTGACTCCCCGTCAAGGTCCCGGCCTCATATTGTTGGCGATGCAGCTGCTGAGCGGAGGCCTCCTCCTCTCGACAGCACGTCAGTGGAAAATCAGAGTTTGAATGTGAATTATTTTCCTGTTAAGTTTTTGATTTGTTTTTCTTCTTCAGGTTGCCAGATTTGCATCTTTATGGGTTTAAGGGCGACGACTGAAAGTCATTACTCCCTGGATGACAGGGAAGCAGCTCACACTCCAGAGGGGCTTTGTGTAAGTTTAATAATTTCACACGGTGCCAGTGTGTCCTCGTTGTCTGGGTTTAATCCACCTCAATCACTTTCTGTCTTTATCCGTCTCCGCTTCCTTTTCTTTCCTTGGTTTGTCTTTCTCTGTCTCTGTGTCATCCTTGTTTTCTTCTTCTGTCAGTCCCGCTGTCAACATGATGAACTTCCTGATGTGCTACTTGTGTGTGTGTGTGTGGGTGTGTGTGTGTGCGTGTGTGTGGTGGTGTGCATGTGTGTGTGTGCACGTCTAAACAGACTATAAAGAGTCACATTTTAAATTCAAACCCAGGGGGAATGTATGTCCTTCTACCAAAAGCTGAAATTCACGTAAACAGCCAAATAGACTCATGTGGATACACACCTTCTGAACACACACACACACACACACACACACCACACGCACACACACACACACTTTCCATCTTAAACACACACAAACTCCCTGGAGATAAATCTGCTCAGCAGCCAACTTTCACTGTCACTAAAAAGCAGATGAAGGTGATAAAATGGCCGACATTACCACCTGTCAGTCTCTGTCTCCTCCTCCCTCTTTCTTTTTCACACTCACACGCAACAACATGAACTAAACACACACACGCACACCCACACACTCACACACTGACTGGGTTGGGATTGACGTCCCTGTGTTGATCACACCTCCAGAGCATGGTAGACTCTGGCTGGCGACAAGAAATAAAAACTAATCCTTTCTGCTCTGGTCGGTGACAGTTGTGTTATTATGAACCATTATGGAGCATGAAAACATGGAGCTGTAGCAGAAAGGAGAGGTCCAACAGCTGACCTCAGGTCTGTGAGCGATGAGCAGGGAGGGAACCAGATGTCAGCGGGGTCGTCATCTTTTAAACAAGAGCATAAAATCTAATAGCAGTTAGTTTTAATGATTTTGTTTCAGATCTTCTGTGTATATGTTAAAAAACACAACATTACCTTGAGAATGATGGAGGCCAGGTCAACACCTTGTGCTGTTCTTCATGTTTTTTTCTAATGTGTTTTTGTGTGTGTGTCTTTGGTTTTTAAATCCTGATGAACTCCTCTGGAGATGGCGCCTCAGGTTCCTTTATTTTTTCCCGGTTGAGCACAAACATCTTCTCTCCAGAGTAATTTCATGGCTTTAGAGTGCAACCGCCGCCGCTCACCGCCTGTCTCGTCTCCACCCCTCTCAGACTATTGTGCTCGAATTCTCCAGCCCTCCGTAAACTCGGCTATGCAAGATTAATTCGGGCCGAACCGCGTTCATGTTTTATTCAGCTCCGCGTTTCTTTTTCCACACAATACTTCAAGTGTGATAAATGGTGTTTCAGGTGCCGCGGAAACGGGAGGAGAGGAAGAACGTTGGCATTCTCTCTAATTTTAGAAAATCTATAAATGTTGTGGCGACGGCAGAGACGAGGCTTTCAGGGTGGGGTGAAGGAGATTTTTGGGCCGTTCATCTGGTGAATTGTTTCATTTCAGATTTGTATTTCAGCTTCGACATTTAAATAAATACTATTTTCTGCCCCACTTCCTCTTCCATCTTTGCAGCGGAAGCTCTTTTGTGGTGATGGTATTTATAAAGCTGTATGAGTGCACATTGACACCGCTAACCGTTCACACTGCTGCTGAGTCGGCTCCTTCCTACATGCAGGAATGGATCAGAGCTTCCTGCAGGCTTTTACTTCCTACCTGGGAGCCATGTGAGAGATTATAAAGCTGCAAACCTGCATCCACACACCACAACGCTGCTGAATCACAACTGAGTCACACAAAGAGTCTGAACATGCTATGGTGTGAAATGAAATGAATGCAGAATATTTCTCTATTTACCCAGCCTGACAAAACAACAAGACGTCTTTATAGATTTTCAGATTTTCAGCTTTTAAGTTTTCTTTTTTTTTTCAGAACAATGTCAGCAACCCTCAAACAAGAGCTCCTGAAAAATAGATGCAGGACAGTTCATAAATAAGTAACAGGTCCTCCTCTGCAGTAGGAGTGTTTTAACTGCTGGTTAACTTTGAGTTGGTTAGTGATTCTGAAACGGCCGAGGGTCTCAGTGTGAACGGGCGGGACATGAGAATAGATCCTACACGCTAACATGTATATGTATGAGACTAAAAGTGCAGCATATTTCCAGAGGACCACAGCTCAAACACACAGATTCTGCAGCGGTGACATTTCGGCGCTGGGACCGCAGGAAGGAAAACAGCTCAGAGATCATCCTCCAGAGCAGCAGCCTCCATCTCCTCTGGGGTCCCAATCCAAACAAGATCACCTTCAGACTCCTCTCGTGTTATGATAGCGCAGCACAACGTCCACACTGCTGCTGCTGCTGCAAATATCATCAAACCTTCCAGGGTCTCACTCCATCATTCTTGCACACGAGGCAGCAGCTCGATTCTCAACTGGATGGAAAAATAAAATCACACAAACACAGACCGTAGCTCTGAGAGTGTGTTTTGCTGAACAGGACATTCACAGACGATGTATTCTGTAGAAGTTTTGATTTGCTGAATATTTCTAACCACAGTATGAGCTAGTGAAACAGTGGCAGCCCTCTGTCTTCTGGAAGCTGCTTCTACGGGCATTAAAAATAGTAGCCGAGCACATTTTAACTGTCCAGTGCTGGACTGTGGTCCCGTGTGTGATGTCCAATTAAGAGCGAATAGCAGCCAATCACTGCCCGAATGTCTGATCGGTCCGTGAGGAGTCAGAGCCTGAAGTGTCGACTCTCATGGCTGCAGGGAAAACTGGAGGTCACAGCCCGAAGTAGAACTCCAGGATCAGCAAAAGGCAGGTCAACAAACCGCCCCC
The DNA here is from genome assembly GCF_963514085.1 of Chelon labrosus. Taxonomy (NCBI): domain Eukaryota; kingdom Metazoa; phylum Chordata; class Actinopteri; order Mugiliformes; family Mugilidae; genus Chelon; species Chelon labrosus. Next base: position 23,702,063 of record NC_140354.1, read on the forward strand.
CACCCCCTAGCTTCCCTTTCAGGCCTTGGATTTCTGATCTTGAAAGTCACAACAACAGTGAGAAACGTGGCTGACACACTGCTGAGGATGCAAACAGAGGCCGTTCCATCTGGAGACACGACAGACTCCGTGATGTACCTTCTGCAAGATGGTGAAAGACTCGTGCATCGTCTACACAAACCTTTAGACCCTGCAGATGTGCTAAAAGTCTGCGGCGACTTTTAATTCATCCCAGTTCTCTGCACCCCCACTGGACTTGCAGTGGCAGGACAGGTGCCTACACATGATTCTTGGGATTAATTGCCCCAGTCAGCCACACCTGATGAGGAGGTGTGGACTGAGAGGACGCCACTCATCAGCTGCAGAAGCTTGCACCGGTCTTAGCATGGAGCCATTAGTTGAGCCCTCAAGAGGAACTCATGGGGAAAAAAAAGACCAGACATCAATGCATTGAAGTTTGTTGGTTGACCAGAGGGATGAGAGGTGGAAGCAGAGATGGAGGACGGTCTTTAGACCCGGAGGAACCCAGAAAGCATGACTCAGGGTGGAGGGAAACATCTGAGGAAGCTTTGGCTCCTTGTCCCCCGGTTCCTTTAATGAACGAGGGAGGAAATAATGGGGGGGGGGGGGGGGGGGGGAGGCTGAGAGGGGGCTCAACAAACAATGAGTGTTGTCTCTTAGTACCAAAAGCCCTGCAGCAGCGTTTTCTGTCTTCGTCTTGCCTGCTCATGCCAGATTAAAGTGCATCACAACAGTCACGTCTAGATGATATATAAGACGACCTTCTCTGAGTGTGCAGAGGAGAAGAAGAAGAACGACCACATGACTGCACCCGCACACACTCGTCATGAGATGTGCTTGTCGTGTGCCTTTTATTTATCCTTATTTGAGATCATCACTTGTGACCTACTTGGAGTGAAACTCAGGCTCCTGCCGTGATACGCGGCTAAAAATAACTCTGATGAAAACACAGACACTCACACTCCTACTGTATGCTCACACACGTGTGCACACACACAAGACACACACACAAACACACACTGCTGACCACAGTGATTCCCTGAACACACACACACACACAAATATTGTCATGTTGCACACAAACAGGGACATAAGGCCTCTATTAATACACAGCTCCAGCACATATACATGCAGACGTATACAGGGACACATGCAGGGAGATGCAACACGCTCTCGTTGTTCTGTCAGCCTTTGTTTGTCTCTCCTTCTCCTGATCTGTCGTTCTTCTCTCTTGTCCTCCGACTGCGCATCCCTTCATCCCTGACCCTGTTATCTTCTGGAGCATCTCAAAGAGGAGGAGGAGGAGGAGGAGGAGGAGGAGGAGGAGAATACATCTTCTCCTCTTCCCTCCACTGCTCTTTCTTTCTTTCATTCTATCTTTTGCCAAAACACAAAGCGTCTGCAGGATTACACCCATGTAACATGGAGCTACACACATGCATTAATTACACATGCACACTAATGCCCAACACACACACACACACGCAAGGCACAGCAGTGACAAGCATATAAATGCAGGACTCTGAACTGTATCGTCTTCTCCAGTCGCTGAGCTGGGGGGGGGGGGGGGGCACCTACATGTTCACGGACAGATGAAGATGAAAGCTGCAAGAAGAGAAACAGAAACGGAGAGCCCTCGAAAATATTAAGAGCAGCCTCTGCATTACTGACTTTCCTCCTCTGCCCTCTTTCTTCTTCTTCTTCTTCTTCGCTCTCGGTGTCTTTGCTCTCGTTCTGCTGCGGTGTCATTAACGTACGCATGGGGAGGAGGAGGAGGAGGAGGAGGAGGACGAGGAGGAGGAGGAGGGGGAAAAAAAGGTTGACTTGCAGCAAAGCAGAAACGTGGAGGGAAATGGAAATGGAGGAAACATGTTACCCAGAGAGCATTCACCACGCTGTGTTTTTACATCACTAATAATCTGATCTCCATGTAAACTCTGCTTTTGTTCCTGAGTGTGTTTGCTCCATGTGAGGTAAACATCAGGAAACAGAGACAGACTGAGGAAACATGGAGGTAAACATGTGTTTGTAAAGATGACGCCAGAGGAGCAGCAGCTTGTCGACAGGTAAGGCAGGTAAAGCTCAGGGTCCCGGGCCAGTAGGAGAGTAGGAGAGTAGGCAGCCTTTTAGTATTCAGAGACAGTAGGAGATCTCACTAAGGGGCAACAACTCTGTCACAACTCTGCACAATGAACCCAGTCACATGTCATGAGCAGATAAGATAAGACTTTATCATCGTGGGGAAATTAAGATGTTACAGCTGCAGGGAACAACAGTGCAAAAATACAAAAATAGAATAAGGTAAGACAAGAGAAACTACACTATATTACCAAAAGTATTCGCTCACCCATTCAAATGATCAGAATCAGGTGTTCTAATCACTTGGACTGGCCCCAGGTGTATAAATTCAAGCACTCAGGCATGCAGACTGTGAAACAAGACATTTGTGAAAGAATGGGCCGCTCTCAGGAGCTCAGTGAATTCCAGCGTGGAACTGTCATAGGATGCCACTTGTGCAACAAATCCAGTCGTGAAATTTCCTCGCTCCTAAATATTCCACAGTCAACTGTCAGCTCTATTATAACAAAATGGAAGCGTTTGGGAAAAACAGCAACTCAGCCACGAAGTGGTAGGCCACGTAAAGTGACGGAGAGGGGTCAGCGGATGCTGAAGCGCATAGTGCAAAGAGGTCGCCGACTTTCTGCACAGTCAATTGCTACAGAGCTACAAACTTCATGTGACCTTCAGATTAGCCCAAGTACAGTACGCAGAGAGCTTCATGGAATGGGTTTCCATGGCCGAGCAGCTGCAGCCAAGCCACACATCACCAAGTGCAATGCAAGGCGTCGGATGCAATGGTGTAAAGCACGCCGCCACTGGCCTCTAGAGCAGTGGAGACGCGTTCTCTGGAGTGATGAATCACGCTTTACCATCTGGCAATCTGATGGACGAGTCTGGGTTTGGAGGTTGCCAGGAGAACGGTACATTTCAGATTGCATTGTGCCAACTGTGAAATTTGGTGGAGGAGGAATTATGGTATGGGGTTGTTTTTCAGGAGCTGGGCTTGGCCCCTTAGTTCCAGTGAAAGGAACATTGAATGCTTCAGGATACCAAAACATTTTGGACAATTCCATGCTCCCAACCTTGTGGGAACAGTTTGGAGCGGGCCCCTTCCTCTTCCAACATGACTGTGCACCAGTGCACAAAGCAAGGTCCATAAAGACGTGGATGACAGAGTCTGGTGTGGATGAACTTGACTGGCCTGCACAGAGTCCTGACCTGAACCCGATAGAACACCTTTGGGATGAATTAGAGCGGAGACTGAGAGCCAGGCCTTCTCGACCAACATCAGTGTGTGACCTCACCAATGCGCTTTTGGAAGAATGGTCAAAAATTCCTATAAACACTCTCCTCAACCTTGTGGACAGTCTTCCCAGAAGAGTTGAAGCTGTAATAGCTGCAAAAGGTGGACCGACATCATATTGAATTCTATGAGTTAGGAATGGGATGGCACTTCAGTTCATAGAATGAGTAAAGGCAGGTGAGCGAATACTTTTGGTAATATAGTGTATATCAAAGTAAATATGTTAAGGTACAACAAGTATTTCCATATAGCATCAGGTTCTATCAGGTCATAGAGCAGCGTGTCCAGCTCTTGTTGAAGTTTAGAGCTTAGCTACGAGGTTGAGAACATGAATGAACTATTATTCTTTCCCCTACAGGCTCTAGAACCAGCTCCGACACAGAATCCATGTGATCTGCATCGTTGGAAACCATCTTGGTCATCTTCTTCTAACAAATCGGTTCACTGAAGCCAAAGTAAAATAATAATATCAAATAGTTTGTGCTGTTCTTCCAGCAGATCTGAGGCTCCAACACTGGTAGAACCACTTCATCAGGAGACGTATTAATTAACTGTTGCTGCTCATTAAAACCACTGGACTGGTGAAACATGGTGTTCATTGTGAACCAATCAAAAACAACAACCTTCAGATCAGCTGCAAACAGCAGCAGGCGAAACAACAACAACACTGAAACGATCAGTTGCAGGCGGGAGGCTGGAAATATAAAACTCAAATTTACTTTTCTCTGTGAAGCATGAAATGAATGTCTGTATGCAGATGCCTGGGTCGGGGTAGAACTTTCTGGATGTCGTCAGAGAAATCTTCCACAGGAGCTGAAAGCGTTTCCTAGAACAGAACAGAACAGAACAGACTGCTGCAGGGAATGAAACTTCATCATCAGCTGCATGTTTAACACCACAACAACAAGGCTGAAGGTTTAGAAGCTGCAGTTTAACCTCAATGCACGGCTCACACAGAGACATGCTTTTTATCTGTGTTGATGAAATCTGCTAATGATCCATTAATGCACGTGGTTAATGACTCCAGAGGCAGTTAGGCTAAATCTATCAGAGGGACTGCAGCCGGAAACCAGCCTCTGGGTTCCTGAACATTTCACCACAACCAAAGAATCACAAAAGCGAGGCCGAGCCAGTCGCACAGCGTCTCAGCGTGTAGAGGACAGACGTAGCAGGAAGCAGTTAAAGACGCACATAAGCTACACATTCACTGCTGGAGATGGTTTGATGAGAAACAGCAGCAGTTTAATATTCAGAACCAGCTCAAACTGCAAAGGCAATTTACTGTCTTCATTCCCATTTAGCTCCTTATCAAACAGCAAAGAAACACACACACACACACACACACACACACACAACTTAAGGTCCTATTCAGAGTGAGCATCCATTATGCTACAATAGCAGATTACACAGCAACGGAAATAAAACTGTCAGCATCATTCATTTACACATGCTCCTCATGTAGACACTCTTTCTTTCTGCACATACAGTACACTAAGAGGACATGTGAATGACACACACACACACACACACACACACACACACACACACACACACATGCAGCACATACATAAACATAAGGGAGAACAACAGATGTCTGAGTGACCCTGAGGTTTTGTCCCTGCGTCAGGTTGCTTGACATCCTGGACACAGTTGTCACTTAGACTTAGAAGCAGCACACACACACACACACACACACACACACATGCATCATACATGTGCAACCAAAGCACAATACCATGCACATTTAATGAGTGTGGACAAACATGTTGCACTGCAAGGAGCTGCACTGTCGTCAGTAGCTGCTGTCATGCACTCGGCTAATAATCAGAACAAAAATGTCTCGTGTAACCACTAAGATCAAAACAGACCGGAATCTACAGTCAGATAAGATGAGAAGTTTGCAGCTGTGTCTGTATAGTGCATGGTGCAGTAATGCAGTGATACTTGAAAGTCCAGTTAAGGCTCAGAGTCGGGGATAAAAACAGCAGAGACGCTGGCTTGATGGTAGAAGGGAGAAGAGAGAGTGTCCAGGGTGACGGGGCTGTCCCAGGATCTTCTTGACCCTTAACCTGCGACCTTTTGTCTAAATGTCCTGCAGATTGTGGAGGGGGGGTTCTGATGATCCACTCTGCTGGCCAGGACGTCCTGCCTGGTGTAGTTTCTGCATCCAGGTGGTGATGCTCCCACACAAGATGCTCTCGATGGTGCAGGTGTAAAAGATCCTGAGCACCTTGAGAGGGAGCTTAAAGTCTCTGAGGAGGTAGAGACTCTGTCTGGCCTTCTTCACCATGGTGTTCAGGTGATGAGTCCATGACAGGTCCTGTCAGATGGTCACCCCCAGGTATCTGAAAGTGTCAGATGTAGAGGGGTTGGTGTAAACCTCCGATAATCTGATCTCCTAATAACCATCTTGATCAGATCTGGTGATAAAGGTGGAGACATTTCTTCTTCTTCTATCATATTTCCAGCAGCTTTGACTCCACAGCTGCTGCAGAGCTACGTTGTCAATGAAGTTCTATCGTGATCGATGTTTCAGTGAAGTGAAAACATGAGATGCTAAATATTTTCTTCACCCTGAGCTCCGATGATGATGAGAGTTTGATGATTTAAAGATCGGAGAGACGCCTCACATCTAGGCATCTAGGCTGATTGATTGCATTCTAGTCTATCATATATTGTGCAGTAATGGCACTAATTAGATTTAGATTCTCACTCTGTCACATTGTTCCCTCTTGACTACAGCAGTGACTGGAAGTCTGACGTAGCGTTTAGATTTTTGCAGTAGGATGGTCTCTAAGTAAACTTGAAGATCTCCTTGTGCAGCGTCAGGCTCTAAAACAAAGAAAGGAAGAAGTCAAGAGGAAGGATGGAGAGAAAAGAGAAGGCAGGACATGTGAGAGATAGTTATGAACGCATGGATGGAAAGCTAAAGCAGCTTCTGGCTGCTGCTGTCATTAAAAAAAGACACAGGCAAACACTTCCAGCTCTGTAAGAGGAATGCATGTTCACAAAGAGAAGATGGGCTCCCTCATTAATAAGAGACAGAGACATTTCTCTAAATGCCCTCGCTGGGACTTTGTTACAGGCAGCTGATCCGTCGGGTCATGCCTCAGTCATGAGTCTGCTCCGGATGGAGCTTTATTAAGCTCTAATAGTTTCTTCTCAAAAGGCCATTATGAGCGGAGACGTGCCACTTTCTGGACTCGTTGGCTCGTATGTTGTCTGCTGCGATGCTTCTGAACACATGACAGAGGCTACACTCTGGGCAATTAGAAAGCCAGCATGTGGAAGGGTCACGGAGGATAATATCACACGGGCTCATTAACATTTTATACCGTACCAAGCTTCAGCTGTTTGGAAGGATGACAGCCCAAAAGTGTCTGGTGGCATAAAGTCACAGAGTTAACGCTGACGTTCAATATGAATTATGAACCCGCTCTAAAGGCGCGTTTACGTGACGACCGATGGCTTCCTTTGGGTTCTTAAACGCAGCTTAACAGCAGCACTGCAGAACTCTGCCTCAGCACACAGAACCACAACAACTGACCTGTAATCAGTGTCTATGAAACAGAACAGACTGCTCATTGCTTTGCTGAGGATGGTGCATGTTTTTAAAGTTTGAGCTCATTTGAATCTCACTGAGAAGATAAAGACTGATTTGATCTTTCTTCTCTGCACGTTAATCAAGGAGCGCGTCCTGCTGCTGTCATCCTGCTGAGAGCGCCGTCACATGAGAAGAGGTTTGAATGTAAGTCAACACGTTGTAAACAAGACTGCAACTGGATGTTGTCATGAATAATAACTGACAGAGAAGACAGAGGAAACTAGACGGTGGAGTCCTAACGGTGGGAGATCCATGGACGCTAGTGTTCCTCTAATAATCTGAATAAAACATTACAGCACCTTTAAGATATGTAAATATGTAAATATGTTTCTTCTCTTTCCCTCCAACACGTCTACATGTTAACTCATGTAGTGATGTTTGACATGAATCAGAGCTTTTCTTCTCATTTTTAAGGCAACTTCTGTTTTATTGACCTGTAATGTTTTACAGTGATGTAAACATCTCAATCAGATCATTTAAACCAGGGCTGTCAAACATACGGCCCGCTGGCCAAAACCGGCCCACCACAGTGTCCAGTCTGGTCCACAGGATGAGTTTATGAAGTGTAATAATTCCACATCAGACCTTAGCTGCAAATCTTTCAATAAAACTGGCACAGATTCCTAATTGGTCGACTAAGGTCTGTGCTGTTTTAGGAAGAGCTGTGGCCACAAGGAGACACTGAGACCCAGAACTAAACAGGAAAACTGCAAAATGACTTATTTTTCTTAAGACATCTCAGGTTGTTCTTAAAATGTTTTGTAAAAGTTCATTAAATGTTTTGTCGCACAAAAACGAGGGAAAACATTTGAAATTGTCGTTATTTAGAGGTTTTCATTCTATTCTGTTCCTGGTCCGGCCCCTTTCAGATCAGTTTGGGCCCCTGAACCAAAATGAGTTTGACCCCCCTCGATTTAAACCATGGAAAACCTTCATCTGACGGTCATTTTCTCTTTCTCCTTCTCCTCCTCCTTCTTCTTCTTCTGCTCTATTTCCAGTAGCTGACCCTCTAAGTTTTGGAGCACATAAATAAGTTTCTGATCAGAATAATTGATCAGCTTGAAGAAACATTGTCCATGTGATTAAAACAAAAGGTTAACGTTGTAACGGAGGGTTCCTCCAGCTGACTGACCCACAGCTGTCTGGATGCTTGATCATATCAGCAGAGCGTCTCCTCGCTCTTCATCCTGGTTATTAAATGATTGTGTGATAGAGAGGGATAAGAGGAGGGAGAGTTAACTAACTGGTGCTGACAACTAAAAGCTTTCTCCTATCAGGATCTGATCAGAGGAGGAAACAGGGAGCAGGAGCTGTGAGAGAGGTGGACAAAGGAGGAAAAGTAAAAGGACAGACTGGAGAAAAGGAAGGAACGAGAAGTTCTGAGCGAATAAGAGAAAGAGAGAGAGATGAAAAGACCAATCTCCTCTCTGCTTCCAGGTTTAGAACAGGAATATTTCCCAGGGGGCCGAGCGGTGCCGGGCCTTTGCCCTTCAGCTCACAGTGAAGGTAACCGTCAGTGGACATTATTTACCACACACATTCATCTAGTCAGCACCTTGGATGTGAGACATTCATGTTGGTTTTCAGAGTAGATTTACTATTTTCTTGCCTTATTTTAAATGCATTTAGAATATTAAAGCTCAACCCTAAACACAAAGCTTTCAGTTTACTATCTGATCTACGATGCATCACGAACTTTGGGCGTAGAGGAGCTGCTCTCGGGACGGGACATGTAGAGGGAGGGAGCTCAGAGCAGAGCTGCTGTCTCTTAATTTGGAGATGTACCGAGCACGGGCAGCTGGGAGGAGACCCCAGGGAAGAGTTCTCTGGAGGGGTTATAGATCTGGACCGGCCTGGGACAACTGGGATCCCTCATGAGGAATATGCTGCTGAGATGAGGAATGGCCCGACTACGATTAGCCACAACATTATGACCACAGACAGGACTCATCTTGTGACAGTTCAATGTTCTGCTGGGAAACTTCTGGACCTGGCATTCACCTAGACCAGACCAGGCACCCCCACCCCATAGCAATGACACTCCTTGATGGCAGCAGCCATCCCCAGCAGGATGCAGCCTGACACAGTGTGTGTGTGTGTGTGTGCGTGTGCATACTGTATTATTAGTTTAAACACCAACATGACATGATGTAACTTCATACGTCAGCAGGGAGAGTGTAACGAGACAGAAATGATCTGCAGAGACTCGATTGTTTCTTCTTTCAGACAAACTGGACTCAACGGATAGAAAAATAAGAAATCAGGCAAGAATGAATGCACACACACACGTGCACACACACACACACACACACACACACACACACACACACCTACTCTCTCTGATTTATGCACAGATGCACTTACACAGGACAACATCTGACACCGGAGGCCTTCTTCAGAAGCGTGTTTCCAGAAGTGATTTGTGGTTGTTTTATGGAGCCGTGCTAGCAGATTGCTCTGATGTAGAGCTCATTCATCAATGTCAACGGACATTTTCACAAACACAGCAGACACAAACACACATACAAACATAGCCAAACACAAACACACACACACAGAGTACAGGTACATTTCTGATTGGGCCAGTTTGGCTCCTGTTCTCCCACGGGACGGTCTGCACCTCCTGCAGCTGACCCTTATCCTGACGCAGCCACACTCAGATCTCATCAGAATATGAGTCCCGTAACTCTCCATTGGGATTTCATTAGAGGAATTATGGGAACAAAATACCTGTGTGCGCATTTAGAGACACCGTCAGAGTGTTTTATATTTGATGGATGCTCCGTGTGGTTGTTGGCCCTCATTTCATTTCTGAGTTAAGTTCTGATACCAACAGATAAATGGTTCCCAGTTTGCATGACCTTGGATTGTGAGCGGAGCGTCCAACGTTTGAATGCTAACTAGGAGGAAATGAGTCTGTGAGAGCAACCACCTGTTCCAGCGTATGTTGCATTAGCTCACGATGTGTGTGCACATCCATTCTCATCTGTGCTGAGACGAAGCTGGAGTTTGGATCAGGAAACACGTTGTGATCTTGTTGTGATCTTACTATTTATAGGTGTGTGTTTGAGTAAAATGAACTTCTTGGTTTTGTTGTATAAACTACTGAAAACATTTCTCCCAAATTCCAAATTAAAATATTCTCATTTAGATCATTTATTTGCACAAAATGACAAAAAATAGACGCAGCATTTTTAAAGAAATCAAGTTCATTATCAGTTTTAAACACCATAATACTAATGCTTGGACTTAGGAAGAGTTCAGAAATCAGTATTTGGTGACTAACAGTGACTTTTAATCCTAGCTGTCATGCATCGTCACATGCCCTCCATCAGTCTTTCACATTACTGTTGGGTAACTTTATGCCCCTCCTGCTGCAAAACTGTAAGTAGCTCAGCTTTGTTTAATGGATCTTCCTCTTGATCACATTCCACAGGTTTTTTTAAACAGGGTTCAGGTCTAGAGGTTTGAGTTGACCATGACAGGGTCTGGAGCTGGTGGTCCTCCATCCACACCTTCATTGACCTGGCTGTGTGGCGTGGAGCCTCAGAGTTGGGATCAGTGTCAGAGCAGACTGAAGCAGGTTTTCTTCCAGGATAAACTTATACGTGGCTTCATTCATGCGTCATTCACAAAGACTAATCTGCCCCATTCCAGCTTCACTAAAACACCCTCACATCATCACCAGTTCTCCACCAAATTTCACAGTGGACACGGGACTCTGTGGCTTGTAGACCATCCTATGATAGCTGGGTGACATTCGAATGATTTGACGGTCGTCCTCAGTGGAGTCGGTTTCACCCTCTGCCTATCTGTAGTCTTGTTGCTCCAATGTCTGCTGCTTGACTTTGTTCTTCTGAACCGTCATCTTGGGAATTTTAAAGATGGAAGCAACCTGATGCTCACTATGTAGCCAGAACTGAAAACTTCTTTTACTCACTCAAAACTTTTCTTTTCAACTCTGGTTAGAAGTTCTTTTTTGATTCCAGTTACTATTGAGGTACTACTAGCTCTGTTTTTGACATCAAGCTGCTCTGATTGCAAGAGGATAGTGGCAGCCACAGCAGTGGTTTTTATACTTTTGGCTCCAGTGATCACCTAATGAAGCAGAATGCAGAGTGCTTGTGTTGAAATTCAACAGACACTAGAATGGGACGGCTGTCACTCAGCCTCTCTGCACCCAGAGCTGTATATAGTCTAACTTTCCCTTTGTCCAGTCGTCTGTTACGTGTTCTCTGTTGTATCCTCGTATTTCAGTTCCCGCTCTCCAGAGTTCTTGTTTTGCTTTAGTGTTTGTGGATACCCTGCCTACCATGCAGCAGCTTTTGTTCTAGATTTTGTAAATGTTTTCATTATTACCTGCCTCCCTTTGTGACCTGCGTCTGGATAGAGAAAAAAAAAAGACCACACCACTTGTTTTAATGAGTGAATCGTCATTAGCAAATAAATTGTCAACACAGAGTGAGCATGCTCAGTAGTTAACTCTCTGTCTTTCTCTCTGATCCTCTCTAATCTGACTGCAGAGCGTCGTCAGAAACATTTGTGCACACGGGTCTGTGTCCAGTAATCACGTATATATGCATATTTGTTTGTTTACTTGCTCTTCGTGTCTTCAGGCAGAGACAAACAACACTCTCACTGGCATACGAGCATGCACACACACACACACACACACACACACACACACGGTCATCGGCGCTGATGTGGTGTGACAGGACTGTAATTTTAGCTGTGCTGACTCTCTGGGCCTTTCTCTCTCGCTCTTTCTCCCTCCTACCCCTTTGGCTCGCGATCACAGAGTGGTGTACATCAACCGCTGCCTCCAGCTCTGTCTGTTTGTTTCTATGTGTGTGTGTGTTTCTGTGTGTGTGTGTTTGCCATTTCTCCATGCAGTTTTTCCCGGGGTTAGGTCACGGAGTCACACTAAGGATAAGACTCCTTCACTAATACATTCCAAAATCTCTCTCTGCACAACACAGACAGACCCAAACTCTGCACCTCATCCAAAACCGTCCGTGTGCAGCTGCACTCGCCGGATATGTTTCACACTGTTGAACTTAAATTAAGCTACGCCTTCATCCAGCGTTTAGTTTGTTTTATATTTGCTGCAAATCCACCTCTTAATGGGCTAGAGGTTGGAGAGTGTCCAGAAACATTTGTCCACAAATTTCAAAACTGACAATCTGACATTCAGCTCACATTTCACACTGGAAGGGCCGTGAATGAAGAGATCGCAACCACTAAAATAAATCTAATCAAATCAAGCTTTATTGTCATTTTTGACATACATATAACTGTAATGCAGACAGGATGAGATTTGTGCAGACTAGAGCAAAAAGTTAAAGTAAGTAAAGAGCACAGTGCTCTTCCCAGGTCAGATCAGCGGTTCAGCAGCCCCTCATGTAACCACATCAACGTCGGCTCCACGTGGGCTAAACATCAGGTGAGGGACAGAAACATGGAGGTAGAAAAACAAGATGGAATCCATGTGGACAGAGACGATGGAGACGTGGAGACATCTTGGTCGTCTTCTTCCTCTGTTCAGCCTTCGTGTCTTCTCCCTGTGAGGAGTCATGCATCTCATTAATTAAATCATTTCATTTGCATGCAGCCTTCAGTCTGTATAGTTTGATATCTGGTCCCGTTGTTTCACCGTCGGGCATGGCAGAGGTTCAGTTTGAAGCAGATCTAAGCTGAATGTTTATTTCTATTTTGGTTAATTACTGTATTTATTTATTTTAGATGTGGACAGCAGAGAGGGCTCAGTAATGAGCAGGAAGCAGGAGGAGAGCGGGAGCAGCAACAGGTACAGTTACTGATGTTTCTTGTTAAAAGGCTGACACCTCGGGCCTTATAGATGTAATGTTTGTATAGGAGTGTGTGTAGTCGCTGTTAAGGCCACGCTGTCGTCTGTGTGTCACTAAATAATGACTCTGTCTGAGCTGGGTGCCCTCTGGGCTCTCCTGTCTGCCCACACACACACACACACACACACACACACACACACACACACACACACACACACACACACACACACACACACACACACACACACACACACACACACACACACACACACACGCACACACACACACTGCTCTGCCTGGCCATGGCTGGCTGATTCTTAAATGTCAGATGACTTCACTTCTGGAACAATGTTTATTGAGCCCGTATTCCCCGTCGCTCCTTCTCTGGTAAAATGCTGAAAGAATCAGAATTATTAAGTCAATTAAACGTTAAGTAAAGTAAAGAGCTGCAGCCTTTCACACTCCGTCCCTCTAAAGCAGGAGCAGCAGCAGCAGCAGCAGCAGCGGTCGTCACGGCTGCTCACTGAGAGATGTTAGTGCCGTTCAGCAGCTCCTGCCTCCCTCCTCATTCACCTTCCTCACCCACACTCTCTGAGCTCTCCAGCAGCTGCAACACAACATTATGACCACTCTTGTTTCTTTCAGAGTCTCTCTGTGACTGCAGAGCCAGATGATAAATAAATAAATAAATAAATAAGTAATTGTTGATGTATTTCATATTGAAGCTGCATTTGCATCCTGCATCCTGGTGCTGTCATTTCACTTATACGGGCTACTGTGGCTCCTTCAGTGGAGCAGATAGGGTTGATGGCAAGACACAGACAGCAGAGGAGCATCTTACACGGTAGCGTTGGTGCTTCTAAAATGCTTTGAGTTCCACTTAGGCTTAGTCTACACTCAGGCCTATATGCACGCCTCTAGTCAGCAGCTAGTTGGGAAATGTTGAACAGCAGTTACGTTGACTGAAATCAATGCAACAGAAAAGAGGGAAGATGAATTATCTGTGCTTGTCCCACCACTGAGAGACGTGGAAATGCATCTCAGACCAGTCACAGTTGTTGTTATCTTTGGGGGGTTGGCATCAGGGTATGAGGTCGATCCGATGCTGAACTATTTCTCATTTGTTCTTGTCAAAAAGGAACCGCAGCCTCTCCCAAAGCATCCAAACCTGATTATCTGGATGTGAAATTAAAACGTTAAAGCCTGCTCTGAGTCACAGCTTACAAATCATCTGTGAGTAAAATAAAAGGAAGCACTCCAGAGCCAACAACAAACCCTAAAAAGACGAAATGACATAACAGGCTTCTAATTATTCAGCGTCTGGTTTCAGTTCTCTGGTTGAGACGTTAAACGCTGTGACTGACTTAGAAATTCCAAGGAAGTTCTGTTGTGTTTTGTTTTAATGAGCTGCTTCCTGGCACATTTAATCCGTCTCTGCACAAACACACACTCACACACAGAGTGATTAATAGTAATCACTGTTGTTCTGCTCGCAGGTAAACCTATTTTCATCTGAAACTGAACGGGCGCCGGAGGGAAGGAGAGCGTAATAGACGGATGAATCAGTGAGTGAGAGGTCGTGTTTGTAGATTTAACAGCTTGTTTTGTTCCTAATGAACTTTATGGACCACAGATATGGTTTGTGTGTGTGAGGAGGGGGTCATCTCAGGTCGTTACAACATCACGCCGGAGGACGTGACTGTAGTAAAACTGACAAATGAACCTGTCCCGTCCATCTGAGCACACACACAGATGGTGGGACGGTCCTGTACGTCAGCAACCTGATGGAAGTCTGGCCCAGGCTAACCAGCTGGAAAAGTGACCCTTGAGTTAATGGTGTGGCCAAAGAAACGAGAGGATGAGAAGGATGAGAGGAGGACGGAGGACGAGTGAGCAAAGAGAGAGGGAGAGGAGAGAGTCTGAAAGATGAAATAAAGAGGAGCAGGAGCAGCCGGGTGATCGAACCAGGTGTAAACATCTTTTAAGCCAGATCATCTGAACTTCCAACTTCTTCCAGTGGCCGAGCATGAAATTGAAAGTCATCTGGTCTCAGCGGGCAGGAGGACGAAAAATGACGGAGAGAAGAAGTGACAGACGAGGAGGAAGCCATCCTACAGATACAAGATCAGATCAACACATCCAGGCCCTGCAAGGAGATCATCGTGGGACGGGTCCGCTGACGTTTTGACTGCTCCGTTAATGTTTAGTAGCTTATGTGCGTGTCTTTACACTTCCTGCATGAAGCTACCTGGCTGTTAGCTCGCTCACTGCTCACCTCCTTGACTCGTAGGTGCCAGCAGTTGCCTAGCAGCCGCGTTCTTACAACTTAGCAGCTGATGTTTCCTCTTGAAGGCCAAACACTCTGTGTACACGGCCTCACGCGTGTTCACCCAGAGCTCCTGATTTCCATCTGAAAGCAGCATTAAAGGCTGAATGACGACCACTAACACACGCCTGTCTGCACTCCTGCAATAAAACACACACACACAGGGAGAGTGTGTGCCAGCCTGGAGGGAGTGGACGTAGAAGAGGGGGCCGTGACATGTGGTGATGCTATAATTAATTATCAGAATGTGAGTGGATGCCACGGCTGCACGGCGTGCATGCAGAACGTGTGTTTGTTTATTGGGGTGAGATAGAGGAAGGACGGTGATGCAACAGGACCGAGAGAAAGAGAGAGCAGAGGAAAGAAGGGAAAGGTGAAACGTGTGTCTGGTCAGCACTGAGCCTGCCATCAAACATCAGCTCAGTTCACCTTGGACACACACACACACACACACACACACACACACTGGAGCTCAGGTGAAGCCTCAGTGAATGTGTCTCCACAGGAACCAACACATTCCTATCCATGGCAGTACTGACGTTGGAGCAGAGAAGGTGAATGGAGACGTGGAGAACAGTTATTTTTCTGAGCTGGCGTATATTCTCCCGTGCAGGCGTTTTACCGCCTTAGCCAAGGTCAGACTCTCTGATGAGTTTTTCCTGCCACGTGGCGGTGGATGGTATCTACGGCGAGGCAGTAAAATAGTCTGAGCTCTGACAGAGACAGTGTGTCCCCGGGGGCAGGAGAGGGTGGAGGTAAAGTACACTTCACCTCCTGTGAAGCTGTTTGGTAAAGAAGCTCAGTCAAAATCATGTCTGATTCATAAATAAGTGAAGTGAGCTGACAGACTAACCTGAGCTCCGTCTAGACCCACGGTCACTGCACCATTCTGACTACGAGGCAAATGATCTTTCTATATTAAAACATGTTATAAATGTATAAATATATATGCTGTACATATACACTTATGGTCACTGACCTTACACCTATGACTTGTGCTGCATGGAGTCAGCCTGGGTTACATAATCCATCTTCCCCATTCAACTTTCTACTCCTTCTTCAGTCGATATAATCTGGAGGGCTAACTACTTAGCTCGCTAGCGTTTTGCAGCAGCTCAATCCGTCGTTGTATTGCAACCAAGCGGTCTACCTGCACTACCTTCACAAACTACCCGTCAGTCGTGATCGGTGCATTTTGTACCCCTGGTCTAGACTGACAACAAGAACTCAAAGTCAAAGGATGTTAAAGCTGGCTGCACCAGATCAGGTGTGTAACAACATCTCTCCAGGTGGTGAGATAGGTGCTGAAAGGCCAGCTCAACGGTAGGAAGAGGACCCAAAGGGATCTGAAAGGTGAAGTCACAGTGGGCTCTGACTGGGAGATTCTAGAAGCAACCGAGAAACCAATACCAAGAAGAACCCCCAAACTTCCTCTGGTTGATGAGTTGAGGACCCACCATGAGCCTGAGATGGTAGAATTAACAGAACATTTGACTTTTTAACTTCCTTTGTGTACAGTATGCTTTCTAGAGGAAGGTTAAATGGTCATCACTGTCATAGTCGTAAAGTCAATCAACATGTTGTACGTATGTTGGTAGACTCCTCTGGCTGCAGGTGAGTCAGTAAAGAGCCCAGTGTAAAGTAGAACCACATAAAATGAAAAATACTTCTTTTAACACTAGGATTGTTTTTATAACCTAAGAAATTAAATCTATCTTTTGTTGATTGGTGACCTTTAGAAGGTCTGTTTCCTTTGGACAGACTAAGATCAGCTGCTGCAGACAGGAGGCTCATATTTAGAGAATCCATCTTCATGAAAGTTTCTGTCAGTGTCTGATGTGTTTTGGGACATTTATCTAAAGCTGCTGGGCTGAAACTTGACCTGCCAGAGACATAAACAGGAGAACAATCAAAAACAAGTTTAAAAACTTACAGTTAATTACAGATTTAGTGGATTAATAGTTTCTTTATTTACCAGAACAACGCCCCCAACAGAGTGGACTACTGCCACACAAATGACAGTGTACAGTCCTCCACAGGGAGCCTTTTACACTCTCCCAGGAGACACATTTTATGCAGTTTAATTCTGAAATGCAGCCACCTGGGTGCTCTGCTCCACAGCTACAGAATAAACATCCTGATTTGTCTGAACTCAGTTTTTGCAGCGCAACTTTGTACAAGTGAACATCCTTCAATAAATCTGTTTAATGCTTCAGTCGCTGCCTTCAACCAGGAAGTTGGAGGAAAGCTGCAAAAAAAACAAAAAATTGGCATCTACACCGATCAGCCACAATATTATGACCACCGACAGGAGAAGTGACCATCATCAACCATCTTGTGACAGTTCAATGTTCTGCTGGGAAACTTCTGGACCTGGCATTCATTGGTGTGGATGTTACTTAGACATGTAGCACCCACCTAGACCAGACCAGGCACCCCCACCCCATAGCAATGACACTCCTTGATGGCAGCAGCCATCCCCAGCAGGATGCAGCCTGACACAGACACACACACAAAAACACTTTAGGAACAACTAAAAAAAAACATGAAGAACAGCACAAGGTGTTGACCTGGCCTCCAGATTCACTAGATCCCAAACTGATCAAGTATCTGTGGGATGATCCACAGAGGCCCCTCCCCTCAAAGGAGACCCTCAGAAGGCCCATGTCCATTCTCTGATGAGTCACCACAATGCACAATATAAGGAAGGTGGTCGTAATGTTGTTGCTGATCTGTGTACACTCGTCACTATCTAACTCTGAGCATTATTTTTCATGACCTAGGAGCAGCAGAGCTCAGATCCCTGCAGCAGCACTGACTCGTCTCATTGTGTCTGAAATCAAAGAGAACAGAGCTGAAGAGTCAAGGAGAGAAGGTGGAACGATGGAGGAAGATGTTCTCTGTCACAGGTGAAAGAAAAAAGAACAGATCTGATAGAAGGACGTGAGATACAGAGCGATAGATGAATACTGAGGCTCCCAGCAGAGATAACAGTCGGGCCTTTCTCTGCAGGAAACTCTATAGGTCACGTTTAATTTCGCATAAGAAAACTTTTCCGTGTTTGTACGAATGTTTCTCTGCCTCTGAAACATCAGTGGTTAGATAAAGGACAAGGACAGCAGTGAGAACAGAGAAGTCAGGGAAATGAGAATGAGGAAAAAGTGGGAGGGAGGAGGATCACGTCTTTTTTATTTTTTTGGGACAGGACAGAGTATAAATAGACGGTCACGGTGAATGCAGGCTGAGCCAGGCGTACACCTACATACTATTCTTACACTCACATACACTGCAGCAGCAGACGGAGGTTATGGGTGAAGCACCGTACATGATGTGACCCAGTTGGTGGAAACTAGGCTGCAAGGAACAACACACACACACACACTCACTCAACTGGTCCAAGGCCTGACGTAGGCACTTTAGGTGTTGTGGGGCATCATCTGAGCAGCATGAGGTCCTCAGAAAACTTCAGTTTACTTTACATTACAGGCTCATTTGTTGTGTTTGTAATATTTAAAGAAGCTGGTGCTGTAGCCTGACACAGGAGCCTGGTGTGGCATCAACTCCAGTTAATATCCACTCTAAACTAACTCTAGTTTCTTGCATGTGGCTCTTGTCCAGCTCTTCTCTGTCGTCGTACTTTTTTTAAATCCTGTCATCTTCCAGGCCTGAAGCTGCCCTCAGAGTTGGAGCTTCTGTCACGTTATGGACGTCTCCCTCACACGTCCATTAATCTCATTGCTCGGTCTTGCATTTGTCGTGCCACTCAGCGCAAGACCACAGAGAGAGGATGCAGTAAACGGCATCTATTTAAGATGATGTCCAGGTGAAGGAGAGAAACTTGTCTCTTTTGGTTTCAGCCAAGTCTTAGAGGGACTATCTGGTACTTTAGCTGCTTTACACCCTGTGATGTTCACCGGTTCGTGACACACCAAGACGACGGTTCACGTGAGCCGTTCAGTCGGCCCCTGTTTGTCTCTGGTCCTTAAATCATTAGACATTTGACCCAGTGCTAATTCTGCTGTGCAGCTTTAATTTGTGAAGATTTGCTGTTGAGCTGCAGAGCTAACCCAGTCTGTGGTGAGAGCCCTGAGACGGGGGTTATGTAAATCTGCAGTTGTTCAGATATTCTCCAGCAACCCTGAAGATTTGGAGCAGCTAAATGCTCCTCTCTAAATGCCCTGCAGTCTTTACCTCTCCCTCTCTCTCTCTCTCTCTCTCTCTCTCTCTCTCCGTCTACCTGTCTGTCAGGTGACTGTGTGTTTGGCTGCTGAGCCGTTGCCTTTCGCTCGGCCAGTTCGTCCGTCTAGATCACTATCTCTCTCTGTCTCCTTCAGTCTGGTTGGCAGGCAGGTGACTTGAAGAAGAAGCTCTCTAATGTGGAACACACAGTATTTCAGCCTGACTCTGGATTCAGAAGGTTTTTTATTTATTTCTTTTTCTTGATGCTCAGTAGTCGTTCTGTCCTGCCTTACTGCAGTGCTTCCCTCCTACACCACAAAGAAACAGCGACGCCGGCTGCCATCTGCTGCTCAGATCAGCACACTGCAGCTCTGCTCCTCAGACGTCAGACCGACTGGTTCATACGTGCTTCATGCAGCTGTTATATCATAAAGAAGGTTTGACGTCAACGTGCAGAGTTAAATGGAACATCTCATTTAAACGCAAATAAACAAGAAAAGTGTTCAGGAACATTTTCTAAAGACCTCACCAGATGTTTTTTGTCCTTTCCCTTTTATCACTAGATGTGTTAGAGTGAACATGCTGCAGATAAAGAATTGAGGATGAAAGGCGACAAAGACGAGTGCAGCTAGAACCAGATCGACCCGCGGAGCCAAAGGCCACAGCAGGGATGTGAACCTTAATCAGCCCTCTAGAACAGTGATGACTGATCGATCGCTTTGCACAGACAGGTGCCACAGCTGCACGTCGGCTTCCACTCGTAGTGTCTTGCTCAAGGACGCTCCAGCAGAGCAGATGTTTGCTCTCACGGGACTGACTAGAACCAAAAAAATAAAAAAATAAAAAGCCATCGAGTGAAAACATTCCACCCTGCTGCCTGATGAAGAGGAGTGGATTGCTGCCTCCGGCTAGAGGGAGAGAAGGAGGATGCAGCTGTTCAGTTTGGGATTCAGTTTGCTTCAGATGTCGTTGAGAGCAGCGTTCTGCAACAGGAACTGATACCACACCAGAGGCAGTTATGGTGACAGCTTGTTCTTCTCTGCAGAATCAATAAGTCTGCTCTGATCTGTTCAGAACAGTCTTAAAACCAAATATTAATCAGACGACGTCATGCCACGGTTTACACCAGGGCTGAAGAAGCAACAGGCTGATGGAGGCTGGAAGCTGCTGACACAAAACTACGAGCTACGAATCAAAGCTGAGCCGGTCGTCAACTTCTTTAAAGCTCCAAAGATGCAGTGACACGTCGACCAATCATATGATCATTTTAAAAACAGATGTGGACGGTGTGTCATCCAACCTCAAACACACAAAACATCTGAGATCCGTGCAAACTATTTGTATTTCCAGGGAGAAACAATAATAATTGTTGGAACCTTTACTCTTCGATATAGAAGTGGGAAGGGAAACACCAGTGACAGGAGGATTTGAGGCGTAGGATGATGTAAACTAGATGGCTAACTCCTGGACAGGAGACATCGACAGCTGAGCTCTGACTAATTAAAGAAAACATCTGTGATGAAGAGGCTAACCCCTGTGTCATACAACAACACGTTGCAATTCAACCGTGTAACTCTGAGATTAGGTGAGGGATAAATGTGGCTCTGGCTGTCGGACAGATTAGACGTGCTCCACGGTGACTGACGGGAGTTAGAACTTCACCGTTGGATCAGGGCTCACCCTGGATCTGGGCACAAAGAGCTGCAACGTCACCTGTTGTGGTGAATGGATTCATGCTCGTCATCACTAAACAAAAGGTTAGCAGAATAATCCAGGAATACTTGGATTAAATTACATTTTACTAGAGAAACCTGTCTTTTATTTTGCTAACTTTACTTCCAGGTCAGTTCTCTGTCGATGCTCCGTAGTCCAGATTACTGCAGCTGGGTCTAATTCAGCTAAACCTTGGTTTAAACTTCTGCACCAGATCCACACAGAGCCTACGCAGCTAGACTAGCATTAATATCTGTGCACATGTCTTGAGCTTCTCTGTGTGCTTCAAACTGAACGGCTTTGGACTTTTAACTGAAATCACTGCAACATAAAGAAAAGAAGACGTCTGAGTAGAGGATCTCCTGAGAGACATGGACCAGGAAATGATTTCAGACTTACGAAGGAGTTTCTGGAGGTCACGCAAACATTTCTAGTTGTGTGGCGGGACTGCAGGAAGCTTACGTCTGTGCACAGATATATTTGTATTTCATCGGCTGTGTTTTTTCCTCTTCCAGGAGAATGCAGAAACCAAAAAGAGTTGTGCGATAAAACCCTTGTACTCCTCTTAATGGAGTAACAGTACACTGAGGCATCAGGGAAATCATCGCAATGAGTCAGATGTGGGCATCGGAATGGAAACCTTTCTCCTTGCTCAGCTGCTTCAGGTCCTCATTTCTTCTGCATTTATATTTCAGGTGTTTTGCATAAACTCTCATCCAGTGAATAGTTCCTGTCTTGATTTAGGGCACGGACACAATGACCTCAGGACATCTGGCTGGACTTCAGGAGGACGGAGGGTGACAGTAAAGAGAGAGAGAGACTCTATAGGGGACAGACACCAGAGGACAGAAGAAGAAAGGTGTTAAATTTTCAGCATGATGAGAAAACAACTCTCTCTGTCAGTCTCTGACTCTCGGTCCCAGATTTAGTTTAAAGAACAAACAGACTGGAACCAGTCACTGGTGCAGAAGCTCCTGCTCTGACTGCGGCGTGGTCATTTGCACTTTCCTGCTGACGCGGATGTTTAACAACTGCACTTTTATTTTCTTTAGATGCAGTGATGCAGTCTCATCAGTTTGGAGGAATTCTTTTGTGATACGGTTTAAAACCAAGCAGCAACAAAAAATGCAAAAAATAAACAGCAGAAATAAACATGCTTCCAGCCTGGGACAGAAACAGTTTACATCTCTAAAGCTAATTAGAGAATTCATCTGTTATATCAAGACTTAAAGTTCTGCAGAATTAGCTGGGAGTTCACTTACAAGACCACACCCCAGGTACAAGGAAGTTTATTTTGACCAGGTTAGGGGGAGGGAACGGTGGGGGATGGGACGAAGGAAGATGTACAGACTGATGGTGGTCCTCTGATGTTTGGATGGAGGAACCCAGGGAGTGAGATTCAGGGTGGGGGCATATCTCTGGAAGCATCGGCTCTGTGTCCCCCCAGTTCCTGCAATGAGATTATTATATATGAGATAGTTTGAGGTGTGGACTTGTTCCTGAACCTAAGTTATATAACTTCATCAGGAAACTTTGGAGGGTTCATCCATCTATATACAGTTAAAGTTTAGTCTACAGTTTAAATACGTTTAAATGTTCTGTTTCTGCTTCTATAATAAGAGATGGAACAAATGAAAACAGTAAAAACTTGGAACAAATTTAAGATTTAGCAAGTTTTTAATATTTCATCTAGTTGTAATAAACTCACATAAGTCATCAGTGATTGAACGTTAGAATAAACCTGCTGAACAAGCAGACGAGTCACTGGGCTAGACTGAACCTTTACAGGTGTCCGGTTAATCCTAAATAGCTCCAGGAAACTGGAATGCATGCATATTTATAATGTCCCATCACTTCAACACAGGTGTCTGAAACCCATTTAAAGTCACAGCGGCCTGTCGGCTGTGTAGCAACAAAGTGATGGACACCTGACTAGAGCATCACGCCTCACCTAAAAGCAGAGCACAAACACTAAAAGCATCACGTCACCCAGCGCTGACGCTCTTATTAAATATTCTCTGTCATTCAGCTTCCATTAAGCTCTTTGAATTCATTAAACCGACTAAACCTTCCTCCTCTGCTGTCGCTCTGCACACATAAATCTGCACCTTTTCATTTCCAAATCAATACGTCGGTTTGGGCTTTTCACAACATGTCAACTCCAGGAAGTATTGATAAGACGGAGCCTTCCCAGAAGAGCAGGGAGCGCTTTGCTGTTGGCTCCATCAGCCTTCATCACATCTGACTTTCATCTCATCACTCGTCTGTCTGTCTCTCTGTCTGTCTGTCTGTCTGTCTCAACCCATCCGATGTCAACAGTGTGTCACACTAGGACGCTGAGAGGAGGAGGCGAGGGGGACAGAGACAAATGGAGAACGACAAGTAGGACAATTTAGAGGAGGAGGACACTTTGATGATTAAAGTTAACACAATTAATCAGTGTTGTCCTCATGGATGGATGGATCAGCTGTCTTCATTAGGCCAGGTAAAGAAAAGGTCTTGTGTCTTTGTCCATGTGTGTACTTATGCTGTGGGCATACACCAATCAGCCACAACATTATGACCACTGACAGGAGAAGTCAATAACATCAACCATCTTGTGACAGTTCAATGTTCTGCTGGGAAACTTCTGGACCTGGCATTCATTGGTGTGGATGTTACTTAGACATGTAGCACCCACCTAGACCAGACCAGGCACCCCCACCCCATAGCAATGACACTCCTTGATGGCAGCAGCCATCCCCAGCAGGATGCAGCCTGACACAGACACACACACAAAAACACTTTAGGAACAACTAAAAAAAAAACATGAGGAACAGCACAAGGTGTTGACCTGGCCTCCACATTCACTAGATCCCAAACTGATCAAGTATCTGTGGGATGGTCCACAGAGGCCCCCTCGTTCTGGTCTTGTAGGTCTCTGACAGATTGCATTTGTTCTTGCTGTGACAGGTGTGGTATTGATAACTGATCCTTGTATCCGTGTGAACACGAAGCAGGAGGTGGAGGGACGACAGATAAAAAGCAGCTATTTCAGAAAAGAACCGGCACAAAGTAAATGTTTGACAATTGCTCACCGGACCAGAGTGCAGTAAATATTGAGTATTGTTTATTGGCTGAACGCAGCTCAACAACTTCATCTTTAAGAGACGCTCAAGTTAAAAAACAGCTTCCACGCCCCCGCTCTGATCTCAGTCTGTCAATTTCTGTCTCTTTGCACCTTTGATTAGGCAATTACAGAATAGTGCAGCAGTGCACTTTCCTCTAAGTAAGAACTTGACTCAAGTCTTGTTCCGCTTTTTCCCAGAGGTCGGTCAAACTTAGCGGGGGGAAAGTGAGTGGAGGCAGAGGGAGAGAGCTTGTTTGTGAGGTAAACTTGTGCCCTCCTTTTAGAGTCTCAAAGTGCTGGCTTGGCTCTTCTGGAAGAAGGAAAGAGTGAAGAGGTGCAGGAAGAGCAAGAGGACAGAGAGCAACTTCACCCAAAGCTCAGAGAAGCAGGGGTCGGTCAATTATGAGTACCTCCCCCGTCCTGGACCTCCTTATTACTTCCTCCGTCTGGCCCCGGCTCGCTGTCTGCATGTGTCAGACACTTTTAACCCTGCTGGACTAATGAGTGAGGGTGGGTTGATGTCAGCTGGCTGAGTTGAGGCTAATCAGACCAGAGAGCACCAGCAACAAGGCCACGGCGACAGCACAAAGCAGTAATTAGAGATGGGAATAATGAACATGTATGAAATGAAACGCACAACGCCTCGACGCTACTGAGGAATCAGCGAACACAAAAAGAGCTAGTCCACGCAGAACGGAGAGTTATTACCTCCAACACCTCCTTAAACAAGGAGCAGGGGAGCGGTGGGGTGGAGGGAGACCCTGTGCATGCAATAAGGCTTTTAATGGTGAGGAGAATATTAACGGGGTGTGGAGGCAGCCTCAAGGGCGTATGCTAATTCAATCCAAAATGCATCTGTAGGTGGTGAGATGAGTTCGGTGTGCCTGTGTTTACTGCTCCCTTAAAGACTGACTTAAGCATGGTGCAAATTATTCTGAACAATGTGCAGTTGGAGCATCTGTGTCTGGACGCTGACACATTTTTATTTTATCAGAACCCATTGAAGCGTCAGCTGTAAAATGAACACGGTCTTATCCAGACTGTAGGAAAGGTTTATGGATGCATGTTTGTACACGGTCAGACGTGATTGGACCGTTGATTTAAACCTTTCATGGACAGATGTGTTCTTAAGCAGATCAGAAAAGGTCTGAGCTGTCTTAAAGAGTGGCCTGTGTTAGTGTGAACCCACAACCTGAGTTTAAAGGTGTTCACAGTGCAGCTGAAACATGCTGCAACAAAAAAAACACACACATGAGAGTTTAAAGCAGCAGTTTGGTCAATTCTGAGGTCAAGAGAGCAAGCTGGTGAGTGGTGGACAACATCCAGAGACGTGAAGAACGTGGTACGAGAGGTCGGTGAATCATTATCTGTAAAAAGGAGACTGGAGCTAATTTCCATTAACGGTTGGGTACTTACCTGAAAGTGGGTCAGGCTAGGCTAAGATCTGCAACCAAATGGATAGCCTCTCCTCCTTCCTCCATGGTGGCTTCATCAAATAGCTATCAAAACGTTAACGTTGTGCAGCTAGCAACAGATGAACATGAACCGCTAGCTTAGCTTAAACGGAGCGGCTCTCTGACCGTCCAATCAGAGGACGGTAAAACGCTGACGCTACCGTAGGCCACAGAGAAGGACTAAGAATACCAACTAGAAATGTGATTGGTTAAAGGAACAGCGTCATTACAATGTGTTTCAGGTTTAATTGTGAAGGCCCAGCAACATGATGATGAAATATGATTGGATAAAAGCTCTGATGCTAAGCTACACTGACAGAAGCACCACAGCTGAGAGACCGACAAGACAGAGCATGAAAAGAATAAACTATTGGAATAATTTAATAAGATTAATGGGAGAATATTAAAATGTACAGTAAATTTAGTCCAGACTTTACTGGCCCTGATGGAACCACCTCTGCACCATCTTCTGTAAAACCCAGTGTGCTGCACGGTGGCTTCCAGTGTGTCTCTAGTTGTTTATTGATGAAGTGACGGGAGCCAGAATCAGCTGGATGAGATCTGTATGGAGGTATGCTACGGCTCAGACTCAGCCGAATGAAGCTAAGCTGATTGGACTGTAGTAGTGAAACAGGAAGAGACCCCACGGCTCACCTCAGCGCTGACTTCCCCTCCCGCTTTCCTCATTTTACAAAATGTTTCCATGGCTCGGTTCCCAGAGCCAGAGGCTGGGTTCCTCATGTAGATGCTTGTTCTGAAAGTGATGAAGACCCCCGGTGTACATCACCACACACATCCAAGCAATAAGACTGATTACACATGTACCTCCAGCACAGACACGCAGCACTTTGTCTTATTATTATTAGTTTCTCATTATTTAGCAGAGCTTTAACCCGACGTTAAGAACAGTTTGTGATGTTTTAGAAATATGCTGCAGAGGTTTCATACGTGTGTGTGTGTGTGTGTGTGTAGAAGATAATAGAACACTTCCCTCCACTTTCCATCACAGGCTGGATGAGTTTTTGATTGGAGGATTAAACTTTCATCGTCCTGGACACAGAAGCCTCTTGATGATCAATAAATATTGATGCAGGATCATCAATGATTTATTAAAACCTCGACAGAAGTGACAGAAAATAACCAGAGAGGTTAAAGAAAATGGAACTGGATCTGCTGCCTCCCTTCCTCCAATCAGTGGAAACTTATTAATGATTGAAACTTATTATTTTTTGTCTGTTTACATGTCGAAACTCATCGTGTTTGCAAACAGAAATATTTTATAAAACCTCATTTTTTTACAGCAGCATATGATCTGATAGTTAAAATAATAATATTCCTATTTTTTTTCCTCTTCTCATGAAATGATTGGGACAATGTGATTTATATGAATAGGAATAAAAAGAGGAAAGTAGCTAAAAAACAATTATTCCAACTTTTTTTTCCATTGCCCATAATAGTGCATTTAAAATAATCACTCTCTATATATTTATTTATAATTCCGCTTCAAATGCTGGTTTATTTGTATATACACAGTCATTCATCCATTTTGTGTAACCCCATGTCCTCTGTAGGGTCATGGGGGGTTTGGAGCCTATCCCATAAGAGGCGGGGTCCACCCTGGACAGGTCTCCAGTCTACTAGAATCACCAATGAACCTAACCAGCATGTCTTTGGACGGTGGGAGGAAGCTGGAGAACCTGGAGAGAACCCACGCAGACACAGGGAGAACATGCAGACTACACACAGAAAGGAACCAGTTGGCCTGGATTAGAACCCAGAACCTTCTGGCTGTGAGGCATCAGTGCTAACCACCACAGTTTTGTATTGCTAATGAAGTCATTCAGAAAACTAAACCTCTGACCCTGTGACCTGCTGCAGAGTTTGCAGAGCTCCTGTTTGATCTATAACTGCGACAGTGACCCGTCAGAGCGGCCGCCACCGATGCTCAACTGACTTGAGGTCCTGTGTTTATCAGACAGGACGCGTGTGTCCGTGTGACAGGTGCAATCACCTTTAATCACAGGGTTTTCTTTCTTTTCTTTTTTTTGGACCCCACCTGTGCACCCCAGCTCTCGATTGATCACCATGACAACCAACAGAGACGGGGGCGAAGACGCTGGGACGAGTCCAAAGAGGCCGAGGTCAGAGGTCTGACTGCGTGCTTCTCTCCTGATGATCAGAAAACAATAGAACCCACTCCTCTGGTTCATTAACGGTCCACTGGGAGCTAATTATGGGATGGCAGGACACTGTTTGGAGCCGTTTGATCTAATGGACTAAAGGTGGGTCTTGAGACGGGAGAAGAAAGAGTGGCAGTCACAGAGAGGAGGGCGGCTGTTAATAACATGCCAAGAGTAATACGCCCGCTCGCGTCCAAGCCCTTTGTTGGAAATCTCATATTTTAGCAGCGGCAATTGAACTCTTCCCTACAATTTCATTTATCAGCAGCGCGTGAGTCGCTCTCCTCTCTGTGCTTTCATTAAGTCCCTATTTTCACAGTGCGAGATGTGTCACTACACGGCGAGCGGAGTGCTTATTGAGCAGACCTGCCAGGCTCTCCATCCCCGCACAAATTACTCACACAACTGAACTATTCCTGGACCATTATGCAGAATAAGCTCAACTGTCAGCGGCTACAATAACCCATTTTCATTTTCAAACTAAACTGTCACTCCCTCTATTCAGCTGCAGACACGCACACACACACACACGCACACACACACACACACACACAAGAGGATTCATCTGCTCAGATTCTACATGAGCTTAAAAAAGTGTCGGTGCTGAGCCGGGACACATCTCCCTTCATGACTAAACTTCACCGTTACTGTCCAGTTTAAATAAGATCATAGTTCACTGTCACCTGAAATAAATAATAAAATAATAAACATCAGGACGTCTGTGCACTCTGGATCCCAGTTATACTCTACAAAAGAAAAGGCTGAAATGAGATTAAACTACACTCTTTAGGTCTTTATTCTTATTAAACACGTAGAAGAGAACAGTTTGACCAGATGTCCTGAAACCATCCATCACAGACAGGCCGGAGTTTTTCTTTATGTCTGCAAACGTATTAAAGCTTCACTTTGCTCGGTGCTCGGTCCTACGAGACAATAGTTTCTCTGCAGGGCCTTAAATTTAAAATAATAAAAGAGCCCTGCCATGACTTAACGTCTGTCCCAGAAAATGAAAAATAAATAAATTTTAAAAAAAAAAGAAAAAACCCTGAGTGCAGGACAGACAGGCACCGAGGCAGGCTGAGTTAACAAAAGACAGGTTTAAATAAATCATACTGAAGAAAAAGGAGGAAACTCCAGAGAACTAGAGACAAACATGAGGAGAAGTCATGAAGCAGATGAACGAGTGACGCCGAGTTAACGGACTAAACACACTTTGATGACAGATCGTGACTCCTGAAGGTGACGTAACACGATGTCCTGGAGAGAAGACTTCACTCACATCCACACGTCTGATTTACTTCCTGTCTTTATAGAAAACCTTCTCCTGTGTTCTTTACACTGTTCTTATGGACTTTGTGAATGGAAGTCTGCACAAGCTGGCACGTGTTTGCTGACATTTTCAGAAAAGGTTGGGGGTGGATGGATGTAAAGAGTTTTGGTTTCATAATATGTCTGAGGAAAATGTAGATTACCACAACGACCTCATCCTTTAATTCTTCCTTTACGACTCCAGCATCAAGTTACCTGCTCATTAGCTCCATAAACAGTTTCTGTGGCTTCAACAGTGGCTTGCAAAACTATTCAGCTCTTTGTGGAATGGCCAAGTCTTTATGGGTATGTCTCTACCAGCTTTGTTCATCTACAGACGTCTTTGCAAAACAGCTCAGTCCGATTAGATGGAGAGCGTTTGTGAACAGCAGTTTTCAGATCTCGATGCCACAGATTCTCTATTGGATTCAGGACTCTATTTAGTCATTAGGTCAACATTTCATCATTCAGCAATCATCAGGCAACTTCTGAAGGCAATTAGTTGCACTCAGAGAAAAGGGGGCTGAATACTTTTTCACACCGCACTTTTCAGTTTTTTATTTGTAAAAAAAATAAATAAATCATTTAGAATTTTCTTTGTACTTCACAACTGTGTGCCACTTTGTGTTGGTCTGTCACATAAAATTTCAATAAAATATATTTATGTTTGTGGTGGTAACATGACAAACTGTGGAAAAGTTCAAGGAATACTTTTACTTTCTAACATTTCTTTAGACATGGAGGGGACGTTGGCACTGGGATGCCAAACAGACGCCACGGGCTCACAAGTTTTGTTTAAAGGCAACAAGAGAGTCAAGATTTTACAAGATTTTACTTCCCTCCTGCCTCTTGTTGCCAGTATTTGTCTCCTTACAGGCTCAGTTTTCAGTTCGGTAGCTCATAAAAATGTCTTAGGCTCTTTAAGTGCATCCCATCACACAGCAGTCTTTAACTGGATTTCCATTTTTTTGGTAGAAGACATAA
Organism: Chelon labrosus; assembly: GCF_963514085.1. Lineage (NCBI taxonomy): Eukaryota > Metazoa > Chordata > Actinopteri > Mugiliformes > Mugilidae > Chelon > Chelon labrosus. The sequence goes on from NC_140354.1 coordinate 23,732,112, forward strand.
ATGACATGGAGTCATAGCTAGTCTGAATGTTTTCCCTTCCGATATGTTCATTCATTCATTTTCTTGTCCTCTGGAGGGTTATTCTATTAGAATCACCAATGAACCTAACCAGCATGTCTTTGGACGGTGGGAGGAAGCTGGAGAACCTGGAGAGAACCCACGCAGACACAGGGAGAACATGCAGACTACACACAGAAAGGAACCAGTCGGCCTGGATTAGAACCCAACAATATGTGCATGACTTATAATTACACTTAAATTAAAGTCCTCGTTTAAGAAGGGCCGGCCACTAAACAGGTTGAAAATTAACAAATGAGCTCAGGATAATTATTAGCTGCATATATTCAAAGCTTTCAAGCATCAATCTGTCATAAATATTAAAAGGATTTCATGTGTGGTCATGCATCAGATTAACCATCCATGTTTTTTTGACGTGCATTAATAAACGTTCCCGTGTCCATGATGGATGGGGGACACATATCAGCAGAAATCCTGATAAATCTCCTCTCATTCAAGGTTAATCTGTACGAGGTGTAGGGTCCTATACATCTCCAGCATAATGAGCTATCATCTGCCACGCTCCAGAGACACGAGCCTGGGCCACCGTCACTGTGTCTGCACCTTCTTCTACCCTTATGAGGACCAGATATCCTGAGGAGGATGCTGCAGAACATGCTCCATCGCTATCAACGCCCAAAATACATAAAGGAGTAGTCAGTCAATGTGAGGAGATCTAAAAGACGACTAAAGACAGATGAGATGACGTGTAGAATCTACAGAGAGTCTGATGAGAGCAGAGAGGGAAAAGGAAATGTTTTTAAATGTTTCTTGTAGAGGGAGAAAATAAAAAAAGAGAAGAGGGTTCATGCTTTGGTTCTCTGGTAGAAGGGGAGAGGAGGAAGCTCTAATTAAGGATAAGAGACTTTTTCTGTCTCTCTCCTTTCTTTTGTGTGCCTCAGCAACTTTTACAGCACTTTTTTTTTTTTCCACTTACTGCAGTGGCAAGCACATTTCCCCTCTCTCCCCCCCTCTCTCCCCCCCTCATTCTCCCCCTCTCTCTCTCCTCAGAGCCCTGCAGCATGGGAGAGTGCTGTACAGCCTCCTGTCAGGCCACAAATGCATATTACCCACACATACTTGCATTTGTAAATTCTGCATTTTTGGGCACGAATAAACATGCACAAGCTTAATCATGTGTTAACACATAAAGAAGACCCCCGCCCCTCCTCCTCCTCCTCCTCCTCCTCCTCCTCACCCCCCTACACATACACACACACAAACATTGCACTGTGTAAAGCCCTGCTGGGCAACAGCAGGGGTTTGGGAATGAGGAAATGAAGTAGATAAGGCGAATGCATTTAGACAGAGCGAGGAGAAATCAGAGGAGCTGATGAAGGAGAAGAAGGAGAGAGAAAGGGAAGGAAGTCAGCTGAGGATAGGAGGCAGCAGAGATGCAGAGATCCTGTGGAAGCCTGTTAGCATTCACACCCTGACGCCCTCCCCTGACTCCCCCACCGCTCCCTCTGTCTTCTCCTGCACTCTCCATCTAAACTCCCTGTGCATTTTGAATCCTGGTGGTCGTCGTAATCGTAGGCTCTGATCACATATTAATATTCATCCTGCAGAGAGCATGCAGGTTACATCAGCCGTGGTCCATCTGCTGTCTCTAAACCATGTGTCTCTATCTCCTGCTGTTTCAGAACCAGAACCAGCACCAGAACCAGTGACTGACGTCTGAACAGAGCCATGACTTCTCCACTAGTCTGTATTTTACCATCCAGCTGTGACCTGTGGCCTCGTTTGTTTATGCTAATTGTTCTAATGTCTCAACACGGAGCCGGTGACGACTGATCGGTGTCCATCCAGCACCTCTCTGGGTCACTCTGGTTCCAATGCCAGCTCATTACTGTGATGTTATAGAGAGGCGACCAGATAAGAGAACAAAGAAAGCTTTTACAGTAATCAGCCTCTCTGTTAGCTGGAAGAACGCTGCACTTATTTAGCATCCAGTAACAGGTCTGGACTCACAGTGATGAGAAACTTCAGAAGAGTGAAGTTCCCAGCAGCTAAATACCTCAAATACACCTGCAACTATGTCTCTGAACTGCTGATATCGCCATGAAGCTTCCCCTGTTGATCGCTCACGTTAAGAAGCTTTATTATTTTATGTTTTGCAAGTTTTCAGAAACGTTCCAATCAAACATGAGAGTAAAGTTTTATATGGTTGAACGTTTCCAGAAAACAAAGAAGAACCACAAGGAAAAATCTAAAGAGGTAACAGCAGAGGAGAAATACAAGAGAGAGCATGACAGAGGAGAAAAGGAAAGGCAGGGTTATATATACGTATATATACCTGGGCTGAGGGTTAATGAGACACAGGTGAGACTGATGAGGGCGGAGACACAAGGAGAAACCAGTTAACAATTAAAGAGGAAGTTAAACAAGACAAGAAACGCCACGGAGTTTTAAATCACTCCGTAAATTAGAAAACAGGTTGAAGAATATCTGTTTTTTTCACATTTTTATGAATAAAATATGTAAAACTAAAACTTTAGTTTATGTAAGCTCAGAGAAGAAGATGTTTAAAGATGTATTTTGTAAATGCCAATATTTTTTATAAGAAACTGAATCACCACGATGCCTCCCTCTTTTATTATCACGATCAGTTTTATACTTAAACAATCAAAAGCTTTTATTTCCTGACAAAAATCAAAACACTGAATAAAGTTGACAATTTACCAAGAAACAAGACCTTGTTCAGTGTTTTTATGAATAAAATGTTAAATAACTAAATGATATATGAACAAAGCTCTGTGTTAAATCCATATGATTATAGGTAGAAATAAAACTGTAAAGAAAAGAGCTTTTTTAGAGACATGGATTGTGTTAAGCATCTGTTTTTAGTGTGAAACAGTTTAAATATTTAACTAATAATATATTTTGTGTTTGCTAATGCTAATGATGTATTATTAGATAATAGAAGCAGTAATTTACAGCCAAGAACAGAAGAAATCATGTTTGAATCTTTATGTTGGAACACAAACCTGCAGACTCATCCATGAACAGACAGGACACGTGTTAGATGAATGTATGGGGCGAGGAGTCGACCAACGTTTGGATTATTCTGGTTAATTGATCTAATTTTATAAATGCATTACATTTGTGTTGCATCTTAAATGATCTTGTGTCATTAAACTAATTCATGAACGTCGTGCAGCAGCGTGTGAGCAAACAAACACTTTAATATAAATGAACGTCGTGCACACAAACACATCTCCCAGACGAAGGAAGGATTGTTGCGGCTAATGGCTGTTAATTGAATAATCAGATCAATGTAATTAAAGAGCGGGAGGGGAGGGGAGGGGAGGGGAGCGGAGGGGGGATAAGTAGGTTATATATTTATTTAATTATAGGAACATTTACAGCGTGATTAAACTCAGCAGTGAACAAGAGAGGACGTGATTTAGTTTATGGAAGAGGAGAAGAATCAGATGAATGCAAGTCAGAAAAGGTTAGAGAGAGAGAGAGAGAGAGAGAGAGAGAGAGAGAGAGAGAGAGAGAGAGAGAGAGAGAGAGAGAGAGAGAGCCTGAGGAGGAATCAATAGACTGAATGTTGACATAACCTTCTACTCATCTCTATTAACCACGTCCTCCATGTGTCTCTGTCCCGTAACGTCCAGGAGGTTAAGAGGGAACATGTGTTCATGCTTTCCTCTCTCTCATCCTTCTCTTCCAGAAGTTTCCCAGTAGAACATTGAACTGTCACAAGATGGTCATAATGTTATTCACTTCTCCTGTCAGTGGTCATAATGTTGTGGCTGTACATATACTGTAATTCACACATTCAGATCCATCTGATTAGAATCAGCTGTTCCAGATCAGGTCCACCTTCTTCTCCTTCACATAGAGGTGTGTGTGGTGTCGTCAGGCAGAGATCTACAGAGCTCTAAGGTCAGAGATGTCTGAGTCTGACGGAGGATTTAAAAAGATTTGAAGTAAACTCCACCGTTGGAAAACAAATCTACTCGTGGTTTAGATTTCAAACGGCCGCTGCAGCAGATTCACTCGAGACTGTTTGATATAAAAACCCTGAAATCCTGTCAGAGGTCTGCAGGTAACTATGCAGCTGACGGAGTCAAAGGTCTGTGATCAGAAACAGATTCTATGAATTTAACCTGCATGTCAGGACAAATGTCTTTGGTTTCCATAAAACCAAAACTATCTGGCAACACAGGGACACAACGTAAAGTGGAGACGTGATGGCAGAGTAAATAAATAAAAAAAAGGTTTATTTCATTTTCTGCTGAGCGTCTGCAGCTCAGGACAAGTTTCTCCTTCAACCATGTTCTTAATTCACACCTTTAACAAACAGAAGACGTGTCTGGAGCTTTGTTGAAGTGAAAATGTTCTGGTTTGGTTGATTCACTGCCTCAAAGACTCTCAGCTGCTGATTCAACTTTTAACGTCATAATGAAGATAAACACTCAAACAGATCCAGAGAGTAACGTCTCAGATGTACTGGATGTGGAACATAAAGTTCATGCAGGAAAACATCTCAGACATCAGACAGCTGAAGGAATCTCTCATGGTGAAGTTTTTTTTTTCTCGTTTTTTAAATCAAAGTCAGAATAAGAGTTCATTTGGTCACATGCTTGAATCTAATCTAATCCTGCAGCTTCTTCCTGTCAGTGACTGCTGTATAGAAGCAGTGTAGTGTGATACCAGATCCTGCTCTGGTTCAGGTGATCCAGGCCTCAGTCCCGTATATCTTTATGTATTGGGAGCGTCTGAATCCACCAGGACTTCACCGTCTGCCAGGTACAGTAAATACACACAGCGTGTTTGTTGGTGACGTGGCTGCAGGAGAAGAAGTGACAGCAGGTCCCGGTGGGATTACTGACACGATGCAGAGGAACAACAACTCTCAGTGTCCAGTGGATGGAAGAGACGACTATAAATATCAACCTACATATTCACATTTAACACGATGTCACACAGCGTGGCACAGTTGGCAGCTACAGCAGCTCCTTTAACCACCAGACAGCTGGAGCTAAAAATGGCCCATTTTGGAGGAATGTATAGGGTGAAAGAACTTTATTATAAGACGATAGGAAAACAAAGAAATAAAATGCTGTTTTAACATCTAACTAAGTTTTGCATAAACACATAAATGTCCATTACGATTATCTTCTTCTGACTTGTTTAACGCACTTTATATTTCATTTATATTTAATTAAATAAAAATAATGAAAAAAATCAACACGGGCACAAAGTGGCTCACAGAGAGTAAATGTCCTAGCAGGAGACTTGTCTAAAAAAATGTAATTATTAAAATTAAACTTTCCTCCAGGACTAAAGAAGAAGCATCATTAAAGAGGAATAAATAATAAAGTGAGCTCTGGTATTATTAGTTTTTTAACTGGTTTGAAAACTTCTAATTTGGACTCTATCATCTGCTGGAGAAAATCTCTGCAATGCTGCATTTACACCAGCGTGGACAGAGCGTCAAGATACCATAGAAGGAAGCCAGAGATACTGTATGTAGCCTCAAGCTCGACACCCGACACATCAAATTGAACTGGTTTAAAAAAAAAAAATATTCGTCCATGCATTTTGTGATGCATCAACCAATCAAATGCATTCCACTCCAATGATGACAATGTTGCTGTGAATGCACCGTAATGTTCCTTAAAAGAATGCCCCATCACTGGGTTTAACTCTGCTGCCTTCAAATGAACACGTGAGCTTGTGGTTACAGCACGTACACAATTTAAAAACTCTGAGCTCAGACAACACGGTAAACAAGACAGCATTTCAGGGCAGAAAACATTGCATCATATGCAGCCCTCAAACTGGGTTGTGATTGTAATGGTCTGTCCAGCCCGATGCCGGACCCAAGAGCGAGAAACTAAGGCAGTACGTGTTAAAGTCAATAGAGGTGAGTTTATTAAACAAACTCAGCAGGGCAGTAAATCCAAGAGCAAAAAACTAAATTCAAAAGGGCAAAGAAAAGGCACTGGAAACTCCAGGGGCGAGGGAAACAAACAAAAAAAACACAAAACAGCTGAAAGGGCAGGAAACTGGCTCACTCAGGGAAGAACTGAACACAAGAGAGGAGTTCTACCACAAAAGCATGAGACGAAACTCCAGTTTTGGCACAAACTGAAACAAGCAGAGTGTCGTGCTTCGTGCAGTATACGTGGAGCAACGAGGAGAGATGAACACCTTGTGACGAGCTCCCGATCACAATCGCACAAAGAAAATCAAACATGATCACTCATCTCTTGTGTTTGCGTCAGTCGCATCAGAACATCAGGCCGTATAGTGTGAGAACATGATTCATGGGCTGCGAACTTTTGAACTCAGCCATCTAGTCGTGCAGTTTGAGATGGCGCTGAACCAAAGGATTTAAAATATCGCACAGTGTATGCCCAGCTTTACACATGCAGCCACGGCCAGCCTTTTAAGGGGAGCTGATTGGAGATCAGGTCCTCCCACCAGTTACCTGCCCAGGTGAGACTAATGAGTGACAGACAGAGAGAGAGAGAACAAAAAAAAAAGAAGGCACCAGATTCACAGGAAACCCAGTACCATGACAGTGTTCACAAGAAGAGCTGTTTGATGACGTTTTCAGAAATGGTGGAGGTGGATGGTAAGTTAATATATTAGAGTTTTAATTTTAGAATATGTCAAAGAGAAAATGCCAATAATCCTAACAGCCTCAGACTTTCATTATGTCTTTTCTGTTCCATCAGTCAGCTGCTTGAGAGCTCACTAACCTCGTGGCTGCTAAACCCGGCTCGTGGGCTCCAACTGGGCTTGTCATTGGTCTAGAGGGGGGGTCCACCCTGGACAGGTCTCCAGTCTATCACAGGGCTAACACAGAGAGACACTCACACCTACGGCCAATTTAGAATCACCAATGAACCTAACCAGCATGTCTTTGGACGGTGGGAGGAAGCTGGAGAACCTGGAGAGAACCCACGCAGACACAGGGAGAACATGCAGACTACACACAGAAAGGAACCAGTCTGCCTGGATTAGAACCCAGAACCTTATATATCACTACATCACTGTGCCGCCAAAGTTAAAGGTTCATTTCAGTAAATTAAATATAAAACAGAGCGGCCGTGTCTTCCTCAGTCCTCTCCAGGTAAACCTACAGACCAGTACGCTAGCAGTTTACCTCTGGTGTTATCTCTCTAAACCTTTTTGTGTGCACGGCGTCACACGTGTTAACCACAAGCTCACTGGTTCCATTATGAGGCAGCATCAGGCCTGTTTGACTCATCATCATTTGAAAAGAACAGCTGTTGTGAATGTCATTAACCATAGTTCACATTAAAGGGAACTCAAACGTCATTAATTTACACCTGTGGAGTTTCCACTGTGATATTCCTTCTCATGAAGTCGGTGCTGTGAAGCCGCCCACACAATGTCTGAATGATGGATGACCTGCAGGAGGAGCAGGAACACCCTCAGCTCCAACCAGAGCCAGCCCTGCCGTTAAGAGTCACTGCTACATGTGGTCTCTGGTGACGGCAACGCTAGCTGGCATTCTCAGAAAGATCAGGGACGCTCTGCAGTCAGAGTTTGCCGGTGCTACTGTGGCACTTTCTGGAAGACCGCTGCTTTTAATTAACAACAGCTGCAAGAGCCTTTTATAATGAGGGGCTCTCTCAGACCTAATGACTTGCTTTACTGTTGCACATACAAGCATGCACTCAGACCAATTAGGGATCCAACAGTTAGCCTATCTCGTATTTCCTCCTCCAGTGTTTTCATCTAATTGGTCGTCCTGGGTTCTGTCTAAAAGAGCTGCTTTTTATTTGGGTTTGTAATGTTCAGTTTTCAGCTTTCAACACTTATTTATGTGGTGTCTTGTCATACCCTGCAGGCTCGAACACGGAAGAGCAGCCGGCGCTCATGACTCACCCAGTATGTGTTGTCTTTCTCTAAAAACTCATTTTCTTCAAGTCTGGACAAGTTTGCTTTTCCGCGGTATAATTTGGCTTCCAGTCCCATTATCACGCTGGTAGAACTCATTAAGATCAGCTGTCCCATTACCTTAATGCCGTTTGGAACAATAGCCACATCCTTACAGAGTGGCTCGGCTGTCAGCGCACCTACATTCACATATTCTCTGTTCAGTCAGCAGCACACACGGGTTCAGAGAATGTTTTGCAGGAATTGTTTTGTCATAAAAAGCTGCTTCCTGTGACTCAGCATAGTTTCACGATTACAGAAACCCTACGGTTAATATGCATCACACAGACAACAACAATAAATCCAATAGAGCCTACATGTGTTGACGGTTTAATTATGTTATGGGTGATTTTATTCATTTCACTCGCATTCGTCTAAACGTGCTCCTAGGTGTCTGATATTTAAAGCTCTAATGTGACGGGGTCATGATGACGACTGGTGCTGCTGTGCTTGACCTTTCAGCTGGAATCATACATGCATGCAATGAGTGGAAAACAGATAAAGAAACACACCGGAGGATGAACGACACCGTCTTCAGAGTGGCATCATATTTATTTAAATAAACGTTTTGCGCCGCTAGACGTCCTAAAGCTCAGTGTGTCTGACTCCACCTAACTCCCAGATGATTCAAAACTAATCAAAGACGTGGAGCGTGAGTGGAGCTGAGGCTAAAGACGGCTAGCAAGCTGTGAGGGCACCCACCTGTCAATCAAAGCAGCCACACCCCCTTAATTGTGCAGAACTTTTAACTTTGGTAGAATTTAAACAGGTGAGTTCTGCAAAAATTCATCACGAATGGAGAAATTATGTCTAAAGTCAACGTTGACTATTTGATGACGTCACACATAAAAACACTGTAGAAAGTCATGAAATCTATGTTCTTGACCTGAATACATAAAGAAGCTACAGAGGCTTTTCTGTAAGTTTATTGAAGCTTAAACACGGGCTACTGTCGGCCGTGGACCACGTCAACACCATAGACACTCTCAGCTCTACCATAACTTCTATCTCTCACATGGTGCATTCACTGACATCAAGGACAAAAAACACGCTCTACAACCACAACCACAATGTCAACTAATAGAACAGAAAAGAACATGAACACATGAGCTTATCAATACTGTGAGCTGTAGATATGTATAGACTATATAAATCGGCACAGTCAATAGTGTTTAATAGTACTTCACAGTGTGTTAGTGTAGCAGGTATATCTCTGCAGCTAAAGGTCTAATAACTTTATCAAATAGTTGATGTGCAGCCTCCTTCTCTCTGTTACCACAGGACGTTTGGTGAAGTTGTTAACTGACTGCTGTCCAGAGGATATGGACCGTTCCTCTGCTAGCGTTAGCGTTAGCCTTTTCAGATGCATTGCAGTAGTACTTTAGTTGTATTTCAGGACTGACATGTCACGGTAGTATGGGCTAGGGGCGGGGCTTCAGGAGGGGCTGGGAGGGCGGCACGCCCCCGGCCCGGGTCCCAGAGGGGCCCGGGCCGGGAGCGGGGACCTGGCGGGATCGGCTCGGGCCCCTCTCTCGCCTCCGTGCTGGGGAAGGTGGGCCTCTCCCGCGGTTTGGGCCCGGAAGTGCTTCGCTCATAAGAGCAATACTTTCATAGTATCACTATCAACTACGCTGCCTGTATGTGGGCTTATATAGGTTGCCCCAGTCAGGATGAGTCATGGTTGCCAAAAAACTTTACATGACTGACTTTAGTGATGTAGTAGGTACAATATTAAATAAAATGTTGTGCTGTATGACTGGCGTTATTTTCACTCTCACATTTCACTTTACGACGTGCAAATTTACAAGTGGATCGCCGATATTGTCTCCAAGTGTATTTTGGGTAAAATCGCTAAGCTAATCACTAGCCGCTCAGAGTTTACAGAGAGGGAGCGGGAGGGGACGAGGCTGGATGACGAGGAGCAGGGGAGACGAGGGGATTGGATGGGAGCCATCCTCATGGCTCCCATTGGTCAATTTCTACGCAGGATTACGGTTGATAGAATGAATGAATTTTTTTTTTGTTCTTTTTGCTATCCATATTGTGAAGATTGGACAACTACCATATTCCAGATCGTAGAGTATAGCTTTAACATGAGTGGCAGTGCATATAAACATAAAAGTGGAGCGCTAAAGCGCAAAGAAAAGGAAAAAAGAGAGCAAGGAAAAGCCAAATTACAAAAACTGGACACATATTTTGTTCGTCCTCCTGGAGATGAACCCGACATTGTTATTGGCAGCGATTCAGGCCCGCCAATATTGCCAGCACAGTCAGGAAGCCAGATTTACAGGTAGCAATTCTAACGATCATACACAATGTGTGAGTTAGTTGTAAACTGTTGATGGTTGTTATTGTAGTAGCCCAGCCGCCTATAGTTTAAATCCCCTTCTTTCTCTCTCGGCTGTATAGCGGTGATGTTAGGGACGACTCAGTTGCTAGCTGCTCCAGGGTAGAGCCAGACCTGGTGCTTTACCAGCAGCCCCCCTCCTCACCCGCGCTGGACACTGGAAATGAAAGCAGCAGGTCTCCTCACGCTACAGGTGGCACGCAGACCGTGGATGATGAAACCCCTCCTCTGGAGTGTTTTCCGACTGATCGGGCCAATTTTGCTGAAAACATCCAGGACGCCAACATTAAAAGATATATCCTTAAGATGGGCCCATGCAGACCCAAAGGTCTGCATGTTTTTCGGAAAGTTATTACACCTCCACTACTAAAGTTGGGATGAAACTTCCCCGCAGCTGGATGTGCTATTCCCCCAAATTAGACAGCTGTTACTGTGAGCCTTGCTGGCTTTTTGCCAACCGAAATGCCCCGTATTACAACAATGCATGGGTAAACGGAATAAGAGACTGGAAACATCTTTCTGCCAAAGTTGAGAAGCATGAATCCACGCAAATACATCTTGCTGCATGCATAGTCTACGAGCAGTGGAAACTCAACAACACAATAGACAACGAAATGGAGAGGAATGTGCGTAATGCAGCCTTGTTTTGGAGACAGGTCGTGGAGCGCATTGTAAATGTAACTCTTACTCTGGCTTCATGCAACCTGGCATTCAGGGGGCACAGGGAAGTTATAGGTCAGGGAAATGCTGGCAACTTTTTGTCAATAATCGAGTTATTAGCTCGCTACGACCCTGTTTTGAAAGAGCTAATCAACCGACCAGAAGGGTCAGTGAAATACCTAAGTCACCAGATTCAAGATGAGATTATTTACATATTATCTCAACGTGTGAAAGCTGACATTATTAATGAAATAAATGAAGCCCCGTTTTATTCCATTATCATGGACACAACGCAAGATGTGTCAAAGATAGACCAGCTGAGCCAGGTGTACCGTTACGTAACTGTTGTTAAGAATGACATGGATATTGCAACAGATATACAGATCAATGAAGTGTTTTTGGGTTTTGAAGCGACTGTGTGCTCATCAGCGTCAGAGCTTGAAAACCAAATCCTGGGCTCTATAGAGAAAAACGGAATAGATCTGTCAAAATGCCGCGGACAGGGCTATGATGGGGCCGCGAATATGAGTGGTGCGTATTCAGGCGTACAGGCAAGAATAACAGAGAAGGAGCCCCTTGCCTGTTATGTTCATTGCGCTGCTCATAATCTCAACCTGGCTCTCAACGACTCTGTTAAAAACGTCCCTGGAGTGAAGCAGTTCTATGACACTGTAGAGATCCTTTACAACTTTTTTGGTCACAGTATCAAACGATGGGCGCTCCTCAGTGAGTTAATGACGCCAGAGAGCAGAACTGTCACATTAAAACGCCTCTGTCCCACTCGCTGGTCATCTCGACATGATGCGCTTTTTGCGTTAAGGCACAGATATGGAGACATCATAAAAGCCCTCGTCAAAATATCCCTGACCAGTGACAAAAAATATGAGCGTGGTGAAGCAAGTGCGCTCAAGAATGCCATAAGCAAATTCTCTTTCATATTTTTGGTCAACATGCAAACCAAAATTCTTGAATGCATAAACGCTGCCTCACAGTTGCTGCAAGCTAAGGACGCGGACATTCTGAAAGCATCTACTCTTCTGCAAAACGCCATCAGTGTTTTGATGGAGTTTAGGGAGCAATTTGATGAGGCTAAGTCTGCCACTCTTGCTCTAGCCACGAAATGGGGAAGTCAAACGCAGTTTGAAGCAACCAGGGCCAGAAAAGTTAAGCGTCACTTTGATGAACTTTCTGAAGACAGTCGCCTCACTGACGCAGAGAGCAACTTTCGGGTGAACGTTTTCAATGCTTGTCTTGATATTATCATCCAGCAACTGTCCCGAAGATTCACCAGCTTAAATGGAACTGTGAATATGTTTGAGGCAATTCACCCAAACACACTGCTGCAATCAGGAGATGAGGAGTTACACCAAGCTGCCCGGCGGCTTAGTGAGCACTACAGTCGGGACATCGGCCCCAGCTTCCCTGGCCAGTTGCTTTGTTTCAGAACCTCTTTCAGGGACCTGATACCAAAACAAAAGTCTGTTGCGGATCTGGCAAAAATGCTCCTTGTCAACCACCCAGCAGTAACTTCCACATTCAGTGAGGTTTGCACCGCCCTCCTTTTATTTTTGACTCTTCCCGTCACGGTTGCAACCTCTGAGCGCTCATTCTCCAAGCTGAAACTAATTAAAAACCACTTGAGGAGCACAGTGGGACAGGAGAGACTGAGTGGACTTGCCATGTTGTCCATAGAGAATGAGAGAGCAAAGAAAATGGACATACAGAGCATCGTGGACGAGTTCGCGGAGCGCAAGGCTCGTCGTATGCCCTTCAAATAGTGGGGAGTAGGCCTAGTACTAAATATTGAAACTGTGTTTGTACGTGAGCATGTGGGCCACTGTGCCAGTTTTACTAAACTTTATAACTATTGATATAGGCTATAGCCTACTGTGCTCGCATTAGTTGAAATGGTTAAAGTGGGTGTCAATATGATGTGGTCGTTATCCGTGGTGCTGAACTGCTTTGAATTTGTGTTGTTTTATTATTATGTAGCCTAATGTTTTTGTTGTTCTCTTGGCTTGTTATACTTCATGTCCGTTTGATGGACTTCAAAATGACATAGTTGCTCTCCGTGGTGCTGAAGCATGTAAGCACCGCTGTTGCGGGCATGTGTATGTTGTAAAATGACGTTATGATGAGCTTTATTATTTGGGTTTAAAGGGCCCGGTCATGTGCCCCGCCCCCGGCCCGTCTCTGATTCGTTCCGCTAGTGGTATGGGCTTCATCTTTAGTGAAGTATTTCCACACACTTGATGAACCAATGACCCACTGGACTCCTGTCCCACTCACCTGTCTTCTAGGAGGCGTCCATGTTGTTATTGTGATCGCCGACTACTCGACTTCCTTCTTAAAGCATCATGGTAAAGCAGTGAAGTCGAGTAGTTGGTACAACCCTTACTAGAGACCAGATCTGGTTTTGTTGGTTTAGTGAAACAGATCTCTGGGAAGAGAGGTACTAGCACAGGAAATAAACATCTGTTTGTTTATGTATTTATTTAGATGAATGTTTGAGAATAAATGGCAAAAGGTGAATGATACCAGTTCTACACAAAGATTTCACTGCTCATGGTTTGTATAAAGTACTAGCAGAGTTCTGTTCTTCTGTTCACCAGGTCAAGAAGTTTGGCACACTGTTACCATTACTAAAGCTGAATCTGCTGTTGGGACTATTATTCAATTCTTGGGATCTTGATATTGTCTCACTCTTCTTTGTCATATTAAAACATGGAGTAGATTAATGTCAGTATTAATGAGCTAACGCTCCAAGCATTTGATTTCTCCTTGCAAAGTTAAAACTGCACAGAGACCATCTCATTAAATGAATATGAACCATCTTGAAATGCCATCCAGTTGTACTTATGCCAGGTTCACGTCCAGGTTCAGGTTCATGTTCATGTTCAGGTTCAGGGGATATTGTTCATGCATCCGTAGCCAGTGAATCTGAATCTCTTCCAGTCCCTCCACCTCCTCCCAGTATTGATTGTCCTTCCCGTGCTCAACGCTGCATTGAAGGCACACTTTAGTCACCTAAATGGTTCAGAAAGCTCACTTCTGGGGGTTGTGGTTTTAAGAATCTGACGCTGCATTCTGTCATGGCCTCAGGAGTAGGATGAGAAATATCCCAATTAATCAGTATAGGAGAGAGAAAGAAAAAAAAAGAGAATAAACCCTTGAGTCAGGTCCACTCTGCATCCCCTTTAATCAAATCCACCCCAACTCCCCTTTAATCGCAGCACTTTTCTCTAATGCTAAATACTAAATAAAGCCTGGAGGGCACGAGGGGCTGAGGGGGCGGACAAACTCCTGGGAGATGGTCTGTCATCAGCTGAGCTTGTTACTGGGCTGGAAAATTAACCTCTTCATGGAGACCTGACGCAGGAACACACGAGGAATGATGGGTAGCACACGCAGGACATCACGTCATTTGGATGCACTGCAGCAGACATTGAGATTTAATGTGAGCTTGCTGTTTTTGCCCCGCAGGCCTCTTCTACTAACATCCTCCTTAGTTTTTCTTCCTCTCGTTCTGCGCTGTGAAGACTGATAGCTGACATCTTTTTGTCTCTGCATGCAGGTAAGTCAGGATCTCTGCAAAATGTCGAGTCAAATACTCAAATCTGTGTTTTCCTCGCTTTACTCCATCTCCTCACATGTGGATACACACTCGCCACCAGTGTCCTCATTAGGGCTTCCTGCCACTTCAGCGCTTTGCATCCTGTCGGGTCTCTGCAGAGCCAGTTTAAACGACTCACACTAGAATCATGTGTATGTTCAGATTCTATGAGCCCATCCCGGATGTTTTAATGTTTAATGTTTTAATTCCATTTCCTGTTTGTTCGTCTTAAACTGAAAGCAGGTCCTGTCTTGTTGTCTGCTGTAGCTGTGACTTCAGACAGTTCGTTGAAGTCTCATCGGGTCGTCCCGTCTCCGCGGCCCCTGCCGGAAATTGTTAATTCAAGCATTTTAGAATTGTAGTTCCAAATAATTCATCAGTGCACTGCAGGCCACTGGGAGCAGGCCGTGAATAAAACACCGACATTTTAAAGCAGATTTTGTTAAAAGCGGATGAACACATTTTAGCGTCGTCTCCTTTTGCATAAAACACAAACGTTACACAGATCCAACATTCACTTAGCTTTTAGTTCATGAATTTAAGCAAACAGTTAAATGAGCTGCAAAGTTCTTCTTCCTCACTGTAGGAAGAGACACGAAGAGACAAAAAGATCAACTAATCCCCAAACTTTTACCTGAAGGAAACACCGTCGTCCACCATTTTGGTTCCTACCACCAGATCCACCATGATGACGACAGCAGCTTGGTGCGTCAAACTGTATTGTATTTGCAAATAGAAGAAGAGCTCGCTCCGTCTGTACTTTAGTAATATTTTTATATATTGCCTGTTTCACCGGGAAATATACAAGAATGTTACCTAGGCAACCAGAGCCTCTGGAGACCGCCTGTCGGCTACGAAGAAGTGTAGATGACGAGTGAATCATTCTTTATGTGAACGGGGTTCACCCTGCATCTAAATGGTTCATCTAAGTTTCTTTTTATGTTTTCCTCTATTTTCTTTCTCTTTTGAAATAAAAAAGAAAACACTGCTGACCTTTAAGCAGCATGCACAAAATGATTTTTGCAGGTTCACAGAAACATATGAGGAGCTTTATTTTTGAACGTGTCGCCTCAGTCCTCTGATGTAGTTTGTGTGTGTGGGCGGGTCTGAGTGTATCTGAGCGTGTGTGTGTGTGTGTGTGGGGGGGGGTCGTTTTTAATCTCACGATGCAAATGATGTTTGACGTTAATGAAATGTTTAATGAAGCCACGTGCACACAAACACACACACACACAAACCAACACACCTGTCTGCACACAAACTAATACATTCACGCACACTAGTACAGCTGCACGTGCACACGCAGGAACACACTGGGGCATTATAAAAGGTCCCGTCACACTAACCGAGGGTGACAGAAAGCCATCGCCATGGCATCCCTTCCACCATCGCTCCATCCTGACGCTGTCCCCAGCAGGAAAACAAACACACTGGTTGTCAGCTGAGAAGCTTAAAATGGCCGCTGCTAGCTGCTAGCTGCTAGCTGTTAGCTGTTAGCTGACATTTGTCAAATATTGAGATATTTTGCTCAGCTAATTCAGAGCCTGGTTTGTTCCCACTTCTTAAGTGTTATTTCAGTGTCATTCCAGAGTGTGCCTGAAACCTACTGCACCTTGGGTTGACTGCTTACACACCGGAATAGTTATACATTAATATATTGTGTCCTGTATCAATGAATCATTGTCATTTTATTTACCAAAAAAAAAAAAAAAAAAATAGATTTTGATTCAAATCTAATGGGCTAAAGTGGAAATATATGAATAAAGATGAATGAAGGTCTCTCCCAGCTATGCTGCCAGTTGGACGGTGGAACTGAAGCCAAATCAAGTAGAGCTCCCCCTGGTGTCTGGCTGCAGTATAGGTCATAAGCTCCACCTCCTCCATGTTAGTGGGCGGGACTTGGACCAAACTAAAACACTAAAATACACGTCACATGGTTTCTGTCATTTTAGGTAGTTAATATAATGATGATGAATGTTCAAGTGTCAGTTTTTTCATTTTAATTAGTTATTTGATGCTATAGAAACAGAATGTGACATAATGGTGACTACCAGTTGCCATGCCAACCGCTCCATAAAGCGGTCCCATGGTACTGTGAGAGTAGGAGAAAAAAAATTAAAACATAAGTACAGTGTCTAATCCAACATGTCCTTGTAACAGGTGGAGGTAGAGCGTAGTATTAATTAAAGTGTGTGGGCGGGGCATCAATATCACGGCTCCACGTGGCTCCGCCCCCAGACCGTACTGATCAGACTCTGGCTCCAAACTCACAAGATGGCGTCGCCCGTATCCCCAGGAAAATAGAGTCAGTTTGACCAATGACAGGAAGTGGAGACGTGGTGTCCATATTTATATACAGTCTATGGATTTGACTCGCTGTTGCCTCTAGTGGACGTTAGAGGAACTTCAACTAGCTTTATTTTTCAGTCGTTTTTCTGCTTGATCCAGAGTTTGTACGATCTGTCCCCAACTCTCTGACGTGAGGACGTGAGGCGATGCAGACCACAAGTACACAAAATAAGGAGCAAAAACGATCCCAACAAACTATCTCATACAAGTGAACACATTTACTGTGACTATAACACAAATCAGCTCATGCAAGCACAACAGCAGCCAGAAGCAGTAAATGAGAGCCAGGAGAGGACACAAAGAGAGGGTGGAGAGCAGATAACAAAGTGGAGCGTGGTAGGAGGAACGAGGGGAGATAAGACTGATGGAACAAAAAGTAGTAAAATGTATGTAGAGAGAAGTCATTAATCTCTGAGATGCCCCCTTTGCTCCCTCCTTCTAAATTGCCTGCTATTTATAGGCAGTCATCAGGGCTGCACCCGGGTGACAGGGATGTTCTCATTGGTCCAGAGAGAGGTCAGAGGTCAAGTGATTTAACTCCAATCGCAGACTGTGCGTCTCCTGCAGTGTGTGATGGTGTGTGTGTGTGTGTGTGTGAAATGATTTAACTCCACTCTGAATGTGCGTCTCCTGCGGCTTCATTATCCAGGCTGGAGAATCACACACACTGAGGCAACACAATCACCTTTTAATGGGAATATCTGCAGAAAAATGGTAACGTATTAGATAAAGGAACACACACACACACACACACACACACACAAGTAAAAGACAAAAAATAAAACTCCATCTGCACCCAGCAGGAACCTGCTCTATATATGGTGATTGTTTGAACTTAACAAACCAACTAGTGAGAAGTGAACATTCATTTATTGGACAGTTTTTATCCCAAACCCAGAATCAGTCTAAAACAAGCTAGAGTTAGAACTGTTGGTTGTTAATTGTTGGCTGTGTTGTTGCTTCTAAATGACAATGAATCCTGACATTATCAGAATAAATATTGTCTGCATCTTATCTCAGACGTGGGTTAGGAGTTAGCATCAGAAACTCATAGAGCTGGTTCTCCCTGTTCACTGCAGGTGGTAGTTTCAGATGCTTCTGTCTCTATTTCTTGTACATTTTTTCACATGCAAATTTTATACACTTTTGCTTATACTGTTTTATTTTGTTTTATTAGATTTTTACTTATATTTTATTTTTATTTTATTTTACTAGATTTTTACTTATATATATTTAATTTTTATTTTATTTCACTAGATTTTTGCTTAGATTTTATTTATATTTTATTTTTACTTTTATTTTATTTTACTAGATTTGTATTTTATTAGATTTTTATTGTATTTTATTTTTTATTTTTACTTGTGGTTTTACTTGTGTTTTTTGTGCAGGGCGACTTCCTTTGTGGATGAATAAAGTCTTCTCCATTTAATTTTAATAAATCATTTACAAACTGCAGAAAGCACAGCAGTTTGTTCCATGTCCAACCGAAACTCAGCAGCAGTTTTACTGTTTCTTTCTTCTACTTTTTATTATGAATTCAAAAGCTCAATTTGTTTGAGAATTATAGGAAACATGGCTGATGGAGTAAATCTACTAGGGAATGATTCCATGTCTTAGTGATTCCTTCTAGCTTTAAACTAATCAAATAGACACCAACAGTATCAACGTCAGTATCCTACAGATTGTTCTCTTTTCATCCATGTTGCTTTGCAGGTCAAATAAAACCAAACATAGCACACATTGAAGCTAAACTGTCCTCCACCAGCTTTGTCCTCTGATACTATCAATAAAATCTAATCAGACATGACGACTGATGTCCTCTGTGTTGACGCAGACACGTTACTCTGTGCTGTTATGATTAATTTCATTTAGACCTCTTTAAACTATTTCTGTAATATTTGTCCCTGATAATAAACAACATTCAGTAACAGCTCTACAGCAGCGAGGACATAATGAACAGCCTCAGGCTCCATGGATAAGAGACACTTTGGGAGAAGTGTTAAACACAACATCTTCTTTTCCTTATCACCAGGCCACAGTTTTAAAAACTCAAGCATTTTTGCTTCTGCCTAATCAAAACTCTAAATAAGAGTTGCAGTAACGGACAATAATAATCTGGAAGCCAGAGCGACGAACCAGAGAATATTCTGATAAAAGTTGAGTCTGGTTTCAGCAGGATAGGACAAAGATGATGCAAAACCTGATGTAAGAGGCCAGGAGGAGGCTGCATCCATTCAGCTCTAATGATAGAAACAGTCTGATCGTAGCCTGGAGAGAAACTGTTTGAACATGATGCCTCACAGCCAGAAGGTTCTGGGTTCTAATCCAGGCTGACTGGTTCCTTTCTGTGTGTAGTCTGCATGTTCTCCCTGTGTCTGGGTTCTCTCCAGGTTCTCCAGCTTCTTCCCACCGTCCAAAGACATGCTGGTTAGGTTCATTGGTGATTCTAGTAGACTGGAGACCTCAGGGTGGACCCCACCTCTAGACCAATGACAGCTGGGATAGTCTCCAGGCCCCCATGACCCTCCAGAGGACAAGCGATTGCAGAGAATAGTCGGTAATAAACAGGTTGGAGTGTTTTCTCTCATTAACTGTATTCCTGCATCTGAGGGTTTAAAAAGCCTTAATTACAGCCAATTAGACACTTTAAAATGTTTTCCCTTTATGAATATAAATGTTTTCATGGATTTCTCTCAAACCTGGTGAACAAACCGGAGCATAAATGTCGTGTTCAGTAATTATTTCCCCTTAAAGACACATGACGAGACACTTAAGACAAGTTCTGTCTTAATCTTGAAGAAGTTGGAACCAGGAAACATCAAAAGTCACTTATTTCAAATTAGAGCCACATCACACGTGTCTTCAGTGTGTGTGTGTGTGTGTGTGCGCGTGCCTACTCACTGTGATGTCCTAGTTTTTGCCTAGCAGTCTTTGAGGTCAAATAAGGAGCAAAGTTTCCACATCGTGTAAAGTAGAATCATGGCCACAGGCATCGACACACACACACACACACACACACACACACACACACATGCAAAGACACACACAACTTAAGAACACAGACATGCACACAATTAATTTCTGCTCTAAATTCAGATTGGTCATGCTGTCAGGACACATTTTCATAGATGCAATTAAAGCAACATCATCATCCACGTAATCAATGACAACCATGAAACCACAGGCTTATTAAAACACACACACACACACACACACTGACACTCAGACCTGCGTGTACCACGGCCCACACTCACTCATTTTCTGAAGCACACTGATTAAAATCTGAAGTAGTGTCACATAAAACAAAGAGTCCGACTGAGAGGACCGAGCGGTGTCACAAACCATCACCATAGACAGGTCAGCAAACCATGACACAGCCAAGATGGACACCACAGCTACAGGCACACACACACACACACACACACACACGCTCACAAACAATTTATTGCCAGCGCCGAGCAGACATCATGGGACCTGACGAGGGCCGGGGGTTTTTCATCGTGATTGGCTGTCACATGCGCTCTGGTTGTCGTGACAACGGCTGTCCCTGCAGGACACTGGCAACCGGAGCTCAGCGTGGAACCGGGCTGTGACACTGATGAGGGAGCTGGAAACTTTTTTTTTTTTTTTTTTGCGTCGGCGTTGAGTTCATCTGCAGCAGCTCTGTCTTTGTTTATTCTCTGATTTAAGAAGCAGCATCTGCTTTTAGGACTCGACTGGAGAAGCCGCTGACGCCACCTCACGAGCAGCTCACCGGACGTTTAACCTGGAGAAGAGTTTTAGAGTGGAGATGTGCTGGAAATAGAACAGAAGAAGAAGACCAAGATGTCTCCACATCTCCAACGTTGCTGTCCACATGGATTCCAGCTTCATTCATCTTCTCAAACTTATTTCTACCTGACTGAGGTGGTCACATGAGCCAGTTTTTAGTTGAGCTCAGCTGAAGGTACCAGATTCATCTCCTGAAAGACAACAATGGACGAGTACAATCTCACTTCCAGGACCATTATCTGCTAAGAGGCGACTTGTTGCACTCTATTGGTTTGCTTTTGTGCTGCTGATCATTCCTGGAGCTGGGCTGACATCTCACCTGCTTTTCATCATCCAATCAACCTGAACCCTAGTTAAGGACTCTCCACTCTCCCACTCATGGCAGTTCTTCAGTTTACCCCCGTGGCAGTAACACAAGAACCAGCTATTGTTGCTGAGCCTATTTCTTTCGTGCACAATCCAAATAACTTGGTTTTCTCTGTTTTCTCCAGGTGCAGCCCACGCTCCAGCCTTTTTGGCCAGTCAGCTCCTCCTGATCTTTTGTCTATTTGGAACTCTGCCCAAGTTTTGTTTTTATTAAAGTCCCATCCTAGAGCCTGAACTCTTGAGTCTGGCGCCTGGTTTCTTTCCTTCACGTTGTCCACATCACAACAATGTCTGTGCTTTGGACGTCCCATCATGTTCGCTGAAAGAAGACACCATGATGGGAAGCATCTCACCCCTAGTGATGCAGGTCATCAGGCTGCCTCAGAGGGGGTTGTGGGTTGACAGAAGGTTGAAGCTGCTCTGTGCCTGCGTCCTCCAAGTTAGTAAAACAAACGGCATTTGAGGTCTGACCTCCACCCCTCAGTTGCACCTGGAGACTTGGAAAGCTGGAGAAGATCATCATCTGTGCCACAGAAAATGAAACAATTCAAGTCACACTGCATCTCAGAAGGCTAGGGAGTGTTTTCAGAAACTACACTGTTGATTACCGTCGACAGCACAGAGGGACTGAAAGATTTAAGATGTGGTGCTGGAGGTTTAGACTTATCCCTCTGGTGTTATGACCCTTCACAGTTTAGAAAGTGCAGGAGAAGAAACTGCAAGAATAAATCCCAATAACATCAGTTATTATAAAGGTAAATACATACAGAAGCAAATGACAAGAGAAATATCTGTTTATCACATTCATGTCACATTTTATTAAATGAGTTTTAGTGCTTTTCATGGTATTTTAGTACATTACTTTATTAAGTCAGTTTTCCTCCTGCATGCAATAACCTCATCTGCACAAATATAACTCAGATATTAAGATATACCCCCTGAGTCCACAAACTCATTCAGACAAATACAGACATATGCATCATCTTCACTGTTTCCATATAAAAACAGAATTTCATTTGGATCACAGCGTGTTATATGTCTTATATTTTATAGCTCAGTTTCTACCGGTGCATTTGTTTACTATGAACCAGAGAGAGGAAGGAGAAGCAGTGTTAGAGTTACCAAACACACACACAGACACAAGCAGTGTGAGGCTGCAGGTGATTGGCTGCATGTTCCCACAGTTGCTGCCGCTGCAGTTGCTGCTGCTGCTGTTGTAGTTGTTGTTGAAACTGCTTTAACTTTCATTTGGATGGAACCTTCTGGGGACGGTGAGCTCAATCAAATATTCATGACAGCAAAGAAAAGAAACATCAAACTCTACAAGACCACTGCTGGCTGCACGGCGAACACGCACACACCGACGGACGGGCACCTGGTTTGAGACTGAAGCAGAAAAAGTTGAAAAGAGGAATAACGCTGGTGGTGCTGATGACGATGATGATGATGATGATGATGACGACTGTTCTCTCATCTGATCTGCGTCTGTCAGGAAACACTCCGTGACCTTTAGTCTTCCAGGTTCACGTCTCTTTGCTCAGAGAGCCTGAAAGAATCAGGATTAACATTTAACTTTTGAAAAGCTTGCTCTCTGAAATATTAATGCTAAACCTTGTTAAACAAGGATGTTGCATTTACATTCTTTACAGAGGCATCGTCAGCTGATGCTCGCCAACTTTTTTAAAAGTAGGCTACAGAAGGATTAAAACAGACTGTGATTCCCTGGTGCCGTGTGAAGTGTTCCGTGACAGAAATAAGATATTGAATACGCTTTATAGAAATTAATTAGACAACAAGGGAAATAAATCTATCAATCAGAAAGTAGGGTTAGTTCTATTAGTTGGTGTGCATTCACCAGGCTGTGACTGTGATGACGAGGTGAACTAGCAGAGCTCAAACACACATGCTGGTAAGGATGCAACAACGGGACAGTAAATGTCTTACTTTGTTGTGTAAAGTAGGTCACAACTGTGTGTGAAATACTTCAGTTAGCTATGAATGGGACCCAAAGCAGCTGCAGCAGTGGAGGAGTCTGCACATGTTGAAGAAGTGAAAGGCCCATCACATCACTGGTCTGTTTTAGGTGAAACCATCCCTTAATGAACCTTTATACCTGAGGCACCTGAGTGGTGACGATGCATTCATTGGAGTGGTTTCTAAGTTTCATTGGGGTCACTGGGTGGACACCCTCCTTCACTGATGTTTCGGTGATAGGCCCACGACAACACCTGGCGTCCCAGGTGTACCCCCCTCTGCTTTCAACCCTTCTGTGCCACTGGTGTTACTTCGGGGCCCAGGGGGGGTCTCACCTCTTCACCCAGAGCCACCAACTTGCTTCATCTGCTGCACCTGAGAGGGTTTTGATGGTTTGGCATTGGGCTTAGCCTTGAATTCCCAAGTCCTTAAGCAGCCTGAGGCAGGTGGAAAAAATCTGGACCCTAGGATTAGGTTCGGTGGAGCCTACAGTCCAAACCATAGGACCTACAGAAATCAGACCCACACCATCTGAAAAACTGTGGCCACCAGATCACTTTTGTTTCTTTAATTTTATCAAGAATTAATGAAACATTTTTTTCAGAATTTTGAAGAAACTCTGAAGTTACAGTGCAGCCATAGGGTCCCATTATAAACCAGAGATGTTTCAGATTTTTCCAAAACATAAACTGTGACCCTGACCAAACCATAAAAGGTATTGAAACGCCGTTTTCAGGAAATAAATGCTACACTTCCCATGCTTCGTACAAACTTCCAAGCATTTTTCTACTGCAAAGCATGGCCGAGTTATGTTCAACAAAGGGAAGGTGGTCATTTCGGAATGTTGCAGATTTTTTCGTCCTCTCCATTCATTTCAATGGGACAAAAAGCCTGCATTTTTTCTGATTACTGTTGGAAGAATCGCTTCCCCAGGTCAGAGCATGCACAGGCATGCCAGTGCAATGCATTGCAATGGCTGCCAGTGCATTGGCAAAGATTCATTCATTCATTCATTCATTCATCTTCTGTAACCGCTTATTCCTGTTAAGGGTCGCGGGGTCTGCTGGAGCCTATCCCAGCTGTCATTGGTCTAGAGGGGGGGTCCACCCTGGACAGGTCTCCAGTCTATCCCAGCTGTCATTGGTCTAGAGGGGGGGTCCACCCTGGACAGGTCTCCAGTCTATCCCAGGGCTAACACAGAGAGACACTCTCACCTACGGCCAATTTAGAATCACCAATGAACCTAACCAGCATGTCTTTGGACGGTGGGAGGAAGCTGGAGAACCTGGAGAGAACCCACGCAGACACAGGGAGAACATGCAGACTACACACAGAAAGGAACCAGTCAGCCTGGATTAGAACCCAGAACCTTCTGGCTGTGAGCATTGGCAAAGATAATTATTATTACGTTGGTTGCATTCTGTAATCTCACCACTAGATGACACCAAACTCTGTGTCCTCATGTTTCAAACAGGTCCAGGTCGGTAACTGTTGAGGCTAACATCACCTGGCTATAAAACAGTTTTCTGTTACACGTGTCATAACTGACTTGCAGAATAAATATTGTAAATATTAATCCGGATCCCTGATGATTTTGGTGACCCCCTCTCCCGCGCCTCTAACTTTTTACCCTTTTAAATGTTGACACGTTATGACCTTTATAACATATGGAGGAGTCAAGATGAGAATGTGAATAAATAATATACATAAATAATCTGAAAATGACTCATGCGTGAAGGATTTGGTTTTCTAAAAGGGCATTTAGCTCTGTGTTGTGTGTGTGTGTGTGTGTGTGTGTGTGTGTGTGTGTGTGTGTGTGTGTGTGTGTGTGTGTCACCTGTTTCAAGGTGTTCTTAAGAGATTGTTAAATATGAAGTAAAATAAATGAACAATAGTTTATTAGAAAATATTTAATAATCATTAAGCTGCAGAAGAACTGTTTTCAGAGAAACAACCTTGTGAATTAGTAGATCCTGTCTGTATGTGTCTCCTTTTAATCAAGATATAAATATACAGACATCTCTCAGAGTGACGCTTCCCTGCTTCCCTGCACCATCAGCCTGCTGCATCATCTCCTGTTAAACATCGCCCTCTAGTGTCAGATCAGCAGAACCAGCTGTGTCCACCACACAGAAGACTGAAGAGTGTGACAAATATGACCTGTATGTGTCATGAGAATTAAAAGAATGATTATATGGGATGATAAGTCATCAGTTAGTCTTATTGTCTCAAAAACAATCTTTCTGGCTGAGAATAGATTAACTGAACTCACATATGTGACGGCATTAATCTGCTACCTGCAGCTAAAGTATCATCTGATCTGCTGCTTCATTAAATCCAAATGTACCAAAATGTAAAAATGACACGTTGCATTTCTGCAGGTGATTTTGTAGCCGACGTTTCCTTGCCTGGGAGCAGTAAATTCTTTTCTTTTTTTTTTGCAATCTTGCAGTTGTCCATAAGGAAATGAGCTGACTAGCTGCAACCGTCTCCTCATCTGGAGTAAGTCACTGCAGCAGAATAGAGCTGTATATGTCTACCTCTTCCCTACAGTGTGGATATGAGCGTGTGCACCGGCGGGTGAAACCGTCCTGCATGTGTGCACGTTTATCCGTGAGAGCAGAGGTGTGTGTCGGTGCACCTCAGAGGGAGCGACGCTAACAAGACGACAACTGAGAGGAACCAGGGGAGAGACGTAAAGTGGCAAAACAAATGGGCAATCCATGTGAGTGTCACAGAGCTGACAGGAGGCTGCACACTCTGCTTTAATGCTGTCAAACTGAGATTTAATGTGACAGCCCCCCCTCTCCTCCCTCCCTCCCTCCCTTCCACCACAGATGCACATTTGCCATTCAAGCACCTGGAAGTGTTCTGATCTCTTATTTTGGTCATTAATGTTCAGCTCAAAGATTTGGAGAAAGCAGCAAGGAAACACGACCAGCACCAGGGATCAGGTGACGCTCAGCAGCAACTGACTCTGTTTCAGTGGATCCTAACTGGAAGACACATCAAACCAACAACATAGAACTAGAGCCCAGAGGAGGTTAAGAGGAGGTCAGGAGCTCATAGTTTTATTTTTATCTTGTTATCTTATATATTTAACTTTTTCTCTGAAGGATGTACAGTCATGGATTTATCTAAATAAAAACAAGGTGAAATCATATTATCTGGTCAACCTAATCTCTTGCAGTTGGCCCTCTAGCCTCCTGCTGTCACCCTGTCAGATTAGTTCAGAGGTTAAGACGTGCTTTTAAAAGTGATTTTGAGGGTCATTACCTCTGATTTAGACTGGAACTCTCTCTACATCAGCCTGGACTCATCAATACGCCTCCTGCAGGCTGCACCAAACACAGCAGCTCATCTTTTAACTGGGAAAGAGTCTTAATATCCTGGCACCATCTTACTTGTCAGAACTACTTAGTGCCCACACTCCACCTACTGCTACTGGACCTCCCCAGATCCAGGCTCAGACCCGTTTATATCGAAGCTGCCCAGAGTTTGGAGCATTTTAAATCATTGTTGAAAACCCACTTCTTCTCACTGGCCTTCAGTCTTGGATTTTATTTTGCAAACTCAGTTTTTTAATTGACAGTTTTACTTTTTGTTTTATTTGATGTTTTATATATTTATATATATTTGTTTTATATTTAAAGGCGATTGTTAATTCATTTATGTGTGTTCTGCTTGTGCAGCACTTTGGTTGAATTCAGGTTGTTTGACTGGACTCATTTTTTACAGTCGGACGTTGCTGCACCTTCACGTGTTAAATCAAACCCTGAACCTTGAGCTTTGGGTGAGGAGGTTGGAGTTGTTATGTTTCCAGGTGAACCACAGTCTGGATTGGAGGAGCAGCATGGAGGCTGGGTGCATGATGTGTCTCTCACTGTGTGCAGCAACATGATGGAGATCCTCTACATGTCTGTGGTCTGATGGAGCTTCAGAGATTCCTCCAGGATCAGGAATCTCATTTTCAAAACCAGACCTGTCACTGGACTAAACCTGGAGATGTTTTCTAGTCCGTGATGAGCAGGAGGACACGTCCTAAGCCCTCTTCATGAATCACCATCCATCTATCATCTATCCATCCATAAACACAGTCTATGCAGCACCACACGTTCCCTGCCGCCACTAGATGACGCTACAGAGCCAGATCCCTGCTGCAGAGACATGAGAGGATGAACCTCTGGGGCTGAATCTGGTCTCTGTGAGTTTATTAGTGAAGCAGGTTTGACAGATTTAACGTGTTCCTGTGAGAAATAAAGATGATAGATTCATAGAAAGGTTTCTCAGAGGCAAGTGGAGATATTTATGAAGAACAGAATAATGGATGGACATGAATAAAATGTGTCCTCTTCTACGCTGTGGTGTCCTGGGGGGGCAGCACTAAGACACCTGAGGAGGACACCTCACGGCTGGACAAGCTGATCCAGAAGGAGGACTCTGTGGTAGGGACAGAGCTGGAGTCCCTGAACAAACTCAGGTCCATCATGAACAATGTCCACCGCCCTCTACAGGACACCATAGTCAGACAGAGAAGCTGGTTCAGTGACAGGCTGCTGTCTCTGTCCTGCTCCATGGACAGGTTGAGGAGGACGTTTGTCCCTCAGGACATAAGACTCTGATATCTGTGATCATGCAGAAATAAAAAAGAAGAGGGGTGAAAACGAGACGGGTGGAAACAGAGGCCACTTTATTACAACAGATGTGGACAAAGAAGAGAACCAGTCACTAAAGAAACTAAAGAAAGAAAGAATTTCATCATTTCTTTTTCTTTCCTCTTTCACCTCTGATTTACCAACGTTGCCGTCTCTGTCGTTTCTGTTTCAACAAGATCCTCAGACAAATAAAACACTGGAATAAATATGTCAGTATTTATTACCCAGTAAACTGTCCCACCATCTCCATCCTGTGGTAGATTATCATGTTCTGATTATCATGTAAGGTTCATGTGACGGTGGCACAGCTCTGATAAATGTCACTTTCATTTCCAATATTTCACAGAAGAGGAACGTGTTAATCTGCTTTTACATGTGTGTGTGTGTGTATGTGTGTGTAAACAGGATCAGAGCTGTTATGTAACCAGACATGAAGAGTGTTTTCATGGTATATGAACATGTTGGTCACGTGCTCATTTATTTAGATTTATATCATGGATCAGTTCAAACGGACTGAGAGTGGATTTAAGTTGCAGTGACTCTTTTATTCCATGTGTACATATATATACATACATATATATATCTACTGTATATGCATATATATAACTAGTTGATTGTCAGACCTACTCTGATGTCTTTTCCTTTTTAGAACAACACTGATGTTTGACTGTGTCTCTCCACCGTTAAGCCCGTGTTTCTTTCCCGGACCAAAGCTGCAGAGATAATCCATACGAGACCTCGTCCCTCGTCCCAGTCATACGCACCTCTCTCTCACACACACACTCTCTCTCACACACACATGCTCGCAGGGAAATAACGAAACCAAGCGGCACAGAACCACACGGCTAAGTCTAAGACGTCCAGAACCATGAGCGTTAAACAGGCCTGCATCTTTCTCAGAGGAGGAACCAAGAGACACGTAAGTCCATCCACATTTATCATCTGACAGTTTGACACACTGGCTTTAGTTCAGCTTTGATTCAACAGAATATCATTCACTGCTCTGATTTTAGTTCAGTGGGAAAAAGAAGCTTTTCATTCAGGAAACATTTTATCATTTAAAGGACGCACAGGAATTCAGTTACTTTCAGTACTTTTCTATTATTTATTTGCTCTGAAGTGTAATCATTTATGTTTAAAGAGGCTGACTGGAGATTAGAATTTGTAGAAAATCTGTGTTGTGTTGTAGCTGAGCTGAGATCGATCATTTTTAAGCCAGAATTTAACAGATGACACCGACTCGGCCTGAATGACATCAACTGTCCAGTTAAAACATACGAATGCATCAAGTAAAAGTCAGAAGAACATAAAGAGCAAAGATAAATCTCATCATATGGATCTAAAAATGTAGCTGTGACATCTGTTATGGAAGATGACGTGACATGAGACTATAGAGATAAGAAAAAATATAAAGAAATACCAGGTTTTAGCTGTTCTTTCACCTTTTCATATGATTTTCTTTAACTTATCCCACAGATCATTTATTTCTCTGCTGTAATACATATGTACAGAGACACAGAGAGAATAAAGGTGGAGCTCATCACATCTGTTATTGAAGATGACGTGAGACGAGAGTATAGAAATAAAGACATCTGAAGCTGTAGCTGTAGATTTGACTTATTTCTCCTTTTCTACCAAATGTTCTTGGTCATAAAATCAAAAGGAAACATGATCCACATCTTCCACAGTTAACTTATGGCTCCTCTGTGTTACATCTTTTAATACAGCTCCTTGTAGAAGGACACAGCGTTCACCACTGCAGCTATAACTCATTTAATGATAATGTCTCACGCATGCCTGGTAAATCACACTAACACCAGCTACTGTCGTTGTTTTACAGTCTAGAGCTCTGACCCAGGAGGAGATAGAAGGTAACGTTGTTTTCATGCTTTCAGTTAAAATCTTGTGAAATCTTTTTAAAAGTTGAATCAGTTTTCCCGTATGTGTCCTCTCCAGAGCTGCGTGAAGCTTTCGTAGAGTTCGACAAGGACAAGGACGGCTTCATCAGCTGCAAAGACCTGGGGAACCTGATGAGGACCATGGGCTACATGCCCACGGAGATGGAGCTGATAGAGCTGAGCCAGAACATCAACATGAACCGTGAGTATCCAGAGAATCACACCAATCATTCACATCATTCAGCAGAACGTGGACGGTATTCTTTTTATTTCTGTCACGGGGACGCTGTCTCCTCTCAGTGGGAGGACGAGTGGACTTTGAAGACTTCGTTGAACTGATGACCCCCAAACTTCTGGATGAGACCGCAGGGATGATCGGTCTGAAGGAGCTCAAGGATGCTTTCAAAGAGGTGGGCTCTCTGTCCTCTGGTCCTCTGGCACCTCACAGTGGAGATGACTGTAAATGCTTGGTTATGGTAAATCGTCCTCTTCCTCTTCCTCTTCCTCTTCCTCTTCCCTGCAGTTTGACATCGACGGCGACGGCTCCATCACCTCAGAGGAGCTGAAACACGCCATGATGAAGCTGCTGGGTGAACACGCCAGCAGGAAGGAGATCGATGCCGTGGTCAGAGAAGTCGACAACAACGGAGACGGAACAGTCGACTTTGAGGGTGAGCAGACGCACGCCTTATATTATATTATATATAATATCATATGTCTAAACCTTTAGATGGTGAAGAAGAAGCTGTTCTATTAAAGAACCAGGGTCATGAACAGTAGATGTACTTTCGTTGCAAATATCTGCTCATAAAAACGAAGCTGATCAATATTTTGTCTTTGCAGAGTTTGTGAAAATGATGTCTCAGAAATGAGGACGGCAGAACGAACGGATGGACGTGAATGAAGAGGAAGCATCAGTTGTTTATGTGGAGTGTTTAAGGGTCTGCACCGGGCAACATAACGTGGTCAAATCTAAAAGCTTTGTCTCCCTGTTTGTCACCGAATCCCCAAATAAATGTCTTTACATCAAAACACCAGTCACTGCTGAAACGTATTGGAGCCTCAGATGTACTGGAAATAGAACAGAAGAAGAAGAATAAGATTTTCTCCTCCAGTCCTGAATGTCTAGAGTCTTAGAAGACGACCAAGATGTCTCCACGTCTCCATCATCTCTGTCCACATTGATTCCATCTTGGTTCATCTTGTTTTTCTATCTCCATGTTTCTGTCCCTCACCTGATGTTTACCCCACGTGGAGCAGACATGCTCAGAGAGAATGGATTTATTCCAACAACCAGAGAGTCTACATGGTCTCCTCTCCATCTAGTCCATCAGTCTGCTCTGACTGAGGTGGTTAAATGAGGGAGTTTTATTCTGGTTATTAATTATTACAGTGGAATATTTCCTTTGTCTTGAAATGTAGTATTTTTAAGCTGCTGTATTGATGTTTTTATTAATGTAAAGTTTTATTTCTCCCACTTTTCTATATACTGAACATGCTTCAGTTGTTTGACCCAGAGAGAGTTTGGATGTTGACTCTAGCTCCTTCAATCCCACATGAATTAGTCTCGTAGTTCTTCTTTAATGAGACACTTCAGTCCATCTAAAGGACAGAACCACGGTCCTCTTCTCTTCTCACCACCAAGTTTATTTATCAGATTTTATAAATGTTTTAATATCTGTCTTTTAGATTCTTAGTGTTTAAACCAATCTGCAATAAAAAATAAAAAGTATTTCTCAGATATTTGTGTTGTGTATTCTTTGCATATCTAACACTTCTAATAAGAAAATAAAATGAATTAGAATAAACCTATAAAACTACAGTGGATGAACGGTGACTAATGTGAGTATTAATGCAGACAACTATCAGCTCGTGTGTTTCCCACTGGGAACTTTTATTCTGGAAAGAATAGAATAATAAACAGAATAAGCTCTTTAAAATAAGTCCGTCCATCTGTCCATCTGTCCATGTGTCCGTCTGATCATCATTTAGTTCCACAGTGACACTCTGGACGGTCACACCAACGTTTATTCAAACCCCCAGTTTTAGCTTTAAAGAGACAAATATAAGCAGTTAACTGAAAACCTCACAGTTCATTAATGTGGGTTTTATACTGATGCACATTAACTGTCCCGACCCATAGTCGATTCATTTTCCAGCCACTTTGTTCATTTGGCATCTATTCGTTTCTAAAACCCGTCCTGTGGTCGTAGTTAGAGCCGTTGGCAGCGTGGAGTCATTTCAGACTAAATGTGACGTTCAGATTGTTGAGTCAGTGGAAAACACAGATGTGGTGGAACAGGAATACAGCTGCAGATTAATCTATAGACGACCAACAACCAGGTTAAATATATAAAAAGTGTTAATGCTAAAGATCTGGAATGAAACCTCAACTCTGAACTGTGTCTTGAGTCGTCCCACGGTTTGTTTTTTCTCTCTATATATTTTATTTCTCACTTCCCATCACATGTCCAGAATGAATCCCACATCAAGCAGCATACATACATACATATATACATAGGACCACACAGAAACCATCTCAGGACTAATCTGCCTCTGTGGCCTGGATTAGTCTGGTCTCTGTAATCCTCATCATGGGACCCTCAGATGAGCAGATGGCAGATAAGACAAAATCTGACCGACCACTAATTCTGATGCACCGACAGAAAAACTAGCTAACAACTAAAAATAAAAGAGCGACACGAGGTTAATGAAGCACAATGAGCCCTAAAAGTAGGTCGAGGGTTTAGGCTGCAAACAAAAAAAGTTTTCTATTTGAATGAGTTTTGTTTTCTGAGAGTCAAACAAAACGATCAGCTGTGTTCATCGTGGGTCCGTTTACTCGTCTCATTACATGATTTGTTCTTGTTCTTCGTCTCTAACATGCAGCCTGATTCAAAACACACACACCAGGATCATACCAGTTGATTTACGAGTTATCTGAATCCAAAGAAAATGCAACAGAAGTCAGATTTAATACACATGTTGTATAAACTTAAATAAAAGGAAGAAAAATATATTTCTGTTCAGGAACAAACACAGACGACTAAAGAAGAAGAAGAAGAGTCACAGTATCCGTGAGTTCATACATGTCTGCATTCTCTTTGGACAAATAAATTGAAATGGTTTTCATGTTTTCACAGTTTCTTGGTTGAATTAGAGGCATTTTAAAGACAAGATAAAGCTTCCTGAAGAGTCGGTAGCGCATGCAACAGCAGCAGCAGCAGCAGCAGCAGTAAGCATGCGTTCACTAACAGTTTATTTACAACTCCTAACACCAGATCGGCTCTTTGTGCCTTCAGGTGACGTCTGTTTGTAGTTTTACAGCGTTTAACTCTACTTGTGTTTCACTTCCTGGATCAGACCGTTAAACCAGACGCCACCTGAAGGCCGGGCCGATGTCTGTGTCTCTGTTAGGACGGATTCACACAGTGATTGACCGACTGGAATGAAGCAGGGCTCGTATAAGGCCTCCCTGCTGGTGGCTGAGCTGAACGAGTCAGAGGTCGGGGCTGAAGATGAAGTCCAAGGCTTGTCTCTCGGCCGCGGCCACGTTTGGATGCCAGAGGTCGACGCTCAGAATGACTCGGGGTCCGGAGTCTGGGGGCCCTGGAGACAACGGAGAACATTCAGCTTCAAAGAGGAGAAGGATTTAGACGGTGAGCCGTGTGTGATTCACTGACCTTTGTGGGAGACGGTGTGAAGGAAGGAGTCATCAACCAACAGGCAGTGTCCCTCTGACCAGCACTGAGGCTCCCCCCCCACCACCAGCTCACACAAAGGTGGCGTCTGCAGACCTACAAGAGTGACTGGGTTATTATTAAACTTCTAAAATCAGATGTTTTGCCTCCGCTAAGAAGGGCATGGACTCCAGCCTCGTCTGTGTTTAAAACTGAGCGGATTACAGGAAGACCAAATGGGCAAAACAGATATGAGCCTCATTCTGACCCAAAAAGTATCATGTTACGCAATGCTGCAGTGTTTTAAGAGGCTGGTTTTACTTTCCTGTCATTACCTCCTCCTAATGCGTCTACAATCATTCAGATAACTGAGGCTTTGCTCCAGTTCTGTGCTAAAGTCTCACAGTTTCTATAATGTTTTATGATGCTAAGCTAGAGGAAGGACACACAGCTGTCTATGGTGTCTTCCTCCACGTCACAGTGACTGCTCTAAAATAAAATTCTCCCTCCTTCTGCCTCCTACACCATCCACTCAGACGTCCTCTCTCTTTTCTGTTGCAGTGTTTCCACTCAACATTTGTTATCTCCAGCTCCAGCATCACAGTTACAGCTGCTCAGTCCCTGTGCCGTGCCACATCTTGCAGACAAACCCCCATGCAGAGTGATTCTCTGACATACCGAGATGACAGCGCAGGCGTGTGTTGGTCGGCCCGTAGGAGCTCCCCAGCGTGGCTCCGGGCCCCAGCAGCCAAAATCCTGCAGAGCCCAGCGAGTTGCTGTTTATAAAAGTCCGTAGGGAGAGAAGGGTCCGGTAGGTACGGGGACAGGAGCGACAGTTCCCTGCGACGCTGACACCAGCGCTGTACAAGGGAAACACAGCCTGACCCTGAAAGAGACGACAGCAGACTGACTTTAACACCGTGACTCTCATGAGACACACAGCAGCATTAAACAGTGTCTGTCCACTGAGAGATAGCTCAAGGTTTTTAGAGTTCCAGGTTTCTTCTTCACGGTATTTTGCAAAAGAGATGATCATTTTTATTTGTGGCTCTTCCTCATAGTTGACACAAACTATAAGGATCTGATCCAGTGTGACTAAAACTTCCATCACTACAGAAATACAGGACATGCAGAGCTACTTTAAAGTGTTTGCACCCATTTCTTCATAAAAATAACTCTAGATTAGACTTTTGCATTTGTTAATTAAGGAGCATTAGCTTATATTGCATATGTGAGAGTCACAAAAGTAATTAGATGTGTTCAGAAGTGTCTCCATCAATGTAATGAGACTCAGGTGTGGTTCAGTTCCTGGTTTAGTTTCAATAAATCAGGGATTTGTCTCAGTCTGATCTTCACAACACATGTTTGTGGACAAAGGAGCTTTCTGAGGAGCTCAGAGAAAGAGTTGTTGTTGCTCATCAGGCTGGAAAAGGTTCCAGAACCATCTCTAAAGAGTTTGGAACCCACAAATAATCCACAGTCAGACAGATTGAAGACGACTGTTCCCCTCCACAGGAGTGGTCCACCAACAAAGATCACTCCATAATAGTCTGAGAGGTCCCAAAGGAACCCAGGGGAACTTCTAAACCTGATGTTTACCCCACGTGCAGCAGACACGCTCAGAGAGAATGGATTTATTACAATAACCAGAAAGAAACCAGCACATCAAGAGTTTACACGGTCAGAGGTTTACACCAGCTCTCTACATCTGAGTCTGGAGGTTTCCTTCTGCCTAGTGGACTATTAGTGTGATGTCCTGTGTACCTTTGGTCCCAGACAGGTCCAGCCTAATTTGGAGTCGATGCCTCGCTGGTAAACAGCCTGGAATTCAGCCAAGATTACAGGGTAGTTGGCTTCCAAGACCTCGATGTCGTGTCGATGAGCATCTCGTGGGAAGAAAGGAACACTTGGGACGTCCGGCAGGAAGAAGAGGTGAGGCTTCTGAATGGTGGAGTGATCGTTGAGTCTGATCTGAAGAGAGAACGACCAGAAATCAGTTTCCTTCCTCTGCTCTTTGACCTCAGACGAGTACTCTGACATTATGGCGTGAGTTTAGAAGCTTCCTGGTGAAGTGGAGCTGCAGCGCGAGGCCACGTGGAGCAAACATACCTGGTCACGGAGGCCTTTGTGGATGCGGCCCATGCCCACCCAGCTGTAGCGTTTGGCGTACTCCTGCAGAGCTGTGTACAGCTTCTTGGCCTCTGCAGACGCCTGGGGAGGGAACAAGGCATGACTCAGCACTGGGGTGAGGTAGCCCTGTCCCTGCTCCTCGTCCTCCACTGTCTCCATGGAAATAAAGGGGGCAATCTGATCGCTCCTTGACAGCTTGGATCGTGCACCACACTTTGTTCCAGCGCAGCTACCGCCGCGGGACATCATGGACCGCCTCGAGCTGGACTTGAGCTTCCCGGCGTGACCATGTCTCGCCATCGGCAGGTCGGAGCCGATCCGATAGCAGTGCCACAGGAACAGGAGCAGGAGAGTCCAGAGGAGGCCGCTCAGCGACTGGACCCCCAGCTCAACGTATGGAGACAGGGGCAGTGTGTTCATGGACCAGTGCATCCTGGAACGCTGGGAGATCCTGAAACAAGAACAGAATAAAAATAATAACTTTACTGGACTAAGTTCTTTCGTCCCAGACTTAGAGATCATGTTGAGGGAGGAGTGACTCTAGAGTCAGTGATAAAGTGTCCTGGTTTCATTTGGGCAACTCATTAATTTCTTTTCTTTTACTTTTAATCTCCTTCAGGGTCACAGGGGTATTGAGGCCTATCCCAGCATGCACTTGGAGGAAATGAGTGAAACATTCAGGACAGGTTGTCGTCCAGCTCTAAGGCTCTGACTCTGTGTTGTATAAGTCCTGATCTCATATCTTTAGTGGATGTAGATGAAGGTTTCACAGCAGAGGTCACACCAGAGCTCCTAATCTGGATTCATCAACAGTTTTCCAATAAACTTTGACCTCTGATTCTTGTGCACACATGATGTCATGTGTTTTGTTGTGCTGTCTGATCATTTAGCTCCAGCTGCTGACTACATTTAAGATGATAATATTAAATCAGTTACTAAACTAAATAATAATATTATATGAAGAGAGAGCAGCTGGAGTCAGGACTGCTGCATTTGGTCTGAAATATAGACACAATCCAATTCATCAACCTGGATTATTTTTTTATTATTATCATTCCCACAATCAGGAACCATTTGCATGCACGTTTGCGCATGCACGACGCGCGTGCCTGTGTGTCTAGGGTGGAAGGATTCCCCTAACATTCTCATTCAAGCTGAATGTTTTCGTAGTTGCACCAACATGGATGATGGTCCCCTCTGGAGACGCTGGGCTGCAGCATCATACACATTATCCTCCTGTCTCTTCAGCATACATTTTGTTTTTCTGCTCTGCAGCAGCCCCGCAGCTCCGCTGGCTCCTCTACTGCCCGTGCTGGTGGCGCAATCATCCAGTCATTCCACGAGAAAACAAAATGTTCGCCATGCATACCGGGACACATGCAGCAGGCACGGCTCGCCCAGGGCGTGCTGCGGCTCTGTCAGGTTACCTTGATCAGCCGTGCGGCGTTGTGTCGGACGCGCCTCCACTGAGTGTCGGTGGACAGCTCCTCCAGCGCTCACACTCTGAATGTGGAGAGCTGGCGCGTAAGGCTGCAGTTCCAGCGTGGCGCCGCTAGAGCGCACCTGAAGCTCCAACACAAATGCCCTCACATCATAGCCGAATGCGTCAACCACACGGTAACCAGCTAGGGGCATCTCACCAGCACCAACCCCGCCGTGCACTCGGCCTACAGCAACAGGATACACAACAAGAGAAAGGAGACCGGACGCAACCTGGAAGGTAAGCGGCAGGTGGCTTGGAGCGGTTCGGACGGTGCTCGGTGTCACAGCGGTGGTGACTGCTGCTAAAAAATCATCCTCCGCACAAAGAGGGCCGGGGGAGGTGCGAGTGATCCTGCCTCGTATGGCCCCATCATTTTGTCACACACCGGGGCATTTTCACCGATGAAACGTCTCGAATAACCGCGGAGGTGTTTAGTGACGCCCCGTTAACGGGCTGAGAACCCGTCCCGGTTCTGAGGAACGATCCGCGGCTCAGTGATTTTTTTGGAATAGCGCATTTTCTGTGTGTTGCAGATTTGGATGAGAGAACGCAGGAGGAAGCTTGAATATTAAACCGAAGCTCGTGTGCGCACCTGCTCCTTCCTGCCAGACCTGGTCCTTCCATCAAAGCATCATTTAATCTTGTCTCCTTTAACCTGATCATCCTCAGACTGATTGGCCTGAGCTTTTAATCCCGGTCTCTGTGGCCTGATGTAAACATGTGACTGTTAATTTGCTCTCCATCACCACTGCTGCCATCACGGATTATTCCTGTGCCTCTTGCAGTGATGATGAGATGTGAACAATCAGCTCCATCAGACAGTAATCATGTGTTTCTGATCCGCTGTCTTTAACCTTCTCAGGTCATTCATCCAGAGCCATGGGGTTCACACACCGTGCTGTGATGCTGTCTGTCATCGCGGTCCAGCTGGTTTCAGGTTTGTCTCACCTGCAGATGAACAGGCAGCTTTCTCTCCTCCTGGTTTTATCTTCTTGTTGATTACTCGTGTCTCTTCCAGGTATGAGCTTTATGACTCCTGAGCCTGAGACATCACCAACTTCAACCCCAGACTCGTACCCGCTGGGTGACCTGATCCATGCCGCCCTGCAGAGTAAGGAGTATTTAGGACGTGCTGCTGCAGCCACAGGTACGCTACGCTCTGCCCGTTATGACACAGGGGATAGATTTTTGGGGGGACTGACGCACGAGTTGAACCTTGTGGCTCCACAGGTACCACCACCAACCCGACCCAGGCCGTGCCGGGGCTCGGGCAGACTGAGCCGACGGCGACGGCCATCTCACCAGGCCTCCTCACCACGGCTCTGAGCCCCTCGCCCGCTGCCGGCCAGACAGGATCAAGGAACACGATGTCTTCAGCGCCCATAGAGGAGGAGACAACCACCACTCTGATAACCACCACCACCATAACCACCATGCACATGCCAGGTACATCCACCCACCGCGGTTACTGATTCACGTTGTTCCGATTCATAAACGCTTCGAGCTTCAGCATCTCACCGTTAGAGGCTCTGGAGCGGCTCAGATTTTAGGGAATCACGTTGGTCCTGATCACAACTTAAGCCACAAAGCTTTGAAGAAAGAATAACGAGGAGAACCTGACAGAGAAGGTAACAGGAAACCATCCTAAAATATTCATGATCAAACAGCAGCAGGTTACTACACAGCCAGTAAAGACATATGTAGCATGTTCTTTTAATATTTTAGAAAAGTTCACTACTGTTAATAAGCTAGTCAGTGCAGCTTCCTGCTCCTTAAATACAGACATTTACCTTAAATAAGACTCTGCTGCATGTTGATGTTGGATTTTTAATTAAACATGGAGTATAAGTCGTTAATATTTGTCTGGTAATAATATCTCTGAACATATTATGTCTGCTTCCTGCAGGAATAACTTGCTTCTCTTATTTTGCATTTCAGGATTGGTGCTCTAAACCTTCAGAGAGACACAGAAGGAATGAGAGCGATGGTGTAGTCAGGGAAACCACATATTCCCCCATTCCTCTCCTCAATAACCCGAAGCTAAAAATCACATTAGTTTGAATTGTTCAGAGATGACTTCAGCGGGATGCATCGGTTCATCTGACTCTGAAGAGATAGTCTGGACGGCACCGAAACGAGATTCACGGGGCAGTGAAGTCGTCTGGGTTGATAAACAGACGATGCATCTTCTGCTATTAAATCTGGAGAATACAGAATCTATATGATTGTTATCTTTGGTTATTCCTATGAATAAATCCACATCAGTCTCACAGGACAGGACTGGACTAATGAGGCTCTGAAACAGAAGGAGCTCAGGCTCAGACCTGGAAGAGTCACATGTATCAGGTAAAATCTGAACAATAACGTCTAAATATATAAGGCCTTTAGTTGTGATGATGACAGACACAACAGAGGTGAGAGAGTCAACACTGACACCTGCGTGATCCTTGTCAGCCTCGTGACCAGAATACTGAAAGCAGGTGGTGAAGGGTGCATCAGCATCTTCCATGTCAGAAATGACACCATCACAGCTTCTGGTTCAGATTAGAGACGAGTCAGAAAACAGGATCGAACTGAAGGAAGTTCAACGAGAGGCCAGTTTTCATCGTGTCTTTACGGGGAGTAGGAAAGAAACCTCCTAGTTTATCAGTCATGGCAGCACAGGGACCATGAACGTTAACGATGTTTAGAGAGTTGTTGTGATGTTCGGAGGAAAAACCACTGGAGACGTGAAGTGGTTGAACCGAGTCGTGTTTTCTTCTTAAACAGACAAACATGGCAGAAAGCAGAGCTAGCTATAAGAGGGTTACCAAGGCAACCAGAGCCAGGAGCGTCCACCAGACACAACCAGAGAGTGTCTTTATACGTGGACGAGTCTTGACAGCTGAGCCTTTTGAGAGAAATGTGCTTCCTTGCAGTGAGTTGAGAAGTTAAATAATGAATCAGCTGAGCAGTGAAGAGGAAGACCGAACACAAAGGACGGACGTAGTCAAAGACGTCTGGAACGTGAAGCTAATGTTGAGGTGTAATACCGCTGACGGCCACTAGATGCTGGTGAACTTCTCTCATGACCAAGTTCTGATGCCGGGCGGCGCCGTGGTGTCGTGGTTCAATTCAATTCAATTCAATTTTATTTATATAGCGTCAACAATAACAATACAAATCGTCTTACCCTAACCCAGCCTGAAACCTCCAGAGCAGCCTGAAGGCGAACAATGTTACTGTACTTCCATCTTTGACAGCTGGAGGAAGGATGCCTTGAATGTTTTCTCTAATGTCAACAATTATTATTAGTAAAGAAGCTGATGAAGTCATTACTACTGAGGGCTAAAGGAATAGATGGCTC
Source organism: Chelon labrosus (assembly GCF_963514085.1). Taxonomy (NCBI): domain Eukaryota; kingdom Metazoa; phylum Chordata; class Actinopteri; order Mugiliformes; family Mugilidae; genus Chelon; species Chelon labrosus. The sequence continues at coordinate 23,772,370 of NC_140354.1, forward strand.
AACAGAGCTGTGGCTCTTTGTCAGCCTGGCTACAGAGCTGAAAACAAATCTGGCCTTGTTCTTGTTTTCTTCTATTAATGATGAATAATATGCTGTTCTAATATTACTGAGAGCTTTTTATAAGTTGTTAAACTATCTTTCCAGGCTATGTGAGCTTCTTCAGAATTAGTGGAATGACAGATTCTTTCCATCTTTCAGACTGTCTGCTTTGAACTGATCAGCTGTTATGAGGAAATGATCAGACAACAGAGGGTTATGAGTAAATACTGTTAAACCTTCAGTTTCTATGTTAGGACAAGATCTAAGGTGTGATTAAAACTGTGAGTTGATCCGTTTACATTCTGAGAAAGGCCAATTGAATCTAATAATAATGTAAATGAGGAGCTAAGGCTGTCACTGACAACATCAACATGGATGTTAAAGTCACCTACTATAATGACTTGATCTGTTCTAAGAGTAAGGAGCAGGTGGGCGATACACCACAACAAAAAGAATTGGTTTTTGTGTTTTCCAGTCTGGATGAGCAAGACTAAGAGTAAGACTTTCAAATGGATTAATAGATAAATAGATGGTTAGAACTGATGCTTCACAGGAAGAAGGTTCTGGGTTTGAATCCATTTCTCCAGCTTCCTCCCACCGTCCAAAGACATGCTGGTTAGGTTCATTGGTGATTCTAGATTAGTCTAGTCTAGGTTAGTCCTCTCGCCCAGTGACAGCCGGGATAGGCTCTGCACAAAATGAATGAATGAATGAATGAATGAATGAATTCTGATGCCTTTAGCGTCTACTGATCAGTTTTCCTGAAGGTGCTTTGTATTTCCATCATTAAGTAGATGTGAGGCCTTAAAGAGACGTCTTGCTGTTGGCTTTACTAGCGGCTCTCAGTTCAGTTCACTCTTCCCCGATCTCCTCCCTTTCATTTGAATATTGTCACTTGTGGTTACGGAAAAAAACAAGATGGCAACGACCACATACCACGTTCCATCTGTTTTATGTAGCCTGTGATTTAGCGGCAGAGAGAAACACCGGGAGGCTTTGATGAAATAAAAGTGAAAAGATGATGTTATAGACGCTCCAGTCATGCAGTGGTTGCATGGTAGCACATGATGCATGATGCACAACTAACCCTAACCCTAGTGAACAGGAAAAGATATATACTGTCATATAGAATGGTTTTTATTGTTGCTTCCAGCCTACACTTTATTTGTGTTCACTGTTAATCTAATGGACCATAAAGCTGGTTTCCACTTCAGTAGCTTTTGGGCCATAAAGGCTGATTCAGTACAGAGTCTGTTATACTGGTGTCTCACCTCAGACACTCCTCAATGTTAACATGACTGATTTAATTATCAGAGCATTGATTAACCCGGTTATTACCTCAGATCTTAACTGAAATATGCAGCAGCTTGGCTCCCAGGAATGATATTGAATATAGGGATGTGTGATCCTGTTTTAAATGATATTTTCTACAGATATAAGTCTAATTTCTTTGTCACTTTAGTGCCTGATGAACCGAATTTCAAGTGCAAAAGATTTATAACAACCTCCACGCTGGCAGTGCACCTTCATCCCAAACATTATGACGCATCTGTGCAGATTTAAGTTGTAGATAAAAACAACAGATGACCTCTTATCGCTCAGAAACCGCCAACAATCCTTTGAGCAAAGACTTGCAGTAAAACCACACTGCTGCTGTTGCTGAGTTAGCTGGAGCTCGTCTCTCACCTCTTCTTCTTCTTCTTCTTCTTCTTCTCTTTTTACAGTGCAGTGCAACGCCACTTTTTCAGCGATGGAGGATGTTGTCGAGTCACCGGATCCTGCGGCGTCACCGTCTTTCTCTCCTCTGGAATGCACCTACAGCATCACCGTGTATTCAGGCTATGGTGTGGAAATTGAGGTGATTAGGAATCCACTTTTAAGTGTCCTACAGCTTGATGAGGATCATTTCATATCTGACAGTGTGTCTTCACGTTGGCAGTTTGTCTTGGATCACGGCTGCATATCATTACGTTACATTATTTTACAGTTTATTTATTAAAGACGGCAGCCACAAACAGACTCCACGTGTCCTCTTGTTCCCCTGAAGGTGAGGAAGGCCAACCTCTCTAAGGACGAGTCCCTGATGATCATGGGCTACGGAGGCTCAGGACCGGAGCTGTTAGCCAATGAGACCCTGATGAAGGAGGGCCAGGTGATTCGCAGCACAACCAATCAGGTGTACATTCACTACCGCAGCCTCCGACAGACCAACCACGGCGTGTTCAGCCTCCACTATCAAGGTACATGAATCCATCCTGAATCAGACAAAGTGTTCTATCATGTGATGGACTGAAAGCGTAGCAGCATTTAAGACCTGTTCTCTTTGACCTTCACCTGTAGCCTTCCTGCTGTCCTGCCCGTTCCCTCTGTCTCCGGAGGGCGGCGGCGTGACCGTGATGGACATCCATCCTGGAGGTCAGGCTCACTTCCACTGTAACCCAGGTTTCCAGATCCGTGGCCATGAGGTGGCGACGTGCGTCAACACCACTCAGCCCCACTGGAGCACGCCGGAGCCTCAGTGTGTCGGTCCGTGAGCTGATCCTGTTCAACGCAGCGATGCTGGCTGGTTCTCCGGTGGCGTCCTGAGTGTTCATGGTCTCTGTTGTCTCTCCTCAGCTGTGTCCTGTGGACGGTGGATCCGTAACGCCACCGTGGGCCGGATCCTGTCTCCATCCGTAAGCAACCACAGTAATGGGAACAATCTGAGCTGCCACTGGTTAATAGAAGCCAAAGAAGGACACAGGCTGCACCTGCACTTTGAGAGGATCGCACTGGATGAAGACGACGATAAGTACGTCTGTGTTTCTGCTGGTCTCACTGTCCCAGGATGTTCTCTGCATGTGTGTTCAGAGAAAGAAGGTCTGGATTAACCTTCACTTCATGTTAACCCTCAAAAGTATTCTCCCTTTTATTCTCCACAGGCGTCTTTCTATTAAGTCGTACTAGACTACACCACCCATAATGCAAATGGTTGCTGAAGTGTTTCTTGTACAAAGCAAATACATCAGTTAAGGACAGTGTTGACTTTAGATGCTTGAGTGAAAAGTGAATAAACTGATGCATTCAGTCAAATCTAATTAACTGAAGCTGCAGCGGTGTAAAATAAAAATGAGACGACTTTCCTACGACCGAGTAGGAAACCTTGACTTCCAGCTGCCATCAAACGCAGCACCTCTCTCCTCCCCACAGGCTCGATTCACAGCATCACCATTATCTAAAACTAGAACAGAAACCCCCACATTTAACTACTAACTCACACTTTTATGTTTTTATGCTTACCATCAGGCATTTTGTCCCTCTCAGGTTAGTTGTGCGCAGCGGGAACAGCTCCCTGTCTCCAACGCTCTTCGACTCAGACCTGGACGACGTCCCTGAACGTGGGCTGCTGAGCGAGGGCTCCACGCTGTACCTGGAGCTCACAGCTGACTCCTCCTCCATCCCTCTGCTGCTGGCGCTGCGATACGAGGGTGAGTCCTAGGATGCTCGGCCTGAAGGCTTCTCCACATTCAGCAAAACAGAGAGCGTCAGCGGCAGAGCGGCGCATCCCACTGACCTCCTTATTCTGAATCATTCAGCACCTGGGTCAGCATCCTGTCTGGAAACACTTAGTTATGATTCATTGCTGAATTACCACAAAGCATCAGGTTTCTGAATTTACAAGCCTTGGGGGTGTTACCAGTTATTTAACTGACTCCAGGCCTGGAGAAGCAGCAACAGCCGTGAGCATATGTTTGGGAGGTTCTTTACATAAACTGAGTTTGTTGATCAAAGGTCACTGAGGTGTCACGAGACATGTTTTTATCAAGACTTCAAATCTTAATTATAACAATAGCTCAGACTGTATGTAAATGTGGTTGGCATGGCAACTTGTGGTGATCATCCTGTTTCTATAGCGTCAAATAACTAACTTATCCAAACAAAACTCTTTACATCAACATTATATTAACTACCTAAAATGACAGAAACCATCCTTGATATGTGTTTTAGTGTTTTAGTTTGGCCCAAGTCCTGCCCACTAACATGGAGGGGGTGGAGCTTATGACCTATACTGCAGCCAGACACCAGGGGGAGCTCTTCTTGATTTGGCTTCACTTTAGAGGAGCTGCCATGGCGTCCATCTTTATTTACAGTCTATGGTTCATACAAATGTGTAATAAGATAAAACAGGAAATGATGAGGTTTTATTTTCAGCTTAACTTCACTGGGAAATCATAAAAACTCTTATTAAATTAGTTTAAAGCCTTTAAGTGCTTGCAGTCGACATGGAACTGTACTAATAATCTATATAATCTCATACATCCTGTGTATTCTCTTTTAGATGAATATAACTGTCAGGACTGACTTGATTAATGACTAGTAACCATCTCTAGTGAAAACCAGCTCTCAGTTGAACCTTGGCCTTCCTCCTGTTTAGATGAACCTGTGAGTACCGCTGAGGATGTCTGTCAGCCAGAGACACAGCAGGCTCCGAGTCTATCACCGGCAATAAAACCATAATAGACACTGAATGCATCCAGTCTCTGTGTTCCTCACTAGGATTTATCGTTTATCTTTTTATTGAAGGAAGCTGAAGACTGTATTTTAGACTTTGCCCAAAGCTTTTTGTCTCCAACTGGGTTTGACATTGTGCGGTTGCTTAATTCACTAGGATAGAGATAAAGGGAGTGTGGAAATGCTCTCTCTGATTTCTTTTTTCTCTGTCTGCCTCTAGCTTTCGATGATGAGCACTGCTGGGAGCCCTACCTGCCTCATGGGAACTTCAGCAGCAGTGACATCTCCTACCAGCTGGGCACCACCGTCACCTTCACCTGTTCTCCAGGCTTCGTCATGGAACAAGGTTCAGGGACCATCGAGTGTGTCGACCCCAGCAACCCCCACTGGAATGACAGCGAGCCGGTGTGCAGAGGTGAGGATTCACATGGACACATGAAGAGTTCTCCAGTGTTCAGGCTTTTCTTTGCATTTGACTCATCTGTATTCTGTTAGATATTATTAACGCAGGGTCAGGGATGGTCACAGGTTCTTTCTGGTGGTCTGGTTGAAAATTGTGTGATGGTCGTCATTGTTTCCTGACACATATTTCTGCATAGAGTCCTGAATACTGTCCACAACCAGATGCTGGATACGTGGCTGTAGTTAGAAAGACACAACGGCACATTAGATGAATTAATTAATGCATAGGTTTGTGGTGATGAATCGATAACTAAAGATTCATTTATAGTTTTCTCCTCCAGCTCCTTTTCTGTCGTCATGTCGTCTCCTCCTGGTTTTGACCTCAGTGTCTCTCCTCTCCTCTCTTAGCTCTGTGTGGGGGGGAGCTGACCGAGCCCTCCGGTACTATCCTGACTCCTGATTGGCCCCAGAGCTACTCCAAGGGGCTGGACTGTGTGTGGCAGATCCATGGAAACGAGGAGAAGCGCATCGAGCTGGACGTCCAGATGTGAGTTTTACTCTTTCAAGTCTCAACCTCCTGAAACCTGAGTGGATTGCAAACAATTAAATCCTAATGTCCTCAAACGGGTACTTGCTGTAGAATGAATCTGCTGAAATGACCGCTATCATGTTTTTACACCGACTAGTGTATTGTATATTATTAAAGTGTCTACTTATGAGGACAACATGTTTAAATGAAGCAGAATGCAGAGTAAGCTGCTGCAAACCTAAAACTGGATGTCCCCATATGAGGACGCAGGTCTGAAGAGGTTAAAATGTTTCTGAACAGAGCGGAGAAAAATATCCTTAAAATGTTGGACCCAGAAAGAATCATCTTCATAATAATAATAATAATAATGATAATAATCTCTGCTCTGACTAACACAGGGGAACCGTTATCTCTCTCTCTTTCTCACAGCTTAAATATCCGCCACACCGATGTGCTGACTATCTTTGACGGCCGTGATCTCATGTCCCACGTGATCGGCCAGTACCTGGGGTCCAGAGAGCGTTTCCAGGTGGTGTCAGGGGGGTCGGAGGTCACCATCCAGTTTCAGAGCGATCCAGATGATTCCAGTTTCATGCTGAGTCAGGGATTCCTCATTCACTACCGCGGTACATTCACTCCCTTATCAAAATCATGTTCTAGATGTAAAGCCGGGGCGTCTGATGAGGGTTCTGATGAGGGGGTCTGATGAGGGGTCCGATGAGGGGTCTGATGAGGGGTCTGATGAGGCGCTGACTTGGCGTCTTTGTGTTTTGCAGAGGTGGAGCCTAACACCTGCCCGACCCTCCCTCGAATCGAGTTTGGCTGGGTCAGCTCCTCCCACTCGTCCCCCGTGAGAGGCAGCGTGTTGACCTATCAGTGTCAACCAGGATATTACATCAGAGGCACGGACATCATCACCTGCCAGTGGGACCTGTCCTGGAGCAGCAGCCCCCCCACATGCGTTAAAGGTGAGCCGGCACTTTAAAGAACCTGACTCTAGACGGATGAAACAAATACTTTAAAGCAGAGAGACTAGAGATCATACAGAAATCTAGATTTAATCTTTTATTTTCAAACATACACATCTGAAGCCCGTCGTCCTCCACGCTGCTCTGCCTCCTCCCTCTGTACTGACTCATATTCACATGAATGTGCCCCCCTCCACCCCCACCACAGTCCAGCAGTGTCCTGATCCAGGAGAGGTGGTGAACGGAGCGCGCTCAGTTCGTCCCGAAGCTGGTTTCGCAGTCGGGACGGTGGTCCGTTTCTCCTGTAACCAGGGTTACCAGCAGGAAGGTCCCAGCCTGATCTCCTGCCATGGACGGGACACTGGAAAACCCAAGTGGAGCGACCGCAGCCCCAAGTGTGTCTGTGAGTCCTCGCCTGACCTCTGCTGCTTCCAGCAACTTCTACGATGAATTCTAGATACGTGACTGTTCTCTGTGTGTCTCTGTGAACAGTAAAATACGACCCCTGCCCAAACCCGGGCGTCCCTGACAACGGCTACCAGACCTTGTACAAGCACAGCTACCAGGCTGGAGAGACGCTGCGGTTCTTCTGCTACGAGGGCTATGAACTCATCGGAGAGGTCATCATCAGCTGCGTGCCCGGCCATCCGTCTCAGTGGAACAGCCCGCCGCCGTTCTGCAAAGGTAAAGGTTATGGAGCGGTATTTTATGTGGCGCCTCTGGAGCTGGTGTTGTGAACACAGTGTTTGAGGTGAGGAAGGGACCAGGGAGACGGTTTCAAACCTCATTATGATGTTTTATGTAGCACACAGAGGACACGAGGCAGGATGAGAAACAAACTGTGGATTTAATAAAAGTACTGTAGCTGAGGACAAACGCTGTCCAACGCAGGGAGAGTAATAAGACCCAGGAGAAAACTATCAGTCAGATATACACCAGGACAGGAAGTGAAATTCATTAATTCTGTCAAAGTAAAATAGGAATGAAATGATAGAAATAAACTAAATATCATACATTATTCACTGTATCCAGATGTGAATAACCCAGGTGAAGTCATTTTTAGATTAGTAGCCTCTGACTCATTAGGACCTACAGATTTATCTCCTCAATAATATTTGTCATTTCTTTTTTTCTCATCTTCAGTTGCATACGAGGAGCTTCTGGATGATCACAAACTAGAGGGTGATTTATTCTCTCTTCACTTATTTTCATGTGTTTGAGCTTGTGTCAGCTCATCACCGTGTTTGACTCGCTCATCGTTTTGTTTCTGATGGTTTCCAGTGTCCCAGCCGTTCGAGCCGTCCCATCAGATCCTGAGTGAGAACATCGCTTTGGCCATAATCCTCCCGATCATCCTGGTCATCCTCCTGATTGGAGGAATTTACATGTACTACACAAAGTAAGTGCTCATTTAATCCAGTTTGCACAAGTGTTTAAACCATAGTGTGTATATAAATATGTACAACACGTCTCCTCTTCCTCTCATTGGTCAAACTGACTCTATTTTCCTGGGGGGCGGCGCCATCTTGTGAGTTTGGATCCAGAGTCTGATCAGTACGGTCTGAGGGCGGACCCATGTGGAGCTGTGATATTGATGCCCCGCCCACACTTCCTCCAGACTCACTCATGTTTTAGTTTAATTAATACTACGCTCTGCTCTACCTCCACCTGTTACAAGGACATGATGATTATACACTGGACTTATTTTTAAAAATAGTTTTTACAACTCTCACCGTTCCATGGGACCGCTTTACGGAGCGGTTGGCGTGGCAACTGGTGGTCGCCATTATGTCACATCGTGTTTCTATGGCGTCAAATAACTAATTAAAATGAAACTTCGACACTTAAACATGCATCAACATTATATAAACTACCTAAAATAACAGAAACCATCCTTGAAAAAAATTATTTGACATGTATTTTAGTGTTTTAGTTCGGCCCAGGCCCCGCCCACTAACATGGAGGGGGTGGAGCTTATGACCTATACTGCAGCCAGCCACCAGGGGGAGCTCTACTTGATTTGGCTTCACTTTAAAGGAGCTGTTCCTCCGTCCATCTTTATACTGTCTATGGTTTCAACTCGTCCATGTCTGCGGTGCAGATGTTGTATCACAGTTTTTTATTTAGTTTGTTCGTTTCCAGTAATCAATACTCTGTAAAATGTTTATTCATCAGCATATGCAGACTAGAGTGGAAGCCTCTCTTCTGGAAGTCTCTGTCCCACACACACTCCTACAGTCCCATCACAGTCGAGTCCGACTTCAACAACCCTCTTTATGAAGCAGGGGTAAGTTTTAATTCCAGTCTTTACCGTCTGAGTCGTTCAGATTTCTCATTATAACTGTTAATCAGCTGATTTCTTTTTTTTTTTCCACAGGATACACGGGAGTATGAAGTGTCTATTTAAAGAGTCTTAGTGAGAAACAGAAACCGCAGGAAATTTCTTTGTGAAGAAACGTTACTGAGAATCGTGAGGCCGCACCCGTCCCCCTTATTTATGATTTTTGATTGTCTTTCTGTTTTGCCATCACTTCTTTTTTCTGGTTTATGAGTCATTGAAGTGCTTTACTTTGATTTGTTGCACTGATGCGGTAGTTTGCCAAATGTGAGTCCAACTCTCTGCGTGGTTAGGACTGGTGCCTTATGAAGGGGAAATAATTGGCAGAAATAATTGTTGAGAGAAGGAGAAGACGAAGGGAGCTGGATTTATTTAATGAGTTAAATCATTATAAGGCCAAAATATTAGAGAACCTGGCAATACGTCAATCAATCAAACGTTACAGTCCTGTCTGTTTAACACACGCTGAATGATTTTCTTTTATTTTGAAAGTGTTGAAAATAATTTCAGTCATTTTTTTAACTTTTTCTTTCTGTGTGTAACACGCACACACAAACTGAATGTAAATATCTGACTTAATATTGACTGAGGCTGATATGTATATATGCTTAATTATATATATTTATATATGTATATCAGCCTCATATACAGTATATATACACACTTATACGTGGTGGCGGGAGGTTATATATTTTCATTATATACATATAATGAAAATTCAGTGCCAAAATATAATGTTAAATAATTTAATGTCCATAAGTGTTTCATCAGCTGTTGAACTAGTGTTTCCAAAGGCAGTGTTTATTTTCTTCTTTGCTGTTTCTCGAGTCCATCGCCGCGTGTAGAAGAAGAAGAAGAGGTGAGGACATGAATGTCATTATGCTTAGAGCATGCACTGATTGTAAATTATATTGCTTCTGCTCAATCCCTCCATCGTCATCCTAGTTACTGGCAGTTATCATTGTTATCAGATTTGATGTTGTATGCACTATGTTGATGAAAACTTACCGACCTGGCTGCTCGTTGTGATGCATTATGTATTTATTTCCAACCGATGGTCCGGGCGGAGGATGAGTTCTCATTCCCTCTGCCCGCTGATGGATCTTGGAGACTGTTGCTTTGTAGACTTAATTCTTCTCTTATCATCAGTAGCATTTCTTTGCTTCATATATGAATACACTCTTTTGAAGGCAGTGAATTATTTGCTGAAGTGGAAATAAACTCTCTGTTGAATGGTGTACGGCTTGTAGAAATGTGCTTTTCATTTTCCAGATCACACCTGTACACATTTTAAAGGATACAGCTGATTAGCACACAGAAATGTTTCACTTAAATATTAGTGGCTCAGTTCATTTCTTGTGACCACTGGATGGAAGTAAATTTAGATGGCTCAACTGTCAGTGGAGACACAAACTTCAAACATGTCAACATTAAATAACACAAAACATAACAACATATATTAATTCATTTTCACTGGACAAAACACTTCTCATCTTTATTATTAGTACTTTTTTTTACAAACAACAATAAAGCTGATTCAAACTAAGAAACAAAAAATGGCAACTAAAAAATTTGAATAATTCATTTTTTTAACAACGTGACATATTTTAAAGCTTGTTATATAATTTACTGTGTAGCGTCTTCTACCAAAAGGTGTGGGATAAATGTAGAGGAGCTGGTTAAGTGTATTACAATATCATATGTAGATAGTGAATTGAGTCTAAACACTGGTGTTAAATTAGCTGTTTTTTATTAAGTAAAAAAATCAAACAAAGCTAAATCATATGAAAACTTTTGAACAATTTTTTTTTTTTAATTATAAAACCACATAAAAACAGACAATTCACAGAAAAACAATGAAAATGTTTTTTCATTACGTCTTCGGCCGCCTGCTGTAGTTAGCGACACTGTCCAGCAGGTGGCAGTAGCTCACGTCACTTGTTGACAGTAGAAGAAGAAAACACCGGAAGAGGATGCTCCAGTTTCGTTTCCGAGTGACCTATTTAGCTTCACATATTAGCATCAGTTATTAATCTTTACGCCTAACAATGGAATCGTCCGTTGTTAATGTAGCTGGGTGTTCGCATGTTTCGATGACAACTGTCTGAGTTTTCACCCGAGAAGAAACTACAAAGAGCGAATTAGCGTCGCTAGCTTAAAGCGTAGCAAAGCTGTTGTTAGCCACTTTGATTTAGCTTGGCTGGCTGCGGTTAAAATGAGGTGTCAGTCGTTAGCAGCCTGCTAAACTAATTTCTGTTGTATTGCTCTGTGTTTCCGCTGGCTAGCTAATTATACGTTGCTGGCTCGTATTTCGCTGTCTGAGCTTCGCTAGGTTCACGCTTACAACACCCTTGGATGTTCACTGTGGTGAGTACAGTTTGCTATAAGCTAGCTTCATATGATTAGAGTGATATGTTAGCATCAGCCGTCGGTGTCCGTCGGATTAAATGTGTTTATGTTGACTCAGGTTATTTTAATGATGGCTGAAGCTGACTGAGGAGCCTCTCAGGTGACACATCAGTCTACACGTATGCTGTTAATCAAACATGACTCTTTGTATTGAATTAAATGATAGAGGCTAGTTTAAAAGTATTAGGATCCTTGTATTTTGTTTGTTCAGTTAGTGGAAAAATAAATCAGTAGAAAGTTCAGATCATAAAATAGTTGTGGATGAAGATGTTTTTATTAGTGTCTCCGTTGGTTAACTGAACTAGAGGAATCTATTGTGGCTATTAAAATGCACACATTATAGTTGTGACTCTAAGTTGATTGTATGTCATTTAGTCTGATCAGGATCCAAACAGTGTGGAGTGATTACGTGCTCCTAACTTACTCTACTCCCCAAAGTGCTCTATTTACAGTTTACTTACAGTTTCATGATTACTAACAGTTTCATGATGTGTGGCTTCTGTTGACACTCATCATCACGTCCTTCATTTACATAACAAGCGCCGGTGCTTCCTATCATTCATCTCTCCCTCTCTGGTCCAACCTGTACTGATCAACAAGCCGTCGTCTTCTTCTACTTTACAGTCAGGAAGTGACCCTTCAGCCCCATGTCTGCTGAGGCTTCAGTTGGCAGTCATGCCCAGTCCGCTGTTTCCCAGCCTGCCCTGCACAACACAGACGAGCACAGAAACCAGGGTCTGCTGGGGAGCAAGTATGTCAAGCTGAACGTGGGTGGCTCTCTGCATTACACAACTGTCCAGACTCTGAGTAAAGAAGACAGCCTGCTGCGGAGCATATGCAACGGAGGTACAGATGTTACCATCGACCCAGAAGGTGAGTGGACGTGTCTGTCAGGTGAGCAACACTAGTGGTAGTAGTATCACAGCACGACCTGCAAGATGCAGTCACAAAGTGCAGTAATCATGGGTCAACATGTTGACTGGAGCACTGGGGCTGATCTCTACTTAGCTGACTGTTATCTTGCTTTAAATAACGCATCCATAACTGTAGGGCTACCTACTCAGGTTGATATGCCCACTTGACATAGAGCTAGAGATCAGAGAGTACTGTTAGAACAAAGTAATGTCTGTGAATATTGAATGGTACACTGTTTGCTGGCTGTGAGGCTGGCATCACATCTGGCTCAACCTCTAGAAATAAGAATGATTACAGAAGAAAGCAAATGACTAATGAATAGTCTTCTTGCCGTTCCAGGTTGGGTGGTTTTGGATAGGAGCGGCCGGCATTTTAGTTTGGTTTTGAACTTCCTGCGAGATGGCTCCGTACCGCTGCCAGAGGACCAGAGAGAACTAGATGAGGTACTGAAGGAGGCCCAGTACTATCAGGTCCAGGGACTCGTCCAGCACTGCCTCAGCGCCATGCAGGTGATTATAGATGATACTTACTTTATGTGTTTTTGGCTTGTTTTGTGTCCATATACAGAAGTAGCAGGTCCATTTAGTTTAGTTTTACTTTCTCAAACTAATTTAGCAATTTAGCATCCACTGTGGGATAAACTGAAGGATTATCTTATCTTAATTAACTTAAAACACATGTACTTGTTACACTTCCACTAATACAAATAGGCTCTTTATCTAATTCCATACTTACAGGTTTTCAGTATTGGTCAGATAATCACTGTGGAGCTTGCTCTAAAAATAGAGAATCACAAGTGGGCAGTTAATTGAGATTTCTCATATTTTTACTTTGTCATTTTGCTTCATCATTGTCTACTCTGAGACATGTAGACACGTTTCCTCGTTGTCTATGTATGAAAGACGAGATGTAGTTTCATTTATTCTGTGCAGTGAAAAGTAAAAAATAACTTGGCAACACACTAAGTCAACATCAAAAAATAAAATGACCACAAGATTAAATCCTTAGAAGGAGTTAACTAAAGGCAGCCTGGTTTTAATCATATATCTGATTAACTTATTGCTCAGTTAAATGATCGTGGATGTATCTGAACGTATTTTCTTTACTTTCAGAAACAAAAAGATGTCTTTGAGACTGTGTGTCGTATCCCCATGATCACCTCCCCCAAAGAAGAACAGAGGATGATTGCTACCTGTAGAAAGGTAACAACTGAATTTAATCTGAGTGAAATGGAGCCATTGACTAAAGTGTGTATTATGTTGATTGACGTTGAAGCCTGGATGGGAACATAAAAAAAAAAAAGCCTTCTGAACTTGTTCCTGTTTCTTGTCTCTACAGCCGGTAGTGAAATTGCAGAACAACAGAGGGAACAACAAGTACTCTTACACCAGGTAAAACGGCTGACTGTGCATGTTTGTTACAGATGTTATCAGATACCTGCTCCCACACCACCTACCAGAGTGTTCAGTTCACTTTTTAGCTTTACTTGCAGTTTTATAATTCCCAGGGACTCATTTCTTTGTCGTGTGATAAACACACACACACACACATTCTGTTGTTATGACCTTGGCCCGAGCGTAGTTTGGGAAACCAGGAAGTGATCAAAGCAGCAGAAACGCTGTGGATTAGAAGTACAATCTGAAGTGCAGTCGTGGTAAATAATTTTACCCTGCAGAGGGCAGTAATACGCCCTGTGGCCTCAAAGATGCTAAAAGAAAAAGAAGAAATCTGAAACAAATGAACAGTCAGTTTATCTTCAGAGTCCTCTCAGATGGTTATCTTTACAAGAACTAAATTATCTGCATTTACTGTGAGCTGAGTTACCACTAGATTAAGGACGAGGCTGAGAGTTTCCAGAGCAGCTAAGATGTTGATAAGAGTAATAAAAGCTTGAGAAATGCCTCTTCTAGATGCATTTAAAACAGGAAGTCATGTGATGAATAGAAACTAAATATTTTTATCTCTTGACTGCCCTAATAATTATTTATTCTTTATGTTTTCCTTTGACCAGCAACTCCGACGACAACCTGCTGAAGAACATCGAACTGTTCGACAAACTCGTGCTGCGATTTAACGGCCGGGTGCTGTTTGTCAAAGACGTGCTGGGGGATGAGATCTGCTGTTGGTCCTTCTATGGCGAAGGCCGCAAGATCGCTGAAGTATGCTGCACTTCCATCGTCTACGCTACGGAGAAGAAGCAGACCAAAGTAAGCCTCGCAGCTGAAATGTGTTAAAAATGAAGGACGCGTTGTCCACGGCAAATAAATAGGGATCCATTAATCTACGTTAAACGTCTGTGTTTTAGGTCGAGTTTCCTGAGGCACGGATATTTGAAGAAACCCTCAATATCCTCATCTACGAGAACAGCAGAGGATCTGGTCCGGGAGGCGTACACCTTTTAGACTCGAGGGGCTCGGGTTCATCGCTGGGGGCCGGCCACTCGGAGGAAGAGGGCGCCACGGGAGGGGACAGACGAGTGAGACGGATCCACGTCAGGAGGCATATAATGCACGATGAAAGAGGGCACGGTCAGCAAACTGTGTACAAAGACTAATAATGTGAAAAGAGAAGACACGGGAGTAATGTATGGTCTTTTTTGTGTTGAATGCGAGCAGTGTGAAAGAATGAGAGACGTCCTTGATCGCAGCAATAGCTTTGTATGTAGATGTAGAAGTCGTGGCAGAGGTGTTGGGGTTGATGACTGATTTGTAATAGAGCTGAAAAAATGGCTTCTGTTTACAAGAAAACACGTTGTGTACATTTTAAATAGGACATGTGTACAGTTACCTGGGAGTGAAACTGGCATGAATAACTTTTCATATGTGAAGACACCTCCCACATGTTACTGAATGGTCCCACCACTCCTTAGATGTTTTTCTTTTTCCCTAGAGCAGACGACCTGCTGTTAATGCGGGTGGGAATGATATGCACTGGCAGCCTCCTCTGTGTTTGACTGTCAGTTTATTCAGGTTGTGAAACATCTCTTACCTTTTTGGACTGAGATGCTGCCCAGCAGCGACGGACAGGGGACGGTGCGGTTGAACACTGGAATAAAACAGAAGAGCCATTTTTAGTGAGGTTGTCTGTGAATGAGATTGTTGAGCAATTTGTTGAGTTAAGTTATTACAGCTGTTGCTTCAAGATGTTTTTTATTGATTAATTTATGAACCTAATTTATTGTTTGGTATTTAACTTTTGTACTGAATGCAGCCTTTGTGTTAACCAGTGCTCAAGTATGTTTTCATCTCTGGAAGGATGTGGTGCTCCCTGCAGCACAGACCAGAGTGTAAATGAATAAATCCTTAACTTACATTTCAGTTTCAATTTCAAGAGGACCTGTGACCATTTCTTTGATGTAGAATCTTATTCTGAGCCATGATCTTCTTTCTTTGTCTTACACCAAACCTTTGCTCGAATGAATTGGCCACACAGTGAGGATGAGGACAGTTTATGCTGGGTTGTATTTTCTATTTCCCTCAGGGAGAGGAAACGTGTTTTCTTTCTAATATCGACCTAATCACTCTGAATACTGAAAAGACATAGAATGAGAGCAATATGTATTTGGGACCCTTTGCAAAATAATATGCACTAATGTAATTTCCGTCCAATAGTGGTCATGGAGATGTTTTGAATAAATTACCTAAGAAATCCAGCTGTCGCTTCTTGGTCTCATTTGTCTAAAACATGACAAAACAATAGAGTCACACACACTGTGCATAGAAACGTGGGGAAGTTATTTTTGTATTCTACTGCTGAGAGAGGCCACTGCCATCAGGGGTTTATAGTTTCCATGAATAGGTGCACGTGGTCTGCAAAAGTAGGTGCTACGTGTTAAAGTAACGTCTACATGAATGGCAGAACCCGGGCTCTACCAGCAGAACATCACTCAAAGCATCACACTCCCTGTCCATCCTGGTACCACGTGTTCCTGAGTTAAGCGACACACCTGTCAAGTTCTGATGCAAAAGTGTTTGAGCTACAGTGGCTCATCTGTTGATATTTTGATGCAGTATCTGGGCAAGGCTTTTCCGCCCATGTGTATCAGTGAGTCATGACCCTGTCTGATAAATACTGACCAGGACAAGGAACCAGGAACCAGGAACACCCCACAAGAAACACCCAGTTAAGCCACTTAAATCCTTCCACTTTGTCAATCATCAACTTTTAAGCCAAAATGTTCATTTTAAGCCTGATATATCCTGGTCGTAATGTTTTGGCTGATAGGTGTATTAAAGTAAACGTGGTAAAGAGCTCTCATTAATACTAACCTTTTTTATATAATTTGTTATGATAAGTATGTTATAATTATTTACCATTTATCCAGTTCTTAAGGAAGGAACTTTAGGAAGTTTTGTGCCCCGAGGGGAGGGGAGGGGAGGGGAGGGGAGGGGGGGGTGGTGGTACTCGTGTGTCGTCACTTCCGGGTGATTGCGGAAGCCCGCCACCGCCAAAAAAGAAATAAGCGCAGTGTGAAAATGATGGTTTCAGGTAAAGACGCAGGAGGCATTCGCAGGTTTGTGCGCAGTCAGCTCCGTGATGAGCCGGACCTGAGGTAGAGTTTAAAACTTTCTGGACTAATTTAACCAAATGTTGTTTGTGTTGAGAATCAGAAAACGGGCTCATTTGGTTGTGTGTGTAAACAATGTTGTTGTTGTCATTGCTAACTCAAAGCTACATGTGGAACGGAGGCAGTAGCAATAATAGTGAATTAAATTAAAGTAATTTACTACATATTCATTAAATATTAAAATACTTGAGCCTGTTGAATGTTCATACTGCTCGTACTGTGTCTTTAACCTGCTTTTTATTGCTAAAATTAAAAATAATGCACCTGACGCAAATTAGAAACGTCATCACTCTGCGACGCTGTCAGTTTGCTTTAGCTTATTTATTTTTAACTTTTCTTACATGGGCTGACTCTATTTAAATGTGAATATTCATGTCAGTGACAGCTGGAAATTAGTTGTAAGTTGGTTATTGAGTTAAATGTAAACAATTTCACTTTATATTAAATAGTTTTCTCATTGTTTGAAAAGTTATCTGTACCAATTTAACATTTATCTGTGAAATAAACTGTGCACTTGATAGTCTGATAGTCTGAGTCTACATGATAGTTGAAACTTAAGCTCTAGTTTCTGCTTTTTATAGTAAAGTTAGAGGTGCAGGAAAAAGGGGGCTTAGTTTCTTAGTTTCCCATAATATCCCAGAAGTAAAAAAATAATTTGACAGTCCCTCTTTTTCAGTCTTAACAGCATTGGAAGCAGTTAGCACCGTGTGGTAACACTAGATGCTACAAAGGTGGATTATGTCTGTTATTGTCATTGATGTAATCTCTCTCATTTCAGCACGCTGACATTAGGCATTTTAAAGAAGCGTTATCTGGCACATGTCAGATGTGAGTCGTTAAGTCCGGAGGCAAAAAAGTTCATGAAACAGGCGGTTGAAGAAGAGCTAATGAAAATGCAGGTTTGTATTTGCATATAGTTTATGATATACAGTATTTACAGTGCTTAGTGCTGGAGGTATTTTTGATTTTCCTACCAGGACAGTGACTCTAATGGAAGTGAGGTGGAGACCACGAAGCCACAGAAGAAAAGGAAGAGAGAAAGGGAAGAGGACGAAGCGATAAGTGACGGAGAAGATGAATCCAAGGCAAAGAAATTCAGATCCAAGCATTTAGAGTCGTCCTCAGGTTGGTTATGGATGATGTGTGAAATGTATTTAGAGGTAGAGGTAGAGTTTAACAGTTTGGAGACGTCCTGAAGATACAAACACATTATTACGTCTATTTAGGGTTGCAAAGGGGTGGAAAATTTCCAGTAAATTTCCAGAAACTTTCCATGGGAAGTTAAACTGGGGAATTTTGGAAATATTCCAAATTAGAAACTTTCCATGGGAATTATGGGAATTATTGGGAATTTATGGGAATTTATGGGAATTATGGGATGACAATTGATGTATAAATTCTTGTATGGTTACAGAAAACCGTCTTGCAGGAGTCAGAAGAAACAGCATCAAATTTGAGGTAGCTACCACCATAATTAGCTAGCCTCTTAAATGGTCAATGAAATGAAAAATAGCTTTCATTTAGCACCTAACTTACCAGATAGTTAGCTACTGTATTAATACATTTTTATTTAATATTTGCAAGTTAAACATTAATAACGTTATAGATCAAATATATTTACCCCATGATATTATCAAAACTTACTTGACTTTATATAGTCCGCGGGCTCAAATGTGTGGCTTCAATAGTCTTGTGCTTTGAGCTCAAAAGTGTGGCCTCCAGGCTTCAAGAAATCACCTGTGCATGTGATGGAGGAATGCACAGTGCATGTAGGGGGCGTGGCCTCAATAGCCCTGCAGTAAGCAGTGTGCTGTGTGCATGTGATTGAGGAGTGTACTTGCATTAAATCTGGTTGTTTTAGCCAAGACTATGCTACAATATATTCCCCCCAACTATATTTAAGTTCCCTGTTAAGGGCCAACCTTCAATTTTGTAAATTTCTTATTTATTCCTGTTTATTCCTATATATTCCCGTTAATTCCCATATATTCCCGTTAATTCCCATGGAAAGTTTCCAACTTTGAAAATTCCCGGAATTTTGCAACCCTACGTCTATTGCAGTGGGAGTTGATCCATAAAGTAATCCTACACCTGCTCATGTTTACCTCCGTTCTTTGTAACGTACGTGTAACCCACATTGATATCCCTCCTCAAGGTTTGTCGTCTCTTTCATTGTGTGGTTAACAACAGAATCAGAGGC
Source organism: Chelon labrosus (assembly GCF_963514085.1). Classification (NCBI taxonomy): domain Eukaryota; kingdom Metazoa; phylum Chordata; class Actinopteri; order Mugiliformes; family Mugilidae; genus Chelon; species Chelon labrosus. The sequence goes on from NC_140354.1 coordinate 23,791,228, forward strand.
TAAGGAGGACGCCAAAACAGGAAGTGAGGAAAGTGAAGACGACGAACAAATTAAATCTGATGAATCTGAGGTGGAGGTGGAAAAGCCTCGGCGAGAGACAAAGAAAAACGGTCAACGCCAGGTGAGCAGCGACGACTCCGCAGACGAGGAAAAGACTGAGTCGGGAAAGAAAGAGAATGAGAGTCCAAAGAAAAGTGTGACAGACAAAGAAAAGAGTGGAGAGAGAAAAGGTGAAGATACAAGTGATGAAGAGAAAACACCACAGAGTGATGAAGAGGATGAAAGTGAAGCAGACAAAATACAAGACAAGGAGTCGTCTGATGAGAGTGAGAAAGGTGACAAGCTTCATACTAACATGTCACACACATAACTGTTCATTTATGCTGCCATGACTCTTTATATGGAGTCATCTGTTCTGCTGTTGTGTCACACAGAAGAAAAAGCCTCAGTGGAAAAGAAAAATGAGGATCCAGACTCGGATTCGTCGACACTCCCTTCTCTAGACGATGAAAAGAATGATAGAACAGAAAAGGCACAAGATGAGAAAGAAGAGAAGAAGAAGAAGAGGAAGAAGAAATCAGTGACGAAAGAAGAGAGCTCCAAGAAGGTGAGCTGCCGTCAGAAGAACCAGAGTGTTTAGGTTTTTGTAATTTAACGTTCGTCACGTGATCTCAAATAAACGTAGAACAGCTGATGCGTCTTCTCCTCACGAACGTGTCTGTCCTTCGTCTCGCAGGAAGACCACAAAGCCGTCGCCAGGCTCAAGCGTTACATTTCTCTCTGTGGCGTCAGGAAGAATTACAAGAAGCTCCTCAGTGGCTGCCGCTCGATTCGCGCCCAGGTGGCTGCTCTGAAGAAGGAGCTGGAAGATCTGGGCGTCGACGGTGAGTGGGGCGCGAGTGCAGTCACCTTTTTAACTCCTGATCAGTTAATAAATACGGTGGCTCTGTTCTCACACAGGTAATCCGTCTGTCGAGAAATGCAAAAAAGCCAGAATGAAAAGAGAGGAGGCTCAGGAACTGGCTGCGCTTGATGTCAACAACATCATCACCACAAAAGGTAACTGCTGGTTTCTGTTGAATCTGTTTATTTTTATAAATTCAGTGACTGAAAGAGAACCGGAGCATGAGAAGAGAAATGGGAGTCAAGACAGTTAACTAAACGATGAAGGCTCTTCAGGTTCACATGAGATCGAGACGTAAAACGAGACGTCTTCACGGTGTGTTCAAGTGCAACCTACACTCTCTATGAGGCTCTTTTTACCCTCCATCATGTCAGGAAGAGCCAACATGAATCTTAAATAAAGTCAATTTATTATATTGACTTAAATCAAATGTGCAGTCAGTAAATCAGTCATGTCTGTAGCGTGTGTGTTTGAGTGAGTGAATGCTAGACGAGAAGAACAGAAGATAGACCACAGACAGCTCAGACACTTATAGGTCAGCAATCACATCAGTCCAGGTGTCAGCCATCACTGCTAATGAACCACTGCACAAACACCGACACCGACCTGGAAGCTGTCACAGTCATGATACTGTGTTCCACCAGGTGTTTTGATTGCATTGCACAAATCTTCCACTGTTTTGTTGTTCCTGTCCCAACGCGTGGAAACATGTTTCTACAGTAAGAGTATGTGCAGATTTTAAAGTTTCATGCACAGCCTGGCCAAAAGAAAAGAAGTCTCCACCTGGATTTAACTAGTCAAACAGGTATTCACCTCCTGTTGGATAATTACTGCATGGGTGATTATCTTTCAGCTGACAACAAGTTATTTAAGCCCAACTGATGCAATGAGCAGCTTCTCATTCCTTCAACAACCATGTCTAAAGACACATCCTGTGGTCGTCTGTTTGAGAAGGGTCAAATCATTGGCATGCATCAAGCAGAGAAAACATCTAAGGAGATTGTAGAAACTACTAAAACTGGGTTAAGAACTGTCCAAGGCATTATTAAAAACTGGAAGGAGAGTGGAGAACCAAACCAAATATCAGAGTGTGGGACCTTTTTATTCAGGCCAGACAGTGTAGAGTCAGCTCCATCTATAACTGTAGAGTGATGTGATCATCATCTCACGTCGATGCTTCTCTCAGGTCGACCCAAACGCAGAGCCTCAGGATGGCATCATCAGGACCCCTCGTCCTCTCCGTACCAGCGCACCGTGAACTCTGGCTCTGACAGCGATCAAGAGAACAAGGCACAAGGAGGACGCACTAAAGCATCACAGTGGGCAAACCTGCGTGGGATCATCAGTGATGATGCAGACAGTGACTGACAGACAGACGGACAGTGACCTGGATGTGTTGATAGTGTTAAAGATTTGTAAAATAATTTACACAAAAAATACCTGAGTTCAGATTCATTCAGATTGATGATTGTTCTACTATATTTTGAATAAAAAACTGTTTTCTAACTATAGACACATGGAGTGTTGATTTATTTTATTAAACACTGTAAATAAAACGGGCAAAGACATCACAGTGACCCGACAACATACAGTACTAATGAACTCCTTCATAGGAAAGCGTCCGGCATCAAATAGTGGTGTGAACTAAATGTAATTAAATACTGTGCTTAGTTAAGATTCTACAGTACTTGTACTTAGGTACACTAACACTGGATTTTTATTCCACTACATTTATCTGTTAAAAACATAAAAAATATAATGGACACAGTAGATTTAAACACCTAAAACTATACTTCACAATAATATAAAATATAAAATAGATCTCAAATACACCCACTCCTATAATATTTACAGAAGGCAGGTCTTTACTTGTGACAAATTATTTTTTTATTGACGAAAACAGAAATACAAAGACATTCTCCTGTTGTACAGATGAAGAACATGTTAACTTACAAAAATATATTGTATATTAAGTCACATTTATCCAGCCAATAGTACAAAAATAACTATTCAGTGAGATAGAAATACTAGTAATTAAAAGAAAATAAAAATAAAAGGGAACTAAACTGGTCTATAGTAAATTATATTCATCTATATGTGTACAAAGCTTTCTAGTGTAGGCATTTTCAATTTTCTTTGTATATTTATATAACATATATATGTCATTACAGGGCGACATGCCAGATTGGGGGGATTTTGCAAAGCGGCATTTATGTGTATAGTATTTGGTTATGATAATTATGTTGTTCACAAGGTGCTGTTGGTATGCTTTGTATCACCTTAATGTAGTTTTTAGCTGAGCAATTTAAATTATATTTAGTATTAAACTCATCCAGTTTGAGTACAGTACCTTTGTCATCCATCAGCTGCACAATTGACCAAATTTCTTTCAACATCCAGTCATCATCATAAACATAGATGTTCTTTGACCCCTGATTAACAACAGGCTGTGGTTGCTTTAAATCCTGAAGGTGCTGGAGGCTCATCAGCAGGGTTTCAGACCGGCTGTTGTCCTACAGACGAGAAGACCTCTGGAAGGTTGGATGTTGGATGTTCATTATCAGGAAGTGTTCAGAGGAAGTTTCACCAACAGATGGAGACAGAGGATCCCGCCATCACTTTAGAGATGCCTCAGGTTGGGCTGTTTAGGACCTCTTCCTTTTTGAAAAGTCGTCCTTGTTCTCCACCGCCACCACGTCGCCCACGGCAATTAGAAGCTGTGCCATGTAATATGTCACCATGACAACCAGGTGGCCGTGCACCGACTGTGGTATCACATTGAAAACCTGCAGAGAGAGCGTTGCGTCGGACGCGACAAAACTCAAACCTCCCAACGCTGTTGCTACGTGACGGGTTCTAATCGCCAGAGCAGCCATTAGAAGAATTTTGCAGCAGTAGACGCCCACAGCCGGGGTCAGGATGTCAGATTTATGTAGCCGCTTCAGGAACGGATAGAGATACATGTAGAAACCTCCTCCAACGACAATCAGGATCAGATAGACAAAACGGAGCCAGAAGGAAGAGGAATGAAGTCCATATCGACTGGACAGGAAGGAGATCGAGTAGAGCACATGGGCCACGGCAAAAGCACCCATTCCTTAAAAATAAAATAAAATGAAACCTTAAATCCAACATGTCGTCTGAGGCCTTCATTTAAGAACAATCAGAGGTCTTACCGTACGCAAAAAGCTTGTCCCAGATCAAGCAGCAGTCACCTACAGCAGAGAAGAGCAGCCCTCCGACCATCAGGACGCTCTGACGGCCGTTCCAGCTCAGCACCACCGGCGCCAGCAGGAGGGTCGGTGCTGACTTCACACCTGCAGCCACGATGGACGGATGGGAGTCAGGAGTCCACAGGTAGAAGTACAGAGCTGCGGACAGAAAGAACGGCAGGAGAGAGACAAAGAGAGAGCAGGACTGAGAGACAGACAGAGAGACAGAGAGAGGGATGGAAGGGGGAGAGTTTAGAGAGGAATCAAACAGAAAATCTGACTGTGAATAAGAGATTATCTGTACCATGTTCCTCCTCTGCCGCCTGTCATTTGCGTCTTTCTCCTGGATGTTCATCTCTATTTTTCTTCGTCCCATTCTCAGAAGGTTCCCCTCACATATAATCCTCAGATGTTCTCCTGAACCCGTCACCTCGGCGCTCTGCCTCGTCTTTCAGTCCGCCTGTCTTCCAGTGAACTTTGGACCGGCCTGATAATCTTCCTGTTTTCAATCGACACAGACAAACAGCTGACCTTTATGATGGAAAAGTTAACATGTTCTCTGATTCTCAAACATATAATATGACGATATTCACTTAAACACAGAGACATCTACACACACTTATGAGTCACGTGCACAGGAGTATAAATACAGATGTCACTGACAGACAGAGCTCACTGTTATTGGCTGCAAGTAAAAGATCCTTAAGGCAACCTCATCTGGAGTCTGTCTCGTCTCCTCTCTAAAGTGTTGGTAATCTTGAAGATTTATCTGACAAACTTGGTCCTTCGAGCCAGATCCCAAAACACCAGCAGGAGCCAGAAGAAAACCCCAGTGACACCTGAAAACTGTGCACAAGTGGTCTGGGACCTCAACAAAGACCTTCATCTGGACTGATGTTCAAAGAGGCTGGGACATCGGGACTGAAACTGACTTCTGCTGGATGGATGGGATCCGAACAGTGAACCAGAGAGGAAGACAGACCAACCCCGGAGGTGAGGAAAAGCAGGACTTTTAAAAGAGTCTGGGACTCATGGCATCGAAAACCAAGACGGAGGAAACCATGCATGACTAGAAACAGGAGCTGCAGCTAAAGAGCACTTTTAAAACTCACCACAGACTGATCAAACCTCAGATGAGGAAGTGCTACACTTGACTGAAACTCAGCTGAGGCATGAAAACTGCACCAAAATCACTCGCCTGTCCACGTATCTCTGTCAAAGCCCAAGCAGGGAACGTGGCAGGGAGTAGGTGACACAAGGTGACACAAGCTACTCACTGGGAGAAGCATAGCTCAACAACTCACTCATACAGACAACAACTGAACTGGGTAACACGCTGCACGGTGCACATCTTAGACTCTGACCAACAGAAATGACTGACCGATGTGTTTATGACCGAGGAACAGGAGAAAGAGTTATCAGACATACCAGAGACGTTGTGGTCAAAGGGTCCACATGATGTAGGGTTAATGAAAGGAGCGCTGCCAGTACAAGTCTTAGACGCACGACTGCAAACAAAAGTGGTAGTTCCTTGTGAGGACTCGCCCTGCAATACCATTGAGCAATACACTACTGTTTCCTGTTAAAAAGGCTCCACCCTCAACAGAATGGAGATGGTCCAAGACTTACAGGCAGTTAACAAAGGTGTGGTGCCCAGGGTACGATGCAACAGGTGTGAACACAGGTGTGTGTACAGGTGTGTGTTCCAGACCCATATACATTATTAAATTACTTGTGAGCTGAGGCCAAAGTGTTCACTGTGATAGATGAGGCTAATGCCATGTCATTCCTGGGGACGACCAACTTTTGCAGATTGTGGAAACCACATTACTCAGAAATGATTGATGAGCTGCTAAGAATGATGTATGACAAGACACATCCTGTGGTCGTGGAGAAGATGTTAGTCTGTTTGAGAAGGGTCAAATCATTGGCATGCATCAAGCAGAGAAAACATCTAAGGAGATTGTAGAAACTACTAAAACTGGGTTAAGAACTGTCCAAGGCATTATTAAAAACTGGAAGGATAGTGGAGAAGCATCAGGGTAAGAAGAGAGGCAGATGAAGTGATGCACCCATCATGCCTAGTGTCTACTCTACAAGCCTGTGGGGGCAGTGCTATGATCTGGGGTTGCTGCAGTTGCTCAGGTCTAGGTTCAGCAACATTATGTGTCCAAAGAATGAGGTCAGCTGACTACCTGAATATACTGAATGACCAGGTTATTCCATCAATGGATCATATTCCAAGATGACAATGCCAGGATTCATGGGGCTCAGATTGTGAAAGAGTGGTTCAGGGAGCATGAGACATCATGTTCACACATGGATTGGCCACCACAGAGTCCAGACCTGAACCCCATTGAGAATCTTTGGGATGTGCTGGAGAAGGCTTTGTGCAGTGGTCAGACTCTCCATCATCAATACAAGATCTTGATGGAAAATGAATGAAACACTGGATGGAGATAAATCTGGAGACACTGGAGAAGATTATTAAAACAATAAGTATACAAAGAAGTCTACTTTATGAAATGTGTGAAAGCTTACATATAAGTCATAATAATATAACTATAAAATATAAAATACATACCAAATACACCCACTTCTATAGAAGGTAGGTCTTTACTTGTGACAAATTATTGTTTAGAATAATATTTTTTCTTTTACTTTAAAGAATCTGAACATTTGTTGCAGCGCAGAGAAATAAAATCACATTTAAAGTGTTTTAATTCCACGACAACCGGTCTGCGTCTCCTTTCCGGAAGGAAATGGAAACAACGCGGAAGACGGAATGTTTCGCTGACGGACCGGTCCTACACTTTAATGTGTCCGCCCCGCACCGCTGCAGGTCAATAAGGTACTGTTGTTGATTTCTTTAATTCCGCTGCTTCTCCGTCATCACTTTAAGAAAATATCTAACGATTAAGAAGTCGCTCTTTGTTTTTATTATATCGATTATATTATTACATTTATTCTGATATAAAGTCAGAAATCATTTCACGTGACCCTCAAACAGCAGCTGCAATCCGGACAAAAGAAAAACTGATCTACATCTAAATAAATCAACCAGTGTTTTATATATTGATATATATATTTCATTAATATTATTAATACATTTGGCTAAAGTCTAATCATTCTTTGACGAACTTTTTAATATTTAATTTTGTCAGCTGATTAACTGCATCCTGGAGCTCCAGATTATTTAGAAGAAAATGAAATTTAGAATTTACTGAGAAATAAATTACACGGTCTCCAATTTCTGAGCAAGGCTGACAAATACAAAAAAAAAAAATATATCCTCCAAAGTTAAACTCTTTGGTGCAACAAATACAGGACGTGTTTATTTCCAACTCTTTTCACGCAGGAATGGATGACGACACACCAGGTGAGATCTTAGCTGAGCTCCAGCCCCGGCCCATCGGACTCTGGGGGGTCGCTCAGATCGCTGCTGGCACTGGGCTCGCTGTGTACGCCATGTGGGTGGGAATCCTGCAGCCAGGCTTCCGTAAAGTCCCCTTGAGGCTCCAGGTATGATCTTAGAATAACTTTTCATGTCATTGCACCACTTACCTCTGAAAGGACTCAGTGGTCATTTAACATGTCTCCCAGGTTCCCTACATTCCCGCCAGCAAAGCCCAAGTAAATAACGTGATGACACTGCTGAGAGGTCGAACGGGACGCCTTGTGGATTTGGGATCTGGTGACGGTCGTATTGTAAGTATAGGTGAGACGTTTATGGTTCTCTTTATTTATTCCCTCGCCCTGATTAACAACAGGCTGTGGTTGCTTTAAATCCTGAAGGTGCTGGAGGCTCATCAGCAGGGTTTCAGACCGGCTGTTGGCTACGAGCTCAACCCCTGGCTCGTTCGTCTGGCTCGCTTTCACGCGTGGAGATCAGGTCACGGAGGACAAGTGTCCTACAGACGAGAAGACCTCTGGAAGGTTGGATGTTTGTCACTAGTGCTGCAGCATCAGTAACGCTCCCATTCAAAGTTGTAATTAAAGCTTAATTCTGTCGCAGGTCAACTTGACAAAGTGCAAGAACATCACAGTGTTCCTGGCTCCCAGTGTGGTGAGTCATTAATAATTGAGAGCCATGAATTTATCTGATTTAACAGATTTTAATGTCTTTTAATTCGCCTACTAACTAAATGTTCTTCCACTCATTAATCTTGTTCTCTCAGCTTTCTTTACTGCAGAAGAAGCTGGAGGCCGAGCTCCCGGATGACGCCTTAGTGGTGGCCGGTCGCTTTCCCCTCCCTGACTGGAAACCTTTCAGGGTTGAAGGACACGGTGTGGACAGAGCTTGGGCCTACAGCATGCAAGCACAAAGACAGCCCTCAGACTTTAAAGATACAGAGAGCGACATTAACAATGAGCTGTCTGACAAGAAAGGATCCACTTGAAGTATACTCACTGATGAGCTTCCAATGTCCTTTTAATCTAACTTATTAATGTCTTTTAAAAAGGAAGTACTGTTGACCCTGCAGCTACCAGACAACACTGTTTAAATGTCTAAGTATGTTTTTGTTGCCTTCAAATCTTTTATGTAAAGCAGCAGCTGAACTTTAATATGTAATTACATGTTCTGTGTAAATATGTTTCTAAGTCAACTGTTATTTTACTATTTTTAATATATGTACATCTATTTTTTAATTGTTCTAAAGTCTGACGTGTTTCATTTCCTCTTTAAACAGGACTCAGTTATAGACACATATTTATTTACTGTGAGTCTTCATGTCCAGACACTTCAGGTCAGATCACATCCTGTCACCACACACACAGTCCACACGCAGACACAGATGTCTCTTTAAATATTTTAATCACATAAATATTATAAACTGATGTTCATTGAATGGATTTGTGGTATTTTAAAATCTCATGATCACAGAAATGTATCAATTGGAAACTTTAGTGATGATAAGACGCTCCATCTCTTCCAGCTCTCAGCTGATTAGTGTCTCTGCCTCTGGTCCTTTATCTGACGGGTTCTTTACGTCCAGGACTCACAGGAAGTGTTCAGAGGAAGTTTCACCAACAGATGGAGACAGAGAGTATCCCGCCATCACTTTAGAGATGCCTCAGGTTGGGCTGGTTAGGACCTCTTCCATTTTGAAAAGTCGTCCTTGTTCTCCACCGCCTTCACGTCGCCCACGGCAATTAGAAGCTGTGCCAGATAATACGTCACCATGACAACCAGGTGGCCGTGTGCCGATTGTGGTATCACATTAAAGGCCTGCAGAGCCAGCGTCGCATCGGACACAGCGAAACTCAAACCTCCCAAAGCTGTTGCTATGTGACGGGTTCTAATCGCCAGAGAAACCATTAGAAGAATTAAGGAAAAGTAGACGCCCACAGCCGGAGTCAGGATGTCAGATTTCGGTTGCTGCTGCAGGAACGGATAGAGATAGATGTAGAATCCTCCTCCCACGAGGATCAGGATCAGATAGACAAAACGGAGCCAGGAGGAAGAGGAATCAGCTGCATATCGGCTGGACAGGAAGGAGATCGAGTAGAGCACATGGGCCACGGCAAAAGCACCCATTCCTTAAAAATAAAATAAAATGAAACCTTAAATCCACCGTGTCGTCTGAGGCCTTCATTTAAGAACAATCAGAGGTCTTACCGTGCAGAAACAGCTCGTCCCAGATCAAGCAGCAGTCACCTACAGCAGAGAAGAGCAGCCCTCCGACCACACCCAGGACGCTCTGACCCCCGTTCCAGCTCAGCACCACCGGCGCCAGCAGGAGGGTCGGTGCTGACTTCACACCTGCAGCCACGATGGACGGTGGGGAGTCAGGAGTCCACAGGTAGAAGTACAGAGCTGCGGACAGAAAGAACGGCAGGAGAGAGACAAAGAGAGAGCAGGACTGAGAGACAGACAGAGAGACAGAGAGAGGGATGGAAGGGGGAGAGTTTAGAGAGGAATCAAACAGAAAATCTGACTGTGAATAAGAGATTATCTGTACCATGTTCCTCCTCTGCCTCCTGTCATAGGCGTGTGTGTCCAGGATGTCCATCTCTGTTTTTCCTCGTCCCGTTCTCAGAAGGTTCCCCTCACATATAATCCTCAGATGTTCTCCTGAACCCCTCACCTCAGCACTCTGCCTCGTCTCTCAGTCCGCCTGTCTTCCAGTGAACTTTGGACCGACCTGATAATCAATGCTCTTCCTGTTTTCAGTCGACACGGACAAACAGCTGACCTTTGACCTCTCCGGTGAAAGTCATGGGTGACATCAGCACCTAAGGAGTAAAGTTGAGCCTCGTGTAATAAATAGTCATCTTTAATGTGTGAGTATTTAAGACGAGCACGGCTGGAGTTTTAGAAAATAATTCTTTTAAACATCTAAACCTTGTAGTTGAGACAGAAAACACTCATTTATCTGCATTTATGTCTCCATCATTTAATTATTTCATTATTTGCCAGTTAATATATAATGTATGTCTATATACAGGATGGTAAAGGAAACATTTCCAAAAACAAACAGCACCTACGCTTTAAAATAGCCTCAGAGGAGCAGCTGTTTAAAGGAACACGTCGTCACAGAGCACGAATGAAGGAAATAATTCATTTATGGTTCCAGTTCTAGATAATGGGTCAGACGTCTGAGGTCAAGTTGATGCAGGAGGATCTTCAGCAATGATTAACCTCTCTGAGTCACACTTTGTACTCTGCTTTCCCACAATCCCCGGGGCCGTCGGCTTGGCTGTTGCTCTAGAGTGTGGGAGACGCGGCGACGGAGGGAAACCGGGTGAGGAGGAGCAATAAATGGAAGAAGTGAGACTGAATTTATCTCTGAACAAGACATGGCAACCAGCTCTTCCTCCCGGAGGATCGGAGTTGTAGGATTTGGTCATCTAGGTCTGAACTCCCTTCTTCCACATAAACACACTCTTTTAATGTATTATGTACTGACAGCGTGTGTGTGTGTGTGTGTGTGTGTGTGTGTGATTCAGGGCAGTACCTGGTGGAGAGGATCCTCAAAGACGGACCTGCTCATGGTTTGACTCTGGCTTTCGTCTGGAACAGAAATCCTGACAAACTCAGAGATTCAGTTCCTGCTGAGCTCGTGCTGACGGAGCTGTCGTCCTTTGCAGAAAGGTGCAACATTAACCCACAGCACAGCGTCAACTTCATGTTCTCTCACCTCAGAAATGCTTTAACGTGTGTGTGTGTGTGTTTATTTTATTACAGGAGATGTGATGTGATTGTTGAGGTGTGCCATCCTCACATCGTGAAAGAATTTGGGCTCCGGTTCCTTTCTCATTCTCATTTTATGGTGAGGCTCTCTTTGTGTTTTTATAATTTGGATTAATCTATAATTTAAAGAAACAAATATATAATAAGTAGAGAGACGACTAGATGTTGGAACCATCTGCTCTGCAGGTCTTTAATTAGTCTCCATGTCTTTATTGTTGAAGTGACGTTCTGTGCCTCCTCTCAGGTGGGCTCTCCGTCTGCGCTGTCCGATCCAGATCTGAACCAGCAGCTGCGTCAGGCGTCCCAGCAGCATGGGAGGACCCTCTACGTCCCCAGCGGTGCGTTATGGGGAGGCCAGGACATCCAGAGGCTCAGTGACAGCGGCTCATTGAAGGTAACACTGAGGCAGAGCAGGTGCTGCTGAGTCCACCCGTCCTCTCTGGTCTCATTCAGGCTCTTCTCTCTTCTCAGGCTTTGTTCATAAGAATGTCCAAACATCCGTCCTGCTTCCGGCTGACAGGAGACGTCCTGGACGGCTGGACGGAGGGGGAGGGCAGGCGGGTTCTATTCAGAGGCTCGGTGGCAGACCTTTGCCCCCTCGCTCCTAACAACGTCAACACCATGGCAGCAGCAGCCGTGGCAGCGGGAACGCTCGGCTTCTCCGGCGTCCAGGGGGAGATCGTGTCAGACACGGCGTGAGTCTCCATAAAAACCTCAGTCAGTCCTTCACACCTTCACACCGGCCCCAATCAGACAGTTTCATGTTCCTGCTGCAGGCTGAGGGACTACCATGTGGTGGAGGTGGAGGTGACCGGACCGGATGGCTTCTCAGTGCACACAGTGAGGAGGAACCCAGCCAGACTCGGGGCTGTGACTGGCAGCGCCACGTACAACTCTTTCTGGAACAGTTTACTCTGTGAGTCCAAACGCTGAAGCTGCATGAGGCGTCTCAAGAATTCATTACAGATCTAAAACAAAGCTGAGACAAACTCATCTGGACTTGTTGTGTTGGCGTCAGATTTAAAAAATAATGAATAAATGTCAAAATTTGGTAAAAAGTACACACCTTTGCCAAATATGATACACTGCTAAGTTATCAACATAATTAACTGGCAAAGGAAACTTTTAAATGCAAAATCTTAATCTGAATAGGCAGCTTTAAACTAAACGTACACTCCTGTAACATGTCTAACTCTATACTTATTCTGCTGCTTGGTGTTTGCAGGGTGCACTGAAAAACAATCACGCAGTACGTTATGAAATCAAGTGAATCAGACTCCTGGCTCTGAGATGCTCATTTAAACCTCTTTGTTCTCCTCAGTTTGCGAAGGTCACGGTGGCAGAGTTTACTTGTGCTGAAGGAGGATTACCGTCGACGTAAGAAGAGGATCCTGCTGCAGCATTCCTCATAAATGAGACGCTTTCTGGTGGATGAGCTGGATCCCTGCGTCAGTATGTTACAGAGGTTCAATAAACTACAGGAGCACAAAGAAACGAGAGCCAGGGTTCATCTGTAAAACACTTGAAGTTATATATATATATATATATATATATATCAACTTTATTAGAAGTTCATCTGGTGCAAGATTATAACAAATGATATAACTCTTACAGGGAGTGAATGCGCCTGTTTAAACACTGGGAACAGTCGTCCATCTGAAAACACACTAACACTGTCCTGACTAATAAATCCATGCTGCTGTAAACCAACGGTGAGTGATCTGCACACACACAGGGAGAGAGACACAGTAAGGCCTGGAAACCAAATGAGAACACACCTGTCAGTGTGTGTGTGGGGGTGTGTGTGTGTGCACGTGTGTGTGTGTGTGTGCGTGTGTGTGTGCTCTGCAGCTTGTCTCCATTCTGGGACGTTTCGTGGTGAACAAGGCGTTTTAAAAAGCAAGAGAACGCTACAAGAAGAAGGCGGCGGTGTTTGAAGAGATGCATTGTCGTCACACGAGTAGAAAGGATGCTACGTCTGAAAGTTTCACAGGAAAACGTGTAAAGCTGGTGAAAAGCAGGATCGTGTTATTCTCCCACCTTTGAATCAAGTAAAAAACAAAAACCTGTATTTGCTACGCTGTGTCTAATTCAGTGTTAGTACCCTAGAAAATCCAGCAACCCTGATTTATTTGACTCTTTCTAGCTGCTGCTCTGCTGGAGCAACTGAAACCAACTAACACAGATCTACGTTTAAAAAGTCTGAGGTACGCACAGGTTGGGAAGACACTGACAGTGATATTGAATTCTTTCACACAACTGCAAGGCTCATCTGAAAGGTTTGGAGTACGCTGGCGACACACATAAAGTTTCACTAGTGGCGTTTTAACACGTCCCGTCTCAGTTTTTCTCGCTGGAGACGCTGTCGCTGTTCCCGTTGGACCCGAGGACGGCGGGGGACTTGTTCTTTGAAGGCAGGGTGTACGGCTGGCGGATGTTCACTCTGTCCTTCTCTGCCTCCAGATCCTCGTCGTAGCGCTCGTCTTCTTCGTTGTCTTCGCCCTCGCTGTGGTGTGGGGAGGAGTGGCGGGACAGGGCCGGAGACGGCGGCACGGAGGCCGGCCGGGGGTAACGGAAACCTGCAGCCTGAGAACCACCAAAGATCTGAATATCAGTCAGAGGATGAACAGGTTCCCCTAAAGGGATCACAGAAGAAATAAACCTGAAAGCTGACTTACCGAGCTGGGCTCATTAGGCTCATACATGTAGGAGTCAGGGAAGGCTTTAGCCAGGGCCATGTGACGGGCAGATATATAATACTGAACAGAGAGGAAAAAAAGAAACCATGAAGACGCTGCAGAGACGCTGAACAATCAAAGCTGATCTCTGGGACTCGTGTTCTCACCCGGCCGAGGTATCTCCAGTCCAGGAGGTCGCTCAGACGCTCGGTGCGGTTCCTCTGGATGATCCGCTGGCGACGGCTCTGCTTGCAGAACTGGAACAGGAACGAAGTGAGCTGGTTACAGGACTCGTCGACCCCCCGGTACCTCCGGTCCAGGATGTAAATACCTGCAGAGAGAGAAAGAAAGAAAGGCCGAGTTATTCCAGCTCATCTGTTAATATTTAGAGAATTTAAAAGAGGTAAAGATGAGCACCGTATGCTGAGGGGTCGGCTATGTGCTCCTCCATGAAACAGCCAAAGCCCGACAGGTTAGTGGAGATGGAAGGAATCCCCATGACGGTGCACTCAGCTGATGGATGATAGAAACATAGATATCCAGATATATTAACATTTTTCTATTTTGTAAATGATCATCACGCTGGAGTCATACCTGGTGTATAGCCCCAAGGCTCGTAGTAAGAAGGGAAGACACCGAGATGGCAGCCTCTGACAAACTCCTCATAATCCATAGGAAGTAGAGGAGAGGTGGAGGAGAGGAACTCTGGATGGAAGATGATCTGACGGAGGGAGAAGCCAGAAACATGAGCCTTCACTGAAACCTGCTGCAAATCATCCTGAACCTCCTCTACCCCCCGACGGATCAACAGAGCTCCAGACCCACCTTGACCCGGTCTGCAGAGCTGTTGAAGAGGCCGATGCGACGGACGCAGTTGAGGATGGGGTCGCTGCTGTCCTCCAGCATGTTGTGGGTGCAGATGGGAGGCTGACACTGTCTCTGGGTGGCAAAGATGGCTCTCTTCATGATGGTGAAATCCTCTTTGTCCAGCATCTTGGCCACGTCCGGCAGCTGTCCACTGAGGAAAAGAGTTTGCTTAATTCAGAGCGGATGTCAAAGGTGGACAGAGACTCGTTTTGTTATGAGACACATTACTGTTGAACTTACACCAGAAGAGACTCGTAGAGTTTCTTCCCGAAGCGTTCCTTCACAGTCTGAGCCGTATCCCTGTCAGGGGAAGAAAGATAAAGTTGAAATGAAGATGTCTCAGTGTCAGAATAAACAGTTTACGTCTCCATCTTGTGAGAACTCACCACAGCTGCTTCCTGACCGCTTGGCCCTTCAGTGTCTCCACGTTAAAGTTGTTAGTCCTAGCAGGCATGATGAAGAACGCGATGACCGTCACGTCGCTGTGGTTGACCTGTGACACAAACACCAGTTATTCTCCTCCTCCCTCCTCTTCCCCCTTCCTCCTCCCTCCTTCCACACTTACTCTGAGCAGATAGTTGAGTCTGGCTAAAGCCTCCAGGAAGATGTCGGCTCCTTTGTTGGAGAACTCATACCTCCCGGCGATGAAGAGGAACAGACACTTGTCCAGGTCGAAGTCAAGGTGTCTGAAGGTGGAGACAAGCACAGATGAACTCACGTTTCATTCTACTCTACAGGACCTGACGGCTGCCGTGCTGCGTTTCGTGCTCTGACCCGTAGAAGTGTCCCCTGACGAACTCCTGGATCCGGTTCTTGCTCTGAGCGTGGAGGTTCTGGAACTCGTGCACGGCTGAGAACTTCTTCACGTTGAGCCCGTTGGGAGTGACGACGTCTGCGAGAGGAGGGAGAAAGAGAAAAGTGAGAGGTTCTGTCTCAGCCCTGTGACGTTCATGCATCGATTCACCTCCTCCTCGTACCTGGCTTCCTCTTGAGGAGGTGCTCGGCCTCGATGGCTGTGATCTGTGACACGGTGGTGAAGACGTGGGCGCAGTGGCACGCCGCCCGCTCCAGACAGTAGCGGTGGTAGATCTGACGGTCGCCGGCTTCTTTATCCACGTTGAACTAGACAAACAGGAACAGAGTCGGTTTACAACGGAGTCGATTCTAAAAATAAAAACCATCTGATATCTAATCTATTCACCTCTGCAAGGTTGTTATAGAAGTCCACACTTCCAGCACACAGGTAGCGTCCCAGCAGCGTAGCATGAGTGGTGAAGATTGTGGCGACGGGTAACTGTCTGTGTCTGCACAGCACCAGTCCCAGGCCGGCCAGCCACTCATGGAAATGGGCCACAATGTGTGGAGGCTCCTCACTCTGGGCTGCGTACTGCAACATGAATTAAACACAGAACACTGGGTGGGTTTCTGCTCCGTTCCAGCAGCATCACGACCGCTCTTCTTCCTGAACATCCAAATCAAATCCCAGTTTGAGCCACTGACCTCCCCCAGGAGCCAGGCCGTCAGGAAGCCGAACAGCACGGCGTCGTTGGCCTCGCGGTCGAACCAAGGCACGCCGATGGCGCACAGGTCCCACAGCTCGCTCTTCCAGCGGTCCAGAGACCAGGCGGTGAAGGCGACATCGATCAGAACCACGTAGGGGCTGCCTTCAATGAGCCAGCGGCCGAAGTAGACCTGGGAGAAAACATTGTTCTTCTTTAAAATTAGATTTTGTGTGAGATATTTGAGGAGTTGCAGCTCCTGGTTTTATATCTGTGTATGTTACACATCATAATAAGAGTAGAAATAACTAGAACATGTTTAAAGAAAGTTTCTGTCTCTTTAAATCACTCCTATCCTTGACCTATACTTCCACAGGGAGAGTGACGCAGCACAAAGCATTACAAGCATCGCACTCGCTCGTCTATTTCTGGACTGTGTCTGTGTGAAAGAGACAGAGAGACATTGATACAGCCTCTAACCTTTGCGTGGAAATGTCACCGGGTTTGGAGCAGTGTGGTAGTACCTTACACCCACTGGCGTTCATCTTGTCAATGGTCCTCTTCAGCACGGGGTTGGTGGGCTCGATCAGCTCCACCTGAGTGCGCACGTTGCTCTCCACGTAGGGGCCCACCAGGAAATAGTTCTCCCCCCATTCCTCCGCGGTCAGACGGGCTTTGGTCTGGATGACGGTGTAGATGCCTCCGACTGCAGGAGTGAGCCACACGAGACAAACATGTGAAGAGATGTTTGATTTCTATTTATAGCATACGAGTTTAGCATCATTTAAATAAAGGCCCACCTTTGTTAGCCACCTCCCAGGCTATTTCAAAAAGAACAGCATCCTCCAAATCAAACTCCTCGTCCCACTCCTCCAGGCCCGAGAGGGACGTGACGGACAGGCTGCGAGCCAGCGGCATGCTGGGTAAACACACAACACACTCGGCTCAGGTGATACACTCTGTGTCCAGCTCAGGTTTCAAGGGTTCAGGACGGCTTTAGGAGCGCATGTGTGCAGCAGGATGTTAAACCTGGAAAACAAACTAACATGGCGGGAGAACAGAGACACAGTTGAAAACCTGTTGGAGAAACTCTATTTTAAATCAGATTCAAGCTTTAAAGATGTTTTTGCTTTGAACTACGACACTATATAAACCCCTCAGGTCACCGGTTAGATTTATTTTGCAAGAAGTCGCACAGTTTACACAAAGAAACTTAAGAGGCAGTGGAATATATATATATAAATAGAATAACTGTACTAGTTTTTTCCATATGCACAACTTTCTACAGCTTTAGGTACTTTCCAGATTACATTTAAATCTGAGGTTTTCTAACAATCTGAAGGATTAGAGTCTCTCTCCTACTCCTAACGTTTTACAACCCAGCAATGCTACAAACAAACCTTCAAAAACTATATAAAGTTGTTAAATTAGCTCAGTTTTAAACGTCTGCTGCAGTAATATTCATCCACAAACTATATCCACAAGTACTTTTATATGTTACCATATTTATTATTATATTTCCTGATAATCAACACTTTAATTTAAGGTTTTTAGCTGGATTTGTGCTCGTAATGGAGTATTTCTACATTTCAAGTAAAAACTGGGTTTTGTGCACAAGTGACACTTAATAAGTGACACATTTAAAAAGAGTACCTTCCTCTTGACCAATATTTCCACACACACCTGTAAGAAAACGCCATGTTATCAATGGAACACACACACGCCCCGTTACACAACTCCCTGCCTTCACAACTTTCCTTTTTTTAACACTTTCAACACCTTCTCTTCTTCAGCTCTGTGCCAACTTCATCAGTTTATTTCGGACACGCCAAACTAACCATGTGCAGCGCTGACGGCCTCAGTGTGTGTGTGTGTGTGTGTGTGTGTTGGGTTCCCGCTTGTAGAAATGTTGTAACGTCCCGTCTGAATGAGGGGAGTGGCATGAGAAACGATGCAGAGATAAAGGAAGCGTGATTCATGTATAAACTTGATCCTGTCTCTTTCTACATGTTGTAATCATGAGTGGGAACCCACTGGTCTACAACCTCCAGCTCTGATGTTTCTTACTCTGCTGCTCATCATTTAGTTTGTGTGATGAACTGATGATGACAGAAGCACAACCTGGTTAGGGAGTGACAAATCAAGCATCCTCTTCTACATTAGAGTAGCTGAATTCTGCAGGATATCACTAGCTTTACATCTTTAAAGCTGGAGGGGAATTAAACTTGTGATCAAACACAGACTGAACTTTCTCTGGGACCCTGTGGGACCCTCTGGGACCCTGTGGGACTCCTTCTGTCTCTCTGTGGTCTCCATCTGCGTCATGTTACGGATGGTTTCTAATGAAACATGAACATTAACCGGTTTAAACCGTCTCCGTGACCTTCATCACGTCCGCCTCCTTCCTGGATCTAAACACCGAGCAGCAGGCCGGGCCCTGACGGGACGGACATCATGCTCCAGAGCAGCCTCTTCCACGGACGTGCCCACGGCCACGGACGCCGTTCCACGCCGCTGTCAGTGTTTCTGGTGAGTTGCAGAGTGAACGTGACATCCAGCACCTACTGCAGAGCGGCGGCCGCGGAAACGCGCACGGAGAGGACACGGCGTCCGGATGCGCGCAGGCTCCACAGGAACTCAGCGGTTTGATTTTAAAGTGTGTTTGATAAAATAGAGGTTTAACACTCACCCTTCGGCTTTGCCCCAACTTCACGAAGATGAAGTGCACATCAACAGCTGTGGCAGTCAATCCATGGGAGAAGGAAGAGAGAGAGACAGAGAGAGAGAGAGGAGAGAGAGAGGAGGGGGGCGGCGGCCTCGGTTAAATGTCAGCCATTCACATTGGCGTGGTGCGTTCGCTGTCACGCTCTGGGATGGGACATGCAGAAGGAAGGGTGGTCTCCTGTTGCTTTATTCATGAGCTCCGTTACCGGGGAGCCTCCTCTCCGTCTCCGCCTCTTCACATGACGTGAAGGGAACTGGGTGTTTTCCTCCACGCAGGGACGCAATTGGCTGAGCAGGAGTGGAAGGGTGTCAGTGGTTGGTGAGATCTCAAACCATCCACACAAAAGAGGGGTCTCTGTGGGTCTCTGTGGGTCTCTCCTTCCTCACATGAGGAGGGAGAAGAGCAGGAGTTATTTATAATGGTTCCTGGAGCAGGTCTGAAAATACGGTGACATTAAGACTGTCACATGTCTCTGATCTGTCCCACAGTGACTCAGGCCCCCGATCTGCACCAGCTTTAATTACAATGTCCTTTATTTCACCAGAGAACCCAATACACACTTCACATCAGAATCAGAATCAGCTTTAATTTACATTTAATACATTTAATAAAAACTGATGTTAATAGTAAACAGCTGATCTAAGAGCTATAATTACATCTGAAAACAAGTCAGCTCATCACATGATGTGTGATGTCTGATCAACAACCAAAATACAGATTATATTTTCACTTTACGATCACGTCTGATGTAGAAAGAAGCAAATCCTCACATTATAGTACACAACATTAAATATTAACCGTTAAATATCAATTAATATTAAATGTTTGTAATATTTTGCCCTGAAAAACAAGTGATGATTCAGAAATGTGAATAAATTAATGGATCTGTTGCAAAATACATATTAAACGAACCAAAAATAAATAAATGCATCTTAATTAAATAACAATAAAAAATATTCTGGTACATACAATCTATATAATATGTAATTTATCTATATATGGGAAGATTTCTTTATGACTGAAAACAGATTTTAGTTAAAAATAAAATAAAATAAAATAAAATAAAATAAAATAAAGCCTCTCTGTCTGGCGGGGTTTTGCCTGACGTCATTTTGCCGCGAACGCACGGTTCTCTTCTTCTACAAGGTATTGTCATTCCCTCGCTCTACTTCCGCTTCATCGCAGCTGCACTTCCGCACTTTTCTGTGTCGTCACTGTCCTCTCCTTCGCCATTGGACGCGGTTATCAGAGCGTAAAGCTTTTCCGCGCTTTCGTCGAATTAAAAAGCCGAGTGGCGGGAGCTGTTGTCAGCCGGGGTCCGCCGTCGTCGAGAGGAAACTTTTATAGGTATCGATAAGTTGTTTTATTTAATAAAAGCATCCATTAACTGTTGACCTGACGGAGATTCACAGATCAATACTTCACCTTGGTGAGATTAGCCGTGGCGCGAGACCTCCGTGTGTTTACATGACAGGTTGCTAGCTAACAGCTTTAGCTCGTTGCACACTAGTTTAGAGAGCTTGTCTTAAAACGTAGCCGCTTCATTAATGAGCCTGAAATGTTTTAAAACTTCCATATAAATGTAGAGAGAACAATATTAAAGTGAGTTAAACTGAACAGCATCGATAAGTTTGGGACGACAGTAGCTAGCTAGCTGCAGTGAGTTGAGAAGCTAACAGAGAAGCTAGCAGCTCTGATCTCAGCCTGTTTGCTTTCAGCTTTGACATGTGGCTGCTTGTGTTTCGTTTCTTATGTTGTCATGTTTTGTTTTCGTTCTTTTTGCACCAGAATAAACCATGAGCCCTTAATCATAAACAGTTTGTGTTGTTAGTTAGTTTACTGCAGAGAAAGTTCACTTATTTACATATTCACTGAGGACAGGATTGAGTTGTTTGCATGCAGGACACACCTGCACAGTAGTTCTGTTGTCTTGACTTATTCTGGATATATTTAAGGTTTATGTCAGTCAGTATAACTTTCATTCCTTTGTGATAATCTTCCCTAAGAGAAGATAATATTAGATAATATTAGATGTACCTTTATTTATCCCCTGGAGGTGGAAATATAAGACGCATTTAGACAACATGATGCAGAGCAATTGAATAAAATACAGGAATATCTGTACCTGTATGTGTCAGGATAATAAAAATGTACTTTCCTTTTTTGTTTTACTTTATATGTGAAACATCTGGTGCAGCTGTATGCAAAATAAAAAGGGAAGAAAAGCAAAAACTGTATAAATGTTCAGGATTCAGTGTTTACAGCAGCTGTGGTGCATGTTTTGAGTCAGTGCTGGCTTCTGCTGGCAATAAATGAGCTACCCCCTTCAAGTTTACATGTTTTTCTTGGTTATACATTTATACTGGCTGCAGGTACAAAAATATATTTCACTGTGCATCGTACTATGTATAACTGTAACTGTGCATGTGACAAATAAAAGCGATCTTGTCTTAAACGTGACCTCCCATCTCCCTCCCTTAATCGACTTGTAGACATGGAGTTTAAACGACGCAATGGCGGCCCTCTCTCGGGCGGCGCGCCACAAGCCAAACGGGGCAAAGCGGCCGGCGAATTGGAGGACAGTCCGTCGCAGTTCGAAGAGGAGCTGTCGATGTTTGACGACGCAGAGATGGACGCAGAGGACATGGAGGGACAGGCAGGACATGATGTTATTCCCGTAGGTGAGTGATGCACTGATAAAGACCATCAAGGCTCAACTGGTTCTTCAGTCATTTGTGCAGTAAATAATAAGAGGAGCTAGTTCACCATCTCACCCACTGAGAATATAAATCATGTTTTTAATCTGTGTCTTACCCCCGTCTCCTGTCAGGTGACCTTTTCTCAACAGACCTTAACCCCCGCTGGCGGCGGCCTCATGCTCCTCCTCTGGACCCATCATCTGATGCTCTGGTGTTCCAGCAGATTGATCTGGACTATTATTTAGGTAAATATCAAACAGAACCCTTTTATTGTTCTGCCACAGATTTTACAGTTTGACCTCCTGCACCATTAAGTGTTCCCTCAGGGTTTTCTCGGCCCCTTTGCTTCTTGGATCATATTTCACACTCCTTATGTGAGAATAGATGAATTTAGGTTGTTTTTCCACTCTCGTGTTTTACAGGGGCAACGGTGTCTGGCATGCCTGGGCAGTCACAGGGAAAAGTTCCAATCATCCGGATGTTTGGAGTAACAGACAGTGGAAACAGTGTGTGCTGTCATATCCACGGATTTGCTCCTTACTTCTATGTTCCTGCACCAAATGGTGAGTTTTCTTCCTCATTGTTAACACTTGTCTGATGAGTCTGATATTTGCTTCTGCTCTGTAATTATTTAATCATTCTCAATCTCAATTCCTTTGCGTCACCTGAAAAGGCTTCACATCTGATTACCTGGGTGAGTTTAAAAGGGAGCTGAACAACGCTGTGCTGAAGGACATGCGCAGCAACAAGGACAACATCTCCGTCACGGTGCTGGCTGTGGACATCACGCGAAAAGAGAGTGAGTACACGTGATGTTTAAATGCTGCCAAGAGGTTTTTTTTTTTTATTCAGTCAACAATACAAACAAAATACATGGATCAGCCACATGTCACGACTCATGAGCCTCACAAGAGGGCGCTGTTCTCATGAACATGGTAAACAGGACTCCCTCTGAAGGCAGCAGCCGTATCTGAAGCTGGCCTCCGTGTTAATCATTTTCTTCTTCTTCTTTTTTTTTCCTCCTCCACAGACATGTATGGTTACCACGGGAAACAAAGTATGGACTTCTTGCGGATCACCATGGCGATGCCCCGTCTCATCGCGCCGGCAAAGAGGCTCCTGGAGCAGGGCTTGAAGTTCGGACACTTCTCCCACAACTTCCAGTCCTACGAGGCCAACATAGATTTTGAAATCAGGTGAGTAAAGTTGATTAGTTTTATAAACAGATGATCTACTTATGTGGCGTATTTAAACTAAACAGCTAAATAGAAGGTAATGCATCTTATGTTTTCTGATTATACTTCAGTTTATTTAAATATTTACTTGAGAGTTTATGAGTTTTTCCATTTGCACTGACTCCTACTGACTCTTTCTTTATTACATATTGTCACGTTGCCATAGACTCATTTAAATGTCACTAGTTCTGGTCTGGAGGATGTGCTCAGAGAAACCTGCTTCTTGTTGTTGTTGTTGTTGTTATAATAAATTCCTTTAATGTCGTCAGGTTTATGGTTGACTGTGACGTGGTGGGATGCTGCTGGATTGAACTTCCCAAAGGCAAATACAGATTACGTGAAGAGAAGAGCACGGAGGACATGAACTCTCGGTCCACATCGAAGGTAGGCAAGATTAAACTCTCTACTTCTCTTTTCATATAATTGTAGTTTTCTCAGACCTTGTGTGTGTCCTCCAGGTGTCTCTGTGTCAGTACGAGGTGGACGTGGCGTGGACAGATCTGATCAGTCACCCGGCGGAGGGAGACTGGCAGAGGATCGCACCGCTTCGCGTCCTCAGCTTTGACATCGAGTGTGCAGGAAGAAAAGGTGAGTCTTCATGTTCTCTGGCGTCACTTCAACAGATTATTTAAACTTTAAAGACGAAGGCCTCGTCACAAATTTATCTTTTATTTTTTCTTTCCAGGAATCTTCCCAGAACCGGACAAAGATCCCGTCATTCAGATAGCGTCCATGGTGCAGCGGCAGGGTGAGACGGAGCCCTTCATTCGCACCGTGTTCACTCTTCAGTCCTGCTCCAGCATCGTGGGTTCTCAGATATTCTGCTTCACACAGGAGAAGAAGCTGCTGCAGGTAAATGAGCTCATAGCACACGTCTCCTGCTTGTTCTGCACATGTGATGTTGTGTTTTAATCTGTCCTGTTGTTGTGTCCCCGCTGCAGAGCTGGGCTGAGTTCTTGAGGACGGTGGACCCAGACATCATCACTGGATACAACATCCAGAACTTTGACTTCCCCTATTTACTCAACAGGGCGGCTGCTCTGAAGGTTACACAGACACTTTTATTTATTATTCTTTATAGATGAAGCCTCAATAAATACTGAAGGCTGTTTTGTTTTTGTGTGTGTGTGTGTTCAGGTGGATTACTTTCCCTACCTGGGTCGAGTGCGAGGCATCAAGTCAGTTCTGCGAGACACGAATTTCCAGAGCAAGCAGATGGGACGCAGAGAGAACAAGAGCATCAACATAGAGGGACGAGTTCAGTTCGATCTGCTGCAGGTCAGCACCTCCTCCACTCAAACAACACTCACGCTACTGTACAGATAATAAATAATATGTGGAGGTAAGAACGGTGCGTCTCTCCCCCAGGTTCTCCTCAGAGACTATAAACTTCGCTCGTACTCTCTCAACGCTGTGAGTTTCCATTTTCTGCAAGAACAGAAGGAGGACGTGCAGCACTCCATCATCACTGATCTGCAGGTGAGACACAAACATGAGGATTATTAATCTAAGGCTGCATGTACGTGGACACTAAATAAAATGTGTTAACATGGCCAGAAACATTAATCACTATTAAAGTGGTTCTGCTGCTCAAACCACTTTAGAAGGAGGGTCTGATCTACTGGAGTCTGTTCTCCTCCATGTTAGTGTCCAGTTGTTTTCATCGAAGTCTTCTAAGTAATTTTCATGCTGCGGGCCAGATTAGACCCTCTGACGGGACGTATGTTTGACACCAGTCTTAGAAGACGACCAAGATGTCTCCACGTCTCCATCATCCACATTGATTCCATCTTGGTTCATCTTGTTTTTCTACCTCCATGTCTCTGTCCCTCCTGTTCTCCCCCCGTGGAGTAGACCTGCTCAGAGAGGATGGATTTATTCCAACCGTCCTCCTCAGTCTGTTACCTGAGGCATCTATAGGTGGAGCTAATCACATGTTTTTGTTTTTTGGTCCGTGTCAGAACGGTAATGAGCAGACCCGCCGTCGTTTGGCCGTGTACTGCCTGAAAGACGCCTACCTGCCGCTGCGCCTGCTGCAGAAGCTGATGTGTGTGATCAACTACATGGAGATGGCCAGAGTGACCGGCGTTCCTCTCACCTACCTGCTCTCCAGGGGACAGCAGATCAAAGTCGTGTCTCAGCTGCTGCGACAGGTGACGACGCGGGACACATCCGTGGGTACTGACTGATTTCACACGTTCACATTTGGATGCTGACGTCTCATGTGCTCATGTTTAGGCCATGAAGCAGGATCTGGTCATGCCTGTGATGAAGCCACAGGGAGGAGAGGACTACACCGGAGCTACTGTGATCGAGCCAGAGAAAGGGTCAGTTTACCTGAGTGTTGTTTGAGTCGGTGTGTGTGTGGTAGCTACAGGAGGCTCATATCTCTTCTTCTTCTTCTCTGTGCAGATATTACAGCGCTCCCATCACCACTCTGGACTTCTCCTCTCTGTATCCGTCCATCATGATGGCTCACAATCTGTGCTACACCACCCTGCTGCAGAAAGGCTCCGTGGAAAAACTGAAGTGAGTTTGTCTTTGTTTGTTTGCTGCGAAATAAGTTGAACAAATCATCATTAACTTCAGCTTCTTTAAGCTCATGAATCATCATTATGGGGGTTAATTGCTTAGAAATAACTGAAGTGTCTGTGTCCTCAGTCTGTCCCCAGAGGACTTCATCAAGACTCCAACAGGTGATCAGTTTGTGAAGAGCTCTGTGAGGAAGGGACTTCTCCCTGAGATCCTGGAGAACCTGCTGTCAGCGCGAAAAAGGTTTGAATCGGTTCAGATAAACCCTCAGAGCTGTAGAGTGGAGCCAGGCTGTTTTGTCCTCCTCCTCGTCCTCCTCCTCCTCAGCTGACTCCTCCGTCTGTCCACAGGGCCAAAGCCGAGCTGAAGAAGGAGACGGACCCTTTCAAGAAGCAGGTGCTGGACGGCCGACAGCTGGCCCTAAAGATCAGTGCTAACTCTGTGTACGGCTTCACGGGGGCTCAGGTCGGCAAACTGCCCTGCCTGGAGATCTCACAGGTGAGCTCCTCAGCCGGGACGGGGCTTGTCTCCACTGGACGTCCCGCTGTTGTGCACAGATGTGTTCCCTCTGTTTCTCCAGATAATTTAGTAATGAACTCACTTCTCTCCTCCAGAGCGTCACTGGTTTTGGGAGACAGATGATTGAGCGAACCAAACAGCTGGTGGAGTCCAAGTACACCATCGCAAACGGCTTCCAAGCTGACGCCAAGGTGAGGAGCGCCTCCACTGACACTCACACACACTCTCCTCATGACGTCTAATAAGTCGAAGGTCAGATATTTGTTCCTCTTTGAGTTCTAAGTGTTTGTCTTCAGGTCATTTATGGAGACACGGACTCCGTCATGGTGAAGCTCGGAGTGGCGACGGTGAGCGAGGCCATGGTGATCGGGAGGGAGGCGGCCGAGTGGGTGTCATCTCACTTCACGCCACCCATCAAGCTGGAGTTTGAGAAGGTACCGTTTGATTTCCACCATCAGATCTGAAGGAAATAGAACAAAAAGACGCAGCAGCTCACAGAGTTTATCTGTGTTCCTCCCACAGGTGTACTACCCTTACCTGCTCATCAATAAGAAGCGCTATGCAGGACTGTACTTCTCCTCCAGCGCAGACACTCACGACAAGATGGACTGTAAAGGCATCGAGACTGTCCGCAGAGACAACTGTCCCCTGGTGGCCAACCTCATCAACACCTGTCTGCAGAAGATCCTCATAGACCGGTACAGAGACATCCTCACTGAGCATGCTCACACCTGTTTGTCTTATTCCTCTGTGGGACTGATCTCTAGTGGCGTGTCTTCAGGGATCCTCAGGGTGCTGTGGAACAAACCAAGGAGGTGATCTCAGACCTGCTGTGCAATCGCATCGACATCAGTCAGCTGGTGATCACCAAGGAGCTGACGCGCACGGCTCAGGAGTACGCCGGCAAACAGGCGCACGTGGAGCTGGCAGAGAGGTGGGGTTAATGACTGACCTCCAGAATAACAGTAAAATGATCCAGGTCTGATGATGATGATGATGATGATGATGATGATGATGATGATGATTCACAGGATGAGGAAGAGGGACGCAGGCAGCGCCCCCAACCTCGGAGACCGGGTCCCATACGTCATCATCAAGGCTGCAAAAGGAGCGGCGGCGTACATGAAGTCAGAGGTGCGTTTGATTCTTTAACCTGTCGGTCCCTCTTTATTATTTATGCTTCAATAAAACAACCAGAGAAACCCCCCCCCCCCCGACTAACATGTGTCCTCTAGGAACACACAACCAGTCTTATCATAGAGACGCTGATTAAACTGCAGTAAAAAGACGATGACAAGTCTCATGTTGCTGTTGTTAAATAATAAAAACTTGAATTAGTTGCACAGCGATAAAATAAATGGATGGGCACTAGAAACTACTTCATATCAGGCAGTAAAAAAGTTTAGATTAGAATAAGGAGGAGGAGATATTGCAGCAGAACACCTGCCAGGTAGAGTCCAGCCCCTTCAAGGACCTTTGCTGCTGATGTCATGACGTCATGCTGATTGTTTTAATCCTGATTCTCCCTCCGCTCCGTCCAGGACCCCATCTTTGTGCTGGAGAACAACATTCCCATTGACACCCAGTACTACCTGGAGCAGCAGCTGTCCAAACCCCTGCTGAGGATATTTGAGCCCATCCTGGGAGAGAGCAAGGCGGAGAGCATCCTGCTCAGTGAGTCACAACGAGACAATCACCGTCTTATCTTTATAGGAGTCGGACTCAGAAGAGCTCGTCTCTGTGTAATAAATGGTTTTAGATCTGAGCGCTGTGTTTCATGTGTGTTTCAGAGGGCGACCACACCCGCTGTAAGACCGTGCTGACCTCAAAGATCGGCGGCCTCATGGCGTTTGCTCAGAAGAGAAGCACCTGCATCGGCTGCAAAGCTGTTCTCAAGACGGACGGTGTGTGTCTCCTTACAGCTCATGTGTTTGTTTCCTGCACATGATTAGATATTTATTATAATATGATTTAATTTCTTTGCAGATGCTGTGTGTGATTACTGTAAGAAGAAGGAGTCTGAGCTGTACCAGAAGGAGGTAGGCAGCTTTTTATTTTCTGTTGATTCCCTCATCATCAGAGCTCAGAGCAATGACTCAGCTTGTTGTTGTTGTTGTTGTTGTTGTTGTTGTTGTTTGCAGATCTTTCATCTGAACACGCTGGAGGAGCGTTTCTCTCGGCTGTGGACTCAGTGTCAGCGCTGTCAGGGCTCGCTGCATGAGGAGGTGCTCTGTACCAGGTACGTCCACTGATGACACCGGCCAGGGTTTAGAAAGAAGTCCTTGGGTTAACTCACCACTAAACTGATGCTACTACTGATGACAGAGTTCAGACTCATCCTGACATCAATCATCATCATAGAGTTGAGTCTGCTTTAGTTATTCATCAGCTAACGGTTGCTAACACTTAGCACTGAGGGCAGAACGTTACTGGAAGTCTACCTGCTTTAGTTTTAGACACATGCTAGCTGTTAGCATCATCTGGATTAGTCCAGATACTATTTTTAATTGTTAAAAAGTGTGCATCTTATTTAAATCATTCAAACACTCCCCAGCCTCCTGGTTCAGGCTTTTTCACTCGTTTTCTTTCTTCTAAATGAAGATGAATGTAAACATTAAAGTGAACTCCTCCTCCTCGCTCCTCCACAGCCGGGACTGTCCCATCTTCTACATGAGGAAGAAGGTTCAGAAAGACCTGGACGATCAGAGCAAGCTGGTGTCTCGATTTGGATGGTGAAGGCGTCTCCGCTGACTTCCGTCCTCCCTCCATGTTTTCTTGTAAAAATGCATATACGTCACTATTTCTATGTTTTCTCACATCGAGTAAAATCTGTCTTTTTAATAAAATAAATGAATAAAAGCAAGAAGCAGTCTGTTCTGGTTATTACTCACTGAATAACTGGGACCTGGACGTCTGTTCACTCATCTTAATTTAACATCAAAGCTGTTTGACACTCGTTTATGATCACGTTCTGTCAAACCTCATCAACCACATCTCTTCCTCTCTACTGACGTGGTCTCAAGAAGGAGACGAAAGACACGTCCTCCTCTTTGAACCTCCACAGCAGATCAGTTCAAATCAAATCCAGTCTTTCAACCTTTTAACACACGTGTATGTTTAATATTGTGTTGTTGAACAGTGCTACTACATTCAGTCCAGGTGACGACAGAGGCTGCAACACGTATCTGACAGCGTTTTTATTAATGCAGACGTTTCAGAACTGGTTAATGTACAAAAATAGAAATCCATGACACCTTTAACGTGACGGCAGTGAATGAAAGAGGTTGAACATCCAGCGTCTGATGCCACGACCGTGACTCCAGATTTCCTGCAGCGTTGAACTGAGTCTGATCCTGAATACTGGAGTAAACAGGAAGTGAATAAAGTGCACCTGAAGGCTTTGTTACCGTGGTGATCCTGTAGATGTTGCTAACATGACAACAGATACAAGCAGGGATGAAATGTTTAAAGTGAAATACTGAACAAGTCAAAATACATTTTAATAAAAATCTTAAAACGTGATGAAACTAAAAAGAAGAAATGTGCTGAATTTAGTTAGAAATTAACAATAAACTGTCACAAATGGACTTGTCTGCCTCTGATTGGACGTCTCCGCGGCGACGGGCGCTGCTATAGTATGATGCAGCGTCTCTGAGTGTTCTTCTTGCTCTTCTTGTTGCTGCGGTTGGTCTCCTTGTATTTTCTGATCTCCCTGACTAGTGAGTAGAAAGCTTCCTCCACTCCCTGCAGGACAGAAACAAAACAAAACATTCTCTCACTCAAGAGAAAAGAAGAAACACTTTTTTATTTTATGCTTCAACACAAACCAACTCCTGACCTGTCGGGTTTTAGCGGACGTCTCGACAAACGGGACGCCGTAGCTCCGGGCCAGCTCCTGCGCCTGTTTGCTCTCCACCGTGCGGGAGCTCAGGTCGCTCTTGTTCCCGACGAGCACCATGGGAACGCTGTCGCTGTCCTTCACCCGGTTGATCTGCTCCCTGAGGAGGGAACATCAGAACCATCAGAACCGAAGAAACACGGTCCATGTGACAGGAGGTCAGTCTGATCAGAGATGAAACGTTTCCATGGAGACAAGATCAAATCAAATGATGTGATCAGATGTAAGTGTTTACATCAAGACATCAATCACTACAGAACTGGAGCATCAAGTCTACTGGAAAAGGGGAGGAAGAGAAGAAGAAGAGGAGGAGGAGGAGAGAGCTTCTTTCTCTTAACTTTATTCAAGTTGTTAGTGCTACTGTGCAGCATCAAATCTACTGGAAAAAGAAAAGAAGAAGAAGAAGAAGGGGGACAAGAAAAGAGTCAAAAAATTAGTAGTAGTAGGATGTCCTCCTCCATGTCCTCCTCCATGTCCTGAATGTGTAGTCTTAGAAGACAACCAAGATTCATCTTGTTTTTCTACCTCCGTGTTTCTTTATTTATCAGGGGATGATTAGTAAAGGTTACCATGGTTACCACCAGGTTTTCAATCTGATTATTGGAGGAAAACTTGAATAAACATTCAGACATTTGCTGGCCTACGTTGGCCACCAGATCTCTGCAGCACTAGTTTTCTTGTGCTATATATTTGGTTGAGAACGTGTGACCACAGCTTATCTGCAGATGAGGGTCACAGATAATTAAGAGCGGTTCCTGCTGATCAGGAAATGGCTTATGAGGCGTCAGACTGTCTAAAGCTGCACAGAGACGTCTTCATGTCTCTGCCAACTCACAGACGCGTCCTACAAATAGACAGACTGAACCTCTGTACCTGTACACGTGAACGTCCTCAAACGACTTGCTGTTATTGATGGCGAACACGCAGAGGAAGCCCTCCCCGGTCCTCATGTACTGGTCCCTCATGGCGCTGTACTCCTCCTGACCTGCAGTGTCCAGGATGTCCAGCAGACACGTCTCTCCGTCGATCACCACCTGCTTCCTGTACGAGTCCTGCAGAGACAGAAACGTCTCATCACTTGAACGCTGCATCGTGTCCCAACAGGTCCTCCGCGGCTGGAGGTTCTCTAAAGAACGCCGTGAATATTTTTAAGAGATGATGAATCACAGCATCGACCCGACTTATTTGACACCGTCTGGGGAAAAGATTTACGACTCATTTAAGAGACAAAGTGTTGATGATGGCTACTGACAATAAACAAGTTAACCAGAACCTGAGAGTTCAACTAAATAAATGATTTTGTCTTGTAAAGTTTCTCTACTTAATTCTGTTCCCTAATAACTCTGCACCCTTTTTAACCAGTTCTCATGCTTGTATGTAACCTCTCTCTTTACACTATTATCAGACAGAGGCAGAAAAAGGCCCAAAAGTGAGTTTATTAACTTTAATTTCTCAAGTTTATTGACTGTGACATGATCATGTTTCAGTGAAGCAGCCCCCACAGACTCTAAATGCTTCAAGAAGACTTGAGTCATCTTCTAAATGTTTCTGTTCGACTGTTGGAGGAAGAAACGTTATGTCTGACCACATTCAACCGGCTCCTCCTTTAACCGATCCTCCTGCAGGGATCTGAACAGAGCAGGATGAAGCCTTGTTAGCAGCTTCACCTTACATTTCTCTCCAGCACCTTTTCTGCTGATCCTCTGCTTCTGAAACTGTTTGCAACACAAACCAAGACGGTGACGTAAGTTTGTCTCTTTCTAAAGGTGTTGCATCATTTTACAGTTTGACTGATGATTAACCCTTTTCCATCCAGGTGTGCACGGCCCCTCCTTCATTACACATCACCTGGATCACAGCTGGATCATGTGTCTCCAGAATGTAAACCTTGCTGCACAACCCATCTTTAAATCTTTCATTTTAAACCCAACATTTATTGGGTTTCTCGTGTTTTCCAGCAGGTTTTCCGTTTTGCTCACCTCGATGGTCGGGTCATATTCGTCCACAAAGTGGTTCTGGATGAGCTGGATGGTGAGGGCGCTCTTGCCCACACCTCCAGCCCCGACCACCACCAGCTTGTACTCGGTCATACCTGCGGACAGGAGGACGAAGACAACAGGTGTCATGAGACCGACCCAGATTTATCAGGTGCTTGTTTTAGTTGTCGGTTAAAGCACTTAAACTGATTTGATTTTAAATATTCCAGGTGTTAAAGGTGGTTAAAGAGTTCTTACCTGTGTGAGGACTTTACTTTAACGGAGCTCCGAGTGAATAAATGAGATTAGCATGCTACATAACGTTAGCCTCGGACCATTTCCTTGTTACAAACTCTTCTACAAACTCTTCACGATCTTCCCGCTACTTCCGCTTCTTACTGAAACCAACGTGTCAAGATATAAAGTTTAAAACTGTGAAGCTACAAGTTAAAAATCTAACTTTATGTTATAAATAAATTACGAGCCCGGATGTCTTCCTACTTATTCTCCATTGTGGTTTGGAAGCGGACCGATTTCACGTTAATCCCCTCGTTGAACAACCAATGAAAAGTCGTCTGGGTGACAGACGTGCTAATAGACCAATCACAATGGAACTTTATTTATCAGCCCCGCCCATAGACAGGGAATATGTCCAATCATTAACTTTTATGTTCCTAATTGGGCGTGGCCTCTCAGACAGTTTCCTTCTATTGCAGCTCTTCACTCAAAATGTGTTTAAATTCAAAATTAACTCTTAGTTTGCGTTCATTTAGTTTACCTGTAAAAATATAAAATAGATCAGTTGTTATAATAGTGTATTAATTGTGTATTATTTATTTGTTGTTAAAATTTATATATCTTTTTTAAATCTTTTTTGGGGATACATCTTTATTTTGATGTTTTTTTTAATAACTCTAAACCAAAGCCGAATTGTGTAACTACACTATATAAATACTATACACTTGTTATCCTTGTTTTGTCGTGCTCATTTTATTTAATAAGAATATTTTAATCCTAATTAAGCAGTTTTCTTTCAATAGATTCCAGGTCATGTGGCCCAGTGACACCAAACCAAAGCCGAATTTTAATACAAGACTGGAAAGAGAGATAGAAAGAAAGTTGTTTTGAAAATACAGTACCAGAGCTTTTATTAAACGTATTTAATGTGTCTGAAGTGAAGCTTCTCTTTGCCTGTATTCAGTGATCCATGTCTTCACTGCCCTCTAGTGGTCAAAGCGTGGAACTACTATACTGCGTTAAAGCCGTATTTCCGGTTAACACTTTTCAAAATAATATTTAGAGTTCACATAAAGAACTCAGAATCAAACGGAAGACAATATTGTAGAATATTATAACGAGATGATTGTAGAAACCACACGTTTACCTAAATATTGAAAAACAAATACATTTCAATGCTCTAAAACATCTCGTTCATTATCCTCATTTCCCTTAAATTCTTTTGAAGTTCTTAATATTTTTTTCTGTTCTAACCCGTCCTCTTTTTATATTCATATTTTTTATCAAAATTTCTGTTATTTTTCAATAGATTTGATCTGCGTATTCAGAACCACGTCCCATTACTGCCCCCTTGTGGTCACGTCGAGGAACAACAACTAAACTGGAGACTTGATGTTTTGGGTTATGTTTGATTATAGATAATTATTAAACTGATTATTTTTGGTTTTTTTTATTTGTTATTTTTATGATTTAATTTTTACATATATATTTTCATGGAAAATCATTATATTCATTAAGATTTATTTTTTTAAATCTTCCCTTTTCCCCTCTTTCGCTTCCATGTCATGTGACCCAGTGACTCCAAACCGAAGACAAAATGTGTCACAACGCTGGACAGGTAAGACACAACTCTTTGTGGGTTCTTCTGTTTCATATATTAAAGGTAACATCATCTGATATCTGACATGAGCCAGTGATTCCAGACAGTATAGTTCGTTAAACTTACTGCAGAAGCGCAGTACTACTTCACAGTTGTAGTTTAAAGTAAAGTGTTTTGTTCCTTTTATTACATTATTATATTAAAGATTGAAAAATGCCGGAAATCCTTAAGTTTTACTTATTTTCTAAAGCACTTTTACTTTTTAGTTGATCTGTAGTCAGAATCATGTGTCGTCGGTGCCCTCTTGTGGTCAGAGTGTGGAACTGCAGCACTACACCAAATGCGTCAAGTCGCGTCAATGTAGACAATACTTCCGGTTGGTAATTCTTTCAAAATAATATACATAAAATTGACAGAAAAAAACAAACTGCTGTAAATTATTAGAGTCAAATGATTTTAGAAATCTCAAGTGGACCTAAATATTGCAATAAATTACATAAATACATTTTCAATAAATGATTTATAGGTGTTGTTGGTTAACATTTAATAATAAATTATAAATCTGTCATGATGCTGCTCTGCACACACACACGCTCCACCCGTCTCCTCTATCAGCCTCTCCTCTCTTGTCTGTGACGTCCATGTTTCTCCCTCACTCTCCCACTGAGTGCATCTGCTCTCCCATCTAATCTTTGCCTAAAATCACAGAGATAATCCTACATCCATCTGTCCGCAGAGAAACACACAGAGAGCCGACATCGTGCTCATGATGTAAAATAATTCACCACTCATTTAATTCACACGTCATCACGTGTAGATGATAAATCCCGGTGACACGCTCGTGTTGAAATCGTAACATCGTCTTAAATTTTATTATACACAAGGTTATCTCACATGTACATATTTTATACATAAAATATTTTCCACATTTTAAAATATTTTCGTTTCCTTCATTTTTCTTTTTTTTATTATTTATTGCACACCCACCATTTAACCACACGTTGCATCAAAGAGGGAGGAGGACAACATCAGAACGGCCATAAACTGAGACGAAGAAGATTAAAGAGACACCGATACGACACTTAGAAATGAAACTGTTCACAGGGAGACTCATTCATGGCTTCAAGACATCTCACTCCAAACAAACTGGTGATTTTCACTCTTTAAAACAATTTATTGACGACACGTTTCACCGTTAAAACCCTCATCTGGACCAAATGCATCACTTTAACATTCCAGCAGGTTTCTCTCAAATTTGATCTGAAGAAGAAACTTGAGAATAAATGACTGTGTGTGTGTGTGTGTGTGTGTGTCTGTTGCATGTGCAGCTGCAAAAATATCAGAGGAACTCCATTACCCAGCAGCCAGTGCGTAGAGAGGCAGACGGAGCTGCTTTTAAATGAACTGATGTGATTGTTACCAAACATTTTCTTGCTAATCTGACCCCCGTTAAAACCACATTAACACCAAACAGTGGCTACGTTTCCATGGAGACGAGTTCTTCCTCTAATAATCAGAATAAAATGCTCCTGGAGGATGAGGAGTAGACGTCAAGGAGTTTCAGGAGGGACAGAAACATGGAGGCAGTGAGACAAGATGAACCAAGATGGAATTAATGTGGACAGAGACGATGGAGACGTGGAGACATCTTGGTTGTCTTCTCCTCCTTCTTCTTCTTCTACTGTTCTATTTCCAGTAGATGTGATTCCCCAGGTTTCGATGTGAACACTTTTCTTTCGTCTCCATGGAAACGGCTCGTCTCCATGATCAGACTAGCTGATGATCTACGGTCCGTGCAGACGTAGCCACTGTGTTCCTGGTTCACTGGGTGTAAAGAGGTTCTCATTAAACTACGCTCAGCGCACAACGTTCCAGCACCTGAACCCAACGCCACAGCACGACCACCGTCCCACACAGACACACACCCAACACTCAGACATGTTGGACGATTCAGAGAAGACAACGCTGTCCTCCCTGAAACCGGTCTGGATTTGACCTGGTTCAGGTCTGTGTGTCAAAGTCAAGACTGTAGAGGGAAAAAATGGACGACTCGTCTCCACAACTGACTCTGGTATCCCAGGGTAACGGGCGGCACCATCTTGTTTCAGTTGATCTATGACCCGCCCACATTTCCTCTAGACTCTCTGGTAAATGGTTACTGACAAGAGTTGGGTCATACACTCAAATTATTACTTTTTTTTTTACCTACTCTTGTATTTACATGGGACGTTGTCAATGGCAACTGTCAATCATCATGATGTCACATCCTGTTTCTATAGCATTAAATTTAATCTTGAACATACATCAGCATTATAGTAACTACTGAGGGGGCGGGGCTTATATGACCTATACTGCAGCCAGCCATCAGAGGGAGCTCTACATGCTTTGGCTTCACTTTAGAGGAGCTGTCATGGCGTCCATTTTTTTTACAGTCTATGAGTCAAGCACACATGTGGGGTGGGGGGGCTTGTTCTAACAAACATCTTTAAACACGTCCACAAAGATGGCAGCGACGCACCTTTAATCTCTGTGACTGAAACGTTTAAAGACGTCTCTGACCACATGCAGGTTTAGTTTAGTTATTTAACTCGGTCAGTTATCAGATGATCAGGAGGAGAAGAGTGACGCTGTTCATTGTTTTGACTGATTTAAGTTTGAAAGTTGAGGCTCCAACAAAAAGAAGAAGAAACTAAACGAACTCAAGGCTCACACATTTAAACACACACACACACACCTGTATTTCTGTCTTTATGAGGACCTCACACTGACATATGCATTACCTAGCCCCTAACCCAGACCGGGACCTTTACCCTAAAAACCATCTCTGAACAGGTTTCAACCATCTAAACACTGTGGGGCCCAGAGAGAGAATTAAAAACAAGGACACACACTCCTGACCAATCACAGCGAGCCTAGGACCAGGAAGTCTTGTTGTTTTGTAAATTAATGCTGGATGTGTTTTCATGTTTGTTAACCCACTGCATGCACATGCCTACACACACACACACTCACACACACACACACTGGACTGAATCCGATGCATACTCTGTAGATGTGGTACTAAAGCACACAGCAGGTCCGTTCAGTGACTCTCTCCAAAAAACAATCTTTCCTCTTTTTTAAATCTTCTATGTCAGCTTCTTCTCCTGCTCGCCTCCGTACATGTAGGAGTTGTATCCTGGTGGCTGAACATACTCCTCAGACTTATCCCAGTCTGTCACCCAGGCTCCTCCACCTCCTCCTCCTCCTCCTCCTCCTCCTCCCCCGTTGGAGCCGACCACCGGTTGGCTCATGGCCCCGTACTGCCCGCCTCCTCGGTACATCTCCTCCGTCTCATTGGCCAGTTCGTCCTCATCGATTATACCACACTTCTCCTCGCTCGTGTCCTCGATGTCGGCCCACGGCTGTTTTTCACCCGATGCAAAGAGTCCTGCAGAAAAAACAAATCAAACTTTGATCAGCGCTGAGACGTTGTTTCTGAACAGACCTGACAAACCCTGCAGAGTCCTACCGTAGAAAATCACTCCTCCATAGTGAACGACGGAGGCTATGAGGAAGACGTACTGCCACTCCTCACGAGTCTGAAAACAATCAGCACAGATGGGTTCAGCCACGAGGCCGTCCCCCGATGGAACAATGAACTGAGACAAGTGAATGCGTCACCTTGTGTTTGGTCATGGCGCCCACTATGAGAGGACACACCATTCCCGATAACGTTCCCACGCCGTTGGAGATGCCCATCAGGATGCTGGCGTATCGAGGAGCAATGTCCAGGTGGTTGACGTTAAACCCTGAGTGGAAGCAAAAACAGGACGGAAACAAAATGAGTGAAGGAGAATATTTAGTGTTTAGCCTGGACCTCCCACAACTACAAAAGGTTTAGTGTAGTAACGTTTATCTGGAGTCTTTCTGGGAAATAAACTAGAGGGTTGGCTAGAGAACCGGAAACTGGAACATCCACTGACGGGCAACGAGCAAAATACTTTATCCATGGACGTAGCTTAAGAGAGATTACTCTGATAGCATGAGAAGAGAAAGGCGAACATTTCCATCACATGAATAAATAAATAATGAATGAATGAATAAAGTTTAGACCAACTGATTCAGGAGAGGCCAACTCTGTACCACGGTTTGTAGCTCCTGCTAGCTTCATAACCTTTCAGCTAATGGTAACTCTTCCTAGATTTCTAGCCTCCCAGCTAATGATAGCTTTGCTAGCTTCCCAGCCTCTCGGCTAATAGTAGCCCTTTCTTGCTTCGTAGCCTCTCAGCTAACAGTAGCTCTTCCTAGCTACACAGCTAACAGTACCTCTTCCTAGCTTCACAGCTAATAGTAGCTCTTCCTAGCCTCCTAGCCTCTCAGCTAACTGTAGCTCTTCCTGGCTACACAGCTAACTGTAGCTCTTCCTAGCTACACAGCTAACGGTAGCTCTTCCTAGCTGCACAGCTAACATTAGCTCTTCCTAGCTGCACAGCTAACAGTAGCTCTTCCTAGCTTCACAGCTAACAGTAGCTCTTCCAAGCTTCACAGCTAACAGTAGCTCTTCCTAGCTTCACAGCTAACAGTAGCTCTTCCTAGCTTCACAGCTAACAGTAGCTCTTCCTAGCTTCACAGCTAACAGTAGCTCTTCCAAGCTTCACAGCTAACAGTAGCTCTTCCTAGCTTCACAGCTAACAGTAGCTCTTCCTAGCTTCACAGCTAACAGTAGCCCTTCCTAGATTCACAGCTAACAGTAGCTCTTCCTAGCTTCACAGCTAACAGTAGCTCTTCCTATCTTCACAGCTAATAGTAGCTCTTCCTAGCCTATTTCAGGGACTCAGGACACGTCACAGTCAGCCTTAAAGCTCCTAAACAGTTGTATTAAAACTTCAATCTGTTCTTTCAAAGTATAAACCTTGACTGAATCGGGTGTAGAACATAACTCACCTGAGATAGCGAATCCACTGAAACCCACAGCGAGGACCAGGAAGGAAATGGCCATACCTTTAGTGTGAGAGTAACCAACCACCAGCAGGAGAGTGGCCTCCATCCCAAAACCTGAGACGCGTCCATAGAAACAAACCCACGTAAACACGGTGAACTCTGTCTTCATGCAACAACATTTAAGTTCTTCTGACATATTCATATGATTCTAATATCATCAGCTGCTGCGCTGCAAAGCCTCTAAATGCAAGTATCTGGTTAAAAGGAGCCACAAATATGATGTAATTACATGATATTAACTCTAAATTATAGGAGAATTACAGTAGTCAGTGTTAAATCTATTAATGCATAAAATATCTGTGCTGATTAAATATTATAAATGCCATCACACAGTTGCAGAATCATCTCATCTCATCTCACCTCCACAGTTCATGAGCTTCCTGACGTTGGTGGTGGACATCAGGTTGTGGGTTCTCAGGTAGTCGGCCAACTGGCCTCCGATAGGCACGATGATCGTCATCACCAGATGGGGCAAAGCTGACACCATGCCCACCTGGAAGAGAGACCCATATGAGTGATGGATCAACCACCTCTAGGACACGTCCGAACAGATTTACAGACGCTATGATCCGACCTTGCTGATCTCAAAGCCAAAGACTTCTTCAAAGTACGCCGGCTGACTGATGAGCAGCAGGTAGAAGGTCCAGCTCCTGCAGAAGTTGGCCACGATGATGGCGTAGACCGGCATGGAGGTGAAGAAGTGTCTCCAGGGCGTTTTAAATTTCTGCCACAGAAAGAAATCAGATGTGCACTCACTACATGTGTACAATAGAAGCTGTATTTATTTCAACATCGAGGGCATTTTTAATGTTTGACTGAACATCGCGTACATGGAGAGGATCGAGGAATGATGCAGACTCTCCGATTGCGTCCTCAATGTATTTCCTCTCCTCTGGTGTGATGGTGGGATGAGCCGCGGGACTCTCGTACGACACCAGAATCCAGAAGAAATACCAGAATATCCCAAAGCTGCCTGGGAGAGGAAGAGAGGAAGAGGAAGAGAGAGGGAGAAATGAAAAGGTGCAACTCGAACGTCCTCCCACTTTGATTTTATTTCTGAAGAATGAGCTCAAGGTACTAACCATAGACATAAAATACTGAAGGCCACCCAGTGTATTGCACCAGTATCCCAG
Organism: Chelon labrosus; assembly: GCF_963514085.1. Lineage (NCBI taxonomy): Eukaryota > Metazoa > Chordata > Actinopteri > Mugiliformes > Mugilidae > Chelon > Chelon labrosus. The sequence continues at coordinate 23,831,120 of NC_140354.1, forward strand.
CTAAAGGCATGGCCACCACGGCTCCTGCATAGGATCCTGAGAAGAAAACACAAAGAAAAACAACAAATCATTTGGTTTCCAGCTTCATCAGATAATGATATTAATACAGTGATTAGCAAGTGGCCGTAGAAATAACATAACTCTAGCGGAGACTATCTGCAACGTTCTGCAGATATATTTTATTCTCATGCTTTAACTGTGACATTAACGTGATGAAACTTTACCGCAGAAGGCCGTTGTTGCTAACCGACTTCTCTCCAGAGGAGGCGCCCACTTGGCCCAGATGCCGTGGCAGGCCGGGTACGATACACCCTAAAGAACAGAGCGTGGTCAGCTAAAAACTCACACATGTTTTACAGAGAGTCCAGACGCTTACTGTACCTCCACGAGGCCCTGGCATATCCTGACGAGTATGACGCAGCTGTAATGGCAGCGGGCGGCAGATGGGATCAGCATGTTGAGTGTGGATGTGGCCACTATGGCAAAGCCAAACACTCTTAGATACACAAAGGACAAAAAAAGGAGCCACAGCATCAGGAGACTGTTCAGAAGATGTGTGAAACTTGGCGTGATGTTTACTTTACTAAATGTGAAGACATTCACCTGTTGGCTGCAAACTTTTGACATATAAAGCCACCGGGTATCTGTGTGACGATGTAGCCCCAGAAGAAGGAGCCGTGGATCATCCCCACCGTCTCAGGGTCCCAGGTGAACTGTGCAGCCTGGAGAGACGAAAATATGTGATTTGACTCTGAGTCCTAAAGACGTCTGTGTTTGTTTCTGTTTCATTTCCACGTTGCTGCTCACCACCAGGACTTCCTTGTTGCCTCTGTAGACGGTGTGGTCGTTGACCATGCTGACGATGGCCACACCGAGGTTGCACCGGATACCAAAGGAGATGCAGAAGCCCAGGCCAGACAGCATGGCGATGATGTACCGCCTGGGCAAGCCAAAGCAGGTGCAGTCCACCACCGGCATCTCCTTCTCCTCCACCAGCTCAGGACGGCCCTCTGCAGACAACTCAATGGTTTCTCCATTCTGCTGCCGTTTCTCAATCAGCCTGAGAGCAGACACAGACAGGAAGTGATGAGGAACCGAACATTTCAGAACAGAAGTCTTTGCTGTGTTCACTCTACCATTGAGAAAGCAATTCATAGTCAATGGAGGCCGGTGACATGATGCTAGAAACTCTATGACACCTCTACGACAGTGTAGCTGGTCACACGCTGTCACTCTAAGCATGAACATAGCATTGGACATTTAATCTGATTTAATGTGCTACCATAAAAATATAATCTTTGATTTAAGATAAAATTCAAAATATAGTTCTTTAGGTTCAAACTATAGACCGTATAAAGATGGACGACAAATCAAGTAGAACTCCCCCTGGTGGTTGGCTACAGTGTAGGTCATAAGCTCCACCCCCTCCATGTTAGTGGGCGGGACTTGGGCCAAACTAAAACACTATGTGTGTGAGTAATATTTTTAGTTCAGGTGAGATGGATTGTTGCTTTAACACACACGTTGCCAACATGCACCATGTTGTGTGTGACTCATTGTGTCCCAGTCTGTGGAGGCAGCTGTCACCAGCCGAGGAGCTGCACCAGCACAATCCTCCGTCCACTAGTGACGTCTCCAGAGTGTTTATCTGCAGTACTGCCCCTGGTTTGGGACAAGAGGTGGAAAATGTAAAAGTACCTCCAGGTACAGCAGAGACAAACTCACTGGTACAAACCCTGCTCTGGTCTCTGGAGATCATTTCTTCATTTTTTCACCTGTTTATTCAAGGATTCTGCAGAATTAGGGGGGTGTGGCCTCTTTGATTGACAGGTGTGTGTCCTCACAGGTTGCTAGCCGTCTTAAGCCTCAGCTCCACTCATCCTCTCACCTCTTTGACTATTTTTAAATTAGCTAGAAGTTAGATGGAGTCAAACAAAGATGAGACAGACGGAGACGCCACGCTGAGCTCCAGAACCTCTGATCATGATGGAGGAGCGTCTGTAGCATCCATCTTTATAGACAGTCAGTGATTTGATGGAGCAGGGAGAACGAGCACAAATCTGCAGCAAAGGTTTCTATCAGCACGATATCTTCAGATTATTATCACTGCTGTTTCTTTTAAACCAGACTCCGTTGACAGAAACACTCATTTTGTCTTTTTAACGTGAACAAACGAGCCGACAGCAGTGGATCAGCAACTCTCCTGTGTTCTGTGAGGTAAAATCACTGTTCACTTCACTGCGTCACTTTTTTTTTCCACAGGAGTCCAACAGAGAAGTCAGAAGAGCGACCATCTGTGTTTTACAGCCTCCATATTCTCAGAGAGACACACATGCATGCAGGCAGCAGGCTGAGGTGAACTATAACGGCTTGTTTAATGAGACATAGAGACACGGTTTGCAGCGTGTATATGTTTTAACATGTGTTTGAATTGACAACAAAGCATCGTTGTGTCTGATCTAGATAGTCAGTGAGCTGGAGAATCACTGGGATGAGGCCGACGGGACCAGGACGCTCACAGCTTTAAAAATAAAAAAGGTGATTTCCCAAAGAAACCCCCTAAAACTCTAAGATTCACACACGAGCAAAGAGCGACTCTGATGCTGCTCAATTATTCATGTGTTTCTGACTCAGATAAATAATTCACTCTGGCTTTTACACCATAATCTGTCACTATCTATCTGTTATCTGGTGTCCGGGCTCCTGCAGACTCTTCCTCATGGTGGTGGATTCGACTCGCCGCACAAACAAACACCAGAACAACGACGTGGAAATGAAACGTGGTCATGAAAGACAACGCACGGAAAGGAAAAGGAAAACTCTGTGATGCAACGCTCTGAATTTGTCAGAGATTAGAGAGGCTGCATCCTCTCTCTCTCTCTCTCTCTCTCTCTCTCTCTCTCTCTCTCTCTCTCTCTCTCTCTCTGTCTTAATCTGTCACAACATTCAGATTAGGATTACAAAAAATGATTTACTTCCGGAAATTAATATGGAGGAACAGAGTGGCTCCATTTTATTCTGCCGCGCTCCGCTGGGTTCATGCAGCGGGTTTTAGGTCTCATGTAAAACTTTTAATTCTAACATTTGTAAATATCGACGGAGGCCTCAGCCCGTCCCGTAGAGTCGAGGCCACTCACTGATCTGGTCAAACAGCTGATTAATCAGCTGACTGCCCCGTCCTCTGTGCTGACTCGGCCCTGAGTGCAGCTCTGTGCTGCAGGAGGATCCTCATTAAACCTCCAGACAGATTGCAGCTTGACACCTCCACATATGCTACGAGCTAACGAGGCTAGCCCTCAGCAGAGAACTGTTATTAATTACAGCAGAAGCTTTTTGCCAAAGGGCAAAGAGAGAGAGAGAGAGTGTGTGAGTGAATTAAAACAGTTGAGTAGTTTTAATTTACAAACTAAAACTCTGCAGAACTTTGCTGGTTGGTGGAAAATAAATAAATAAATTAAAAGCCAGTGTTTAAGTAGAGAACGAGCCTTGACGTGAGACCACGGCGCTGTGAGCTTCCAGCTGACGGAGCTCGTCTCGTTAGCCTAGCGAGGATCTGATTGGTCTCAGCTGGCAACGGTTAATGAGCGAGGGAGCGTGAGCAGGCAGGAGTCCCGTGACCCCCGGCTCTCTGAAATATCCTGGTTCTGACTGAAACAGATCAACGTGTTCACCTGAGCACGAACAAGTTCAACCTGCAGCTCAGACAAACGCTCAGCTCCACGTTGGAGTCGGTGTTTCCTCCACTGATCACTGACTTATTGCTTTATTGAGATGACGTGTTTATGATCTGATTTGATTTGATTAACAGCTCAGATTGATTTTATTGACTCAGTGCATCAAACCTGCAGCAGATTAAAGTTCAGGTTCAGTTTTTTGCTGCAGAGTTGTGCGTTTACAGGTTTTTCCAATAATTCCTCAGCATTGATAAAGTAACATGTGACTCCTACGTGCTGCTCACTGACCCGGGACCTTTGTTAGACTGTGTATTAAATTCACAGAGTAATCCTCTCGTAGAGGATGAGGGAGGGGGGGAGGGAGGGAGGTGGTGATAATTATTATATAACGCCAGACAACCTGCTCAGTATTCGTCCACGTTTCAGAGCTGCATTGATCCTCCATTTTGTTCCACCGTTTGTTTGAATTTTGTGGTTATTGTTCCCCCCCCTCCCTTCCCCACCCCCACCACCCCGCCCCTTCCTCCTTGACACTCTCACTCTCCCTGAAGTGAACAGATTGGGTCTCGGTGGGACGCTGTCACCCAGGGAGACACCGTCCTCCCCATCCTGTCACACCACAGTTTTCCTCTTTCTCCCGTGGACACACACAGACGATGCTGAACTCCCCCATGTGTGACCTTCATATAATCTAAATACTGACACAGTCAAACTCCATCATGGCGTCACTGCGTTTATCAGATCTGGACGATTCTGTGATGATCATTAAAGAACACGTTACCATATTAGAATGAGTCTGCTGCTGTTTGTTTGTGTCTTTTAAACTCATGGACACTGACTGCACCGCGGCCCAGTAACCCAGCACGCTGAGGGGGGAGCAGCTGACTCTCCAAACTGCTCCGTGCATCATCTGACTTTTTCACAAACCTGTGCACGTGAGAGCGCATCAACAAGAAACTGCAGGCGGACAAAAAATCGTGAACGGAGGACACAAGCAGACGTAGCATCGAGGCTAAACGTCTCCTAAAGCGTCCCCACACTCGGCCTCAGCTGCAGCTTCAACGATGTTCATCATGCATTTATCATTTGTACGCCCTGAAATATCAATCACTATAGAAACTTAATGACTGATCTGCTGGAAATAGAACAGAAGAAGATGAAGATGAACCAAGATGTCTCCACGTCTCCATCGTCTCTGTCCACATGGATTCCATCTTGGTTCATCTTGTTTCTCTACCTCCATGTTTCTGTCCCTCACCTGATGTTTCCCCCACGTGGAGCAGACATGCTCAGAGAGGATGGATTTATTCATCTAGTCCTGACCAGAGTGCTACTAGAGAGACAGCGTCATTCAGATTAGTAGAATTATTCATTCTTGTTGCTCAGGTTTCTAAATGTGTACACATGATATCATTTCATTGGGTTCATTCTCCTCCTGCAGTTCACAGCCGTCGTACGACATCAAACGATCGCTGTAGGTCTCGTCTGCATTGTTTGAATATTTTATCCGGACCACTCCTGAGATGACAGTGGAAGGTGGTCACAGAGAAATGCACTCTGCTGCAAGTGAAACAGATTAAAAATGGATTACGGTGGTATTCTGTAGCGCTCGCGTGAAGCCCAGCCCTCCTGTAGATGCAAACCGTTTCCAATTCAGCTAAAAGTCTGCTTATATGAGTAACCTTTACACACAATCAACATGATGATGGAGAGTCTGATCATATTTGAACATCATCTTTCATTTCAGGGCCTTGATCTGAAAAAGTGAAAGTGCAGCTGCAGACTGCTCTTGACCTTACAGTGCTGAAGTTTGTGCTTACAGAGATTAATATAGAAACAGGAGACGCATTCTGATGGAGAAAATGTTTAAATAATAGATGAAGTCCCGGCTGCTTTCATCGGGAGGGATCACACTTTAGTCTGGAGGTGGTGAGACTGCAGCCAGACGTTCATGCACACCTTTGAACACACGTCTGAACACGGAGATCTCGTTTTCTAGCCTTCGCAACAAGAGGTCACGAGCTAAGCTGCGGAAACGCCCACTAAAACCAATCTGAATCCAATCCAACACGGCATCAGCTGTGTCTGCGTGCATGCGTGGCTCAGCACCAGTAAGAGAGAACAAGCCTGAGATTTGCATGTCTGTTAATCTGGGAGACCCCAATAGGCTGAAAGTTGCCCGTGCTGGTGTTTGAATGGAGGGAGGGGTGGAGGGTGGAGGAGGCAGCGGATGGAGGAAGTGACATGGTCCAGGACGGGATGAGTGGGAGGAGAGAGTTTAGGGATTTGCATGGCTCGACAGCTGGACTGAAAAACAGGCTATTTCAGGACAGGATTTATACGTTTGGTTGCTACCTCAAATCCTGAGAGAGCGAAAGCTTAACGCGGTTATTGCATGAGGTTCTATCAGTGTCTTTAATCTCCCTTTTTACTGAAATATTGTCAGCACACCGGCCTGGGCTGCAGCTCTTCTGCTTCACTTCATTCACACACGTATGTGATTAAAGACGATGGTTACAGATGTTGATGTTTCACTGAGAGTATGGGGAAAGGGTCGGCTTCTTCAAACCGCTGCACAGATTATTTTAACAGTTATTTTAATTCCCTGGTTTTATTTTCTCATTTCAGACATTTAAAAAAGATATTTTTGTTTTTGGTTCAGACAGAATGACCCTCAGGTTTTCTTGTAATCTCAGGAAGCTGCTGCTTTTGCCCCAATAACCATCACCGACCAAAGATTTAAAGTTTCCAGCCTTTAATTATGAGAATAACTGATTAAACTGAACAAGTCTCTTCAAGTAAAGTCACAGAAACTAAATTTCATGTCCTGACATCTGAGCAGAGTCCATCACTCAGAGAAAGAGTGTTCGGATTATTCCTCAAAATAAATCAGATAAGGTTTTACAAATATTACTCAAACAAAACAACTTCCATGTAGATGGATGGATGGATGGATGGAGTGCTCTCATTCAGCCAGGTCGTGCCAATAACGCACGGAACCATTATGTAACCATGTCTCCACTTTAACCTTCTATCCATGAACTAACATAATATTCCTGCTCCAGTATTTTCACTTGTTTTTCTTTTCCACCAAAATTCAAACAAATGAATATTCTCTCCATCATTTTTCATCCATGTCAAACCAGTCAGTGCCGCTGCGTAAAGCTGACTTTGTATCGCTTCCTACAAAATGTCCACCTACACCAGCACCACCCAAATAAAACCCTACCAACGAAACTTTTCCTCCAGAACAAAGTCCCTGGTAGGAGGACAGAGGACAGGAGACAGAGAGGATGGGGGACCCGCAGCACGACGCGTGACCGTGTCCCGCATAAACAAAAACGCGTAAAACCCATGTGTGGTCAGAGGAGTCAGGAGTCAGAACAACAGAAGTCAGTACCTGTGAATCTTCCCCAGAGTTTTTCCAGCCACCGCCTTAAACCTGTCTGGTCGGATCTCCATCCTTGCAGCTCCTTGACCCGGCCGGTGTGCTGATGTCCCGCGCGCCCTCCGTCCTGCCCGAGCGCGCAAAGTCTCTCTCTCTCTCTCTCTCTCTGTCTCTCTCTCTCTCTCTCTCTCTCCATCCAGCCTCCACTTCACAATCAGATTGGTTCAGGCAGGTGGAGGCCTTTCCTTTCAGGGTCACAGTAAACAGCAGCTTTGTGTCTTTAAATGATGGAATAACTGTTTGTAATTTAAAATCTGAGATTCATTCATAGTTTATAAATTAGTGATGTAATTTCTACATTGTAAAAAACTGAGTGCAGTTTGAACAGAGCAGAGCTCAACAAATGTAGTTTCCAGAGTAAATAATATTTAATCAGAAACTGGTTTGTCTGTTCAGGGTTAGATGTGTTCTGTAGATCTTGGAAAACCACACTTCTTCTTCTTTATGTCAAGATATATAATTTGGCTGCACCAGGAAGGTCTCAGTCATTAGTTTAAATCAGATTCAGATCAGGACACATGGTGCACATCTTCTGGTGTTGAAACTGAGACGGACTATCAGTGTGATTGTTAGAAGTTATAAGTTATCTTCTGACTTTTGACTGTGCAGATATTTTATTTATGTATGAGCCACAAACTCCTGAGAAACCAAAGGTTCTTCTCTCTGCTGGGAGTTTAGTGTTCTGGGACACAACATGTTTTATTGTCAGTGAAGTTTTGGTTCGTTAAGTTTAAGTTTCTTCCAGTTAATAGAGTTTCATCGTCAGGTTTTATTTCATTGTGTTACATATCAGAGAAAAGACACTTGAAGAAAATGAAATAACTCTTTCTGTTACTGTAGAACAACACGTTTGGTGTAAAAACACAGAATAAATGAGAGGAGGTTGGTCCAGGCTCCATCTGTTGACACCAGACACGAGGTGGCGCTGTGCAACAGAAAGAGGAAGCTGCTCCTCTGAATGAAACCATCACACAACTACACGTTACATGTCCCCACAGAGCTGCTGGAAATAAAAATAAAAAGCCTTTATTTGATGTTTTCACTAGATATTAGCAGAGCAATGGTTGATGTGTTCAGTTTAAAATGTTTAAATCAAATGAATGAAGAAGAAGAAATGATTAAAAAGGTTAATGAGCTTCTAGTTGAGATAAATCATTATCACTGGATATTTATTCAACTTTAATGGCTGCAGTCAAATGATCAAAACTGTTTCCTCTTCTGTCTCAAACACATTTTCTTGTCCTGGATGAAAACGTCACGAGGTCTAGAAAAGATGTGAAGAATATTCTGGAGGAATCCACTGAGACGCTTTGTCTTTGTGTCGTTTAATGTCGACTATATGAACAGTAGTGAAACCTCTGGTTTAACATAGTGTTGGAACACTGACATCATATCATCTTATTAACAAGCTACAGCCTAATGTGGACGCTCAGAGACACTAGAGCTGCAGACACTCAGGGACTAGTGAGTTTTATAAGTTTGTCTTTTCATTAAATCATTTTTATTATATATGTCGTTTTAATCTAATTACATCCTGTAAACTGTGACCTGTGACTTGACCTCTGCAATAAAACACATTACATCCTGTGACCAGCAGGGGGCAGCAGCACCTGCATCATGAGTCGGGTCAGAGCACGAGTCTCTCACAGGACGTCCTGTCCAGAGCCAGATGATTGACAGTTGGGTTCTTCCAGGAGTAGTAAGAGCAAGATGGACAAAGAAAAAAGGAAAAATAAATTGATAATAATATGTAAATGTTGTGCATCGTTACATGGACAGTCTCACCTGGATCTGGTTGAACTGGTCCCCTGTCCCCTGATAAGACTCCGTCCCCCTCCTCTTGGCCTCTGTGCTGCCTTCAAGAACCCCTCGTCTCCTCGTCTCCTCGTCTCCTCCTCCTCCTCCCTCTACTTTGACTTTTCTCCTCGTCTCTCCTCGATGTGGGAATTACACATCCTGGCTCTTTGTTTTTGTTGAATGTGAATTTTATGATCGTCAGGTTTTATTGGCTCTCTGACGTTACAGGAGAAGGTGATTGGTCGACAGAGTGTTTTAGTTTGTAACTAGAGAAGGAAACAGGTTTAGAGAAATGAAGCTCTTATAGTTCATCATCCAGTAAAGAGGTGTGTCCTCCTGTCTAGTCCTCCTGTCCTCCACCTGTTTTCAGGCTGTGTAACGTGATGCCGTCTTTGTGTTAGCCCGTCCTTCACTAACTGTCTGACGTATTCACACAAACATTAATAAACTTTATTCTCTTTATTCTCAGGAGAACGTTCAGACAGCGCATCCTAACGCTTCAGTCCAACAGTTAAACCTGAGAAACTGATCCGTGAACGGAGAAGGAAATAAAACACAAGAATGAGTCATGAACTGTCATGAACCTCTTCCCTCGTCCTCTCCTCAGACTCTGTCCACAGTTTAATGGAAGCTGAGGTAGATCTTTGAATAAACAGGAGCTACTGGCTGAGAAAACAAGCCATATTATTATGACCGTATGTATATAAAGTCACAGTCTGAGCTGCAGCGTTTACACTGTTGGAAAATATAGGAAAAACCTACAAGAGCATTAAAAATCCTGTTTGACAGAGAGGTCACATGAGTTGAGAGCAAAGAGGAAGTAAGGCCTGAACAGAAAAGGGCGAGGACGAGCAGTTAACAAGAAGTAAAATGAAATCTTTTTATATCAGAGCCCCGGAAACAACGACCGTCCCCTGACCCCTGACTCCATCTAAAGGTGGATCAACCCTCCTCCATCAGCGTGGCGTCTCCGTCCGTCTCCATCTTTGTCTGACTCCATCTAACACACAGTCGATCCTGAAATAGTCAAAGAGCTGGAGCGTGAGTGGAGCTGAGGCCAAAGACAGCTAGCTACCTGTCAATCACAGCAGCCACGCCCCTTCATTTTGCAGAACTTTTAAGTTTTGATTTCTATAAAGATTCTCCTTGTATAGTCGCCATGAACGGAGAAGTTATCTCTAGAGGCCTGAAGAGTTTTTGTACCAGGGTGGAAACAGTCCACATCCTAAACAGTCTCCAAGCCCAGCCTCTTTACTTCTGAGGAAAAACCGTCACATTATATTCTGAGACTCTTACTGAAAATAAATGAGTCAGCCTCCTTCTCCTTCTCCTTCTCCACGGTTCTTCTGCCTCACTTCTCTCCCCCCACCTCCTCCTTCCTCCTCCTCCCATACTAATGAAATTCTCAGCTGCTCCGGTCACGGTGGGTCGTCCCCTCGGAGACTATTTTAGCTGCACCTAGTGGTCCTGCGTGTCTCAGAGTTCAGTGCAGGAGCAGGAAGCTTCGTTATTCCGTCCAACGAAAATGCAAAATAACACCCACGACCACGCAGGGATGAAACATGGGACATGTAAATGAACCGCACCCCTTCATAAGGAACTCACTGTGTATATGCACGCATTATAATTCATGTGTATGTGTGGGTGGATCCTGCCTGGAGGATTACACATGCAAATAAATAAACCACCTCTCAAACAAGTTAGTCCAACATCAGCATCTAACATTTAGTAGAGGATGCTATGAAAAAGTTATTTTCACTCAGATGAGACGAGCATCAGCTTGAATTTACTTTCTGATAGTTTGATCAGGAGAATCTGATCTAATAAAACATGTGATCAGCTGGTTTCTGGAATAAAAAGCGAAGACGAACCAAGCTGGAATCCATGTGGAGACATCTTCTTCTACTTCTTTTCTGTTTCCAGCAGACTGGACGCTCCTTAGAAGCAGAACCACTTTGTCAATAAAGTTTTATTGAGAGTGATGTTTCTGGCGGCATGTTAACTGTTACTGAGGGCGTTACGGTTGTAGGAGATGTCTGAGCTACAGTGATAAGAACAGTTTCCTCTGTTCTTATCACAGGGACTATGGAGCATGAGCAAAACTAGGCAGGTGATGTTGAAGGTGAGGTGTGTGCACACATTTAACTCAGAAAAAAAAAACTAAACAATTCACATCTGACTCACTGAGAGCGTCTCAAAGTGCACAAATCAAAAGAATTATTCTACAACAGAAGCCTAACAGTTCATCAGCAAGATGAGACGTTTCCAGTCGTATATGTGTCTAGTTCTTCTAAACACTGAACATAAACTATCAAAGGTGACACATGGTAAGACATGAAAAGGTTTAAAGATGGAGGAATGTGTTTCATACAAGTTAACCTCCAAAATTAGTGAAGAGCTGTGGAGTAATAGGAGGTTTAGACTTCTGCACTTCGGCGACACAGACCTCAAGAGCTGTGATTGTGATCTCCATCTCTGTAATTTTCTAACTGATGTTTTGGATCAATAAAGATGGAAGACATGGAGGAGAGGTTAACTGAGGAGGTTCAGAGATACAAACATTTGTACGACTCGACTCGCAAAAGTTTCAGTCTCCATTATTGAAAGTGAAGCAGGAATTAGAAACAAACATTAACCCGACTGGTAAAAAAAGACACAGCACCGACTAGTGTTTGGGTGGAGTTGTTACAGAGCGAGACAGACTGACGTAGGCTACGTAGGTTATAAGGTCTGTGTCCTGTAGTACTTTAAATGAGCCTTTAGAAGATTGTTACCACTGTTGTCGTTATGTTTATGAGTTGTTGTGTTGCTGCTCTGTTTTCATTATAGTTGGTGTCATGCTCAGGAGGTGATTGGTGGGAAGGGCCTGGTCCTGGCTCCTGATTGGCTGCAGCACAAAGTCACCTGTGTATATAAGAGGCCAAGCTGGTGGACCGGTGCTGGCAGCAGGTCTTCCTCTTCTCCTTCATCTTCCTCTTCTCCCAACCGGCCACAGCTTTTTCTCGTTTGTTCGTAGTAGAGGTAGACAGCCAGTTTTGTTCCCCTGTATATTTAGTTAGGAAGTGTTTAGTCATTTGTTTGCATTTGTTCGGTCCAGATCAGATTCATTTCTAGGCAGCATCGTTTTGTTTGTTGTTTTGTCCTGAGTCCACCCTGAAGTTACCGTCCACTCACTTCTAATTTGTTTCATCTTTTTTATATTGGAACAATTTGCGTTTTGGTGACTACGTGGGACTTGGGGAAGATGTGGCCTAATCATGTTGTGTCCTAGACACCTCTAGATGGGACATAACAAGATGTCCCCGGTGCCTTGAGCAAACATCTAACCTCTGAACTGCTTAGAGGCTGCAGCCCACTGCTCCAACTCTACACTCTACTGTGTGAACGAATGGATGGGTCAAAGAGCAGGGGATCAATACAGTATAAATGATTATTATTTATCACCTCTTGTAGAAGTTGTAGCCTCCATTCTGGACGGTGGAACAATTCATCTACGCATCCATCTGTGGCAAACAGAAAGGGAAATGCAGATTCTCTGTGCAGTTGTTGTTGGTCAGGCTGCAGCCAGAGGAACCTCAGCTAGATCCTCTGGACACATGCAGCCCCTCCTCCCCGGGACAAACAGACCTGCTTTACCCAAACCAGTCCAACTCAACCTATAAATCCAGTATAAAATGACTCCATGCTGTCACACACATACACTCACAGTGTCAGGGTCATGGCCACTACAGAGGTCACTGAAGAGTTGAATGATGGGAGTGTCCTCTGCTCCCTCTCAGCTGACATGAACAGAACGACCAGGATAACCATTGTTATCATATGTGTCCATGTGTGTCCGTGTGTGTGTGTGTGTGTGTGTGTGTGTGTGTGTGTGGAGGGGCCTTGTGCTGATAATGAAAATATCTTTGTTCCAGCAGAGGGAAGCCTGATGTGTGTGTGTGTGTCATAGTGTTTATGTAAAGGAAGGAAGATCAGCTGAAGTCGCAGCCTATTTCTGTCCACACACTGCTGACGCTCACACACACCCACACACACACACACACACACACACACACACACACACACACACATTTTCTCTTGAAAAGCTGGAGAACACCAACGTGCAGTGATGCCAGAAAGGCTCCAGTCGGCCGATGGATTGGAACCCAGAACCTTGTGTCTGTGAGGTTCTTCTTTTTATTATAATTTCTCTAACTGCCAGAGTTGGTGAATTCATAGAACCCTGCTTACGTTCATAACTCTCCTATATAATCTCATTTACAGTGAGTGACTCTGTGTCCATCTGTGATAATTCTCCCTCCGTCTCCGTCCTAATCACCATCTCAGACGTCTTCTCTCTTTTCTCCGGCAGTGATTTCAGTCGCAGTAACAGTCGCTCAGCTTTTATTGGCTCCGACACAAACATGAGCCGTTTGCACAGAGAAAGTCAACACAGAACAAAGCTGACACACCAGTGCATGCGTATAGAGGCCTCCAATGGTGTCGGCTGTGTAGACACAGCAGTCGTGGCTGGTTGACATTAAACACACCACCACCACCACCATGACTGATCCAGAGCACATTTAAAGCTCCAGGATCCTCTGAAATGAAGTCTGATAGCTTTAAAGCTAACCATGCACGCTGCTCGATCCGACCTCAATCACAGGATATTTGGTTTGCTAATAATTGGCTGATAAAACTTGTGCACACGCCTGTTCTCTGGCATGTGTGTGTGTTTTTCGGGCGTGTCCGTCCGTCGGCTGATAAACTATTATGATTCTGTAGATCTCTAAACATGGGCCCTCTAATCAGAGCAGCCCCTCAGATCACGTTGACTCTCTGGGTTCGGCCGGCTTTGATTTTGTGTGTGTGTTTATTTTGCATAAACCCTGATATTAGTCTTAAAAGGTCGCTCCCACTTTCTTTAGTAGTTCTTCATTTCAACTTTATCCTCTGTAGTTGTTTCCGTTTCCAGAGATCTCTGCCTCCTGTTGCCAGGTGTTTACGCAAATGAATGAAAATCTGGGCATGCAAAGTAAATGGAAAGTAGTGTGTGTGTGTGTGTAAGTGTGAGTGTGGGTGTGTGTCTTTTGTAGTTTGACCCGGTTACACATTTACTGTACGGGTGATCAGGGTGGAGTTTAGAGATAATGGAGAAAAAGAAGGTGAAAAGAGATGAAGTCACCAAATATAACCTGATATCTGTTGATAACCAGCTGACTTTAGTTCTCTTTAGCTGGGTCCAGACTAAATACTAGAAACCATCAAGATCATACAGGACGTAGCATGGTAGACAGGTATCTCATATAGAGAGATGAATGTCATTACTAAAGAAAGAAACTCACTTAGAACAATTCATAAAGTCTCCTCTCACTCTCTGCAGCCACCAGCGCCACATACGTCAAATCCAGCAGAAGCATCAATGTTGACCCAATAAAATGATAAAAATATACATAACAGATGTAAATATAATTCATTTTACTCACCAGAACTTTAGAAACTATTCAGAGTTCTCCTCAGAGCCTGTCAACCAAGGGTAGCGCTCATAGTTGCTGACCTGGGTCAGGCTAGCTAGCTCCAGGGTTGGGCGGCCTTTCCTCACAATATCCAGCTTTTCCTTCAAAGTCCAAAGTGAAAATGTCTTTCTGAGAAGAACTGCAACCAAATGGATAGCCTCTCCTCCTTCCTCCATGGTGGCTTCAACAAATAGCTATCAAAACGTTAACGTTGTGCAGCTAGCAACAGATGAACATGAACCGCTAGCTTAGCTTAAACGGAGCGGCTCTCTGACCGTCCAATCAGAGGACGGTAAAACGCTGATGCTACCGTAGGCCACAGAGAAGGACTAAGAATACCAACTAGAAATGTGATTGGTTAAAGGAACAGCGTCATTACAATGTGTTTCAGGTTTAATTGTGAAGGCCCAGCAACATGATGATGAAATATGATTGGATAAAAGCTCTGATGCTAAGCTACACTGACAGAAGCACCACAGCTGAGAGACAGACAAGACATGACATAACATAAAAAGAATAAACTATTGGAATAACTAAATAAGATTAATGGAAAATATTAAAATGTAAGTTTAGTCCAGCAGAGAAGGATTTACTGGCCCTGATGGAACCACCACTGACTGAAAGACATCCTGCTTCATCACATGAAAGACAAACACTCGACCGGCTGATGAGGATTTATCTGTTTTATTTATTGCTTTGTAAAAAAACAAAAGTTTCAGAAAGTTGTTTCTCTTCATTTATCTCCATCCGTGAGGCTGAGAGGAAGGGAGGGAGGAGAGAGGAGAATAAAAACACTGTGGCTGCCAGCATTGTTCCACAATCACATCTTTCTGACTCGGTTTCTTTCTGTATAATCTTCTGCATATTTTTTCCTCTGCAGTAATGCTGCTTCCATCCTCCTCTATCTTCTATCGGTGTCTTTGTGTAGTTTCTTCCTGTGCTGCTCGGGCTGCCTCCTGCTGATTGCCCTGCAGTGGACTCATGGACACACTCATGCGTGCTGTGAGAAACAGGAACGGGGGCGGATGGGGGCGGAGGGAGGCGGAGGGAGGGGGGGTCTACTTCCTGTCCTGGCATGGGTCCAGTTAGAGCAGCAGAGTTTTTAGCTTTAATGGTCACACACACGACTGATGTCTGAAATCAGCCGCCTTAGTCTGCTTCATTCACATGTTGTTTTAGGTCATTTTGTTTTATTTGTGTGTGTGTGTGTGTGTGTGTGTGTGTGTGTGTGTGTGTGTGTGTGTGTGTTCAGAATGAATGCATTTAAATAATAATCTGACTTTATGTTGAGGAAGTGTGTGACAGTAGAGGAATATGAAGATCAGGAGCCATAACTTTACTCCAGGTCTTGTTTCAGAGTTCAGGGTGGAGATGTGTTCTCCTCATTGTCTCCTCCTAAACACTGTTTCTACAACAATAGAAGGAGGCTGATGTGATGTGTGTGTACATGTCCTGATGGACACCTAACACCTGGCAGAGAGGTTAAACCAGTTCCCTCACGTCTGTGTGTGTGTGCGCTGGGGAGGTCGTCTGCCCGGGGGGAGGGGGGAGGAGGGGGGAGGCGAGGAACGTGGGATGGCTGTGTTGTTTAAACAGGTTCTGGATGGGGACGTGTGTGTGTCGTGTTATTATGCACAGCAGGGTGGTGTTGACATGAACAACAAGCGTGAAGCAGGCGTACACACAGATGACCGACAACATATCAGACGCATCAGTGAGTGTGGTGTGACCCTAAAAATAACATTTAGACTTAGACAGAAATTTAGACAGAAATTACGTGGTCATAGTAGCTCAGATGAACATTAAAAACACTCTTGAGAACCACATTTAAAAAGAAAAAATAATATAAGTAAAAATCTGGTAAAATAGAATAAAGAAATAAAATATAGTTAAAAATCTAGTAAAAAAAATAAAAATAAAATGTACGTAAAAAATCTAGTAAATTAAATAGAAATAAAATAGAAATAGAAAATCTAGTAAAATAAAATAAAAATAAAACGTAAGTAAAAATCTGGTAAAATAAAATAAAATATAAGTAAAAAATCTAGTAAATTAAAATAAAATAAAAAATAGAAATAGAAAATCTAGTAAAATAAAATAAAATAGTTTAGGCAAAAATGTACAAAAATGAACAAATGTACAAGAAATAGAGACAGAAGTAAATATATATTATATCCATAGGGAGGATTGATAAGGTGCAATAATAACATGGAGTTATCTGTTACAGAAAGGCGAGTTGTCGTACAGCTGGATAGAGAATGGTATGAGAATGGTATGAACTTATCTGCAGGAAGCAACAATAATGTTTCTGTGTGTTCACGCTCCTCCTCATCGTCACCTAGTGAGGAATCCACTGAGGAAAGACTGGAAACAGAATGAGAGCGAGTCCAGATCATGTTAAACGTATCAACACACAGATTCTTTCCATTCCCAGACGCTCAACACGACACCTCACACATGTGTGCGCTCTCAAACTGTGCATATATCCATGTGTGTGTGCTCTAATGAGAATGTTTGAGCATGGTAACCTGCTGCTCACACAGCGACACCAACACAAGCCCAGCAGCTCCAGGACTTCACCAACTGCCTCCCTTCACACGGACACTGGTGTTCAACTAATGATCCACATCCAGAAAACTTTATTTGTGCCCGGGGAGCGATTTAAGGCACATGTGAGCAGCGTGACGTGCAAGAACAAGACACTTGAAAAGAAACAAAACAATAGAACAATACACAATATGAACAAAAACTGAGCTATGAAGGTTTGAAACTCTCCAAGACGTCCATAGAGGATGTAAACATGGCTGTATGAAGAAAGAGCAGACAGGGAGTTACAGGGATTGTGCCTCATATAGCCTCTGGTGGGTCTGGTGGTAACCATGGTAACCTCTACTAATCATCTAATAAATCAACGTCCGGTGAGGAGTTTCAGGAGGGACAGAAACATGAAGGCAGAAAAACAAGATGAAGCAAGATGGAATCAATGACGTGGAGACATCTTGGTCGTCTTCTAAGACACATTCAGGACTGGAGGAGGACATGGAGGAGGACATGGAGGAGGACATGGAGGAGGACATAGTGGAGGAGGACATACTTCCTCTTCTTCTGCTGTTCTATTTCCAGCAGATCTGATGCTCTTCATTAGCAGAAGCTCTTTGTTAACAAAGTTCCAGACTGACTGATGAAATATTACCCATGTGCGTGCAGCCCAGTGATCTTCTCTCGTTTTAAAGACTTCTGTTCTTTAAACTTTATTTAACATGAGCGTCATTCTACACCTCCTGAACCAGGAAGCCTGCTGCCTTCAGTCTGTACCACTCCCACTTTAAAATCACCCACTCAGCATCACCCTCACAGTGGCGGCAGTCACGGCTGCCAGCGAAATGCAAAGAATTATGGGCCGTGCAATGAACTCTGACAATGGCCTGTTCATCACCTCGTGCCTGTCCTCACTAAGTGTCTCCTTATGACCACGGAGCAGGATTCCATCTGGTCACAATGGTCGACCCACGAGGCTCAGAGGACAAAGACTCTGGCGTCCTCACGTCATGGTGTGACATTAGTCCGCAATGAAACTGTTGATTTTTCATTTATCACTTATTTGCAAATGGAGAGTCTTGATGGGAGAGTTGTTTGTCGACTCGGCCCCAGAGCTGATACGCCTTCAGAGATAGGTGTGGTGTTGTATAAACACAGGCTTTCTACTGCCCTCAATGCTGGGTTAACATGAACTTGTACACAAGGGCACTGGAAGATATGAGGATGAGGAGGACAAGAAGAAGAAGATATGACAGGAAAAACAGCTCTCGTCCCATGAATCTCTCTCATGTTAGGTTTAAATATTTAAAGTCACTCGTTGTTGTCCTTTGACCTCTCCGTCCAGAAGTAACTGACCAATGGGGACGCAGCTATACCGGCTCACATGAGATGTTTGTGTCAAATGTTTAGCAGCAAAACTGGAAAAACTGGAACAGAAAGAAAAACCCAATCAGTTGCATAATTTATAGCACGTCTCCACTTCCTCTCATTGGTCAAACTGACTCTATTTTCCCGGGGATATGGGCGGCGCCATCTTGGATCCAGAGTCTGATCAGTACGGTCTGAGGGCGGAGCCACGTGGAGCCGTGATATTGATGCCCCGCCCACACTTCCTCCAGACTCACTCATGTTTTAGTTTAATTAATACTACGCTCTGCTCTACCTCCACCTGTTACAAGGACATGATGGATTATACACTGGACTAGTTTTTAAAATATTTTTACAACTCTGGCTTTACGGAGCGGTTGGCATGGCAACTGGTAGTCGCCATTATGTCACATCCCGTTTCTATAGCGTCAAATAACTAAACTTGAACATTCATCAACATTATATTAACTACCTAAAATGACAGAAACCATCCTTGAAAAAAATGTATTTGATGTGTATTTTAGTGTTTTAGTTTGGCCCAAGTCCCGCCCACTAACATGGAGGGGGTGGAGCTTATGACCTATACTGCAGCAGACACCAGGGGGAGCTCTACTTGATTTGGCTTCACTTTAGAGGAGCTGTTCCACTGTCCATCTTTTTACTGTCTGTGGTTTAATGGAGAGACTTGTGGGTGATGAAGTTTGTCTTTTTGCTGAGTTTGCTAAGACAGCATGCAGATAAGATTAAGATAATATAACCTTGGTTATTGCAGACATTAGTTTTGGATTCTTCTTTATCATAATAATTTATGTATCATTATAGGACTTTGCAGAATTAAGTTTAATTCATAAATATTGAATGTTTTTCATTTCTGTAGTTATCTGACACCCCCCTCCCCCCACCCTTGTAGAGCCATTTTAGTTCCTACTTTCTTTGTTTACAGTGGGACAGTTAGGGGTGTGACGCTCCCTGTGTGCAGGTAATAGAGAAGTAAAGTTGGGTGTGTACTGTCCTGCCATGTTGGTGTCATTAAAGAAGATTGGAACAGTAACCCACATGAGTCCCACAGCCCAGAGAGTCTGGAGAAGAAACCAGGGTTATAATAAGATGAGATAAGATGACGTAACTGGAACGACAGCAGCAGAATACACTAATACAAACTGTGTGTATTCATGTGCTCAGGTACAGTTTGTTCATTCATATATGAGCCAACCTGCTTCTCACTTTAAACTCATATTTACTCAACAAACCTGAGACTACTTTCTGATCTGAGCCTCGAGCCTCAACTTGGACAAATATTATCGAAGTTTTTTAAGCCGCCGTAAAATTAAACCTGATTTTTAAAGTCTGTCTGGACTTCACTTCTCTATATCAGATATTTTAGAGTTCTAAAATGCTGATGACTCATCCAGCACTCGGGGGCGTGGTCGAAGCTGCTGCTCAAATTAAACGTGGGCGGAGCCTGCTCAGGCCATGGATGCTGACCAATCAGGAACAAGGGTGTCTCCTCTAGCTCTGTTGTTTTTTATCTTTTACAGGTAAATATGTGGAATGAAAGAGTTTAACAGAGCGAAGTCCAAACCACATGAATCACACACTGAACTCAAATATGACAGAGAATAGAATGACTGGCTGTTGTGAAATCTGTTTGTGAGAATGTCTGCAGGAACTTTTCTGTTTTTTTGGCAGCGACTGAAGTGAAGGACTTGTGATGGTAATGAGCGGTGGCAGCCAGGTGGAGAACGGACTCCAGAAACGTTACGATCGGAAAATCCAGCTGTGTGCCCACTGTGGAAGGAGGAGGAGGAGGAGGAGAATAATAAAAGTAAAGAGGTATTCTCTGCTGAAGCAGGAGGATATAAATGGAAGAAGTCCTCCAGTCCTGCAGGAAAGTGGCTCAGCTCCAACGCTTGGGCCATGAATGAAACAAGCTCCAATCATTTCCCCCCTCCCTGCGCCCCTGCCACCTTTTCAGTATTCCTTCCAGTCTTCATGCCTTCCTCTCCTTGACTTTTCATCCACTTTTATCTTTTTCATTTCCTTTTGCCTCCCCCTCTCTCTCCCCCTCTCCCTCCCTCCCTCCTCCCTCTGTCTAGCATGTGAGGAAACTTTTAAACTTCCTCTTCAGGATGATTTTTTTTTTTTCCTCCGTGGACGTTTTTCCCGCCGAGCCCCAAATTCTTGCCACCAGTTTTCATGCACACACACACACACACACACACACACACATGCACACAAACTCATATGTTTACATAGACACACACACACACACATAGAGAAACCACACCCAGGTCCCAGAGCCCTCCCACACTCGACAGCCGGGCCAGGGAACGTGCATTTTTTTGGTTTGTTTTTGGGACTACGCTCTGAACTCCAGCTGCCACACTCTGTCACTGTTTTCCTGCAGTATTTCAGCTCTCCCTTCACTCTCCCTCTGTCTTTTCCTTCCCCCCAAACATCTGGAGCCCCTCGTTCCTCCTCACACGGTGAGTGAGCTTTTATTTTTATCATTCTTTTTGTTTTCTTTAAAGTTTTGCACGTAGCTGTTAGAGGAGCCTCCTCTGACCCTGGTTCAGCTTCATGTGAGGTCAGTTTTTAGCCTTTTTATTTACAACTGTGAGAAAAGCTTCAAAACTCCTGAAACTTGTCCCATCCTGGACTCCGGAGCAGCACCTCTCTGCTCTCAGGCGTTTGGTTAGGGTAATTGTGTTTGATGATTTCTCACTGGGTACTTTTAAAGGATCCCTCGCAGCTTGTTTTCCCCTCGGGGTATTTTTACACAGATCGTAACTCAGGCTCAGACGTCGGAAATGAAAGGGGCGTTGTCAGGCACCAGAGTGAGTGACTGAGTGACTGAGTGACTGAGTGAAATGTGTTCATTTAAATGCACTGAATGGATGCTGAGTAATTTGAGGAAAAAAAGTAGTTTTTTGGGAACAGACGCAGGAGACGTGTTCTGTCGCTCACTAAGCTTTGTTTTTATTTAATTTGAACTGAATCAGGACAGACTGTCCTTGTGTTACCTTTTACAAATGGCTTTATAAATGTAAATTGCATTTATTTAACTGCTAAATTAGTGTAAAGTAATACTATTAGATTGTGACTTTGATGTTTCTCATCAGATCCAGTCTTTGCATACTTTGTAAAAAGCTCAGTTTTAGTCTAAATTGTACATCTGATGACTTTTGCAGTTTTCTATCACGGGTGGCGCCCCCTTGTGGTTGAGAACAAGAAGGTTAGAGGAGTTTAAAGCTTTAGAGGAGGTACCTGCCTCCGTCTGATGGACGATCAAATCAGTTTTAATATCAGATGAGCAGCAGACGTCTTTTATAAACATGTACAGGTTCAAGCAGCGACATGCTAAAGGGAACTGGTGCACACCAACGTCCTGGGGCTGCAGATCTACAGGAGGATATTTACTTAAAGTGGAATTAAAAGCTCCTCAGACTTTTATTAAACTCGGTTCTTATTCTATAATATGTGAAGAAATGTGTTAAATATTTGAAAGAATGGGAGCTGAACGTGGTCCTCATTACCTGCATGGTTTAAAGGTGTGACTTCCTGCAGGGAGTCATCTGGAGTCGGCTCCTTGTTGTTTAGCGACACTGTGCAGCGTTCATCTCAAACTATTTCCTGTCACGCTGAAAGCAGCAGGAGTGGGATTAGACGGAGAGCGTTTAATGGGTGACAACGAGAAGAAAAAGGACAGTGGTTGAAATGATGAAGTGATTACTCAGCACCGTCCCTCCAGGAATGTGTGAAAAGAGACTCAGACGCCTCGAAAGCATGTTCTGGTCCAACATGAAGGAATTCCTGCGTCAGAGGGAGGCCTTTAAAGCCAGCAGGAAACCAGACGGCTGCATGTGTCCCTGAAAACCTCTTTAAAACCAAACTTTTAGTTCAGTTCCAGAGAAGCTCTAACATTTATGTTTTCTCAGCTGAGACTGAGTTTAAGGTTCAACAACATGGACAGTTTAGTTTTTTGTTCTTCTGGGATAAACACACAACGAGCCGCTGCATCGGCTTCAACTGGTGATATGAAGACATTGTGGAAAACAAAATGAAGCCCTCGAGACAAAACATGAGCCTGAATCTGAACAAGTTTTCCAGAGTGAAGGTGGATGAAGGGCCAGAGGGCTCCACTGGAAGTCTGCTGGTCCCTCTTCTCTTTCCCAATCAGAGTTTCCATGGCCAAAGACCAAAAAGAGAGAGAGACACAGACAATTAGAGAGACAGAGAGACAGAATGGGACAACGGGAGAGAGAGGGAGAGAGTCAGAGGCCCAGTTAAGTCTGTGGCTTTGTGTTTTATGAAAAGAGTAAAAAAGGACATTAAAAGTCAGCATTTTCCACCGGGGCAAAAAGAATCAGCACACAGTCCCCCAGCCTCCTATTATAAGGCTGAGTGGAGAGGAGGAATGGCTGTCTGTCTGTCTGTCTGTCTGTCTGTCTGTCAGACTCTCTCTCTCTGTTTCAGGGTTTCAGCCAAGAAGTTAGAACCCGTCCCGTTAATAAAACGTACGCTGTTAAAAAGCTGCCGATGGGGATAAAACACGCTCCTTCTCTTTTTTTTTTTTCCGACTGTGGTCGAGTGGGTTTCATAAACGACTGAAAACCAGATTTAAATCATCTCTGAGTGACGTTAGAGACGTTACCCTGACAGACGGGCTGCCACCTGTAGACAGGTCCTCTGATTGACCGTCCACAGCTGAGAGAAGTGCCTTTTATTACAGATAACGGTGCTTTATGTCCTGCATGCTGCAGTAGCAGCTGCTGCCTGGTGTCAGACTGAGAATCAGAGCTTTGTCATTTTATTAGAGCGAGACGCCTCCACAGCTCACAGGGCTTCAAGTTACTGTGTCTACATGGACTCTAGTTATTATATAGAAAATATATATATATATCCATCCATCCTATCTGCTCCATGTGGGCTAAACGTCAGGGGAGGAGCTTAAAGGAGGGACAGAAACAAACAAGATGAACCAAGATGGACTCTATGTGGACAGAGACGATGGAGACGTGGAGACATCTTGGTCGTCTTCTAAGACTCTACACATTCAGGACTGGAGGAGGACATGGAGGAGGACATGAAGGAGGAGATGAAGGAGGACATGGAGGAGGACATGGAGGAGGACATGGAGGAGGACATGAAGGAGGAGATGAAGGAGGACATGGAGGAGGACATGGAGGAGGAGATGAAGGAGGACACGGAGGAGTACATACTACTTTTTGTTCTTCTTCGTCTCATTTCCTCCTCCTTCTACTCCTCCATGTTCTTCTCTTGGTTCTTCTTCCTCCTCTGCCTATTTCCTCTACTTTTCCTTCTTCTTCTTCCTCCTCCTCCTCCTCCTCCTCCTGCTTCTTCTTCTTCTTCTGTTCTATTTCCAGTAGATCAGTGATCAGAACGGTTGATCTGGTTGAAGGTTGAAGGCGTTGTGTTGGATCCTCAGACTCCTCAGGTGTAAATGTTGAAGGAAGTTGTGCGTTAGAATGACCCCTCAGGCTTTTCTCCTTTAACCATATTTATTTATGTCTAAGTAGTTTGTGTTTGCTCAATAAAACCAGAGTCATCTGTCGTGTTAACCTCCATGATGAAATACAGTTTCTATGATAATTAGTTAAACAACAAATGTTTTAACGAAGCAAACACAAGAAAGAAGAAGAACAGAAATAATGAACAGCACCATGAAGCAGGTCACAGAGCCTCTCAGTCCGACTCGTTTTAATTAACTCTGGTTTTATGTGGTTGTTGCATGTGTGTTGGTTTAGACTCATGTTTTTGTTTTTCTCTTTTCCCTCCATTTTCCTCCAATCGGGTTCTTCCTGTACCTCCCTCCCTCTCTCGCTCCTCCTCCTCTTCCTCCTCCTCCCTTCAGCAGCTGTGTGTGTGTTTGTGTGTCTGTACATTTCGACTCAGATCGTTTTCTGTTTTCTAAGACCGTACCGTTGGTTTTACTCTGACTTCTCTGTGCATCATTGTTAAATCTATCTGCTCAAATCATTGAAATGTCGTAAATAATTATCTAGAAGTTCAGAGAGTTCTGGATCTGCAGAAACCAGAGTAAACATCAGATCAGACCTGTCAATCCAACACATATCCTTTAACAAACACTCTGTTATGCACATATATTACTGGATTGAAAACCTTTAATTCTGCATAACTTCAATCCTTGATATAATTTAAACCGGTGATTTATATAAAAACTGAAAGAAATTTGCTCCAGAGGCTGAAACTGTTTTTAATACCAGGCTGGAAACATGTTTATTTCTGCTTCAAAGATTTTAACATGGAGGTCTCTGGGGAGTGACTCCACGTCAGAGCCAGTTTATGGGATGTTTCCTCTTGATATAAAAAGTAAAGCGACTAAACTAAATCAACATAATCGTGTTTAAAAGTTAATATTCCTGCAGACATTTTAATTCTCCGATCATTGAGTTTAAACCAGACCGTTATGCATATATCTTTCCGTCTCCCCCCTCATCCCCCACCTCAGACAGGGAGGACCCCACCACCACATGCTCGCACACAGAAAACGGTGGTCTGCTTCCTGTTGGCGTAGGCTGTTTTTACTGTGACTCCATTTTAGCGGAGAAGGCTAATTCCTCTGCTGTCTGGCTGTGTGTGTGTGTGTGTGTGTGTGTGTGTGCATACGTGTGTGCGCTCACATGTGCTTTTAAACACGCTTGTGCCTCCTCAGCTTCTGAGGCAGAAATCAGAATCATATGTGGAGTTTAATGTCGCCGCTAGACGCTCATTTTGGTCACAGAGGTTTCAGACGTTCTCACATTATTTCATAAAACCGTCGGTAAATCTGCCCTCGGGTTTTTAGCTTCGCTTAGCACAACTCTATCCTGGATCAACTAAGAAACGGTTTTATGCATGAAGGAAGACAAAATAAAAAGATTAAAAAATAAATGTAGAAGAAGCTCTATAAAAAAAAGCAACCAGGTCTGAGTGGAGGATCACGTCTGTTATTATTACTGTCAACAGTCTGAACGCCTTAAAGCCACTACAGTAATTTTGTTTGCTTTAAATGATCAATATGGAGCAAGAAGAGATTGTAAAGTCTGGATACTGACATCATCTGTGTTTAGTTCTGTCTGCCTCTGGACCTGAAGTCAGTTCCTGCAGAATGAAGACTCTGCACATAGGAAGTGTTCATCGAAGCTACTGGTAGCTGTTCTTAGGTGGACAGAAGAAGAATAATAAGAATGCAAACTGTTAAAAAGAAGGTGCTGAGGCTGAGTGGGGAGCTGCTGAGCCCTGCTCCCAGTGTGTATAAATGAACGGAGTGTAAAGCTGATTGGATGGACATGAACTAGATGCTGAGAGCGTCAGACCAGACATCCTGAGGTTTTCTTATCATTAAATCAGAGTCTGTTCTCCACTCGTACTAAACAATCAACCATAGACTGTATATAAATATGGACCACGCGTCTCCACTTCCTTGCACTGGCCAAACTGGCGCCATCGATATCTATGCCCCGCCCACACTTCCTCCAGACTCACTCTCGTTTCATTAACACTGCGCTCTGTTGGATGTTGATGCTTTCAGCTGCAGTTTATTTTAGTTTTCTGTTTCATGCCCTTCTGCGTCTCATTGTTGTCTTACACATCAACCTGTGTCTCTTCAGACAGATCCTTTTCACGTGAGAGTCCTTCATCCTGACCGTCACCCGTCAGTAACCTGTCCCACAGTCCGTCAGGTTTCTAACTGTCCCGAGCCGTGAACAGCAGCCATGTTGGTGATCTTAGCCTTCATCATCCTCTTCCATCTGGCTGCAGCCATCCTGCTCTTCGTCGCCACCCTTCACAATGTGAGTACAGTGTCTGGTGATCACACCTGGACATGGAGGAGCAGGTCTAAAACATGTTTTTAACCGCCCTGACTCCTCCCTGCTGTAGGCATGGTGGGTGGTGTCAACACCGGGACGGGACGTCATCTACACTGACCTGTGGTACTCCTGTAACGCCACCTGCATCCCCGTGGAGAACAGCCACACCAGTGAAGCAGGTAAGACAGCGTGGATGATTTTAACTCAAGTCTGTGTTAGAGTTTATGTGTTGACGCCTCCGTTCCTCTCTGTCCTCAGCGTATCTGCAGGCAGTCCAGGCGACCATGATCCTGGCTATCATCTTATGCTGCGTCAGCTTCTTTGTCTTCATCCTTCAGCTGTTCAGGATCAAACAAGGAGAGAGATTCGTCTTCACCGCTGTCATCCAGCTCTTGGCCTGTATGTACAATATGTATTTAATTCATAGACTGTATAAAGATGGACGGTGGAACAGCTCCTCTAAAGTGAAGCCAAAGCAAGTAGAGCTCCCCCTGGTGTCTGGCTGCAGTATAGGTCATAAGCTCCACCCCCTCCATGTTAGTGGGCGGGACTTGGGTTAACTAAAACACTAAAATACACGTCAAATACATTTTTTTTCAAGGATGGTTTCTGTCATTTTATATAGTTAATGTAATGTTGATGAATGTTCAGTTTTTTGGATAAGTTTCGTTTTAGTTTTTGGACAAAACAGGATGTGACATAATGGCGTCTACCGGTTGCCATGCCAACTGCTCCATAAAGCGGCCCCGTGGAACTGTGAGAGTTGTAAAAACAATTTTTAAAAAGAAGTCCAGAGTATAATCCATCATGTCCTTGTAACAGGTGGAGGTAGAGCAGAGCGTAGTATTAATTAAACTAAAACATGAGTGAGTCTGGAGGAAGTGTGGGCGGGGCATCAATATCACGGCTCCGCGTGGCTCCACCCTCAGACCGTACTGATCAGACTCTGGCTCCAAACTCACAAGATGGCGCCGCCCGTATCCCCGGGAAAATAGAGTCAGTTTGAACAATGAGAGGAAGAGGAGACATGTTGTACATATTTATATACAGACTGTGTTTTCATTGCTCAGTGCAGCTGTTGTCACGTTTTTTGGGGAACGTAGAAGATCATTTAAAGTCCCCATGAAACAGATAGCTCAGACACTTAACACAGAGAGAGGAAAACATTTAATTGGATGAGAAACTAGAACTGTCCCCTGAGTGCAGGATGAGTCATCAGCATTATTATTTGAGCCAGATACTGTCATGTAATGCAAGACAACATCTGATCAGATTTTGTGGGGACTTTAAATTCTTTGACTAACCCGTTTATAAGAGGACAGCAGGTTAAACATTTCTCTGTTTACGCTGAGTAACGTCCTCCTCATCTCTGCTCCTCCCAGCTCTGTGCGTCATGATTGCAGCGTCCATCTACACGGCTCAGAAGGAAAGCTTCCACACGGAGAGTCTACAGAAAGGCTCCTACGGCTCCTCTTACATCCTGGCCTGGATCAGCTTCCCCATGACCCTCATCAGCGGCGTCATGTACCTGGTGCTCAGGAAGCGCAAATAGAGGCGTCGGGCTCAGCGTGCAGGAAACTCGGGAAACCCAAACATGCAAATAGGAACTTGGACACAAAAGAACTAATTTTCCTCAACAAACACACAATCTTGGTCTAACCTCGAGTCACAGCTTCAGATCCAGAAAACACATTTTCATTTCGTGGTTCTTACTGAATGTGGCAAAGATGCATGAGGACGGACGCAGTCGGCCTTCGGTGCTGGTAGTTGTTTGATGGTGGTTTGGTGTCTCTTAGAGAATTTAATTCATTTATATTTCCCACATTAATGAGAAAGTTCATCATTTCACCCCCCGGTATCTATCTGCATTTGATCAGATGTTTATAAGTGCAGCCTGTACATTACTAATAGAAACTAAAGTGACATCTGTATTTAGATCTGAGAGGAAGACGTCAGTAAATAGAGTCTGAAGGAATCAGAACGATGGCCGACAGCTGATCTGCTGCATGGAAGAAGCTCTTTGCTGCATTTAGTAAGAACATAACCTTCACTTGTCTCCTCCTCTTGTCTCCTTGTCTCCTGCTTCCTACCGTCTCTAATGATAGGACCATTTAAAAAAAACAAACAAGAAGACACATGTGGAGATTTGTCTGCCCGGGACACATCAGCTGGACGTTCCAACGGGGTCCATACTTCTTTTTATTCTTTCTTGAAGCTTTAGTCAACTGAATTTACTTTGTACATATTTGCTGTGTTTGTATAGTTGAGGTAAAACTCAGATAATAAAAGTCTATATATTAAAACAGAATCTCATGTTAACTGTAGCGTACAGGAAGTGTAGTAAAGTAGAATAATATGTAGGATTTTAATATTCTTATGTTACTGACTTGTGCTTTAATGTTGAACCAGTGACGTTGCTGTGATATTTGGGATTTAAAACGTCTGAAGCAGAAACGTGCAAACTTGAAAAATGAATGAACATTTCTCTGTTGTTTTGTTCACGGCCTCAGCGAAACAAAGACTAAAGCTATTTATTGTTTCAAACCACTGTTCTGTCTGTAGACATGTAGGAAGTCATGAAGTTTTCACGTAGTTTCCCTCTTTGGTCCATTAATGGAACAAACTGCGTTTAATACCCATAGGTTTGGTTCTGTTCTCTACCAGAAACCTTCCCCCTGATTTATTTCTAACTCCGGTCTTATGGGCTTTAGAGTTGGATGAAGCTGCAGGGACCGAAAACATTTTATGGAAAGAATTTCATCTTGGACTCGTTGGCTCCTTCAGAGATGCACTGGGTTCAGTTTGGTCCCTTAGAGCCCTGAAAACTGAGCTCTGCAGTGATGAAGAATCAGGGAAAACTAATAGAAGTGAAGCGTCTTTGCTCTGTTATCTGAAGTCGATACTTGAAAACGAACAAAAACACATTCGAGGCCAAGATTGTCACGTTTGTTACTCACTCATTTGTTGTTTTTGTGTCTCACTGACTAATACGCCTCCTGTTAGAAAGCATGATTTCATCTTTCATCAAATCCCTGAACGTTAATCTGTTAATCTCTGTATCAAAGATCTCTTTATATCTGAGTCCAGTCTTCTTGTCACATCTTAAACGCTGCAGACATTCATGATTAATCCCACGGCCATTACTGTCAAATCATTTCAAGTCATAGAAGCCAAAACTTTATTTATGGGGATTTTATTTTTATTTTCATTTTATTTTATTGCAGTTGAGACATTTCTTATTCCTGATGAAGTATTAATTCCTCACTGATTGAGTCTCGTGTTGCTCTGTTTTGTTCTATCAATGTGTTCAGAACTTAAATTAAACTGTTCATTTTATTGCATGAGTTTTTTTTGTTAGTTTTGATAAATTCTTCTTTGTTTCTGTTTGTTATTGTTTTAGGTTAATAAAATTACAACCTGTTATTTATGCTGAGTTTGAGTTTCTACATTCAGCTCCAGTGGTGAGACGCTGTCTGCTGCTGCCTCCTGGTGGACTGACAGGGAACTACACCACAGAATCAGAATCAGCTGTAATGGCCAAGTATGAGCACATACAGGGAATCTGACTCTCTTGTACTGAAACAACTTAAATAAGTGAAAGAAAAATAAAATAAAATAAAATAAATCTCAATCTGTACACATAAAATATAGGATAAGAGCAGATATATACACCAAACCAGGGTTTTGTACAGTGACTATATACAGTAGTGCAGAGTTATTGTTTTATTGTTCATGTGGATGGTCTCACACTCTGTGACTGCTCAGAGCTCATCAGAGCGACAGCCCCGGGGGAAGAAACTGTCCTTGTGGTTCCGGGTGGTTTTGGCGTACAGCGCTGAACCAGCACAAAAAAACACCTTCCTCCAAGAATGTGCTGAGTAAACACTACATGATGCAACCAAGACAGAAGGACACGGAACCAAATCTGTGAAGGTCCTCAGTCATCCAGGTCACAGTATGTCTAAGAAACAAGCAAAGACAGCTGGACCTGACGTCAAGAAACCTTTAGCTCTTTAGCTTGTGTGATGACTCCACTAGCCTATAGAACATACATACATACAGAAACCTGTTTTCCATTAAATTAAACTTTAAAATCCCTACAAATACCTTTAAATGTACCTATTTTTTGTCATTATTGGGCCAGATACTGACATATAGTACAAGACAACACTTTAACATCTAATCAGATTTTGTGGGGACTTTAAATTCTTTGACTAACCCATTTATAATCTAAAGGGTCAATGAGTCTGCAGAGGACAGCAGGTTAAACATTTCTCTGTTTACACTGAGTAACGTCCTCCTCATCTCTGCTCCTCCCAGCTCTGTGCCTTCATCAGCCTTATCAGCCTTTCTCTACGAGAAATAAAAACTCTAATGTTGATCTGCACGTTATGTTTCAGCCCTTGAGCCAATCCACACAAGTCCAGTTCCAGTGGTTTCACCATCTCTACATAGATAGACAGATAGACAGATAGATAGATAGATAGATAGATAGATAGATGTGTGAGTCAAAAAAAGCCCGCTAAATATTTTAATTTTGGTCACTTTCTTAATTTAATATAAACCTAAACACCCAGGACACTCATTACCACAATATGTTTTATTTTTTTTTATTTAATCTGAATGGGACGGGGGTGAAGTAGTCACTCGTTCTGGGACAGCAGCAGGGTCTGAGTCATACACTTGTTTGTTAGTTTGGTTTTTAAATATCTACACTTTTCTCTTAAATATAACATTTTTAAAAAATAATAATAATAAATTCTTCTACCATCGACTGATTTTGATTTTTGCATATATCAGATATTTCTATAGATTGTATTTAGTGCTGTTATTGGCTGTAGAAGAATTAAACGCTCGGTCTCGTGTGACCGGAACCGTTGAAGGGGAAGACATTAACAGACGGACCCGTGCTCAAAGATGGCAGACGTACCAGATAATGCTCCAGAACGTAAGCGTTTAAACTTCATGTTTTTAGGACTTTTATCACCACAGTAATTTATTTAATTCGTCTCTTGACTCTTTTAATTATTGTCTTAAGGTTTGTGGAGAGTTTTAAACAAACGTCGACATTTTCTCTTTTTCTCTTGTTCTCTTAATTACTGACGTTGAACTTGTAATTAGCTTCAAGCAGTTTGTTTTAGGCCCAGATTAAATCATTAGACTATAATAATAATAATAATAATGTAGATATTTAAATTAAAATAAAAACCGCCTGTTGAAGTTAAATGACGCAGATATTTAAGTGCTTTTCTGATAAACATTTAGATTTATTGATCAGTTTCACCATAGAAAGACAACGTGGTAATTATTAATTAATGTAGTCATTAATTATTATAGTAAATACTAATAAAATATATTCATGTGATATTACAACACACTGCTATCTAAAATGGCTGAGTCACAGTGACTGGTTCCATCTGTTACTGCTTAAAAATCCCAAATAATAATATTAATAATAAAAAGAAATGATATTCATATATTTATCACAGAACTAACTACTTGAATATATATGTATAATATAAATATATATATATATTTACTTTTTAAACCATCTTAGATCTGTTTTAAATCCCTGCATTAAGTAAAAAGAAAAACATGTGTAGATCTATCTTGACTCAAACGTAAAGAAAGTTTTGGTTTGATGGTTGAAAGCAAACGTCTGGTTGATCCTGATAACGGTTTCATGGCTTTAGACTGCCCCGGGACAACGAGTGAGCAGGCAGGAAAGTCGTCGTCATGTCAGGGCTGTCCCAACCAGAAGATCTGTGCTTCTGGAGCCACAAAGGCCCCCGACCCGGGTACGTCCACACTCCTCCTCCTTCGTATCATCTCTGAGAGATCTTGATAAAACGTCTGGACAGTTCAGGTAAAACAACTAAGTCCTTGTTTGATTCTTCATCCTTTATCTCTGATCAGCTATCGCAGAAATAGGAGTTAAACTGTCGACGGTCAAACACAAGATCCTCGTTCTGTCTGGAAAAGGAGGCGTCGGCAAGAGCACCTTCAGTTCTCACCTGGCCCACGCGCTGGCGAGTGACACCACAAGAGAGGTAATAGTTCACAGAGCCACCAGCTGACTGGACACATTCAGTATTACACGGGAGAATTTATATAGTTTGATTCTGTGGGGCATAAAAAAAATAAAAAAAAACGTTTTTATGGTTTAAGACAAGTTTAAAACTAAATCTGAAGCAAAGTCAAACTTCCTCTGATGGTGTCCTGACCTGTACAAGTCTCTGCAGACAGGATCAGACAGAGGGC
This sequence comes from Chelon labrosus, assembly GCF_963514085.1. Lineage (NCBI taxonomy): Eukaryota > Metazoa > Chordata > Actinopteri > Mugiliformes > Mugilidae > Chelon > Chelon labrosus. The sequence continues at coordinate 23,863,536 of NC_140354.1, forward strand.
TCACATTATAACGTTCATATCTACAACTTCAATCATTTGCACCAAGGAACAGAACAATCACAGTTTATTAATGAATGTCACCTGTAGAGGGAAACAGTTGGTTGTAGATGTCATATCAGACCAGGGCCAGAGACTGATCTTATCAGCTGAACACAGACACAGATTGTTTCCTGTTTGTCTCTTCTAAAACTACTAGTGTGTCAAATCCTGTTGAGCTGCATGCAAAGCTGCTGTGCTGCAAAAACCCTCCTCCTCCCCTAAAATAAAATAAAAGTAAAAACCTAATAAAATAAAATAAAAGTAAAAACCTAATAAAATAAAATAAAATAAAATAAAATAAAAGTTAAAACCTAATAAAATAAAATAAAATAAAATAAAAGTAAATAAAAGTAAAGTAAAAACCTAATAAAATAAAATAATGTAAAAACCTAATAAAATAAAATAAAATAAAATAAAATAAAAGTAAAAACCTAATAAAATAAAATAAAAGTAAAAACCTAATAAAATCAAATCAAATAAAATAAAATAAAAGTAAAAACCTAATAAAATCAAATAAAATCAAATCAAATAAAAGTAAAAACCTAATAAAATAAAAGTAAAAACCTAATAAAATCAAATCAAATCAAATAAAAGTAAAAACCTAATAAAATAAAATAAAATCAAATAAAAGTAAAAACCTAATAAAATCAAATAAAATCAAATAAAAGTAAAAATCTAGTAAAATAAATTAAAATAAAATAAAAGTAAAAATCTAGTGAAATAAATTAAAATAAAATAAAATGTAATTAAAAATCTAATAAAATAAAATAGTATCAGCAAAAATGTCCAGAATTTTCATTTGAACAAGACATAGAGACAGAATAATCTATATTCTAGGAAGGATCAATAAGGTGTAATAGTGTCCATTAACCTGCCTGTGATTCCTCTTCCATTTTCAAACTGTCATGTAACATCATCAGTTTGTATCATAAGATTCCACATGTACACTTTAGTCAGATATGTGTATCTATGACAGATGGATGTTTATCTTGCTGTTCTCTTCTCTCTTTCTTCTGTCTGTACCCGGCTGGCCTTAGGCAGATGGGTCCCTCCATATGAGCTGGGTTCTGCTCGAGGTTTCTTCCTGTTAAAAGGGAGTTTTTCCTGCCACCGTTGCCTTCAGGCTTGCTCTGGGGGTTTCAGGCCGGGTTTTTGTAAAGCGTCTTGAGACGATTTGTATTGTTATTGACGCTATATAAATAAAATTGAATTGAATTGAATTGAATTAACATGAACAACATGGAGTTATGTTGTTGTTGTCCAGCTGGATAGAGTAGAGGATGAATGACGTCCTGTAGCGTTCACTGAGGGAGTGGAGCTGGATCAGTCTGGTGGAGAATGAGCTCCACTGTCCCTCTATAGTCCATGATGGAGAGCAGTTTGTCCAGTGTCCTCCTGTCCCTCACTGTCTTCCAATAACATGTCCAGCCTTTTGGATAAATTTGTTGATCGTACTGATGTCCTTTCTGCTGCTGCTGCTCCCCCAACAAACCACAGCAAAGTACAGACTGGCATTAAGTCTCCAGTAACTTGATGCATAGATTAAAAAACCTGAGCTTCCTCAGGAAGTAGAGTCTCATCTAAAAAGTTTTCTGTCTCCTGTGGTTTTGTCTTAAAAACAACTGATCTACTTCTAACTGCGTTGGTCGTCAGTCAGTTTCGTTATTGCCTGGTTTCATGTGAATGTTTCTGAGGTAAAGTTTCTCAACACTGTGCTTCATTACACTCTCAGCTACATACATGTTCACAGTCCTTCAGTTAAAGTGTCCAGAAAATCAAACTGCAGAGTTTCTTTCATTTAAAGTGGACAGATGTGACAGTGATGCTAACTAACACTAACAGTGTTCTCTGGGTCGTGTCTGTGGAGCTCTTCTGCCTCGTGTGGCCAAACTGAGTATTACAAAAACAAACATATGTAAATATTATAAATAATTAAAATATTCAGATATGGCGAGGTGGTTAGCACTGATGCCTCACAGCAAGAAGGTCACCGGTTCGAATCCATGGGCCGGCTGGCCTTTCTGTGTGGAGTTTGCATGTTCTCCCTGTGTCTGCGTGGGTTCTCTCCGGGTACTCCGGCTTCCTCCCACCGTCCAAAAACATGCTCATTAGGTTAATTGGTGATTCTAAATTGGCCGTAGGTGTGCGTGTGAGTGTGAACGGTTGTCTGTCTCTGTGTGTGGCCCTGCGATGGACTGGCGACCTGTCCAGGGTGTACCCCCGCCTCTCGCCCGACGACAGCTGGGATAGGCTCCAGCAGACCCCCGTGACCCTTAACAGGACTAAACGGGTATAGAAGATGAATGAATGAATGAATGAATGAATGAATGAAAATATTCAGATAAAACTAGATTCTCTTCTGTTCTTTAGTCAGAGCCCTGAGGATAGTTTTTCTCTCTTACCTCAGATTTATCACCTGATAACACTAGAGACGAGAGCTGCTTGCTCAAACCAAACTGAACATGAAACCAAAATATTGATGGTTTCATGTTTGATATGCAGGTAAAATATGATTAAAGTGAGATTCATGAAGGTTAAGACCTGTTAACAACCTGTTAAACCTGCTTGCTCCCCTCGGTGCTCCGTCCTGACATTTGGACAGGATGAGTGTAAAACAAACTGCTCTCTGAATAAAGAGTGTTTTCTTTTCTCCGTTGTCAGGTGGCTCTGCTGGACGTAGATATCTGTGGTCCGTCCATTCCAAGGATCATGGGCTTAGAGGGAGAACAAGTAAGTCAGTTGTCCAGGTCATTATAAGACAAGTGGACTGGTAGAGTCTCTAGAGGACGTTTCATCTCCAGCTCTAGAGGACAGGTGGAGGGTTTATCATCTGTAGGTGCTGCTCCTCAGAAACTCATCTGACTAATATCTGTTCATCTTATCCTGAAACATAAAGGATTCCTGTAAACTGCAGGTTTCCTCTTAAACGTCCCGTTGATCACATGTCGTGGGTTCACAGCAACAGTTTCCAAATGCAAATATCACATGTGGAAACAACTGCAAGACCTGCTTCTCACATCTGGCCAGGAAACTGTCTCTAAACCACAGCTGTCAAACATGCGGCCCGTCAGAGGGTCTAAGCTGGCCCACAGCACAATTATACAAACTGTTAGGCCTAATTTGTCCAATGAGAAGTGGACAGAACACAACACTGAGACCCAGGACTAAACAGCAGACAGTTATCCTCTGCTTAAATGTGAATTGCGCCCGAGCTAAAATGAGCTAAAAAATGCATATTGTATTTGATCCTTGTCTTTCATAAATTAGATCAGTGACTGACTGAAGGTAACACCGTCTTTATTCCCACGTCTTTTATTGTTTAGGGCTGAGACGTAAACCTGTCGCTCCGTCCTAATGTTTAATGTCTCGTCCGTTAGGTTCATCAGAGCGGCTCAGGCTGGTCTCCTGTGGTGAGTCACTCCAGACGACGCTCAGTGTTTATTTTATTTAAATGTTCCCTGGTTGATAAATGAAAGTGTTCATGTGTTTGTCCCAGTATGTGGAGGACAACCTGGCTGTCATGTCCATTGGTTTCCTGCTCGGCAGCCCTGACGACGCTGTGATCTGGAGAGGACCAAAGAAGAACGGTGCGTTACAGTTAGTGTGCGTGTTTTTATTTTACTTCCTCCAGATGTGACACAGCTGTGACGTCCCTTCGTCTCCTTCAGGGATGATCAAACAGTTTCTGAGGGACGTGGACTGGGGGGAGCTGGACTACCTCATCGTGGACACTCCTCCTGGGACCTCTGACGAACACCTGTCAATCGTCCAGTACCTGAGCGCCACACATGTGGATGGAGCCGTCATCATCACCACACCACAGGTACACACACACACACACACACACACACACACACACACACACACACACACACACATTTATCATCATCATAAATAATTCAGGTGTTTACTTTCCTCTTGTTGAATGAACAACTACATTCACCTTATGGACTCCTCTTTATTCATGTTAACAGCAGGCTGGCTGAAATTTTAAATTTTAAATGTTTTATCATAAATCTGCTTCAGTTTCATGAGACCTTGGCTTTTTGTTTGTTTGTTTGCCTCTGATTATGACGCTATCCCAACTATTAAGAACTATTTGTACAGTATATGGCACATAGCATAAGATCATTACCGTCATAACATGAATACTGGTTTCAGTGACTGACAGCAGCAGCCTCTGCAGCTCATCTACATGAATAATAAACAAGCTGTTGAGACGTGGTATTCTAGGAGAAAAGGTATCAGTGAATAAATCTAATTTATAGCTAGCTCCTATAAAGTGAAGCCAGTTCATGTTACGTCTGGAGTCGTTTCCTTCAGGTTTAGTCCATAGTCTGTATGTAAATATGAACAACACGCCTCCACTTCCTCTCATGGGTCTCAACGTTATTTGGCATCTGTCGTTATTCTCCCGGGGTTACAGGCGCCATCCTGTTTGGATCCAGAGTCTGATCAGTACGGTCCAAAGATTAACACTTAAATAAAGTAAACCTAAAATAACATCCTGACTGTTCTCTGTGGGTTTCTGTGTAAACTGTGTAATATGTGGTTGAGGTATGGAGTCTGGATCCAGGGGGTGGGCAGCTTGTGTTTGGGGTGGTGTTTTTTATTGCTTATTTTTCATTTATTCTATTATTTATTTATTTATTTATTTATTATTTTACTCTCTAATTTTATTTATTTTATATATATTTTTCTATTTTAGTTGTTTATTCTTGCGTATCTGTTCATGTGTATATATACCTTGTGTTTTATTTTTGGGCATATACCTTTTATTTTATATTTATTTATTTTTTATTTAAAATATTTAAAAATTTTATCACAAAAAAAACTACCTAAAATGACAGAAACCATCTGTGAAAAACAAAAAATGATTTGGCGTGTATTTTAGTGTTTCAGTCAGTCCTTTCAGAGGCCACCATGTGCTTTTCTTGTGACTGTTTAAATCCTCGTGGTCCGACCTGTAACCACTGATCGTTACTGTCATCAGCAGCTCGGGAAATCCCAGATGATATCTTCATCTATTATTTGTATTTCTGTTGGTTTGCGTTCGTTAAACCATGTAATCCCTGTAATTACGATAGTGACACTTAAAACCACACCAGAGAACCAGAGGAGCGATTCTAATGAGCTCAGATGTTAGAACAAGTCTGTTTTAGTCAGAATGTACCAGAACACCTGTGTTAGCCGCCGCAGACGCCCTGCTCTGGGTAATAACTGTAGTTCTGCACCCACTGGTTTCTCTGCAGCGGGAATGTGTTCCAACGTTAAACACAGATTACAGCAGAGCCACAACAGAAGGAGAGAGGTTAACCACTGAGGTTGAACATCAGCAACCACCAGACCTTAAATCAGATTGGATGGTACTGCTAATGGTAGCTCGTCCTACCCTCCCTGATAATTATAGCTCTTCTTAGCCTCTCAGCTAACAGTAGCTCAACTTAGCCTCTCAGCTAACAGTAGCTCTTCATAGCCTCCCAGCTAATAGTAGCTCTCCCTAGCTTCATACCCTCCCAGCCACTAGCGGAACGAATCAGAGACGGGCCGGGGGCGGGGCACATGACCGGGCCCTTTAAACCCAAATAATAAAGCTTATCATAACGTCATTTTACAACATACACATGTTAAAGCTATACTCTACGATCTGGAATATGGTAGTTGTCCGATCTTCACAATATGGATAGCAAAAAGAACAAAAAAAAAATTCATTCATTCTATCAACCGTAATCCTGCATAGAAATTGACCAATGGGAGCCATGAGGATGGCTCCCATCCAATCCCCTTGTCTCCCCTGCTCCTCGTCATCCAGCCTCGTCCCCTCCCGCTCCCTCTCTGTAAACTCTGAGCGGCTAGTGATTAGCTTAGCGATTTTACCCAAAATACACTTGGAGACAATATCTGCGATCCACTTGTAAATTTGCACGTCGTAAAGTGAAATGTGAGAGTGAAAATAACGCCAGTCATACAGCACAACATTTTATTTAATATTGTACACCTACTACATCACTAAAGTCAGTCATGTAAAGTTTTTTGGCAACCATGACTCATCCTGACTGGAGCAACCTATATAAGCCCACATACAGATAGCGAAGTTGATAGTGATACTATGAAAGCATTGCTCTTATGAGCGAAGCACCTCCGGGCCCAAGCCGCGAGAGAGGCCCACCTTCCCCAGCACGGAGGCGAGAGAGGGGCCCGGGCCGATCCCGCCAGGTCCCCGGGCCGGGGGCGTGCCGCCCTCCCAGCCCCTCCTGAAGCCCCGCCCCTGCTCCCAGCTAATAGTTGCTTTTCATCGCCTTATAGCCTTCCAGCTAATAGTAGCTATTCCTAGCTTCCTAGCTTATAGTAGCTCATCTTAGCTTCATAGCCTCACAGCTAGTTGCTCTTCATAGCCTTATAGCCTTCCAGCTAATAGTAGCTATTCTTAGCTTCCTAGCTTATAGTGGCTCATCTTAGCTTCATAGCCTCACAGCTAATAGTAGCGCTTCATAGCCTTATAGCCTTCCAGCTAATAGTAGCTATTCTTAGCTTCCTAGCTTATAGTAGCTCATCTTAGCTTCATAGCCTCACAGCTAGTTGCTCTTCATAGCCTTATAGCCTTCCAGCTAATAGTAGCTATTCTTAGCTTCCTAGCTTATAGTAGCTCATCTGCTCTTCATAGCCTTAACATCTCACCTTCAGTTGAATGATTAGCTTCAGGTATGACATCCCACTGATTCATGTCACAGTCACAGAGCTGTGGTTTGGACTTTTATTCTGAAAGCTGCTTTAAGCGTTGACCAACCAACAGAGGATGCTGTTTAATCATGAACCCATGGGACTCTGAGCCGCTTTGATCGAGAGGCTTATTGCACAATAAAAGGTTTAGTAGATGTTTACTCAAAACACAGTAAAGGAAATAAAAAGATCACAGCGCTGTCTGTCAATAAAATACCTTCATTCATCACATTCCTTTACACCTGGTCAGACCGGCACTGAAAGCCTTATTCAGGTCCCATAGTTTCAGCATTAGGCTTCAGCTGGAGGTGTGTTCACCAAACAGTCACCAAACAAAACTCTCCTCAGAACATGTCTACCTTTCTTTATATTTATCTGAATAACTCCTCATCAGTTCATCAGTCTGATAAACCAACGTGTCTGAGCTGCTTTAAGTTGTTGATGTGAAAAACTGCTTCTCAGAAAACGTTTCCTTAAACCTAAATTGGGCTGGGAGGTTAGACGAGTCACTTCCTCATTCCATGACTCTCTCTTAACCCGAGCCAACCACAGACAGCGCTGGAATTACCCAAACTCAGCACCAGTCTGATATTAATCTGCCTGGTTTGATGTTTGTTTCTGATACCAACGACAGTTTGCACGGAAAAGAAAAGAAAGAGAAAGAACGCATTAACACCCTCCACCCCCCTCCTCATCCCTCCAGCTGTGCTATGCGTTTCTTTTTCTGGCTCTGTTAACATGATCTCGTTTTCATTTTGAAAGACAAACTAAAAAGTCCTCCTGTTCAGACGAATGTTTGAGCACCGCTTCAGGACTAAAACTTTGAAAACACGAGATGCTCCGTGTACGACTGGAGACGCCTCAGCCCGCGGGACTGAATGCTGATTGTTCCAATCACTGCTTCCTTCCTGCACACGTTTAACTGCACGGCTAGCTGCTAGCATCCACAGCTACAACAGCGACACCACATTATCAGACACGTGTGTTTACATCAAAACATCGATCACTGTAGAACTTTACTGGGGTTTAAAGAGGTTCTGCTGCTATGGAGCATCAACTCTACTGGAAATAGAACAGGAGGAGGAGGAGGAGGAAGAGGAGGAGGAGGCTGGCGTCCATGTGGGGCAAAGATGCTCAGAAAGAAACCATCTGATCAAGTGTTTCCGTGGTTATTAGAGATTAACACTGAGGTTTATTGGTGACGTGCTGGTGTGAATACTAGGAGTTGAGTAAAGCTCCAGTTGTGGGCGTCAGTCTTATCCAGATATCTTTGTGTTTGTGTGGATGTTTCTGTGTAGGAGGTGTCGCTGCAGGACGTTCGGAAGGAGATCCGGTTCTGTCAGAAGGTGAAGCTGCCGATCATCGGAGTGGTGGAGAACATGAGCGGCTTCGTCTGTCCCAAATGCAAGGTGACTGGTGTCCATGCAGACCAGATAGTGTCTGTACCCGCTCAACATCGTCTCTGTCTCTTTAAAGAGTTGAGCTGAGCCACAGAAATTAGAGAACTGTCTAATCTGATAAAGAACAGTCGTATAAACAACGATACAAACGCAGAGAACACACAGAAAAGAGGAACCGGTCTCACAAATATGCTCTGCAACATCTTTCATTCTTTTGACTTTGTCATCGTTGGGTTCCGTTTAACTAAACTATGCTGACGGCGCCACTCAGGACGGGGCACGTGTTACTGGATGTTTTTATAATGGAGTCGCTCTGGTCTTAAAGGAGCGTTCCAACGGTTTGAGGTAAACATTAGTTTGAGGTCGTGACTCCTCCTAACTCCAGCTGATTCATTAAATGGTCAAAGAGGTGGAGTGTGAGTGTAGCTACCTGTGAGGACACCCACCTGTCAGTCAAATAGACCACGCCCCCTTAATTCTGCAGAACTTTAATCCTTCATCTAATTTAAACAGGTGAGTTCTAGTTCTTTTTGTGGCTGTTTATGTGACTGAGCCGTCTGTTTTTTACCTGTGGAGGTTCCAGCTTGTTTGGACCGTACCATGTCACTTTAAGGGAGGGTTTGTAATAGTTAACGTGCTAACCATGCCTCCTGAAGATCATTGTCTTCATACCAGACATGTGATTCTCTGTCAGCTGCAGAGGAGACCGTTTCTGCTGTAACGTTGGACATTTTAACAAACGGTCTCACGTTGGAGGAACTTCAGAGATTCAAACAGCAACAACCATCAGTCCTCAGTTCAATTCAATTCAATTCAATTTTATTTATATAGCGTCAATAACAATACAAATCGTCTCAAGACGCTTTACAAAAACCCGGCCTGAAACCCCCAGAGCAAGCCTGAAGGCAACGGTGGCAGGAAAAACTCCCTTTTAACAGGAAGAAACCTTGAGCAGAACCCAGCTCATATGGAGGGACCCATCTGCCTAAGGCCAGCCGGGTACAGACAGAAGAAAGAGAGAAGAGAACAGCAAAGAGAGAAGAGAAGAGAACAGCAAGATAAACATACATCTGTCATAGATACACATATCTGACTAAAGTGTACATGTGGAATCTTATGATACAAACTGATGATGTTACATGACAGTTTGAAAATGTAAGAGGAATCATAGGCAGGTTGGAGAATTGTTCATTCAGGTAGGAGTGGATAACTGCAGGATTCCATGAAGACTGGGCAGGCTGATGAGACCACGACAACAGATGTAGTATAGAGCTCCACGGGAAACACACAACTCCAGGCCAGAGATACTCACAAGAAGAGGGGGGAAGGAAGGGGAAGGAAGGGGGGGGGGGACACACAGCAGTAAACATTCTACATAGTAATAGCACAGAATTGTATGACTAGTAGTATATAGGAAATTAGAGGGCAAGAGCTCTGTGCCAGAGAAAAGAAAGTGGAGGATGCGAGAGAGGAGAGAGAAGACAGAAGGAGGACATGTGTTTGGTGCATCGTCCCCCAGCAGCCTAGGCCTATAGCAGCATAACTAAGGGATGGTTTAGTCCAGCCCTAACTATAAGCCTGATCAAAAAGGAAAGTCTTAAGCCTGACCTTAAAAATAGAGAGAGTGTCTGCCTCCCGAACCCAAACTGGGAGCTGGTTCCACAGGAGAGGAGCCTGATAGCTGAAAGCTCTACCTCCCATTCTACTTTTTGAAATTCTAGGAACCACAGTTCAGATCAGACTAGGCCTGAACTCACAGCTAATAGTAGCTCATCCTAGCTTCATAGCTAATAGTAGCTCATCCTAGCCTCCTAGCTAATAGTGGCTCATCCTAGCTTCATAGCTAATAGTAGCTCATCCTAGCTTCCTAGCTAATAGTAGCTCATCCTAGCTTCCTAGCTAATAGTAGCTCATCCTAGCCTCCTAGCTAATAGTGGCTCATCCTAGCCTCCTAGCTAATAGTGGCTCATCCTAGCCTCCTAGGTAATAGTAGCTCATCCTAGCTTCCTAGCTAATAGTGGCTCATCCTAGCTTCCTAGCTAATAGTGGCTCATCCTAGCCTCCTAGGTAATAGTAGCTCATCCTAGCTTCCTAGCTAATAGTGGCTCATCCTAGCTTCCTAGCTAATAGTGGCTCATCCTAGCCTCCTAGCTAATAGTGGCTCATCCTAGCCTCCTAGGTAATAGTAGCTCATCCTAGCTTCCTAGCTAATAGTGGCTCATCCTAGCTTCCTAGCTAATAGTAGCTCATCCTAGCTTCATAGCCTCCCAGCTAATAGTAGCTATTCATAGCGTAGCCGTTTTTTAGCCTCTTTGCAGAAACTGATTAAAGTAGTCGGTGTAAGTGACCCTTTCAGACGTGGCTTCTGTCAGTAGTTGGTGCTTTGTATCCTAAAACGTTTCTGATCTGAACATTTTCTAAATCTGATCATGCATTCATCTCTCTGTCTCTGTCTCTCTCTCTTTCTCTGTCTCTGTCTCTCTTGTAGAACACATCTCAGATCTTCCCTCCCACCAGCGGGGGCGCTGAGCAGATGTGTGCCGATCTAAACCTGCCTCTGTTAGGAAAGGTGCCTCTGGACCCGAGGATAGCTCGGAGCTGTGATGAGGGCAAGTCCTTCCTCAGCGAAGTCCCCGACTCTCCAGCGGCGGAGGTCTACCAGAGGATCGTGCAGAGTGAGTGTGTCAGGACGAAGACGACTGTGACATCATGTGTTCACATCACCATGTCACTGAGTTCGGTTCCTGGGTAGAGAAGTTCTATTCCTTATTCTGCTGAAGTGCCCCCGTTTCTGATGACTAGATTGTTATTTGACGTCCTGATTCCTGATTAAATGTAATGAAAGAAGAAGTGGTCACTGGTCGAATGGGAAGCAAACGCTCAAAAGGGAAGAAGAGCTAGATATCGAAATTCATTGAATGTATCAACAGCAGAAGATTAAACGACGTGTGGTTTGTGTCCCGGATGAGTCAGTCACATTTAAAAGGAAAACAACAGAAAGCAGAGATGTGTTTATTAACGTCCTCCCTGCTCCACCAGGTATCCTGGACTACTGCTCCAACAGGGTGACGGAGGAGCAGAGCACCACCTGACCCCACCCTAGGGCGGCCATGTTGGACCAAAACACTGTAGGAGGGTGGCAGCTCCAGACATCAGTCACATGTTCTGTTGTAATATAACTCTGTAATGAGTCACATTAGAGCTTTGGAATAAAGAGAGAACTTATATTAATGATTAAGATCCTTTGTTCCTTTATTTCACTTTAAAAACTAAACTAGACATGAGAGCAAATAAAACAAGAAGAACCAACATCTCACTTCATTATTTAATGAACCGGTTTAACGGCTTTGATTTAAATAAATGTTCATGTGTTCAGTAGAATCACATCTACTGGAAATAGATTCCAGTAGATTAGAGTTTATTCATTTATCCATTATTCATCCATCTAAATAAACAAATGACAGGATTCATGTTCCTTTTTCATTCTCTGTGACTGTAAAGCTTCATTTTTACTTTCAAACACGACCTGTTTTATTTGTTTCCTGTTCAGACTTGGCTTCAGGGTCAAGTGTGACGGCTGCTCAGAGGTGAGGCTGGAGGACTGTGCTTGGATGTTCTGGAAGCAAAAACATTTGATTTTATAGATATTTAGATTATGAATAAAAAACTTAGTGTGTAAATAACCTGAAATCAGCCTGAGCTGCAGCTTTAAAGTGATGAACACGTTAATTAATAAATTACTAAACTGCAAAAGCATTGTTGTGAACTTTATGTACTCTAAGAATAGTTTGATGTTAATACTTTCACTGTTAAAGTCTTAAGTAATATTATATACAGTAATAGTACTGATTAAAGGTTTTAGCAGCATCTCTGTTGTCCATTATTTATTTTAAATGAAGTCTTTAAACTGTCGTGACTGAGAATCGGAGCGGGGTCATTACCCATAATACCCCTGGGCCTGTGCGCCTCACAGTTTAACCAAACCACTGTGAATGTGACGAATGTATGAGACTCGATCACTGCTTCTGGTGGTTTGCACACTTTCTCTCGAGCATCCTGCAGCACCGTGACCACATGATTTACCTTCCTGATACAAACAAACAAACGGGGTTTTTCTTGAGTCGTGTGTAAATGTTGAAAGTTTGTTTCCATTTGACCACTGCAAAGCTAAAAACAACTGGTTTTGCAAGCTGAGAGAAGCTGTGATGAAACTGTGAAACTGAAACAATCCCTGTGTGGGCACAATCTAACCTCACTTCCTAATAAGAAAAATCGGATCTATAAAACTGTCTCTCACATGCACTTTATGAAAAGGCCGTCCCTCCAAACACACAAACACCTCCCTCTTGATGAGAACGCCTCCCGGATAAAAAATCTCCCTTTAAGAGAAATAATAAAGTCGACCATCTCTGCTAGCAGGTGCCTCTTGTCGGATGAGCGGCGGTCAGGCAGACGTGGTCGCCATGGCTCAGTTCAAGGAGGTTTTGGAAGAAGTGCGTTTGGCTCTGACCTCGGCGTCCCCCGTCCAGCTCTGGGCTCTGCTCCGGGGTCTGGTGGAGGAAGGGATCATCTCGGAGGCTTACAGCAGGAGCCTGAGTCTGCAGCACCTCACACCTGAGCCGCTAGACGGGGAGCTGGAGGAAGAGCTGGACGGGTGGTTTGTTTCTGGAGGGCCCACCTCGGACCGTCACCTCAGCTGGGACAGGAGACGCGGGTCAGAGTGTGAGCCTGATGAACTGAACAGAGTCGGCTCTCAGGTGAATCACCTGGGACCGGGGGAGCAGGCGACAGTGGACAAACACTACCTTCCTACACAGACACTGAGCAGGATGAGTGAGCTGCTGAGAGGTTCAGAATCACTGCAGACCTGTGGGAGTGATAATGAAAGAGTGAAGAAGGGGAATTTGGAGGCTGAGAAGGAGTGGTTAGAGGAGGTAACTCGGAGGATAGCTGTCCCTCTGTGGCAGCACTGGGACAGAGGACGAAGGATGTTGCTGCCTCTGCTTCCCTGTTTGACTGGAGCCTGTCCGTCAGGTGAAAACACACCCTGCTCTGCTCTGGACGTGGAGGAGGAAGCTCAGCTCGCCGCCTCTTACAGGACGCTGGACTTGACCGATGGCATCTCTCTGTGCACCGAGCTGGACTTCATGGACATGGACCTGAGCCTGGATCCAGGAGCCGGACTGAACATGGATCCCTTCAGAAGCTTTGGAGCAGCGACGCACACTAACAATAAGCTGCAGGGCCACGAGGTCGTCTGCTGGACGGACGACAGGACGGCCGACACAGAACACCTGTGTGTTTTCACTGCAGACACATTAACAGCAGATTACAGCCTGACAGCAGGGATTACAGAGTATCTGGAGAGTTTCGCCAGGACCATGTGCAGCATGGAGACAGACGCAGGAGACAATATGGACTCACTCTGGGGTGAGTTTACAAATCATCATAGAGCTTTTCATTCTCTTTTTTATTTCAGTAACTTCTCTTTCACATTAAATGTCAAGATTTACAGGAACTCTGCACACGCTCTCATTAATATGTGTGTACACAACTGTGAAGCCACAACTGTTGGCTCTGGCTCTCCAGGTACTTTCCTTTTCAGTCTGCTTGCATGTCTCTGCAGCCTCGAGTCAGCGCGGTGCAGCGTGAGACAGGAATGACTCTCTGTTTGGGCGAATGCCTGGACTGGTTTGGTAGATAGGCTGGGCCATAGTTTCAGTTTCAGTTTGAGTTTTTCCATGGCTGAGGAAAAGCAAACAATAGGCCAGGGCTCTACACGCCTCTGCCTATCCCTTTATGGTTTAAAATATCAACTGGGAAATTACTGGAAACTCCATGAGGACTCTCATCAGAACGTAATGCATGAATAAAAGTCTTTGAGAGAAAGAATCAGAATCAGGGAAAAGAGGATTTAAACACATCTTAACTCAGTGTCTGTCTCATGTCTCATCTGTCCATCGTCCGGTTAGTCTCTTGTCACTTGACATTAGTCTCAGTAAAGCTGAGGTTCACTTCCTGTTTTTACATCATTTATTTCAGCTGCAAAGCAAACATACAGGGATCTAATGCAGATGCTACGTGTTCACACACACTCCAGGATTTTAAATCACTCAGATCCTTTACTGGAGCCGTCTCCAGGCGTTGTTTGCTCCTTTAGTTTAGTCTCAGGTTGAGATCAGGTCTTCTTCACCTCCATCTGGACTGTGAAGCACCGGGTTCATCCATCACATCATCAGTTAACACTAGAGATCCTCTGGAAGCCTTAGATGATGGAGTTGTCCCTGGTTGTTCACGTTAGATGGTGTCTAGTCTAATCTGTCCTTCCTGCTCTTGAGGCTTGTAACTAGTTTGCACCTTGTGGTCTTCTCTTGACCGTAGACCTGGATGATGATGCTCTGACCTCTGTTAGAGTCGTCTGGATGTTGTGAAGCGTTTTTTCTTCAGCAGAGATCTGCTCCTGAGATTGTGGTCTGTGGACGTCCAGGTCTTTTCATGTGGCTGAGCTCGGCAGCGTGTCCTCCTGGGGCTGATTTAAACCCCCGGTCCTCCTGCTGTCTCTCTGGTGGGTGTGTTGGGTGGTTGCATCCTGAAGGTGACCTGCTTCACATCCCACATCTGTCCCTGAAACAGCTTCTGAGCCCCTGCAAGAACAAACAGACCTAAACATCCTCCTCCAGTTTAGATGTGAACACGTTCTTTACGTCACTGTGGATTCTTTAGTCTTAAATGCATGCATGGACCTGACTGTAGCCGTCAGGAGAAGAAAACTATTTTATTTTTTTAGATCTGCTGCTTCAGGCGTCTCTGCACCACGTTAACGTTACCAAAGATTAATCCTCAGATTTGTTTTGCAGGTTACAGGCAGCTGGTGAAGGAATTCGGTAAACACAGTCAGAGTTCTGGCAAAGGTCTCCACTCTTTTAATGTTTATCAGGTCGGTTGTAAATGACTAAGTCCAGGACAAAGGTGCAGTTTCATTGGGTGGAGTCTGCTGAAGGTTATTATTGATCTACTGCCCTTCATTTCTCAGAACAACCAATGATGCTGGTTGGTTATGATGCACCAACACAGAGAGACGGAGCGCTTAGTTATTTGTCTTTATGTCCTGCCCTCTCTCTCTCTCTCTCTCTCTCTGCCTCTGTTTGTGTTGGAGGAGCTGGTATGAAGCAGGTGATGGTGTGTGATGTAATGGTGGTGAGGCGGGTTGGCACACTCCAATTAATCTGCTGGCAGCAGTGAACAGGTAGCGCCGGTACTTTCCATCTGATAACTGCCACTTCCTTCAGGGAGCTGGTCACACAAACTGAACTAGAACAACAGAAAAACACCTGCCAGGCCTCAGGGGGCAAAACATCAACACAACCGCCGGCCGCGGGCGTCAGGAGGCGGCGGACAGAAAAGACAATGGAGTTACATAATAATATATTTAGATCAGTTAGAAATGAGATTTAAGCACTGCAGAAACTTTTAGATATCAGCAAAAATAGAACAAGACGAGTAAATCTCAGTCTCATCCAAGAAGCTTGAAAACAAGTAGATTTGTGTTGATGCAAGTAAAATATTAACAGAAGAGAACTAAGTTCATCTAAAAGCTTTAGGATTCTCCGAGTTCTAGTTTTAATCATTAACTTCAATTTATTAAGAGAAAACCCTGAAAGAGTCAAATGATGTAAAACTTTAAGATGAATTATCTTAGAGGACAAAACTAATAAAACTAAAAGCACGGAGGTTTGCCTTCAGATATTTCCTCTTAGACAGATTTCAGGTTCAAACAGCTGATCCGGGTGATGGCTTCATGCTCTGTGACTGTATCTGTGTAGGTGTGGTCGTAGTATCATGGACTCACTGACTTCAGAACCTTCTAAATATGAGCCTTTGAGGTCACGGAGGTGTGAACTCTTTCCTTCCTCTCAGTCTTAAACTCGTTGCTGATTTATTCTGAGCGTCCTGTGAGCTGATGCTTTATAGTTCAGCTGTGCTGCTCGTGGTCCCCTGTCCCGGGGAGCATCCGCCTCCCTCGGCCTCTCGCCTCTATTTTGCGCATTTAGCCAAAGAGAAAGTAAAAGAGTTTGTTGTTAGACCGATCAGGTTGTGCGCAGCGCAGTGCACTGGCTGCATGTGCAGGTCATCTGAGGACGCGAGGGCTTCAGCGGCGTGGATGTAAAGTACATCAGCTTGGAGTTTAATGCTGTGGAAGTATTCACCAGAGGAGTTCATCATCCAGAGGAACGATCCAGGTAAAGATGATCCTGCAGCTCTGGAGTCTGCGCCTTTACACGAGCGTCAGGCTGGATAGAAAAACATGTAGGGAGGGAGGGGGTTCCCCTTCTTCTCGGTTTATTACAACTGTATGAGTCATTTTATAAATAATTTAAATAATTTTTTGTTAGTTTTTTTTATGAATGACTCAGTAGTAAAAGCGTTATTTATGAGATGCGTCGTTACGCAGCAGAAAACAAAATATCTCCAAAGATCAAATTGATTTTCAGCTTCTTTTTAATTCGAATTAATTATCAGTGGAAGTTAAAATGAGTTTGAGAAGAGTCGAAGTTTTATTTTATTGAGTTTACACCAACAGTCGTCGGCCATCACCGAGGAGGCAGCTCCATTACGCACCACTGTAGTTCTTTGTGTGGGTGTAGCCCACTATCATAACATGCCCCCCCCATGAAATGTGTGAAATGGTGCATGAGGAACTGACTTTAATGATCTAGTGGCTGTAGGGGAACCATGGTGGGTGTCTGGGGGGATTTCTGATCAACTGCACTGATCTGACTTCTCAGAAAACTCCAGTTTGTGATGAGTGCACATGCAGCAGAGACACACTTCAGTCTGCTGCCATGCTGTTGGCTTTTTCTTTTTTTACTTTCTGTAGTGTCAGGTTACAAATGAGCTCAAAGCAGATCTCAAAAGTAAAGTTAATGCGGCAGCTTGTGTCCTGTGAACAGACAAAGGGCTCCGTGGATCAGGAAACTGGAAATCTGGTTCTTGGTCAAACATTCCCAGTCGTCGCAGGTCGACTCTTTCCTAAAGAATACGTCTTAAATCCTAATCGTCCCGATAAAGCCTCACTGTCTTTTTTGTCTTATTATGTAACTCTGAAGGTGTTGTGTCTACCTGCCTGAGTTAGTTTTATTTATTGTACTGTATCCAGGTGATGAGTCATGAGCCTACGCTGTAGTTTCAGCAGCAATGGCGTCTCATTGTTTTCTAGAGCTCAGTTTGATCCGGATCATACAAAAGTATGAAGCGTTCAAGTGAAACCCATCAATAGGAGTAAAGCTTAGGGAGTCTCCCCTCTGTTTAATATCTGACCACACAGACATTAGTTATCAGACTCATCTGATGGACTAACAATCAGACCAAGAAGTGTCTTTCACTTTAAAACAGGCCACGCGTCCATTATTAGTGACGCTGAACCCAAGCTGTTTATCACTTCCTTCACTCTTCTCCACATTCCTCTCACGTTGCCGAGTTCTCTCTGCGTCCTGATTGATTTATTTCTGTAGTTTTGTGTATTTTAGTTTATGAATAATGAGAGAGAGAGAAATGTGAGAAACTCTGAGTCAAACTGAACCGGACGTCGTATTAACGTTTCTGTCCCTCAAATCACTGCTTTGCTGCAGACATCCTCCAGACGGATGAGACAACTAGTCCCTGCATGAGTACTATCACATCTGTGTTATTATGCAGATTTCTTCCTTTCTTCCTGGTTTCTTCTTACAAATAGAGACGCCACTTCAGGTGGATATTCTTGTAAAAGTGGTTTGGTAAGGTGCAGGTTCGTTGGTGGATACTCAGCAGAAGGAGCTGCTTGTTAAATATGATATGGAATAAATAAAACACAGACATGGTGCTGTGTGACTTTTAGAAGGAAAACCAATTCCATTGTTCAGGGTGGTGGCTGTTGGCACGACCAGCTTCCTGTTGCGTTCTTTGTCTCTGAGCCAAAAAAAAAAAAAGTTTGGTGAAACTTCTGCTCTGTGGCGTCGGTAGAGCATGAGAGACGGCAAACGATGATGACTACGATGATTTATGACCTTAAAACCTTCCTGTGTTTAGCGAAATCAGCAAAGAAGAATATGGGAACGTGTGCAAAGTTTGATTGCAACAAAAACAAAAACCACAAACAGGAGGATAGGAGTGACACAATAGGCCTGGTGTTGCCTAAAAAGATTCATACTGTAACAGAGCTCTCATTGTCCTTATGTGTCAGTACATTAAAATACTGTAGTAACTGTTGTACTCTGTGTGTTTGTACCAAGATGCCAAGATGCAGGAAGTGGATCCGGACATTATAATCCCCTCTGACTTTGGAGATCTACCAGGTTGGTACTTCTTCAGTTAACAGGAAAATATCCAGGAACAAAACAGCACTACACTAATTAGAACCTTAGAAGATTCCAGTTTGGAGTCGAGGGGTTCCACATGGTTCTGTGCTAGGGCCTTTTCTCATCATACACGCCTTCCTTAGCCAATAATATCAGAACAAAACGGCATAAATGTCAGTTTCTACGCAGATGACACCCAGTTCTATTTATCTATTTACAGAGCTAACCTTCAGGCTTCTAAAGCATCTTTAGACTATTTTAACTGGTGTTTGTGGTTTATAAATAAACTGGACTTAAATGTTAAGTTACTGACTGTCCCGTCGGTGTCTAGCAGACGGGACCTCATACATGAGCTGGGTACTGCTTGGGGTTGAGTGTTTATTTTTGGAGGCTTCAGGCTCAGAATGAGGGCGGCACAGTGTGGGTGAGGTGGTTAGCGCTGATGCTACCCAGCAAGACGGTTTGAATCTTCTTCTGGGTCTTTGCATTGTTTTCCCACGCTGTGACTGTGTGTCGTTAGGTTCATTAGTGATTCTAGATTGGCCTCTCGTGCAATGACAGCTGAGGACAAGCAGTTAATGAATGAATAATTTGAAATAAACTAAGTTTGTAAGAGATTCAAGAGAAATGAGGAAGTAAAAGAACCTCCTGCTACATTTTCCCTGTTTTATCTGAACCATGAGTTGTTTCTTGTGAATTCCAAAATTATGAAAATACGTCAGATGCACTTGCATCATAACATAAACATAAAAGGTTAATAGTTTTTTTTTATCCTTCAGAAAAGAGATGTACAAACCCTCTAAAGTGGAACACATCCTTGTTTTCTTGATTGACGCTGACGACATGTCCAGCATGAATCAAAAGAGTATCAGAGCAGACGCTCCAGTGAAATGTGGAATTGAAAGTGTTTACTGGGAAACAAAAGTCTGATGATGTTTATTATTTGTGTTTTAGATGATTTATCTGAATACCTGGATGATAACTACCTGAGTAAGTTACAGCAAAGACTCACACTCATGTTCACTGTTCACTGTCTAGTCTATCATATCACATAGAATAATAATAATAATAATAATAATTATAATAATAATTAATACTTTTAATACGTTTCCTCACGCAGACACAGACGTGCTCCTCGGTGATCCCTGGTTTACGTCTACAGATGACATCAGTAAGACTCTTCTCTTTACATTTCATTTTTTTGGGAGTTGCCAGAAACGAACATAAACTTTCTATCTGAACCATTTTTGGTGCAAGTTTCATTTAGAGATTTTAATAGTCTCCAGGAAGCAAAAACTTGCTAATCTTGTTTTGAGTGGCAGCTTTACAGTCACTTCCTTTTTTTGGAAACTTCAGGATGTTTTCTTAATCTTCGCAGCCACATTTTCCAGTTCTGTACTAAAATGCTTGAGAAGAACGATTATTTCTGGTTACCGTGTCTGCTTCACTGACTCCTTTACTTCCTCTTTTTGACTTCAGGTGACTTTCCTCTACTGACGGAGGTGCCCGGCGCCGACAGCCCCCAGCAGAGATACACCACCAAACTATCAGACAAAACCAGGGGGAAAAGAAAAAGAGGTAGAAAACCAGTGTTTAAATGCACAACCTGTACGGTGCTCCTTAAAGCAACCAGAAAAACCTACAGCAGCTAGTGAGGGAGGAGAAATGAGAGTTATGAGTGTAACCTGGGTTCCATGAATTCATCGTCTCTGGTTGTTAGGAAGAAAAAATAAAGGAAGCAACGAAGAAGGTTTTGTGATGTTCCAGATAAATAAAGAAATGCTGCAAAGAGGAAGAGGAAGGTGTAGCTTTTACTCGCTGGAGAGAACTGACAGACGAGAGAGTTTCTGTTTTAAACGCAGGGTTACGTTACACTTTTTACTAATTTAATTTACTATAATTTGTTAATGCGTCATTTTTTTTCTCGTCCTCAGATCAGTTGACACACCTGCGTCCAGATAAGACACCCAGGTCCAAAAGGCAGAAAGCACCAGGTGACCAAACCTTTGATTTTTATTGACTGTCCCACTTCAAAAAAGGGACACCGTGACAAAAACAACCGCCACATTCTCCTCTTGGTGTTCAGCCTATTTCATATCTGGTGGTTTATTGCTGTACTGTTTATAGTGTTTATAGCTCCAGAGTTCAGGTTCATGCACCAAACCAGCCAAGGACGGCTGAAGACGGTTAATTCTCTGTGTTTTACAGCCTCATAATGGCCGAACGTCTTCAGTCTGAGGCAGAGCTGCTGTTTATAACATCAGCTGTGGTTTCACATGTTCTAGTCAAATGACTTCACATAAAACACGTCTGCTCACCTTTTCACTGATTAAGATCACTTCATACTCTCGCTGGTTTCCAGTTATGTCATTGTGATATTGAGTTTGTTGTTCAGGTGACTCACAGTTGATTTTCATAGCACATGGAAATGAATGCAGATTAAAGGCTGCCAGCGCGGTGACATGGTGCTGGTTATGGATCTAAATCCTGTTGACGCAGCAGCAGCGTGTTCAGACTGGTTCATCGTTTAATGTCTTTTATTGTGTTTTTATTGTGTTTCTAGTGCCGTGTTGTAACCTCGGCTCTTCAACTCTTGCAGGTAAACCAAAAACCAAAGAGGCACAGTCTGAGCCAGCCTCCGTTCAAGGTCAGTATTTGTGACTGTGCCAACTTTTTAAACTTTAGGGCCGATAATGAATAGTCACCTGGCTCATGAAGGAAAGAAGTAAAACAGTCCAAAACATCTACAAACAACACCCCCCCCCCCCCCCCCATCACTTTCTCTTTTTCGTCGGTCATGCTTGACTTGGTTCCTTCGTGGCACAGAAACACAGACAAGAGGAAGTTTAGTTTGTTTGGAGTAAAGAGAAGAGAGGTCACGCTGATGAATTAAAAGAAGAACTGTGGCCCGACTCGCTTCCTCCAGGTCACGTCAGTGTTTGTTTTAGATCGTTACTTCTCAGTCCGATCAAAACTTTCACCACGTCCATCTAAAGCAACTCAATCAGTGTCGGTGCAGAAATAACACGAAGCAGATCCTCCAGACCCTGAACGGAGCTCAGCTCGACTTTATTTCATCTGTACCGCCACGTAGACGTCTGATCAGCTGATTTGTGTCTTTCACTGCCAAACTGCATCATAAAACCTATCAAAAACCAACATGCTATTCAAAGGTTGCTAGCCAAGAGCTCCAGGTTATCTGCTGCAAGATCAGACAGGCTGGTCCTAGCTTGTTAGAATGCTGACTTCAGTAGATATCTTTGCAACGCATTGCGTACAGTTCTTAGAGATCCAGACCGAGCTGTTGTTCCTGTTGTTTGAATGTTTCAGACTTCTGTTGTTCCTGTTGTTGCTCCTTCACGTCTCCGTATCTGTAATGACTCTAATCTTGGACCGCCGGTTTGTTTTCCTCAGTTCAAGGTCAACAACGACTTGTTTGCTCTGGTTGTTTTACAGGATCAGAGTCAAGTCCAGCAAAGACCGTGAGAGGAAATGCCACAACTCCACAGAGAATCCTCCACATCTACCCGTCCCATTCAGGCTCTCCCATCCCCATTCAGTTCATCACTCTCCCAGATGCTCCTGGGTATCAGGTCGTCCGACTGTCTCCCCCTCCTCCTGTAATAAGGCTCCCACTCCCCAACACAGCTGCTTCTCCAACGTATATATTAGGTCAGTCTTGTACTCACACAGCAAACTGTTTTCAGCTTTGTTCTGCTGAATGAATTCCTGTCTGTGGAGCTTATCGTGTTCAGTTTGTGTTGACACTGTAGCTAAGATGTTGAAGACCGTGAAATGTGATCTTCTAAGAGGTGTGGCTTGAGTATAGCTATGATTAGCTGCCACAGACATAAAATAACTGAAGAAATGTCCACAGGCATCTTTGCAGACTGCTAAGTTTTTATTCCACTGTTTTAGACCTGGTCCTACTGGACTGTAATGTCTCGCAGGGCTCCATCATTCACTGACAAAGACCACGGGTTAAGTGATGCAAAGAAGTCTATTGGTAGACAGGACGTGAGAGAGATGGATGGGATGAAAAGGATCGAAGGGGATGGGATGAAAAGGCGTCTTAGGGAAAGGGATGAAAAAGTTTCGAAGGGAAGACACGAAGGGGGAGGAATGTGTAGACTGATGATGGTTGAGGAACCCAGGCAGTGAGACTCAGGGTGGGGGCACATCTCAGGAAGCTTCAGGTCCTGGTCCAAGGAGGAAGAAATGAAAAGAAAAGAGAGGGAAGAGGAGGGTGGGGTTAGAGAACCGAGACAAACAGAGATAGGGAGCGTTGGAATGCACCTTTATACAGAACGATCTGGGGCGTGGTCTAGTTCTAATAACTTAGAGTATGATACGGACCTTTAGAGAACCACTTGAATTTAATGAATGACACTGAATGAGTTTAATTCACAACATTCTGCATTTAATGACTTTACAACCCGCTACTATGAAGAAGTGTTTCTGATTCATCTCATCAATTCAGTTTGTTTCTGTTTATATTGTGTTGACTTTATGTCAGTGATGTCTGACTAATATAAAGTCTGTTGTGTAACTGATCCCTGTCTCTAATACAGTTCCTACTTCGTCACCGCCCTGTACTCGTCAAGTGCCTCCTCTGTCCCCAGGTCAGTGACATAATCTCTACTTTATGTGTCTTTATGTGTCTTTATGTGTCTTCATGTATGTGTCTTTATGTGTCTTCATGTGTCTTCATGTCTGCAGAGGACTCACACCGGCTTTGGTCCTGCCTTTCTTAAATAACACCGTCTCTTGTGTTCACAGTGGACGGAGCAGTAGCACCGGTCCAGATGAGTTCATCTCCCCCAGGTTCCCTCTCTGACACGGCCAGCAAAGCCATGTCTCCCCCTTGTGCCTTCCCTCTCTCCCCCACTAATGGTGAGCATCGGTATCCACCTCATCCTTCGCCCTTGTGGATAAATTCCTCCGTTGAGTTTCTGTCATGATACATCATGATTTCTTTCATTTCAGAGACGTCCCCATGTAAGGACTCACCCCCTCCTCAGTCTCCCACTGTCTCCCCCGTTCTTGATCTCCCACGTGAGTACAACATGTTTTTAAAGCTCTTTTAAACGACTCATTCTGTGTGAAGGAACATCCTGATATCCGGTCGTGTTGTCTTTCAGAGACTGTTAAGGACTACATCCAGGAAGCCAAAGCCCGCGTTAGCCAAACGTGCCAGGAGATGGAGGAAGGCCTCAGCCTGACTTCACACTACGTGGACGTGAACGTGAACCAGAGGGAGGTTCTTCGCTCAGTGAAAAACACAAACAAAAACACAAACAAAAACACAAACAAATGTCTGGACAAGGACCTCGTCATCATGGGAGACACAGACCGGCAGAAGAGCTCGCTGGGACTCAGCCAGGTAAAGTAAAAACACTAGAATAAAGATAAACACCTGTTTGTTGGGTTGTGCCGTCAGATGTAAACCATGCGGCTGTATTTTCATTTTCAGATCTTCGAAGGCTCAGCTGGAGACAAATCCAAGCGCTACATGCTGCTGTTTGGCAACGCCGGCATGGGAAAAACCACCCTGATCAAGAAGCTGTGTCTCGACTGGTCCAGAGACGCCGTCCCTCAGTTTGACTTTGTCTTCTTGTTAGACGGCAAAGGGCTGACGCTGACGGAGCCCGTCTACAGCCTCCAGACGCTCCTGCTCAGCCTCTCCTCCTTCGCCTCCTCCTGCACGGACCCGGAGGCGGTGTACGCTCAGATCACCGCGGCGCCCAAATGCGTGCTCATCGTCTTCGACGGGTTTGATGAGCTGCGCGACTTTGAAACTCTTCTTCAGACCCAAGAGAAAGACCTGGTGACATCGTTGCAGAGGGACAGCAAAGCACAGACCTTCACAGTGAGACAGCTCTACTCTGCCATCCTCCAGAGGATCTTACTTCCAGGCTGCACCCTCCTTCTGTCCAGCCGGCCCAGAGGCACCGCCAACCAGCTGCTCCGCCGTGCAGACAGCTTCCTGGAGGTGTGTGGCTTTACCCCGACCCATGTAGAGACGTATTTATCCCAGTACTTCACTGATCCTGTCCTCAGAGCGTCCGTCCTCGACCTCTTAAGAAGCAGCAGCTACCTTCATCTCCTCTGTTGGAACCCCGGACTGTGTCGCTTGGTGTGTTTGGTTTTAGAGCAGTCCAAAGGTTTGGACGTCCTGCCCAGGACTTTAACTGGGCTCTGTCATGAGGTGCTGCGTCTGAAAATGGAAAAAGACGGTAAGAGGACACCACGGTCAGACACTGAAACACAAGCTCCTGTAAAAGAGTCGCAGCCAGAAATCTCAAATAGTTCTCAGGTGAAGAGGAGCCACAAACAAAGGTCCCAAAGAGGAAGGAGGACAAAACAGCAAGAGACACAGGTGGACACAGTGGACGAGGAGACAGCCGAGGGTGTTGGAGGGGAAGCAGGTAGAACGGAGGACAGAGAGCTGCTGGCCCAGCTGGGCTCTTTGGCCTGGGATGGGGTCAAAGCAAACTCGACCATCGTTCCCACGGGACCGGCCATGTCTGCCAAACTCCAGGAGTTTGGCCTCAGGTTGGGACTCCTCCTGTCTCATCCCCTGAGGACGACGAGGCCTTCTGTCCCCAGTGGTGGGAAGACAGGAGGAGGAGGAGGAGAGAGGAAGGACACTGTGGACATCATTGATTCTCACATCCTGTTGTGGGCCAACCCATTCCTTCAGAGCTATGTGGCAGCTGTGCATCTTTCATTATCGAGGTAAAAACAAACACTGAGATAACTGAGCAAACATTTCCTCTGTTCTCATTGTTTACTTAGACTCTGTCCACTTTCACTTTCACTGTGCTGCAACATTTTCCTGAACCTCTCTCTCTCTCTTTCTGTTTCCTCAGGACCATTTCAGACCGGGCCTTCCTCCAGACCCTCCCCTTCCAGCTGGGATCCAAGGTCCGGCGGCGGCCTCAGAGGGAGGAGCTGGAGCTCACTCAGCGTCTAGCAGTCGGCCTCCTCTTCCACAACAGGACGGAGCTTCAGAGGCTCCATTCACTGACGGATACGTCCTGCAGAGACATGCTGGTCAGCAAGCAGGCGTTAGTACTAAAGCACATGGAGGGCCTGTCCTATGGGGACCTGAGCCCGTCCCAGGTCCTGGAGGCGTGTCACTATGTTTACGAGGCCAGCTTCACCCATGATGACAGCAGCAGGGTCGCTGGCAGCGCACGCCTGGTGTCTCACCTGGCCGCAAACTTCCCAGAAGTCCTGACGTTCCGCGGCGTTCCCCTCAGCCCCCCGGACGTGTTCACCGTGCAGCACGCACTGGACCGGGCCAGAAAGGACGGGAGAAGCTTCAGTCTGGATCTGGAGGACTCAGGGATACAGATCAGTGGACTCAGATCTCTGGTCGGCCTCAGCAACATCAACACGTACAGGTAGAGATGACACTGTTTAAGAGTTTAAACTGTGAGTTTATCTATTGGTTAGTTTAGTTAATTAGCTCAAATATTTAACATAATGACTGAGATCATGTCCTGAATGCTGCCCATGGTTTATAGCTCAGGGGCCACATACAGCCCAGTTAGATGTCAAGGGGGCCGGACCAATAACACCATAGCATATTTACCTATATATAATGAAAACTCCAAATGTTTCCCTTTGTTTTAGTGCAAAGAAGTGCATTTTGAAAATGTTTACATTTAATGACTGGACGTTTCTTACGGAAAAGAAAAGTAATTTCTGTTTAGTTCTAGGTTTCAGTGTTGTGTTATGTCCACTAACTCTGTGTGGACCCTAGGAATAGTGGTTACTTTTATTGGAAAAATTGCACTTAATGTCTTCTATGTAATTTTTGCAATTCGCAAATTCATCCCGCGGTCCAGATTAGACCCTCTGGCGGGCCAGTTTTGGCCCCCAGGCCGTATGTTTGACGCGTATGGTTTATAGCATCAGTTAGTCCTCACTGTATTGGTTTTATTATTTAAAGCATCTGTTAAAGCCGTACTAACACGGGTTAGTTTTACCTGAGGACATCATGTGATTCATAAACAACCTCCTTATATCTGTGGTTTGTGTGACTCATTGACACGGGATTAAATTTAGTGAAGTCTGACTTTCCACTTCCACTACGGTACAGTACATGTCAGAGTTAATATTACACCTTTTAGAACTATACATAGCTCCACCTCCACCTCCACTGATGTGATCAAGACATTAATGCGTCTCTAAAGTAAAGCCGCCACGTCTAAATGTGCTGCCACACGTCTCGTCTGTCTCATCGTCCCTCACGTGTTTGTTCCTCTGATGGTTTAGAGCTTCTCGTTTTCATGTAAATGAGTCTGAATGTTAACGCAGAGACGTCTCGACTTTGCACCCGAACGTCTGCAGCATAACACGTTTAACACGGGCTTCATGATGGAAAAGATGGAAAAGAGGCAGGAAAAAAGAAACAGAGCACGAAACAAAACTGTTAAAAACAACAAACAGAGAATAGAAGAGAATAGAATAGAATAGAACTTCATTGTCCACCGGGATGCAAATTTGTCTTCAGCTCACCAACACAGAAGACAGACACTTTACACTGACATAATAATAAATACAGTAAAGCAGTGGATGGAAGTTTGAGTCACTGCATGTGGACTGGTCGCCAGTGACGTTAGGGATAAAGGACTTTTTAAAGGACTTTTTAAACCCCCCCTTGACCAGAGGAGCTCTATAACGCCTCCCAGACTTCAGAAGGTCAAACTAATTACAAAGAGGACTGGAGCTATCAGCCAGGATTCTCTTATCTTATCAGTGTAAATGTGAGTCAGAGACTTTTGTGATTTTCCCACAGTTTTATTTACCATTTATCACAGTCCTATTTAATTTGTTCTTGCAGCTTAAACCAAGCAGAGAGACGACATGTTAGGACGCTCTCTATGTGTGCAGTATACACAAGCTCCTGAATCAGTGGACAGACACTGAGACAGCTCAGTCTGAAGCCGCTCTGAACGTTTCTTAAAAACAGAGTCTGTGTTTTCTGAGAAGTGTATCTGGCTGTCCAGAACTGTGCCAAGGTATTTAAACGTTTCAACAAGCTGACAGTCAAGTCAAACCGGTGCTGTTGTCAGATTTCACTTAGTGCAGATAACCAGCTCCTTTGTTTTTGAAACATTCTGTGAATTCGTTTCGTCTACTTTACTTTACACGTCACAGACACGGATGATTGACACAGGCTTAAGATCATAGAGGACCTCTGTAATTACTGTAAATTACCAGAGGTCCCAGGTTAAACCAGTCCTGAGAGAGTCAGGCTGAAGCTGTGGCACTGACATGAGCCTAAATGTTCTCTCTGGCGGCCCCTGTGGCGATGACTGGTAACTGCAGCTTTGTTTAAACATCAGGGCTCAAAGATCCAAACAGTCGCTGTGTTTACATGAACATTCATCTTCTTATAATAATCAGAAAGTTAATACCTTGTTGTCGTCAGTGTCCCGGTGTTTCCTCTGACTCTGACCCTCTCCCTCTCCTCTGCAGGGCTTGCATCGCCGACGTCATCACCCTCTGGGAGCGTCTGGAGCAGGACGAGGGTGATGACGGGCTCCTGCAGGGGGCCGTGTCCAAGTTCAAGATCCACCCTCTGAAAGCCACTCAGGTGTGTCACATAGAGCACCTGGCCAAGCTGGTCAACATCCACGTGCACAAGAGGATATCAGACAGGTACAGGTAGCACAAACACATTCAGACTGACTCTGAGACACAGCAGCTGATCGTCTCCCTGCACTTTACTGACGTGTGTGTGTGTGTGTCATTCTCAACCGTAGCTCCAGCCAATCAGATTCCATCCTGGCAGACGGCGTACCTGCAGTCAAAGAGCTGCACAAGCTGGAGTTTGAGTGAGTAGCTCTGACGCTTAGAATAAAACCAGAGACGCTTTATAATGAATTATTAATAATAAATCCATATATTATTGTCATTATTATTATTATTAATGTATTTATTTGTTTTATAATAAATAACAAATAATAATAACTTATTTTAATAATAAATTATTATTATTATTATTATTATTATTATTATTATTATATGATTGTATTTTATTTCTTTATTTATTATAAAATAAAAATTAAAAATACAATCATATAATTAAAAATATACAGGATTTGCATTTGTACAAATCTACAATAAATATAAATATACACTACTGTAGTAAATATACACTATAAATAGAAAGGATGAATGCTGATGCTGATGGTGATGATGATGATGATGATGGTGTGTCCTTCCTCTCTAGGCTGGGCCCAGACCACAGTCCTCTGGCTCTCCCTCAGCTCTGGGAGCTGCTGCCAGGCCTCCACAACCTGCAGCACCTGGAGTAAGTGTTCACAGCTTCTAGTTCTGTTTGTCTCTTCATGTTTATGGGACTGTGTGTCTGTAGTGTCTGACATCTCCTCCTCCTCCTCCTCCTCCTCCTCCTCCTCCTCCTCCTCCTCCTCCTCCTCTTCCTCCATCAGCCTGGAGAACAGTAAGATTGGAGACGAAGGAGCAGAGAAGCTGGCGTCTGCGCTGGTCTCCCTCTGTTCTCTGGAGATTCTAATGTGAGTAGAGAGCGTCTGAATGAACACATGAACACGGTGACGTCTTTATTTGTGTTAAACTAAATGTGCCCCCCCTCCCCCTCCCTCCTCCCACCCCTACTTCCAGTCTGTCCCAGAACTGCATCGGAGACCAGGGAGTGAGCAAGCTGTCGTCCACGCTGAGGGAGCTTCCCCGGCTGCACTGTTTAAGGTATTTAATGTGGAGACACATGACAACACCCACACATGGTGAAGCCACAGTTCTTTCACTTCCCTCTC
This sequence comes from Chelon labrosus, assembly GCF_963514085.1. Lineage (NCBI taxonomy): Eukaryota > Metazoa > Chordata > Actinopteri > Mugiliformes > Mugilidae > Chelon > Chelon labrosus. Next base: position 23,892,840 of record NC_140354.1, read on the forward strand.
TGACTCTGGTTTTGTTTTTCCAGCCTCTACAGTAATGTGATTTCTGACGAAGGTGCGGAGAGTTTAGCAGCTGTTCTCCCACACATGGCTTCCCTCACCGACCTGGAGTAAGACCACACACTGTTCACGTTTCACCTTTCACTACACCGACATGTGTTCATGTGTCGGCTCATGTGTCAGGATTTAATGATTAACCCTAAAACACAGAGCCACTGTCTGGGACACAGTCTGAGTCAACACTTATTTACATCTTTAATAATTACTGACTGAAATCAGCTGATTGTGGTTAGATGTAAATTTAGACTTTATACTCAGACTGAGATAGACTTTATTAATCAACCAGGGACATCACCTGAAAATACATAATAACTCAGTCACACTCCTGAAAAAGCACTAGTAGAAATCAAATAAATAAAGTAGAATTATATCATTAAAAATCTACAAGATCTGCATATGTATTAATCTACAAGAAAAAGAAATAGAAGTAAATATACTAATAATACTACCAACACTACTACTACTACTAATAAAATAAAATAAAACCATCTAATTAAAAATATACACGATTTGCATATGTATAAATCTACAATAAATAGAAATAGAAGTAAATATACAAAATATACTACTACTACTACTAATAATAATAATAATAATAACCATAAATATCTAAATAATCTAAATAAATAAAATAAAATCATATAACTCAAAATAGACATGATTGACATATGTATAAATTTATGACAAATAGAAATAGAAGTAAATATACAAAATATACTACTACTACTAATAATAATAATAATAATAATAATAATAATAAATATTTAAATAATCTAAATACATAAAATCAAATCATATAAGTATCAAATTCAAAATATACTACAAATAAATAAATAAATAAAATAAACCATATAATTAAAAATATACATGATTGACATATGTATAAATCTACGACAAATAGAAATACAAGTAAATATACTGAAATATCCAATAATAATAAGAAGAAAATCATATAATAAATATATATATATTTTTTAAGATTTATATATGCATACAAATCTATAATAAACATTGACTCATTGACTCATTGGTCCCTGCGTCTGTTCTCTGTCACAGTGTGAAGTACAACAAGCTGACTGATGTTGGAGCTCAGAGTTTAGGAGCCAGTCTGAAGAACTGTAAGAGGATTAAATCTCTGAGGTGAGCTTTCTGTCTGTTCTCTCAGATCTTCTCCTCCTGCTCCTCCTCATGTTGTTTTGTCTCGTCTCGTCCCATCAGGATGTGGAACCAGTGTATTCCCTACGGGGTCTTTGAGAGACTCCAGCAGCAGGACAGTCGGATCCTCTGGCAGTAGAGCGACGTCACGTTTACACTACGCCACACATTCCCTTCCAAAGAGACTCAGAACAAATAAAAGAATACACAGATGCACTGAAACATGTTTTGCTGCTCGACTCACCAGCAGATTCTGTCTTCTATTCATCATTACTACAGGGGAGGAGTGAATGCACTGGTGTGTGCCGACGCTTGGTACACACTCAATAAGCTCATTTGCACTATTGATGATTGTTGTTTTTGTATTTCCAGATGTTTTTTTACTCGTTGGTTGATGTGACAGTGTTTCTTGTTCTCTGAGCGGCTGTAACAGTTGCTTCTTTATAAATAAAGTCAACGTGCTGTCACCACGTTTATTTTCTGTTTTGTCGTCGCTAACTGCGCGGTGTGAATTCATGGGTTTATTAAAAACATTTTTCACTTCCTTTCTTACTTCAGGTTTCTGTTCTTCATTCTGATGTGAGCTGACCTTTAATCTGAAACTGTGTCCAACAGAACTCAGAGCAGAGATGAGCTCTGGTACGTTAAAAGGCTCTGAGCTGACTGATTTACATTTGATTTCAAAGTTAAATTAAAACCTTAACATGAGGAGGGACGGTGTCAGTGGACTGAAGCCTGTCTGTGCTCAACTGTCACCGCATCAAAACAAGTTTAAATCTACTGAAACTCATTCAAATGAGTTTTCTGTTCTTCGATAGGGAACTAGAGCAGACAGCTGTCAGTCACCTGTTCATCTCTAATTACCTGTGTTCACACCTGGTCTTAATTAAAATGAGTCTCCACAAACAAACACTGGAGATCTGAAAGGAAGGAAGGGAGGAAGGAAGGAAGGAGGTAAGAAAGGAAACAAGGAACAGAGGGAGCTTAGAAGGAGGGAAAAGTGGAAGGAAGGAAGGAAAGAAGGAGGGAAGGAGGTAAGGAAAGAGGGAGGAAGGTATGAAGGATGGAAGGAAGGAAAAAAACAAAAAAGAAGGAAGGAGGTAAGAAAAGAAACAAGGAAAGAGAGAAGGGAGGAAGGTAGGAAGGATGGAAGGAGGAAAGACGTAAGAAAGGAAACATGAAAGGTAGGTAGGGTGGAAGGAGGTAAGGAAGGAAAGAAAGAAGGAAGAAAGGGCGGAAGGAAGGAGGTACGAAAGAAAACAAGGAACAGAGGGAGCTTGGAAGGAGGGAAAAGTGGAAGGAAGGAAGGAGGTAAGAAAGGAGATAAGAAAGGAAACAAGGAGGGAAGGAAGGTATGGAGGATGGAAGGAAGGAAAAAACTAAAAAGAAGGAAGGAAGGAGGTAAGAAAAGAAACAAGGAAAGAGAGAAGGGAGGAAGGTAGGAAGGATGGAAGGAGGAAAGAGGTAAGAAAGGAACCATGAAAGGGAGGGCAGAAGGAAAGAATGGTGAAAGGAAGGAGGGAAGGAGGCATGAAAGGAAACAAGGAAGGTAGGTAGGGTGGAAGGAGGTAAGGAAGGAAAGAAAGAAGGAAAAGGAGGAAAGGAAGTAAGAAATGAAATAAGGAAGGATGGGAGGGAGGGAGGAGGGAAGGAAGGAGGGAAGAAGAAGAGTGGAAGGAAAAGATGCAACGGTGGAAAGAGGGAAGCAGGCAAGAAAGAAACAAGGAAGGAAGGAAGGAAGGAAGGGAGGAAGGGAGGGAACCAAACTCTGGTAAGTTTTTAAACAACAGAATCAAACTCATCCCACTCCTCCTCCTCCTCCTCCTCCTCCTCCTCTTCCTCCTCCTCCTCATATTGAATCATCTCCTGAGTTGATTCTAGTTCAGATTAGTTTCTAGTTTAGTTTGGTTCTCAGCTCCAAGACCAGAATCTTTTAAAAGTCTCTCATTACTGATGAACAGACATCACTGATTCATGTGATCATTTCTACTAGTGGTTGAATGAAGGAGTTAAACTCCTCTTCCTCAGATCAGCCCTGTTGAGTAGGTGGTCTTTAATGTGACCCAGGACTCATCGTGTGTCCCAGACCACCTCCACATGTGGACTGACACCAGATCAGTGTTCACACCTGGACTCTACAAACATCCTGGGTGTGCTCACACTACAAATACTCCCAGCATGCCTTGCGGAGTTTAACAAATGTGAAGTGTGAGTCCAGCGAGCTGCAGGTGTTGTTGGTGCTCTGACTCCCTCTGGTGGAGGAGATGAGTCATGACACCAACAGGCAGCAGGTAGAAGGCAGGAGGAGTCAGAACCAGGACCCTGGACGGTCTGAGTTTGATCCTCAGGTCTAAAGTTAGATTTACAAGGTGTTCAGATTAGACCTGAATGGTTTCTCCTGTTTGACAAGAGCACGTAAAGAAAACTCAAACCAGTTTCTGTTTTTGATCTAAACAAACACAGATGAAGTCAGAAACCAGCGTTCACTCAAAGTTTATTAAACACTGGAAAATAAAACTCTGTTAGCTTATTAGAGCAGGTCAAGCACTGGTGATGAAGATGATGATGGTGGTCAGAAGTGGGATGGAGTTCACTGATGCAGTTTAAAGACACATACATTCAGTCCAGTGTGGATGTGGACACTGATCTGGATTTATTTAGTCACCCATTATGAGCTGACTTGACCTCTGACCTCTGAATAATGCAAACACTGAAGTTATTCACTATGACTCTTCTAGACAGTTTCCTCTTTTTGGTTCATGTGGTTTATATACGTCCTCCTGACTCAGAGCTGGTCTCAGAGCTGGTCTCAGACCTGGTCTCAGACCTGGTCTCAGAGCTGGTCTCAGACCTGGTCTCAGAGCTGGTCTCAGACCTGGTCTCAGAGCTGGTCTCAGAGCTGGTCTCAGAGCTGGTCTCAGAGCTGGTCTCAGACCTACAGCATGAACACAATCAAACCCGGCTCCTCCTGGTCTCTCCTCTGTTTCTGTGTAACTGCTTGAATCCAGTTTATTATTGCTGAGAGAACACACACTTCATGACCAAAATAAAGCACGACGACAACATAACGGAGCTTCTGAAGACTAAACCAGCATTTTTACAGTCAGTGAACATCATGCATGCAGCACATCTGTGTCTCTGACCGTCAGAAAAAACAGAAACGACAAAGAAAGAGTCAGAAATCTGAAGAATCTGATGATTTACTCTGATTAGACCCAGACTGGATCAAAGAATAAACTCTGTGAACAGTGAAGGGGGGGTGGGGGGGTGTTCCTGATCTTCTACAGCCTACATCCAGTGTCAGTGTTAAACCAGCCCTGTCAGTGTCCCCTGTGCTCCTGAGAGTGTTTGTCCCTGACACAGATGAGTCAGAGACAAATCATTTGAAACAAGCTGGTCTGTGACAACATGCTCACAGTGGACGTCGTCTTCCTGCGCGGGACGTTTTGGACATCACTGTACTTGTAGAGTCAACACCTGCACGGCCCAGATAAGTGTTCAGTGTGATCGGCAGGCTGCTGATGAACGGCCGTCTCTCTCCAACTCGCTGCAGCTCCTCCGCTGTGTCCACAGTCGTGTCCTCGGTGGCCGGTCTTGGCCGCCACGCCGTCCAACCAGAGACGACCGCTGTTAACCTGGCGACACACTGACAGCTGAGACATCGCAGCGCGGTCTGGGGGAGCCGGGACAACCTGGAGACAGATGATCACACGTTTAAAGCTCATGTGTTCAGAACGGAGGATGAGCTTTTAAAGACTGAACGTCCTTACTCTCTCACCGTCTCTAGGAGGACACGCTGCACCCAGGCTGCTGACCACAGAGCCTTCACCCTGATCCAGTCTGGCCCCCACTTCACCTCCTCCTCCACCATCATCATCATCCTCCTCATCACTCCAGGTAGCCCTCAAACACATCCAGCTCCGTGTCTGTGTCGTAGGGGGCCGAGGCCGGGTCAGACAGCACCCCGAGGTCCACCAGCGCCTGGTCCATGTCCTCAGGCAGGAACACTATCCCCACGTTCAGGACTATGTACTCCATCAGGAAGGCATAGTAGAGGATCAGGACGTTCACAAAGAACAGGCCCAGATAAAACATATAGGGGAGTTCGTCCAGGAGCGATTCCACTGAATCTAGCTGCGCATAAACTGTGAGTGTCATAGAAGAGAAAGGGAGCCGCGGGTCCGGGTTCGAGTCCTGGTCCTGGTCCTGGTCGAGCTGGGCCGTTACCGCTGCTGGGGTGACGGGACCGGGGCGTCCATGTCGGCTGGTCCCAACCAGCAGCAGCAGCAGTGAACCGAAGGAGGGTTTATCTGTACGGTCCGGTTGAAAAAGACAAAAAAACAAAAAGCGGTAACGGCGCAGTGTTCATCGCTAAAAATAACCGGTATCAGAATATCACGTTAGCTAACACGACGCTGTCTTGACATTGGTCCATACGCGATGCCAGCTGGCTAAAACAGTAGCAACGTGAAGCTAAACAAACGTTTCCTCGAGCGCACTTTTCTCACAAACACGTCCGAACCGGAACACGTTCAGAAACACACAAGTTCAGACCAAGTTTTCACACACAAACGTCCTTTTAACGAACATTTTCACCCGCCGCATCAAAACAGTCCAGACCGCAAAACGACACCCGAAGCCTCAGCGCGTGATTGGCCAACGCACTGTCGGGCTCTGCTCTGATTGGCTGCGGAGGTGTCAATCATTGCGGTGGCCGCCTCGCGAGGACGGGGTCGCCGGCTTTAACCGTCACTGCCAACGTCGGAAGAGAACGTTGTAGTTTTTTCTCAGCGCGCTCGTGTATGCCTTTCCAGTCTCTGCTGTAGGAAAGAAAACAACAAGTCCCAGCATGCCGCCTGCTTGAAGCTGTTACGTAACGGTCCTCGGCGCTGCCATCACCGCCTATCACCTCTGTTTGCTAAGTCGCTATCTGGACGGGGAAAGTGGGTGTAATGGACACAAGCGGACACTAACCTCCGCAGAATAACGCGCCCGCCGAAACTGCAGCCTCCCGTTAAACCGCAGCCATGTTCGGCCGGTCGCGGAGCTGGGTCGGAGGACAGGGGAAGGTGAAAAACATCCACTCCTTGGACCATTTGAAGTAAGTAGTTAGCATTCGACAGGCTAATGTTAGCCTCCGGTGCTCACCGATTAAAAAACGTCTGTCAGCGTTATCAGGTGGAAGAAATGAGATATGAGTTAACTGTTGTTGGCTGTCAGATCACCTGTCGGCTAATTTAACTACCTGTGGCTACTGTGTCCGTTTAATTACGTTAAACCAGGTGGATGCAGTGTGAGCTAGCTCATAGCTGACAGTGGTGTCTAAAATTAAGACAAACATCGAATAAATGAGTTGGAAGTAAACACCTCTGCACAGGTGTTCTCCAGGTGTTCTTGCACTAAGGAGCAGGTTGAAGTTGAACTGAAGGCTAAATATAAAGTACACACAAGAACCCTGCTGACTGTAAATGTAAACACAGCGTTTAAAGCTCTCAGTAGCTCACTAACACCATCTCTGCTTCTGTCAGTGTCCACCTGGTTGACGTCCAGGTGTGTGGGACGTGTCTCTCTGTTTCTGCTGCTGCTGCAAAGTTTAAAGACCTGTGAGTTAATTGTCCTCCTCCCTGTCAGGTACATGTATCACGTTCTGACTAAAAACACCACGGTGACAGACCACAACAGGAACCTCCTGGTGGAGACCATCCGCTCCATCACAGAGATCTTAATCTGGGGGGACCAGAATGACAGCTCCGTGTTTGAGTGAGTCCCAGTCGCTGTTTTCTCTTGTGCCATCGATCAGATGCAAATATGTGGATGTCAGAGTGACCGCTTTGAATTTATTTAAATCTTTGTTTGCGTCATTAAAGATTGCACACAGTCTATGAGCTTTAATAGTCTCACAATGGTGAGTTTATAAAAATGGCACCAAGAATAATAATATGTGAATCAATATTTCTTTCTCTTCTGTGTTTATTTATCATTATTATTTACTGTCCATTTAATTCTCTATTTCATTAATAGAATGCCTCATTTATAAATATATATTTCTTTACGCAGCTACACACTCATTCACTAATGAATCACGTAGAGTTTTACTGGTCCTATTTGGAGCACTGTCTATAAGACAAACAGCAACCTGTCCAATGTCTTTACTCACACATCGATAGTCGCACAAAGTGGTAAACAGCAAAGTGGTTTATCAGCTTTTAAAAATAGGCAGGAAATGAACCGGACACTGTGAAACTGAAGATTCAGTCGTTTCCTGTGACTCAGTCTCATGAAACCATTAGTTTTAATCAGAAGCTTCTGGTGGTGAAACAGATGAGGATCAGATTAAACACACATACTGAGCATAATGTCTGTATCTTAGATGTTCACCAGCAGGAGATGCTTCCTACAGACAAACACTGATATGTTTTCATGTAATGATTATCTCGTGTCCTCTCTCCTGCACGTGTTCAGCTTCTTCCTGGAGAAGAACATGTTCGCCTTCTTCTTGAACATCCTGCGTCAGAAGTCTGGACGCTACGTGTGTGTTCAGCTCCTCCAGACCCTCAACATACTGTTTGAAAACATCAGCCACGAGACGTCCCTCTGTGAGTGTGATCAGTTACATTCAGGGCAGCTGGTGTCACGTGTAGCTGTCAAATATGCCCAGTGAATAAACTCATTAATAGCACGTTAAATAAATGAATAAACTATTATCATACACGTGCTGCTGTTACGACAAAGTGTTGATCAAAAGCCTGCTGCATCTTGCTCACACTCCATATCAACTGCTGCATATCTCACAGTTCTTTAAACACTGATTTGAATGTCATCTACACAGCACTGATATTTCATTTTGTATCTCAGGAGCCAAGGACAACAGTATCACTCAGACACTCTAATCAGTTTGACCTCACGCTGTGGTACAGCCCCCAGTATCTCTGCATTCAGAATGACATTTGACAGTAATACACATAATTCAGTCCATCACTCCTCTGGCTCAGGCCCAGCTTCACAACAGGAAGCTAAGCATACAATACACAGCAGCAAGTGGATGTCGCCAAATTGTTTTTAAAAACTTTGAAAAGGAAAAAGTAGTGGAGTCAGTCATTCAGCTGATGCCTGCAAGACTACGGAAATACGTCACGTTCTTAAAGAAATAGAAGACGTCTTATCTGAATTCACCGGATTCTCAGAGATGGACATTAGTTCTAGAGGTAAATTAAAAAATTGCTTCTAATATTAACATATCGACAGTCAAAACAAGTCTTGATGCAAACAAACCTTCTATCAAGTTTGATCTATTTTCTTGCGTTCTTCTTTATTAAGAAGAAATAATAATAATAATAAAACACATCAGGCAGTAGATTAGATGAGCCGGGGCAGAGTCATGTGACCCGTGTCCTTAGAGTAGGTGTTGCTTAGAGAACGTACTCTTTATAGCTCGTAGTTAAACACTGAATGATCCAGAAATAATCCTCATCACGTCTTCAGTCTGATTTTAAATGTGATAAAACGCTGTTGAACCCATCGCTCCATGTTCTAACGTCCTGTGTCTCGTGAGGCGACGGCTGTTAAATCATTGTTTATTAATTACAGCAGTGTTACATGTAGTTGCTCTAAAATGTCATTTTAATGTGTTTGTTCATAGACTCAGCAGGAGGACGGTATGTTACGCCGTCCTTCTTTGTTGAAATATATAAAGCATCGTACCCTGCTGCATTTCTATCCCGTTGCTAGGCAACCGCAGCATCAGCAGATAATCTGACGTCTTATAAACACAGTCAGGTTTGTTTTCAGGGATTTTATTTTATTCCTCCAACCTTCAGCTGATCTTAGTTTTAAAGTTTCCCTGCAGACGACAGAAAACGCTCCATCTTCTCATTTTAAAGCATGCTATGCACTGCTATCAGCCACAACATTATGACCACTGACAGGTGAAGATGTATCAGGATGGACGTGAACATTTTGTCCTCAGAGTTGATGTTAGAAACGGGAAAGATGTTCAAGTGGAAGGATTTAATAGACAAGGAACAAACTGTGGTGGCTGCAGGACTGGGTCAGAACACCTCCATGTCCCTGGTCTGCAGAGGTCCAAAGAAGGAGAGGAACCAGAGACATGGGTCACTGAGTCTGACCCGTGTGGTTCTGCTGGTTCTGATCCTGTCAGGGTGTTTATTGTCCTGCTCTTCTCTCCTCCCAGATTATCTCTTGTCCAACAACCACGTCAACTCCATCATCGTCCACAAGTTTGACTTCTCGGACGAGGAGATCATGGCGTATTACATCTCCTTCCTCAAGACCCTGTCGCTGAAGCTCAACAACCACACGGTGCACTTCTTCTACAACGAGGTGAGGCCACGGGGGGAGGGACGGGACGGGACGGGGTGGGAGAGAGGGGCATGGAAGGAGGAGGTGAAGGTGATCCCCTTGGGAGACAGGAGTGAGGGATTTAAAGTACCTGAGAACTAATTTCTGTTGAGCTCTGACATTTCTTTTTCTCGCCTTGTTTGTTTCTCTCGTTTACTGGCAGTTGATTTTATCTCGTGTCATCTGCAGCACACTTCCTGTGTCAGAACACCGGCTTCCTGTTTGGTTTGTGTTGATTTAACAGACTCTGTCTTTAGTACATGACTCAAACACAGTGTTCAGTTATTATAGAAACGCTAGAGAACATGTGTGTGTGTGATATTAGAACAACTCACCTGAATAATTTGTGTTACCCTTGGATGTTCCAGCGGTGTCTATAGTGTCTGCATCGGCCTGTGTGTGCTGGGGAAAGTTCTTGGTGTACTGTCGATGGAAGCTTTGACCCTGACTCCAGAACCAGACCCTCTGAGCCGAGAGCTTCATAGTTAATTTAATTTCTGTTTTTAAAAGTCATCTGAAATGTGAAAGCTTTATTTATTTCATCCGTCACTTCATGTGTTGTCCACTGGATGGCGCCATTGTCTAGGAGCTGGATCTTCTTCATAGTCACAGCTTTAAAACCAGAGGTGTTTGCTTTGGACTCAGGGTTGTTCTTCAGTCTCTGTGACTTCTGGGTGACTCTTTAAACTCTCAGGCTGTGATTGGCCGGAGGTCTCAGGGACTGAAGAACGATTGGCTGGAGGACCAGAGAGAGACGGCTGAAAATGTCCAGCTCTGTCAGTTTGTCTTATGTGAGATTCTGGCACTTTATTAAGTCTGAAATGAGACGTGTTCATCTTATTATCTCATGAATGAGTGCGTCACTAGACGAGTTTAACTCTAGAGAAGCTGCTGTCAAACCCTGACGCCAGGACTCGTGTGTCTTCTGGCGGTGGAGGTGTCTCTGCCGTCGTCTCCGTCTTTCTCTCTCTCTCTCTGTCTCTCTGGTCATGTTGGTGCTCAGTGCAGCGGTGCAGTTCCTTGCCTCGCTCACCGGCGCCCCCTCTCTTGTCTCCCACACACAGCACACTAATGACTTTGCCCTGTACACCGAGGCCATTAAGTTTTTCAACCACCCTGAAAGCATGGTCCGCATCGCAGTCCGCACCATCACGCTCAACGTCTACAAAGGTGAGTGTCGGGAGCATGTGCACAAGCTAACCACTTACACACACACATATATAGATATAGATATAATACTAATGCACACAGACACAGGATGCTGGATCCGTCCTTTCTCTGTGCTCCTTCCCTTCTTCTTGCTGCTGCTGCTTCTTGTGCATGAGCATGACTAACAGGTAACGCTCTGACTCATGCAGTCTGCTGAGGTGTTGGCCTTTTAGTTTTCCGTTGCTTTTTTCTGTTTGTTGTTTACGAAAATTCTGCAAAGCACCACTTTTTTTTAAATTGCTAAAATACTGCACGGATCAGTGCTCATCATTAACAGCAGCCTGGTGCTGGTTTAAAGGGTCTGTAACACTTTACATTAATTATATGCAGGAAACTAATTGTTTTTAGTTGTGTTATCACATTTAGATACTAGAGCTAGTAGTGCAGCAGGTCTTTTTATAATAAATGTGTAGCGTGCAGCAGCGTAGACGTCCAGATGTTTCCAGAGGCCGTCCTCTCTGCTTGGAAGCAGCTGCTGCTTTTTGTGCGTTTGGCTTTTTTCCCACACGTCATGCTTTGTCTCCACCACACATGTATTAAAAACAGTCCATCCGTCCGTCCAACAGTAAGTCTCCAAGAACAGAATGGCTTCTTGTGTGTCCTCATATCTGTTTGTCCTGCACGTGACCCTCTGCACCGCACACCTGCGTCCATGACATCCTGACTGTGTAGCCCCAACACTACTGACGGCTAGTGCAGCTTTAACCTGTGGTTATGTATGAGGGAACCTGGTTGTGTCTTTAATCTGCTGTAGGAAGGAATCTGTCCAAGAGGGAAGCATCAATGTGACGGTTACAGGATAATCATGTCACTCTGAATCAAACCCCCAAAAGACGCTGTATAAGAGATGGACGTGTCCACAGTTTGCTAAATGCTAATGCTAATAGAGGCTATGGCTGTGACGCCTTGTTTAGCATTTGACTGTCAAAGAGAAGGAGGAGCTAGGGGAGGAGCCTGGGGAGGAGCTAGGGAGGAGAACTTATCTCAGCTTCATGGACCAATGGGAGTGGCTTATACACCTGATTGACATGTCAAGTTTACCTGAAGGAAACCTGAAGCTAAGAGCTAGCATCCATACGCTAGACATATATTAATGTTCTTCATGTTTCACTGGTAAATATAGGGTTACCTAGGCAACCAGGCCTGGTGGAGACGTCCTTCTCTTATATTCAGTCTCTCATCAGTTTACTGCAGTGGAGACGTCTGTTCTAGTTTATTTATTATTATATTTATTATTATATTTATTATTATATTTACTACGCTGACGTGTCCCTGTTTGATGCTTCGTGCTGATTCCTCTGAACCGCAACAAAAGACAAACCTGGAAAAGGAATTAATTCACACTTGATGTTGTTGATTCTTTCAGTTTGTTGTTGTTCACATATAAATCCTCAATTAAGTTTGTTAAGATAATATTATATATAAGTATTAATAAGTCGTAGAAAGTCCTTTTCCAGGCGTGTCCTTGTTGTTTGCAGTTTGTTTGTTAGTATACCTGTGGGGTCCTCCCCAACCTCCACCCCTCCACAGCCGCTCCTTTACTCACATTAACCCTGTCTGTTTCCCCCTCTCCCTCCTCTTCAACAACCACTCCTCCTCCTCCTCCTCCTCCTCCTCCTCCTCCTCCTCCTCTCCTTCTTGTCTCTCTCCCCCCTCCTCCCTCCTCCCTCTGCGCGCCCCATCTGCCTAACTCCAGTTTCATGTAAGTTGGTTCCATTCATTCAGTCTTATTCTCAGGGCTGGGTATCCTAGCAACATGTTCTTAGACAGACAGATCTGTAATTAATTAATTAATGAATGAATTAACCACATGTTGCTGCCCAGCCCTGCTTGTTCCTGATGTTGTATGTGTTATAGATGTGTGGATGCAGCAGTGATTCTTGTAAATCATTCACCTGTCCACCTGCACACAACCTGCATGCCTCGTTAATGAATTCATTTCCTCTGAGCCCCTCGTTGTTGTCGTCTCGGTGGCGGGTTGGACAGTTCTGGCCACTGTGGGTATTTGTGTTGTTTAATTCGTGAGTTTTGATTTGGCTGCTCGTGTCTTACGTGTCTCAGTTTGACCAGCGTTAAATGACTCTGACATGAGGACATGAGACACTACAACAAGACCGAGGCTTTGAATCAGCTGAGCTGTCACTAACAGAACACAACTTGGATGTTGCTCCAGATAAATTCAAACGTCACCAGAGAAATATTGTAAAATGCAGTGAAAGCAGTTTCTCTGTTGCTGTTCTTGCAACGTTTACATGAGGATTTAAAACATTCAACCTGCTCTCCAGTCTGACAGCGTTTTACCTGCACCACAATAATTTAAAAAGAGTGTCAAACATACGGCCCGAGGACCAGAACCAGCCCTCCAGGGGGTCCAATCTGAAACTGCAAAATGTGAAAACTACATAAAGACATTAATTGTATGTAAATGTGTCCACTAGGGGTCAGACTGGTTTAGTTAGAGGTGTGGACGTAACAGGACACTGAGACCCAGAACTGTAGACTGTATGAAGATGGACGGTGGGACAGCTCCTCTAAAGTGAAGCCAAATGAAGTAGAGCTCCCCCTGGTGACTGGCTGCAGTATAGGTCATAAGCTCCACCCCCTCCATGTTAGTGGGCGGGACTTGGGCCAAATTAAAACACTAAAATACACGTCGAATAAATAAACCGTACTGATCAGACTCTGGCTCCAAAGTCGCACGATGGCGCCGCCCGTATCCCCGGGATGTTTGACCAATGAGAGGAAGAGGAGACGTGGTGTCCATATTTATATGCAGACTCTGCTCTGAACTAAACAGCAGATGCAGCAAAAAGCTAAAATTACGCTTATTGTTTTAAAGAAATTTAAGGAAGTTCGTTAAAAGTTCTGTAAAAGGATTAAATGTGAACATTTCACTGTTTTATTTAGTTCCTCTTTGCGCTGCTTTTGTAGTTATTTATGGGTTATTATCCTGTTACGTTACTGGTCCGGCCCCTTGCAGATCTATTTATCCCTGAACTAAAATGAGTTTAACAGCCCTGGTTTATGTGTTTAAAAGAGAAAGTGCATCAGTACCAGAGACAACCAGTTTTTTACGACATGCATTCATCTTCCTCACACGCCCATCGCTCACATATAACATGAGTGATCCGTCTACGGTTTGGGTGTGGTACGTTAATAGCTGCTGATAAAGAACCTATTGTTCCCACAGTGGGGAGCTTGGCAGTGATACACCATATAAGGAAATAAAAACAATAGCACAGAGGTCCAGTAAATACGAACAAATATTGGTCTAAAAATAACAGCTTAGTTTCACTTTAAACTGCAGCCAAAACAATCACCTGGTGTGACTGTGCACTTTTAGGTTTTACTTCCTCAAATTAATCCAGTAAATGAATAAACCAGGATTCCAGTAACACGATGCCACGGCCCAGTGTGGCGGCTCGACCAACCCCCAGAGACGATGGACTCTCAGTGTTAATCAGCTGACTCGACTGTTTCTTAATATTGACTTTATGTGTTTACTATTATTTTATTTTGTGGTCACATTTAATTTTCACATCCTGCTGCTAATTCTCGGGGCGTCACAAGGTGTGTGTGTGTGTGTGTGTGTGTGTGTGTGTGTGTGTGTTCATTGGACGTTCCGTGCGTCGTCCTGGTAACTGCTCCTCTCTCTGCTGCCCCCCCACCCCCCCTCCTCCAGTGGACAACCAGCACATGCTGCACTACATCCGGGACAAGACGGCGGTCCCGTATTTCAGTAACCTGGTCTGGTTCATCGGCAGCCACGTCATCGAGCTGGACAAGTGTGTGCAGACTGATGAAGAGTGAGTGCAGGTCCCACCGTGGCCTCTAGGGGGCAGACCTGTCTCTGGTTTTATGTCCACATATTTTTGGAGATGATTCTCAAAACATGTTCAAGTTACAGTTATATATTTAATATAGAATTAAATCCAAACATAGTTTATTGTGCGTTTTCCTTCATGCGTTCCCGTGCAGTCAGAACTAGAGCAGGTGTGTTTTCTCAGAGCGTTTGTCTCCGTGTCTCAGGCATAAGAACAGAGGAAAGCTAAGTGACCTGGTGGCAGAGCACCTGGACCACCTCCACTACCTGAACGACATCCTCATCATCAACTGTGAATTCCTCAACGACGTTCTGACCGACCACCTCCTCAACCGTCTGTTCCTGCCCCTGTATGTCTACTCTTTGGTTAGTCCCGAGACGGTATGTTACCCTCACATGCACCTCCCAATGAGTTGAGTTACACCTCCATCTTCACGGCCTTTTATTCACACTCACAGAGAAATGAACAAAAAGCAGTGGATTACATTTCAGAAGCCTGTTTCTTGTTTTCCAGTAAATCAGTCAGTGAGCCGTCAGCCCGTGTTACTAACAACCGTTTTTCTAAAGTTGTGCAAGTACAACTGTTATTTTGAAATGTCCATGTGCTCAGCTTCCTGGTCAGGTTCTGTTAATTTTAGTTCGCTGTCAAAACTGATTCAGAGGAACTTTAAACTTCCTCACTTGATGATCCTCATGATCCGCTGGAATGAATCACGTTATACTGAGTGACTTTATTGTTAAACATTAGAGTGATTCATGCTGCAGACATTAATGCAAACATTCATATAGACTCATGTTCTCCCTGCGTGGGTTCTCTCCAGGTGCTTCCAGTCCAACAGTCCAAAACTCGTTAGGTTAATTGGCCACAGGTGCGCTCATGGCTGTGATATCCTGCGACTTATCGTCCAATGGCAGCTGAGAAATATTTCGTTTTGTCAAATATTATCAAGATAAGATAAGACGGGACTTTATTTATGCACGTGGGGACAACAGTGCAAAATACAAAAGAAATAGAAAGAGAAAGTTAAGGTACAAAAATATTTGCTTATTGCATCAGGTTTAAGTAGCTAACCAGGTAGTGTTAATGAATAAAGACAGACTCTAATAGGAGCTGCACCAAAATGACCTGAGGTAAAGACGTGAAGTAATACAGGGATGAGATGGTGCAGGTAGATGGAGCCCAAAGAATGAGCTGGAGCCTGTCCCAGCTGTCAGTGGTCTAGAGGTGGGGTACACACCTGGACAGGTCTCCAGTCTGTCACAGAGCCAAAGTTAAAGAGTCTGACTGCTGATGGGACTCTGTGGGGGGAGTAGTCTCAGGCTGAAGGAGCTTCCTAATGTCCCAGCTGTCTCATACGGGACGGGGGTGGGGGGTGGTAGGGGTTAAACTACGACTGCTTTCAGAAACAGCAAACATCTAAATCATCACCAGACTGTCAACGTCTCTCCTCATCTCTCCTGTTTTATCGCATCCTTCATTTTATTGTTGCTTTTATACATTTTTTTTATATGTGTGACCTCGGCTGGCTTCTTATTTCATCTGTCTCTCTATTTTTTTTTATTTGTTTGTTTTGTAGTTTGAAGAGCGGAAGATCAACCCTCAGGTGTCCCTCTACCTGCTGTCCCAAGTGAGCAACACACCCATGACATGTCCCCACCAACCACAACGCTGCTATCGTTTATGATGCAGTTAAACGTGCTGCAAAAGAAAAACCAAGATGTTTTATGTCCGTGTGAAGATGGATGAGTCTCTGAAGCTCCACCCTCCCACCTCATTAAAATAAAATATGACCTCCACCTGTAATCATGCAGAACGTAAACCTGTCTAATTACTTGACATGAGAACCATCAGTGAAGGAGAGTTTCCTGTTTCCTGTTCTGGTTCCAGGTGTTTCTGATCATCCACTATCAGCCGCTGGTCAACGCCCTCGCCGACGTCATCCTCAACGGAGACCTGTCTGTCTTCACCCCACAGACGGACACACACAGCACGCACAAGAACATGGTAACACACACACACACACTGAACACACACACACACACACTAATGGAGCTCATTTAGAAAGGAGGAGAATCACTCAGAGTGTACACTGTGATGTGGACCGACACTGAAAATGTTAAAAAAAATAAAAATAAGAAATCCACACATTCACACCTACACACACGACCGCACGGACACACACAGTTCCAGCAGAGAGTGGAGGTGGTTATGAGACGGCGGGGTCATGGTTTTCTCCATCGTTCACCCACATCAAGGCGACAAGATGCAAATTACTCAACAAAGTTTTTTCTCCTTTCCCATTTATTTATTTATTTATTTATTTATTCAAACGCTCTCTCTCTTCCTCATTTCTGAGCCTCCAGTGTTGGACATGGACTGAAGAAATTCTCTGAAGTTGATTTCATTTCCCTCTTCACTCCTTTTTTTCTTCTTTTTTATTTATTTTTTTTAATCTCTGTTTCCGTGTCCCCCCTTTTCTCACCCTCATCTCCCCCGCCTGATTCCCCTCTGCTCTCGTTCTGTCTCTCGGTCTCTTTCTTTTCTTTTTGACCATCTGTTTGTGAAGCCAGGTGGGTGTGCTGAGCTAGTGAGCGTTTCTGAGAACCCTTGTGGTTATTCTGTGTTTGCTCTGCGGCTGTTGTAAGAATCAGCCTACCTTTTCAGTGAATGCGACTTGAGGCGCGATGTCTGCCACCAGAACGGGAGGCAGACGCTCGAGCTCGCAGAGCAGAGCAGAGCGGAGCAGAGCAGAGCTTCTATCTGGATCAGATTTATAAGAGAAAACATGATCCTGCTCCTTTTAGCAATTTAATCTAACCTGAAACAGCAGGTTAGATTTAATTGGAGACATATTTATTCACAGTAATAATAATAATAACCTGCTCTACTGTGTTTTTGTCTGCATCGAGTGTTAAAACACCATGATTTACAGTAGATTTATAGTAGATTTATAATAGATTTATAGTAGATTTATAATAGATTTATAGTAGATTTATAATAGATTTATAATCGCTTTCTGCAGCATTTTTTGGACGCCACATCAGAAGTGTTATTGTCTGATCTGATTGTAGATGAAAAGCAGAAACATGAGGCATGGGCTCTTGTGTTTTCTGCGCAGGTGGTCAGATGGCACTTCCTGTTTGTCTGTGATGTGGCAGGAAATGAGGTCACATGACGGAACGCTCTCAGAGCTCTGGCTCACCTAACCCAGATCTCTTTCCTGGAAGAAGTGTTCCTTTTTTTTTTTTGTAGATGTGTTTACTTGCAAGTGCACCAGTTAGATAAATGATGTCAGTGTTTGCATCCGTGTGCCAGAGAATCTTTCATCCCACGTGCACCTGTTCTGGCATTTACAACTTTATCTTTGACCTGCAAACGTTGTCGTGCCGCTCAGTGTGTGTGCGTGCGTGTGTGTGTTGTACATGCTCCCCGACCTCCATTAATTTCTCAGCATCTGCTGAGACCGTGAGCGGTTTACCAGAACATAGTCAGCTAACAGGTGCGACACACACACACACACTGATACTAGCTTGTGGTTGAAGGCTGTCAGCACACGGTTGAGTCCTGTTCAGGCGTACGCAGCGCTGCACAGAGATGATACAGATATCAGTGTTTTTAAAGTGCTGCTGCTGCTGCTGCTGCTGCTGCAGGATTAAATCAGCTCCTCCTCTGTGGAAATTAACGGCTAATATGTTTAGCTTTGTTTAATCTTATCTAAAAATAAGTCTGACTTAATCTGAAACGCTAACGGTGTATTTATGAAGAACGCTTCTGTGAATGCTTCCCTGCAGACTGGAATAAAGTGGAGGAGTCTTCAGTCTTTATTAATCGAGTTCGAGAGAAACTCAACTGTTCAGGATCTACGTTTGAATCGAGAGGATGTGTCTGTGGTTTCAGTCGCATACATGAACCTGCTCGGTACATGCATGCATGTATGTTCTGTGGTTTATGCACCAAGTCTGAATAAAAGAAGGCCACCTAGTTTCAGTCCTCTTCCTCTTCTGCTCTCAGAACAGCTGCTGATTCATTTACCTGAATCGACTGGTAGATTAATTCACTTTAACAGACGCTAGGCTCATTGACAGGGATATAATTATACATCTAATTATATATTTATGCGTCTAAACCTGCACGTTGCACTGACTTCTAAATAACTCCTGTCATGTTGGTTTAGTCAAAATAAACATGGCTGCCAGACGCCGTCGGCTCTCAGCGTTCATGGCCGTTAGCTGAGATGCATTTCCACTCGGCGCGTACCAGGGTCATTGTGGTTGACCCTCGTCGTCGTCAGCTGTCACCCGACACTTCACAAGAAGTCTAAAAGTGCTGCGTGTGAAAAATAAACTGGACTCAGAAATGACTGAGTTCTCGTCAGCGTCAGACCTGAAGGGAGTTACATCTGCACAGTGACCTCAAAACTAATCATAACGGATTAGTTTTTCCTGATGTGTCTGTATTTCTTAGGAGGACGTTTAATTTGTCATAAAGCTGCTGCATCAGCGTCCCGGTCATGGGCCTGGACCTCCACGGAACGCTGAGCAACTTCCTTTATTCTCTATTAATAATAAGTTCATTCATTGTGATTGTTTTCATGTGAGGTGGTGAATGAGCAGTTTATTAATAGACTTTTGTTTTCTGTAGCAGTAGTATTATCACGATAGCTCAGCCTTACTGTAAGTGTTGACATCACTACTCAGCATCTTATCGTTCACCAGCTGTTTCCTGTGTGTTGTCTGGATGTGAGCGGGCTAGTGGTTCCAGTACGAGACCTCAGATCTAATGATCAGCGTTCTGTGTGTGTGTCTGTGTGTGTGTGAGAGAGTGTGTGTGTGTGTGTGTGTGTGAGAGTGTGTGTGTTGGTCATTTTCTCCATTTTCTCCTCCACTGATTAAAAAAAAAAAAAAAGTGAATGGAGGAGGAAGTGTTTGAGCGGCTGCAGTGTGAAGCGTTTACTGGAAGGCTCGGTGAGAAGAGGCTGTTATATCAAGTGTTTTTTGTGCATGCATGTGTTACCACATATGTCTTTGTTTTGCGTGCCCATCTGCCAGTAAAGGTCATCAGGGTTGTCGCTTTGTGGAAACAGGACAGTTGGTCTCTTCTAAGTATGAACGTCTTCACCACAGTCATCCTATATCTGTCTTGTGTCTTGTGCTCCTCCGTGCACCGTGAAATCTTTCTTTTAACCCTGTGAGGGAATTAAATAATGATCCTAAGATCAGCTCTCCTCTCTCTCCCTCTCCTCTGACCCAACAGGCCGGTGCTGGAGGCGTGCGTCGTTTCGTCAAACCTCCAGAGTCCCTAGAGCGCTCCCTGGAGCTGTCCCGCCACCGCGGCCGCAAGAGGACGCAAAAGAGGCCCAACTACAAGAACCTGGGCGAGGAAGAGGAGGAGGAAAGGGGCGGGGGAGGTGGCGGCAGTAGCGGAGGAGGAGGAGGAGGAGGAGGACTGGAGGAGGGCTGGGACGATGACAGCAGCAGCAGCAGCAGAGGAGGAGGAGAGAGGGAGAAGGGAAAAGGTACAGAGGGAATAGGAGGAGGAGGAGGTGGGAGTTCTAAGGGAAGCAGAGCGAGTGGGGAGACGGCGGAAGGTGAGTGTGTGTCTCTTTGGACGCAGCAGTACACGACTGTGTGTGTTTCTTTAATGTTCATGCACCCTGGTGACCCCCCCCCCCCCCCCCCCCCCAACAGAAAAGAGAGAGAGCTCAGCTAAAAAGAGGACGATCAACATTTAGAGCCGTGCTGCTGCTTAGTGCTCTGTTGCTTTTTATTTGGTCCATTAATTCCTCGTTGCCTTCGCTTCTGCAGCTGAAGCTTCATGAGCAGCGACACAGCTGAGTCCTGAGAAAAGAAAGATAATTAAAGAAAGTGTAGGATATAAAATAAACTGCCTGGTTAAAAACAAAAAGAAGAATCAAACAAGTAGGAGCCTCCTACTGGATAATTACTGCATGGGTGATTATCTTTCAGCTGACAACAAGTTATTTAAGCCCAACTGATGCAATGAGTAGCTTCTCATTTCTTCAACAACCATGTCTAAAGACACATCCTGTGGTCGTCTGTTTGAGAAGGGTCAAATCATTGGCATGCATCAAGCAGAGAAAACATCTAAGGAGATTGTAGAAACTACTAAAACTGGGTTAAGAACTGTCCAACGCATTATTAAAAACTGGAAGGATAGTGGAGAAGCATCAGGGTAAGAAGAGAGGCAGATGAAGTGATGCACCCATCATGCCTAGTGTCTACTGTACAAGCCTGTGGGGGCAGTGCTATGATCTGGGGTTGCTGCAGTTGCTCAGGTCTAGGTTCAGCAACATTATGAGGTCAGCTGACTACCTGAATATACTGAATGACCAGGTTATTCCATCAATGGATCATATTCCAAGATGACAATGCCAGGATTCATGGGGCTCAGATTGTGAAAGAGTGGTTCAGGGAGCATGAGACATCATGTTCACACATGGATTGGCCACCACAGAGTCCAGACCTGAACCCCATTGAGAATCTTTGGGATGTGCTGGAGAAGGCTTTGTGCTGTAATCAGAGATAAAGGAGGTCCAACCAGATATTAGAGAGGGACCTTTTTATTTTTGACCAGGCAGTGTATAAAGTTTTTGGATGAGGCCTCCCTCTTTCTGCTGCATCACCTGTTTGACACTTTCTGATCCCCCCCCCCCACCACCACCACCACCACCACCACCACCACCACCACACCCCTCCATGGTTACCACGGCAACCACTGATCACACAGCCCAGCTGTCCATTTCCATGGCGACACACCGTCCATCCTGTGCTCCTCACCTCTCCGCCTGTCTCTCTCACTGCGGCTCTGTGTGTGTCTGGTGTCAGATTGTGACCATCCCACTCATCTGAAGTGATTCCACGCGCTCTCGTTTTAAAACATCCTTCGTGACAGTTTGAATTTCAGCAGCAGCAGCAGCGATGGTGTGGGCTGCAGAGGAAGAGACGGTTTCAAAATGAGATGCGTAGCATATGGGGTGGAAAAATGACACCTACAATCTGAAATATCTGCTCTCTAAATATTAATAAGAGGGAAATAGTTAAGAGGAATCACTTCAGGCTGTACATTCATAGCCACTGATGGTGATAAGAGTCTACCTGTGAGTGAGTGTGTGTGAATAGTCTGGGGGAGGGGGGTGTCCACACACGTCTCTGGACACTTATGAGTGTGTGTGTGCGCAGAGATAGAGATGGTGGTGATGGAGAAGAGTAAAGCGTCGGAGGTGACGGAGCAGAACATCACCGACGAGGAGAAGACGGCCGCGGCCACGCGCACACACACTCAGAGGAGCAGGTACGAACACACACACCTGGACCAGAGAGGGAGGGAGGGAGGTGTGCATGGACTGATGGTGTCCTCTCTGTCTCCGTCTGCAGACCCTTCCTGGACATGGTCTACAGTGCCCTGGACTGCACCAGTGATGACTACCACGCCCTGTTTGTGCTCTGCCTGCTGTACGCCGTCTCACACAGCAAAGGTCTGCTTATATGGAGACGAGACTGTAACACAACCACTACACAAACACATTAAACCTGCTTTAGTTTGTTATTTAGCTACAAAACACGTCTCTCACCTGCACAACTAACACACCCAATGGTGCATGGAGGATTAAGATGAATATTAAATAAATAAAAAGTGCAAAAAAACACAACACATGCATTTAAACTGAGTTATCAGGAAGGGCTGCCAATTTAAATAATTATAACAGATCGTCATTTCTGATAAGTTGAGAGGAGTTACCTTTTAATCTTAAGGTTTCTCAGGCTTCTAGATGTGACTCTACGTATACTTCAGAGTTTTCTGATAAGGCTGCACGAGATGTTTCCTTCTGATTTCTCTCGAACCGAGTTCCCACAGTGGAAACGCCTCTCCGCCTTAAAACAAGGTTTTCTGGTTAAAGCTTCGCGTCGCATGCGATGAAATATCAAAGAGCTGCTCATCGTCAGCGAGCCTGAAAGTAAACTGAACCAGTAACTTCTCCACAGACGAGATCCGCTCTGTATCCTCCTTATCAGTCAAAACAATGAGTCACCTGTCACATTTACACATTTACACTGCTCTACTGTAGCAGGACGGTTTACAGCAGATGGACTTTGGTTCCAGTGGATGAAGATGAAGCACGACTGGAGCATATGTTCAGTCCTTGTTCCTCCTTCATCTCTCGTGTTTCATTGTCTGAACGAGTCAACGCTACTACCTCTAAGAAATAATTACCTGCAGGCATCTTCTAGGACGTAACAGCGTCGGGTCCATTTAGGCTTTTGTTTTTTAAACCTTCCTGCAGCTTCTTATCTGCTGACCTTTTCTGCAGCTCGTCCACATTTCTGCTTTGATGGCACTTTTTAGAGACGTCTCAGAGAGTGGAAATGTCAGATGGAAGCACTTTCTCCTGCTTGGTCGTTGTCAGATAGACGGCTCTCCTCACGTCCTTATTCAACCTTTGCATGCAGCTCCAGGCTAGTGTAGCTTTAATCTGCACGTCATGTAAATGTTTTAAGATACTTTTAGTATGTTGAGGGCTTCAGCAGATCTAAATTCTCTGGTATTAGTTTATAAATAGTTCATAAGTAGTCACTAACCTTAAATTATCCTTCTGTCTGTGCAGCTAATTAAGCCTAATTACAAACAGCCCTCCAGCGTCAGCGTCTTGTTTTTGTTCTGGCATGTTTGCAGGCATTAACCGAGACCTTCTGGAGCGTCTGCAGCTGCCGGTTCCAGACCAGGAGAAGAGCTCGTACAGCCTGGTGCTCGTGGAGCGACTAATACGAATCATGAACCAGGCTGCACAGCCAGGTAATGCACGCATCAGCGTGTTCTTAATGCAGAACAATGACTCTGACTATTGGATTATTTTATTTGCACATTTCCCAGAGGAACGGAGGAGACACGTACGAGGAGAAGCCCTGCATGGATCGATGTATACGTCACGTTATACACTGATTTATCTTTCTTTCCTGTTCCCTGTGCAGATGGTAAAGTGCGTCTGGCTACGCTGGAGCTGAGCTGCCTCTTGTTAAAGCAGTCCGTCCTGTCTGGGGTCCAGTGTATCATTAAAGACGTCCACCTGGCCTGTCTGGAGGTACGAACACTATCGACCCGGTCTCATCTATAAGAGCTGTTATTATTAGACTTCCTCAGAATCTGCCCAGCTTTCCTGTTTCTCATTTATTCATATTTTTGGTTATGACCCAACATGTTTTTCTTCTGAAACAACAAATCTCCCTCATCACTCAGTCGCCCGCAGCTTCACCTCCCCTCTTCCTCTGGCCCTCTTCGTCCCGCTGCATGCTCCGGCTTGCTCAGCTTCGTCTTTGCTCTTGTTTCTGGGAAACTCTACATTTCCTGACCTGTCACTTCTTGCTAGTATTCACACCGACTTACAGGAAGTAACCACACGTCTTTTTCAGGATAAAGGTTTTTACATAAATCACCGTTTAAAAATGAAACCTTCCTGTGGGTCATTTGACAGTCAGCGTTTCCAGCTGGTGTGTCGTGGTCTTACATGCTGCTGGTATCAGTTTTATCTCTGGGGGGTTTCTGCTGGAAGAATTTCCCACCTCTGACACGGTTTAACATTAATCACTAGCCCCTTATAATGGGGGCACGGCCTTCTTCTGACACTGACATCTTTACTCGGTGTCCAGTGAATGCAAACTGAAAGCTGACCTTTAATATCTGCTTTACAAACAGCAGCTTCCCCAGATTTAGTGTTGACACATGAATAATATCTGATCATGACGTTTCCTCGGCCTCGCTCTCTGAGCACAAACATCTGGAGTCTGAAAGGCCAGTTTCAGTTTTAAAGCACTTAAAAAATAAAATGGATTCATCTGTTCCAGGTCTAGTTTATTCATGAAAAAGACATTACACCTCTCGTCCAAACGGCTGGTCCTGGGACATTTAACGTCCCGTCAGCGTTAGGAGGTTGAACATTGAAATGTGTGACTGAGAATGTTTGCACACATGCATATTACTGATTGCAGGAGCGGCTGCGTTACATTTCCATGAACAAACATCGTTGGCACGTGTCAGTCTTTCTCTGGAACGCTGATCTGAATGCAAAGTATTTCCTCTTATGAGTCAAGCTCTGGCGTTCTCAGTGGCGAGGCTTCTGCACACCGCCGTGCACGGAGCGGCTTCATCTCTGCAGTGGGAGCTGTGGCGACGTTTAAAGGAAAAGTGCAGCTTTATGGGAAATAGATTAGAAGATGTTAGCAACCTGCGTGCTTCACTGAACCCTGACGCTCCCAGGTGAAGCGTGCAACATGCTGATGTGTTTGTGTTTTTCCTGCAGGGCGCCAGAGAAGAGAGTCTGCATTTACTGCGGAGGTTCTACAAGGTGACACCAACTCATTCATGTGCTTTATCTACCAATCACACACACAGACACACACAGCTGCACATGAAAACCAAAAACACGCCGTGAAGGAAAGGTTAAAGGATGGAATATATAAAAAGAGCTGATGAGACGGCGATAAGCAGGAAAACAAGAAACAATGCCAGAGATAAAGAGCCGTTGGGAAGATAAATCCAGTTCTTCTGGAAAGCTGAATCAACAGCTGCTGGGTTCTGTCTGTAAGTGAAAGTAAAACCCCCAGAGATCAGTTTTCATTGTGTGACTCCATCCATTGACTAGAACTCAGGCTGTTTCTCTGAAGGTGCTCCAGACAAAACTGAAAGCGTTTTTCCATACGCTACATAACGTCATCTTTAAACCCCGTATAGGCAGAGCCGCCCTCACTGGAGCTGCAGCTTTCTGTTTCACTTTGATCAGCTCTGGAACCAGAAACAGGAATGAGTTTTTCTTTAAGTAGAATTTCTCTTACGACATGTGGGAAAATATCTGGTTGATCAACATGTTGACTCCTCGTATTAACCGCTTGGATGTTTGACCTGTGAGAGGTGGATGTGTAGCGTGGTTTCAGTATGATCTGGAAAACATGAATTATCTGGAAGTTTAAATCTGCTGGAATCTGTTTGTGATCCTCTATGGAACTGTGACTCACACGTAAAGATAAAACAACAGATTAGCAGAAATAGCTTCTTATACTTTCTAGTGTTTCACGTTCAGCCTCTTTCAAATCCTCCTGTGACATTTCAGTTGGATTCAAGCCTGGACTAGTTGCTCCACACCATCCACCCTCTTCTTCTTTTACTGTTCTCCTCCTATGACTTTCTTCATCACGCTGATATGAAGCAGGATTCATGATCTCCTGTAAAGTTCATTACGACCCAGCCTTTAGCTCTGTTCGTACGGGACTAGTCCTGTCCTCAGACAGAACTGGTCCCGTACCACTAGGCCTGTCCTCTGTCCTCTGTCCTCTGTCCTCTGACCCCTGGTCGTCAGTCCTGATAGTGGAGCTCGTCTCAGATCTTAATCCCACATGAATCAGTCACGTCCCTAAAAAGTACATCAGGGATTTTTTCTGCTGTGAATCAAAGTCTGGACAGATGTCAGGATGAGAAGTGTCTCTGACCCATCCACTCATTCACCCTCCACTCCCTCTTCTCCTCCTCTGCTTTTCTGTCCTCCTTCCTCTTCTTTATCATCTTCACCCCCCCCCCTCCTCCTCCTTCTTCTTCTTGTTGTCCTCATTCTTCTACTTAATGCTTCTCCTCCTCTTCCTTATTCTTTTACTAATCTTTCT